>NC_053408.1:16709712-17384712 GCF_016859285.1 Xiphias gladius
CCAGGGCCCAGGCTCTAACAAGTCCCTCCAACAGCAGCATATAGGGTCAGCTGGTTCGACCACTCCATCTCACCCTGGACTGGCCTCCAGCTCAACGCCGCATGGTGCTCAGCTGCCGCGCACTCCGGTCAGTCTGATTTAGCATCATACCTTTTGGACCAGTTCACCTTATTCTACAGATTCCATTGATCCTTTAGCAGTAACTCATGTCCTTCATGATTATTAACTCCTGCTTTCCTATATATCACGTATCAGCCTTAATCATGAGATCAAGCAGTTTTACCACTTCCAATTCATAAACTGGGTTTTGGGTTTGGGTTTTGGGGGGTTTTGTGTACCGTGCTTTACATTTTGAGCTATTTAGGACCTTCATTTCTTTAGTGTGCCCTGTCATTTAATTGTTTGTTCACTTCATGTATCACTATGTCATATTCACTGTTTCCATGCTCCTGAGTTTGTTTCTGTGTCGCTCCCTAGTTGTCCCAAAAGGGTTCATTCCCAGCAGACAGTCAGGCCCTGACTCCAGCCTCTGTCAGCAGCCTGGACACTTCCTCCCAGCAGCCACAGTCGGACACCTCAGCCGCCAACCTTGACCCCAAGATGGAGGTCAAGCAGCAGGATGAGGAGGAGGAGAGTGACGCCGGCAGCTGCTCCAAAGGAGGGAAGCTGAGCAACCTCAAAACGGAGGAAAAGCCTGTGAAATCAGAGCTGAAAAGAGAGGACTGTTCTGGAGAAGGGGGTAAAGGTGTTCCCATGGATACATCAACAACAGTGCTGGCATCCAGTGTCAAGACGGAAGACAGGAAACCGGAGGTGAAGAAGGAGGTGAAAGAGGAAGAGGAGACATCAGAGGCATCTGTACCACAGGCCCCAGTGAAAAAGAAGAGTAAGGAGGACTTAATTTTTTACAAGAAACTCGAATTTCTTAATCACAGATGCAATTCTTTTACATTTCATTGTATATTGTTGTTATTCTAAATTGGGTTGTTTTTTCCTTTTTTTGTCATGGAATCCAAAGGATTAATTGAAGCAGTGTGAAATTGATTTGAAAAATACAAACTTTTGGATTGCTCTTTGATCGCAATCTACTCTCTGATCTTACTTTCCTCCCAGTCTTCAAGCCAGAGGAGCTTCGTCAGGCCCTGATGCCTACTCTCGAATCTCTCTACAGACAAGATCCAGAGTCTCTGCCCTTCAGAATGCCTGTTGACCCACAACTGCTGTGCATACCTGTATGTAATCTAGTTTCCTTTGCCATGTATGAACTGCACTGTCCTTGTCTGTGTTTGGGACTTAAGAACTTGAACTTGAGATGAGATTTACTATTTCTTGACTGATCAGAAAAACTTTGACATAGGTTTTATCTGCTCAACCTTGACACTTATACATTGTTCTTGCAGGACTACTTTGACATTGTGAAGAACCCCATGGACTTATCAACTATCAAGCGAAAGCTGGACACTGGTTAGTACTTGTTGCTAAATATTACAACGTTTCTGGGAAAACACAGTGGACCACAGGAAACCTGCCTTTGTTTCTTTCCGAGAAGAATCAAATTGTGGAAAGATTTGTTCAAGTTAATTTGTTTACAAGTAAGGACTACAAACAGAAATTCAGATTTTTTTATTTCACATGATGTGCAGGTTTAAAATGAATTCTTTGGCTTTTTACATGGTTGGAAACAGTACATCTGATTACTAGCTGATCCCATTTTTATTGTCTGTTTTATAGGAGATTCTCCAGTTAGGCAACTAGCATTAGTTTGCAAAGTCTTCTCACTCCATTATCCTATGCTTTCTGTTTTGGTTGTAGGTCAGTACCAGGATCCCTGGCAGTACGTGGATGACATTTGGCTGATGTTCAACAACGCGTGGCTGTACAACCGCAAAACATCCCGAGTGTACAAATACTGTTCCAAGCTGGCTGAGGTTTTTGAGCAGGAGATTGACCCTGTCATGCAGAGCCTTGGCTACTGTTGTGGCAGGAAGGTGAGGATATTTAGCTAAATGGGTGGAAATGTTGCTGAGGGGTGATTTTATTGTAAAAGTCAAAGAGAAACTGTTGAAGTTAAGATGCGTGAGGGTAAGAAGAAATGTTGGATTGATTTTTTTTTTTTTTTTTTTTTAATGTTATCTTAGTATTTGTCATAGGCTGGCTTGCCTCTATACAACATGACACTTGCTGCTGAGAAGTAAAGCATTTGAAAGTTTGAAACCAGGAGAGTTGTAGTTCTTGGTACCCTTGGCCCGTGACTCTTATCAAAAGGTGAATGGAACCTTCCTAAAAAATGTGTAAAGGTGTGTGTAATTACACTAATCTTTTAGATGTAGGTTGAAAATATGTCTGCACCAAAAATACGCATAGATAAGGTGGTGTATATGAATGCTTTGAGTATGTTTCAGATGCAGAAATTAACTCTCCTCATTCACATCTGAAAATGGAAGCAGTGAAGTGGGTTCATAGCTAAATTTGGCCTTGGGCATACCACCGCCATATCGCATTTCAGCTCTCATTAGACTCTGCTATTTTTGGTTTTGCAGACAAATAACAAAACAGATTGGCCCTTATTATGAGACGCTGGCTGAAAGGTTGACTTCTGACAATGAGACAAAACAAAGTTGCACTTGACAGTAGCTGCAATTACTTTTTAGAAAAGAAAGCAAACCAGAAATGAGCTCAGTTCAGCTCCACTGTGGTGTTTTTACAGCTGCAATGTGGATGTTGGTTCATCTCACACAGTAGGACTTGCAATGTTTTTAATTATATGATATTTAATTTTTTGTATGTCATTACATTGGTCAATAAATGAACATTAAGTATTAAAATTTCTCTTGAAATCATTTATTTGGATGATCACTGATAACATGGTATAATCAAATTGTCACAAAATGATTAAACAGGAGGTTCATATACTACAAGTCTTGTTGGAGAAGCCATGTTTGTTTCACTTTGAGTTCACTCCATTTCTATTAAATGCAGTACCAGTTACTGTAAACTGACACTGGGGGCCCAGTAATATCTTTTTCTTATTCAGTGTGTTTACCCTGGATTAGCCAAGTTGGGTGTCGCTGAAGTTACTATTGTTGGTGGGCAAGAGATAAATATCTTCTTATCCTATGTTTTTGTTTCTGTCCTTCAGTTGGAGTTCTCTCCTCAGACACTGTGCTGCTATGGAAAGCAGCTATGCACTATTCCCCGAGACGCTGCTTACTTCAGCTACCAGAACAGGTATGGAGGGAGGGAAACAACCATGTAATAGGAGGGTGGTTAGTAAAACAGGGAGGGATAATAGTAATGGTTAATCAGAAATGATTTAAACAGACTACCTATAAAAAGTATATGTTGAATTGAGTTGTGCTCTGTAAGATAACATGAGGTAGTTTTTAGCATTTTTATCATAGTGTTCATCTGATTAAATTTTTTTTCCCTAAATGCTTCCCTTCACTTCATGTTCGCCGTTTTTATACCTTCATGTGGTTCTTAATGCACTGGCATTTTAACAGTCTGTCCTCTTCTCACATTCTTTAATTTGTTTGTTGTTATATGACACACATTTAAATAGCAGTTCAACACAGAATGTTTGAAAAAGTATTTGTCGGTGGGTACAGAAGAAGCTGTACAGACAAAGCAAAGAAAATGTCTTCTTTCTCTGGTGCTATTTGAGGTGTTCATCTTTTGACCACTCCATTACCACACAGTAAATGGGCATTTTCTTGAGGAAGAAGCAGCAATAATGCAAAATGATGTGTTGCTGCTTATTCCAACATGTTGACCTGTGCCTAGTAATTATCTAAAGTTCACATTACTTCTTTTTTTATTCTTCCTGCCCTCAGTCTTTGAATACATCAATAAAAACCTTCCTGGAATGTGAAAGGACAGACTTTAAAATGGATTGCTTGAATAGACAGCTGAGCAGTTGTCTGTGCTTATTTGTTCATATCTGTTCACTGTCTGTATTATGTCCTGTGCTACAACTTCCTGCTCCAGTTCCCTTCTCCCGTTTAGCTCCCCCTGATTCTGCTTCTGCTCTGTTAGCTGTGATGGTGGTTGTTGTTGCTCATCCTGTCATGTCCAAATTGCTAATCTGTGCTTTGCCTCGGCTCTCTGCTGTATGTTGTCTTGGATGTTCGTCTCGTCTTGTTCCTGGTCCATATGACTTGTCTGTCCTCCCTTCCAATGGCTGTGATATCAACATTGGCTTGCTTTTGCCTTGACCCACCATGCACCTCCAAACCCATCCCCCCATCCCCTCACCCTCACCCCTCAAAATCATGACTGGCTGTTGCGATGACGACTTCCTGCTGTCCTGCGCTCCTACTTCCTGCTTGCTCCGCTTGTGGCACCCTGCCTTGCCCATGTCCTGTACCATTTGGTGACTGCCCTCCCATGCGCTGTCTGTGATTGACTGTGCTGTGGGGAACGGTGTAGTTCACCAAAATTTGGGCTTCTTGCTGACAGGTACCACTTCTGTGAGAAGTGTTTCAACGAGATCCAGGGGGAGACTGTTTCCCTGGGTGACGATCCCACCCAGCCACAGGCGTAAGTGTTACTTTTTTTTTTACAAGGAAGGTTACACCACATAAAAAATCTATTTGAGGAGAAGTGTTCATATTGACATTTTAAACATGACTTTTCATAAATGAATTAGCTCCAGTCACCTTTCAGCCAAGATAATATTAGTTGAACTTTTTTTTAAAGGTTTTTCTACCTTTTGTTATTTATCATGTTTGAAAGGTTTAACCAGGATCTCTTTCATGCGTAATTTTAGCAAGTGACTTTTTTTGGCTAGCATCTCAGGCTGTTACTATAAATTTGTCAGGACATCACTGTGGCATCTATCTATACCCATATAAAAAGTGAATACAGACAACTGGACTATATTACTTACGCTCAAATTGTATTCATCTGTATACTTGTCTTCAATAGATATAAAATTGCTGCATTATCACTTATTTTACTAAGTTCGTTTGTTTCTCAGCATGTTCCCTTATAGAGTTTCTAATAATTTCAGAAACGTGACAATGATACGCTTTAATTAATGGGGGACAAACTTAAAACTAGCATTCCTGTACTAATCTAGGAAGCATTGTATAGAAAATAATTTTGTTGAAAAAATTTGCTCTATTTCAATATGTTTAAAGTACACAGTTGGATTCAGAGCAATCACAGATTGGTGTTGTGCTGTGTAATGGTATAGCCTAATGACAGTGGTATTACTACTGCATTAAATGTCTTTAGATTCATGCCGAAGATGCTGAAGTCAAGAAAAGTATGGGGAAATTGTAAAGAAAAACCTTTTGGGTTAAAGCCTGATAAATGTGAAACTTTTACTTACTGTGTCTTGACAATTTCCCCTTGATGTTCCTTTTTTTGATAGAATCCCTTTTAATTTCAGATCGATAAACAAGGATCAGTTTGAGAAGAAGAAGAATGACACACTGGACCCTGAACTGTAAGTTAACAGCCTGCTTATGTCATATATTAGCATTAGAAAAGCACAATGAACCAAATTTCTTTCAAGGACTTGAATGTGTAATTTGTATTTAAATCTGTCCCTCTTTTTTCAGGCTTGTTGAATGTATGGACTGTGGGCGCAGGATGCACCAGATTTGTGTCCTGCACAATGACACAATCTGGCCATTGGGGTAAGTAGCCTCTAATTCCAGCCGTGCTCATGGTTTAATTTTTTTTTTTTAATGTAATTCGAATGACTTAACCACTTTTCTATTTGCTGTACCTCAGTTTTGTGTGTGATGGCTGCTTAAAAAAGACAAATAAGACAAGGAAAGAGAACAAGTATTCTGCCAAAAGTAAGTGGCAATGCTTCTATACCAATTTATCCCAATGTCCTGTTATATACTTGTATACCCCTTTCATACAGGAAACTGGTGTACTGAATGTGCGTTCAGCTCTCATTTGACCCATTCATAAGAGACTGCTGTCACCATTTACTGACTCAAGACCCTAGTCTAAAACTATAGTTCCATATATAGAGTATATATATGTAGTTAACAAAAGAAATTATACCAAACAAAACTAATTTTTTTTTTTTTTAAGTTTTCCGCTAACATGCTAGTTTGGTGTTTGTTGGTGTTTTTTTTTGTTTTTGTTTTTTTTTAATGGCTTTGCACAGCATGTCACATGTTCATCTATCTATAGATATGGCAAAAATAAATTCTGAATCAGGTTTCTCATAGCTTTAAGTCATATTTCTTCCTGCTGTTTTTACAGTTGTTAGTATACTAACTAAACCAAAATTGAATAGGTTTACCTGGCTCTTCTTCCACACAGGGTTGCCCCAGACAAAGTTGGGCAGTTTCCTGGAGACAAGGGTGAATGACTTCTTGAAGCGTCAGAGCCACCCAGAGTCTGGAGAAGTCTTCATTCGTGTCGTCCATGTCTCTGATAAAGTGGTGGAGGTTAAACCAGGCATGAAGTCCAGGTACTGGAAGTAGACACAGTCAGACTTAATCATAAACATCTTTCTTTTCCTGTACAGAAGCTGGTAGAACAGACTGACTTAATCACAAGACATTTTTTTGGCCTTTTGGCTTGTAGAAATTTCCGATTTTTCAAAATTATGAATGCCAGAATTTTAGGAAACAAGCAAGGTGACACACACTTAAATACTTCCTGGTACAGTTTACTTAGTAGAGTTCTCTTATCTAGTAAAGAGGTCGTTGATGTTAAAAGTAACAAGTTATTGGCTATAATAACACTGTTAAGTTTTATTTTACAGTCAGTAAATTTGCACACTCTTGTTTTGCCTTCAGATTTGTGGACAGTGGAGAGATGTCAGAGTCTTTCCCATACAGGACAAAAGCCCTTTTTGCATTTGAGGACATTGACGGAGCAGATGTCTGCTTCTTTGGTATGCATGTACAAGAGTACGGATCTGACTGCCCTCAGCCCAACCAGAGGTAAGAAAGTCACCATATTTGAGACATTATTTTACCAACTCCTTTTTTGATCTTTAATAGTGGAATGACTTTTATTCAGAAAAAAAGACCTCCGCAGTTTTGATATATTTATATTTCTCTTTCACCCACTCAGGCGAGTATATATCTCCTACCTGGACAGTGTACACTTCTTCCGGCCTCGCTCTCTTAGAACAGCAGTTTACCATGAAATCCTCATCGGGTACTTGGAATATGTGAAGAAGTTGGGGTGAGTGCTCCTGCTCAAAGAGCAGTCTTATTTTGGTCTTGAGTTATCAGCTCCTCATTAACAAGCACCTGAATGCGTTTTTTTTATTCTGTCTAGTCACAAAGCTTACTTTTGTGAGTCTATGAATGTATCATGCTAATTGTTTATGGTCTGTCATCTGTCCTCCTCAGCTACACCACTGGCCACATCTGGGCATGCCCACCTAGTGAAGGGGATGACTACATCTTCCACTGTCACCCTGCAGATCAGAAGATTCCAAAGCCCAAACGCCTTCAGGAATGGTACAAGAAGATGTTAGACAAAGCTGTGGCAGAGCGGATAGTGCACGACTACAAGGTAGAGAGGCACCATTCAACTTTTACTCTTGTGTGTTGGTTATCCTCAATTTGGGGGGGTTGAAATTTGATGTTTGATGTTCTGTGCTTTTAAGTTTAAGTTGCATAATAAATCTACAGCACAGCTACAAAGATGAACATTAGTGTACAAACAATATATATAGCTGCTGGTAACAAGCGATTTGGACCATATCAATGCAATAACTTTGATTTCATTGTACCCCTGAAGGATATCTTCAAGCAGGCAACAGAGGATCGTTTGACCAGTGCCAAGGAATTGCCTTACTTTGAGGGTGACTTTTGGCCCAATGTACTGGAGGAGAGCATCAAAGAGCTGGAGCAGGAGGAGGAGGAGAGGAAAAGAGAGGAGAACAGCACTTCCAATGAGAGTATTGACGTAAGAATGCTGTGATCTATCAATATGGCCCTGAGGAGCCTATATAAATATATTTCTACATGAGCTTGTGGAATAGATGATCACTGATTGTCCCCCTCCTCTTTTGTGCAGGATACAAAAGGTGACAGTAAGAATGCGAAGAAGAAGAACAACAAGAAGACAAGTAAGAACAAGAGCAGCCTGAGCCGAGCCAATAAGAAGAAGCCAGGGATGCCCAATGTCTCCAATGACCTTTCACAGAAACTCTATGCCACTATGGAAAAACACAAAGAGGTACGGGAAACTACTTACTAAAATGCTGTATCTTATAAAGCAACTTATTGTAGGAGTGGAATAAGGGGACTGGAAAATGAGAGAACTCAGCTATTGACTATATTTTCCAGATTTTACTCTGAATTCTAGCAAAGTGCCAATCTGTTCTCCCTTCTTTCCTGTCCTAGGTGTTCTTTGTGATCAGGCTGATCGCAGGCCCCATGGCAAATGCCTTGCCCCCTATTGCAGACCCGGATCCCCTGATGGCATGTGACCTCATGGATGGCCGTGATGCTTTCCTGACATTGGCTCGGGATAAACACCTGGAGTTCAGCTCGCTGAGGAGGTCGAAATGGAGCTCCATGTGCATGTTGGTGGAGTTGCATAACCAAAGCCAGGATCGCTTTGTCTACACTTGTAATGAGTGCAAGCACCACGTGGAGACCCGTTTCCACTGTACCGTCTGTGAGGTGAGTTGGGAAGGGGTTGTTTTCAGTGGGTCTCATTTGCATCAAGTAACAAGTAATGACATAAAAATATGTGGGTTGTAGGATTTATGATGTTACTGTAAAACCTGCTACATATCACTTTTTAAAGATTTTTAACCGGCATCCATGCCATCCCTCACAGGATTACGACCTCTGCATCACATGTTACAACACTAAGGGCCATGAGCACAAGATGGAGAAATTAGGCCTCGGTTTGGATGATGAGAGCAGCAACCAGGCTGCCGCTACCACTCAGAGCCCTGGAGACTCTCGTCGCCTGAGCATCCAGCGCTGCATCCAGTCCCTCGTCCATGCCTGCCAGTGTCGAAACGCAAACTGCTCTCTGCCGTCCTGCCAGAAGATGAAACGTGTTGTTCAGCACACAAAAGGCTGCAAAAGAAAAACAAACGGTGGCTGCCCCATCTGTAAGCAGCTTATCGCGCTGTGTTGCTATCACGCTAAGCACTGTCAGGAGAACAAATGCCCAGTCCCGTTCTGCCTAAACATCAAGCAGAAGCTCCGCCAGCAGCAGTTGCAGCACAGGCTCCAGCAAGCGCAGATGCTAAGGAGGAGGATGGCCAGCATGCAGAGAGTGGGCCAGCCGACTCCTGGAGGAGCTCCTGGGGGCAATGGCCTGCCTTCTCCAGGAGCCAACAATGGAGCAACTGGTCCTGGTACCCCTACATCTGTGGGCACGCAGCCTCCCACCCCACAGACACCCACCCAGGGGAACATGTCTGTACTTACTCAGCAGCAGGGAGTTGGGATGGGAGGAATGGGAACCCCAGGCCAGCAACAGCAGGTTCAACAGCAAGGTGGTGCCATGCCCCCTCAACACCATCTTCATCAGTTTCAGCCAGTGGGTGGAGGAGGTGGAGGGGGGATGATGAACTCTCCTCAGCAGCAGATGGTGCCTCAGCTTCAGCAGCAGCCTCCCAGTGTACAGCAACTCCAGCAGCAGCAGCAGCATCCTGGTGGGTTGCCTCCATACAACCCCAGACCACCTGGAGCCTCTCCTCTCCACCAGTCTCTGGGGAAACCTGGACTAGGTCCAGCCACCCCACCGCAGCAACAACCCAACCAGGTCCAGGGGTCAATGCCTGTGCAAGGCCAACAGCAAGGTCCCCCTTTGGCTGCTGTAGAGACAGCCTTAAAAATCCAGCGCCTAGCAGAGACCCAGAGACAGATGGCCCAGGCCCAAGCACAGATCCGTGGCTTGGGACAGGGGGGCATGATACCCCCACATCCTCACCACCAGAACGCCCAGGCCCAGATGGGCATGCCCCATATTGGGGCCCAGGGCATGCCCCCCCAGGCTCAGGGAGTTGTTGGCAGGACTATGTTAGACCCACAGCAACAGGGAATGCTAGCAGGGATGCAGCAAGGTGGCCCTCAGTCGCAGTTGCCCCCTCAAGTTCAGCAGCAGCTCCAGCAAGTCCAGCAGGCAGGTGGTGGACAACTTCAGCCAACAAACCAGCAGTGGGGTGCTGGGGGACCAGCCATGAACCCTCAACAACGGCCTGGCATGATGGGTCACATGGCATCGCAGCAGCAGCCAGCAGCTGCTCAGCAACAGCAGCCGATGAATCAGCAGCAACCTCAACCAGTAAACCGGGGGATGATGCAGGTAATAGCAGGGGCACCGAATCCAATAACAGGTGCAGCAGGATCAGGAAACCTACCCCAGGGAGCACTACAAGACCTCCTGCGAACTCTGCGTTCCCCAAGCTCACCCCATCAACAGCAGCAAGTCCTCAACATCCTTCGTTCCCACCCAACCCTTATGGCTGCTTTTATCAGACAAAGAACAGCCAGGTATCAGGGTAATCAGGGTGGTGCTGGAGGAGCAGGAGGGCCTCCACAAGGGGGCCCTGGAGGTGTGAGGTTCCAAGGGGCTGCTGGAGGACTGCCTGGTGTAGGAGGGCCTGGGGCTAACCAGCTTGCTAGTATGGATGGACAACAGCAGGTTAATGTGAACCAGGCAGGCCAGCCAGGGATGAACATGGTTCAGGGTGGAGCAGGGGGAGGGAATATGCCCACCATGGCTCAGCTTCAGCAGCTGCAACAGCAGCAACAACAGCGCCCAATGTTGCCTGGGAATCTACAGCAACAGCAAATGGCTGCATTGCAACAGCAGCAACAGGGAGCAATGCAAGCAGGGCAACAAGGCAACATGACCAACATGACTACACAGTTCAGAGAAATGTATATGAGAAGACACCTGCAGCAGCAGCAACAGCAGCAGCAGATGGGAAACCACGGGCAGTTCCAGCATCCTCAAGGACTCCAGCAGCAGCAGCAAGGCCAGCAAGGCTTCATACAGCCTGGCCAGGGACAACCAGGAATACCCTCCTCTTCCCAACCCCAGCCAGGGGGTGGGGGAGTAGGGGGTCCCCAGCAGCAGCAGCAAGGAGGACCACAGGGTGGGCCAGGACAGCCAGGCCAGCAGCAGGGCTACCCCAGCTCCATGTCACAAGTAGCTGCAGTGCTCCAGCAAAGGATCCAGCTGCAGATGCAGCAGCAGCAACAGCAGCAGCAGCAACAGCAGCAGCAGCAGCAGCAGCAGCAGCAGCAGCAGCAGCAGCAGCAGCAGCAGCAACAGCAGCAACAGCAGCAGCAAAATTCAATGGGTGGGCTTCAAGGACAAGATGGAGGGCCTGGTGGAGGTGCCGGGGGACCAGGAGGACCTCCGCTTCAGGCTGGACAAGTGGGACCGGGGCAGGGACAACAACAGCAAGGTGGAGTTAGCGGAGGGGGTGGTGGGCCCCCACTGCCGCAAACGTCCCAAGGCATGCTTCACCAAAACATCCACCAGAGGCTCCTGCAGCAGCAGCACCTTGGTGGGGGCTCTCCAGCTCAGCACAGCAGTCCCATGAGCCCCCAGCAGCAAATGGCTCAGTCCCCCCACCATCTCCAAGGACAAGGAGGACATGGTCCCGCAGGTTCGCTCAGTAGTCAGGTCAGGTCACCTCAGCCCTCACCAAGACCGCAGTCGCAGCCCCCGCACTCCAGCCCGTCCCCACGCATGCAGCCCTCCTCCCAACCTCAGCCCCAGCCCTCACCTCATCGCATCTCTCCGCAGACCCAGACTGGCTCACCCCACCCAGGCCACTTAAACCAACATCACCCCAGCATGGCGCCGCCCCAACCTCCACAACCCCAGCAGCAAGTGTTGTCTCAGCAGCAGCCAGGTGGTTCTGTAGATCCTGGTCAGTTCAGCTCAGACCAGAACTCCATCATGTCCCAGTTGAGTGGGATGACAGGGATGCACGGTGGACAGGGGGGACAGTCGGACATGTTGGGTGGGAATAATAACAACAGCACCAACAACAACCAGGAGCTGGGAACGAACATAAACCACAACAGTTTAGACCTTATGTAGCCTTGACTCCATATTGTCTTTCTGTCTTGATGCTCTGACGAGTTGCCCCAAACGACAAACTGCCATGAAAGGAGAGCGAGGCGGGACTACGGCTTTGTGGTTTTAGAAGTTTTTATTTTTTATTTAAATATTTTTGTGATGTATAAATAAGAACTGAAGCTTCCTTCCTATGGGAGATGCAACATAAATCTTAGAAGTCAATAAATGAATAAATTAAAACAATGGTAAGTTATTGCTGTTAATATATACCTATATATTTTTGCCAATTGTGTACAAAAAGGTGGAAGGGCAGTGTTTCAGGTTGAAGATATTTCTTCCTTAAGTCTATGACAATATTTTTGGGGACTGAGAATTTTGCCTTTTTATGAATATTTTTAAGATTTTAAATGTGGCTAAAAATTAAAGTGAGTTGACACGATGTACCTTTTTTTTATTATTTTGTTTTCCTCCTCAACTACCCAGTCATGATTGTATCTATTTTGCAGAGAGTAAGTATATTTTATTTCTGAATAATTTTTTTTTTTCCCTCAGTGGATCATAAAACAAGCAACAACATATCTTCCGTTACAGTCTTCTTTCAGAGCAATGTACATTTTACAACTGCAACAATTCACATACAAAGAATTAACTTTATTTGATGGGTGGGTGGAGGGGTGCGTTAAATGCAGTTTGAATTTGACAGCTTTCTTTTTTTCTTTTTCTTTTTTTTTTTTTTTTTTTTCTGCCAGGGTCTGTAGGTTTGCAAAAACCTTAAACCTTAACAGTGTTTTGGAGAGCTGGTGACACTGACAGTGGCTTTGGTCATATTTTTCTGCAAACAGTGGCCAGATCTGCAGAGCAGACAGAGATCTTTTTACCCATGGGCCACCTCTCCACCCTCCATCTTCAGTCCTCCTATGAATGTGCACACCTCCCTTACCCTGACCCCAACCCAAAAAAATGGAGGGATGAACTGTTGATGCCTGATCGTCTAGCTGGAGGCGTATTGTACCTCTGTTTTTGGCTGGCCAATGTTAAATAGGTTGTGCGTGTACATATATTAAAACCTTGTTTATGAACTGTGACATGGAGAAGAGGTCGATAAAGTTGTGTTTTTGGGCTGCAGACGTGTGAGAAAATCCTGCCTGTATCCTCAACCCCGAAAATTTCCCTTTCAGTAGTCTTTTCTGTCTTTCCCCTTTTGTTCCTTATCCTCATGACTGCCTCTCAGCCACAAGGTTTGATTCAATGTTAGTACTGTACAAAGTAAGAAATGGTGGACTTAGATACTGTTTTTTTGTAATGAAAGTGAAAGGTGTAAAAAAAACAAAACAAAAAAAAACAACAAAAAAAAAACAACCTGTACATACTTTAAAACCTTATGAGCAGATAAGTTATTTTCTGCTGCTTTGTTTCCCCTCTCGTTTTGATTGGATATTTGCTGTATCTGTAAAAAAACAAACAAAAAAAACAAACAAAAAAATATCTACAAAAGTACTCCTGAGCTACTGTACAGTATTGAGATTTTTTCTAAAAGGTACAGTATGGGGTGTAGTAGGTCACAAGCACCAATGCGCCTTTTTCTGTGTATTTTTGACAAGGTTTGGGGAGGGTGGGGTTATTGCAACAAGTCACACACCTGAACAATCTCAAAACTTAAGACGTGAAACCTGCACCAAGAGCCGAGTCAGGGGTTGATTAGGGGTGTGATCTGAATGAGTTTAAATTTGGTCATTTAGCTTTTTATTGAGAGGACTGAAGACACAATATTCACATGCTCACTATTTTTCTCAAAAGTTTGGGCTTGCCGGGTATGGGGAGGGAATGCATCAGAACCAGGTGGCAATATATCTTGAGACTTATTTTATAAGAAAAAACAAGGAAAAACTGTCTTTTATATATAGATATATTATTTAATTTTATTTTTTGGAAATAAAACTTGAAGCTACAGGAATTATTAGATAAAACATGTTTTGTTTTGTATTAAAGATGTTATGGTGATGCAAAAAGACACTGCAGACAGTCATTCAGTTTGCCCCGGGGAGGCCGTGGAGTATATTATACCATCCTTTTGAAGAAATGTTTCATGTACATGAATATAGTTGTAAACATACTGAATCACTGTACAAACTGATGGCAACTGAACAAATAGTTTTGTTTTTATCATTTCTTTTCCTAAAAAGAGACTGGAAATAAGACTATTTAAATATTTGTTTAGTATTCAAATGGAATCTTTGACCACTTTTTCGTTCCTTTTGTTAACAATTTTGGTGCTTGCTGAGAGAAAGCAAAAATAACTGTTGCTCCATTTTCATTAGTTTCTTTTTTTAAGTTATTTTGGTGGTCTGATTGTTTTTTGCCAATAAATTAATTGTACAATAAAGTATGTTTGTACCATTGGAAAAATACTTGATTGTTGCCTCTTTTTCCAGATTTACATTAGATCTTTACTTCAGGAGAACGGATGAACATTTAACACACATTTGAATGTCACTCTGTATTTGTAGATTCAGGGAAAAATCGTAATGTTTTACATTTTTCCTATTATGCAATAGGTTTCAATTAGATAAGTCAGCCAGGCTGATCTATGGGCCGATATTTCTGTAAATGCTGGACAAGCGGTAATACGAAATTGCCGTACAGAAATGCCAAACTACACAAACCAAGCACTTTATTAGGAACAGCTGTACAGCAGCTTATTCATGCAGTGGTCCACTCAGCCAATCATGTGGCAGCAGTGCATAACATAATCTCATGCAGATACAGGTCAGGAGCTTCGGTTAACGTTTGCATCAAACATCGGAATAAAGAATTAATGTGATCTCAGTGACTTTGACTGTGGCATGGTTGTTGGTGTCAGACTGGCTGGTTTGAGGATTTCTGAAACTGCTGATCTCCTGGGATTTTCTCACACAACAGTCTCCAGAGTTTTACTCAGAATGGGTTGAAAAGCAAAAAACATCCAGCGGGGGACAGTTCTTCGGACAGAAACGCTTTGTTGATGACAGAGGTCAGAGGAGAATGGTCAGACTGGTTGGAGCTGACAGAAAGGCTGCGGTTACTCAGATAACCGCTCTTTACAACTGAGGTGAGCAGGAAAGCATCTCAGAATGAGCAACACATCGAAGCTGGAGGTGGATGAGCTACAACAGCAGCAGACCACATCTGGTTCCACTCCTGTCAGCCAAGAACAGAAATCTGAGGCTGCAGTGGGCACAGGCTCACCAAAACTGGACAGTTGAAGACTGGACAGTTGAAGACTGGAAAAAGTAGCCTGGTCCGATCTGGATTACTGCTGAGGCACACAGATGGTCGGGTCAGAATTTGGCATCAACGGCATGAAGCCGTGGACCCTACCGGTCTTGTGTCAACAGCCCAGGCTGGTGGTGGTGGTGTAATGGTGTGGGGGATTCTTTCTTGGCTCACCTTGGGCCCTTTAATAACAATCAGTCGTGGTCTGAATGCCGCAGCCTATCCGAGTATTGTTGCTGACCATGTTCATCCCTTTGTGGCCACAGTTTACCATCTTCTAATGGCTACTTCCAGCATGATAATGCACCAAGTCACAAAGCAAAAGGTCACTGGTTTCATGAACATAACACAAGTTGAGTTTACTTCAGTGGCCTCCCCAGTCACCAGATCCGAATCCAGTAGAACACCTCTGGGATGTAGTGGAAGGGAGATTGGCAGCAAGAACATGCAGCTCACAAATCTGATGATATGATCATCTGAGAAATGATGTGATACCATCATGTCAACACGGAGCAGAATCTCAAAGGAAAGTTTCCAACATCTTGTGGAATCAACGCCACGAAGAACTGAGGCAGTTTTGAGAGCAAAGGGAGGCCCTGCCTGGTACTGGTATGGTGTTTCTTAATAAAGATTGTAGCTTTGAGGTCATTTAGAAAGTGTCCCCTTTCCATAGTTTGTCACCCAGAGAGCACCGTCAAGTTGATTTTCCAACTGTAAAATGTCCACCTCAATATGTATCTTTCAATTCTTCAAAACAACAAATCTAAGTGATATAACAAGATAGTTTGTTTATGCAACTGTGTTTATCTTAAAAAAGATTACTCTTGCCCGTTTTGTTTTTAACAGGTTTCTTGAGAACTCTCAAACATCGATATCAGCATCAGCCTCAAAAATCCAGTATCGGTCAGGCTTTAGTTTAAATATACATGTAAATAAGGGACTGTACAAAAATTATCGGGGTGAGGGAGGACTCATTTCACCATTAGTAACTAAAAGAGGCAAAGTATAAATAATTGAAAGTAGTGTAATCTAATGTAAACCTCATTTGATAATTTTCACAATAGCCCCTAAAAGAATTTGAAATGTCCAGATCAAAGGCAAATGTAACAAAATTATAAATCAACCTATTTTAGAATAAAGTGATACTAAATAAAAGGGCTGACCTTGAATTTTAAATGAATCTTCCAAAAGAAGGCTGACATATAACCCCCCCCCCCACACACACACACACACCCTTTTCAGACCTCCAGGTCAGAACTGTTTTTCAACTGATTGGTTTATTTGGGAATTAGGAGTCACGTTGGCTTTCTGGAGGGGTAATGGTTCCCCAGTTTCACTGCAGATTCCCATGTTTTACCTGTGCTTCAAAAAGTTCACTCACTATTCAAGTGATGGCACTTGCAGACGCCTTGTAAATCTAGGAAAACAAGCCAGCTCAGTTATCGAGAGTAAGCAGGACAATTAAGATCAAATTAATATTAAACATGAGCAACATTTATTTTAGTATTACCATAGAAATATTCTTTACACAATGACACTTTTTAGACTGGAACAGGTAATGTGCAGGTTTACATCACAATAAAGTGCAAGGTTCTTCGCTCGGTGGTGGACGAAAGCAGCACAAGCGACCACATTAGGCAACGTCAAATCCAGGGTGCCTGTTTTGTCATGTCAGTACATTTAGATATGGCATCAGCTCAGTGGTTATCACAAACTGTATAAAAACTATTCAGTCCTCTGCGTGACAAATACACAGGTATCTTTAAAGAATAAATATACATTCAGGTCAATGTAGAAAAATAACGACTAAAAAATACATGTTTCTCCTTACTGCCCCCTCTATCTTCCTCCTTTTTAATGTCTCCTCATATTTGTAGTGTTAATAACATCAGTCGAGGATCGTGCATTCAGACATACAGAAACCAAATAAGCTGGGACAGTGTGTGTGTGTGTGTGTGTGTGTGTGTGTGTGTGTGTGTGTTTGTGTGTAAAGGATCGAGAGAGAGACATTAGCCCTAAAAGCTCAACAGACAAAACAATAACATCATTATGCAACATCAGGCACTTCCATTCCCTGCAGCTTCATTATCGCACAGAGACAGTTTTGGGATCACGAGACGCTGACCCATCATCCTCAGTGTGGGATAAACAACTTATGGACCAATGGGACGCCACTGTGGGAGATTCCACAGACATGACACATCACATCAGCTCCTGTGTCCACTGGGCAGGAAGCCAGCAGGGTCACACCAATATACTCAACCTCAAAATTGGGCTTTTATTTTTTAAATTTGCAATATTAGTCTTCTTCTTAGTGTTTATCCTTGACGATAGTTACATGAAATTAGTCTGTAAAACAGTGGGAAAACTTTCCCCTTTCATTTTTCTAAATATTTTGAATGATTATTTACTTATTATTTAGTGTCCTAACCATTTGATTGCATTAAATCGCATTAATGACCATATTAGTCAGTTTCTCATGTTTTAGCCCAATAACTACTTATTGCATATACTTTATACCACGACTAAACATTTTTCTAAAGCATGTTGCAGGTTTTTAGGTCAATTTCCTACCTTCTAAGCAGCAACATGATTCAGTTTATTTCGGACGGATTTTGCGCAGTTGTCACGAAATTGTAGATTTTCAAGTTTCCATTTATTTCTGATTTAAGTTATTATCCTGGATATTTAATTATTGTATTATTATCAGCGATAGAAATCTATTTGGATTTCTGTCATAATCATCTATTGATATTATCGTACGAGTAATAAACCTGGAGGTGAGACTTTTGTCAACTGCTGTCTCCAAGCTCAAGAATGAAGTTTGAAACTTTAAGTCAGAAAAAACAGAAATTTCACCATCCACAATTCCATGACAACTGAGCAAACTCCATTTGCTGATGAAGACCATGTGATGTGATTGAAAGCTAGACTTGAGATACCTTGAGATATGCCATCTAGCCCAATCAACAATCACTTACTCCTTCTTTTTTAACTTATGTTACATAATCACATGATAATGCAAAGCAAAGAGGGTCTTCTTGGAAAAGCCTCCTTGTCGGTGCATTCTAGTGCCTTTGGGAATTTTCCGATCTCCAAGACTTAAAGCAGACTACCAACTAGACTCATCTCACAACCCCTTGTAAGGGTCGTGGTTGGGAACCACTGACGGTGAGTAAATTTCTCTTGCTGAATTGTTTGACATCTTCTGAATGCAATGCCTTTTAGCGGCCAAGAGGAGTTTTCCAAACGGTGCTTGCTTGCAACTGCATTACTACATGACATTACCACAACTTACTGAATAAATGAAGGCGACTGTTAGCTGCGATGGGTTCTGTATGAAAGCAAGGTTTAAGTCTGCATGTCGATGGTCATCTAACTGAAAACAGTGCTTTACTAAAGGTAACACATGAATAAGACTTCATAGTATATTTAATAAAATAGCTGTCTGTACTGTAAACTATGTGTTATCGGTAATTAAAGGGCCAAACAGTTAACAGAACTAAATGTATTAGTCTGGCTTTTAGTAGAGAGTTGTAGTGTATGGTGATAATCTAGATGAGGTTTTTCCACCTTCAGATCAGAATAGTTATATTTTTGGATAAAGACTCAATCTTTGTGATTTTTTTTTTTTGGGACATGAAATTGATGTAATTGAAAGCTTTTGAATGTTGTCACAAATGATCAGGTACTGGCAACTTCATGATTAAATATCAGAAGTGATATTCGCCTTTATAACTGCCAGTCAAACTCTACAAAGAGGCCCTTATGATGTACAGTGCAATTCCATAATACATCCTGTTATCAGGTCTCGTCTAGTTTTCTACTTTTGGTACAAGACTCAGTCATCACTTGTATGGTGTGTTGTATGTTTTGAGATGGAGAGCTAGGTGGACAGAGAAAACTAAACTGTCTGCCTTTGCATTGATAGAACTGTACTAGGGGAAAAGAGGCATGCAGGCGGATCAAATCATCTCTCAGAGGGTTTTGAAACGCATACAAGACTAAGCCACGTGTTGTAGTGTAGTAACAGTCTGTGTTTACAGGTTACAGGTACAGCAATGCATGTTAGTATGGGACTGACAGCTATGCTCACTGTAGTTTAGAGTATGTACAATATGTTTGAGTCCAGTACTGAATGGTTAGCCTAGTGTGAGAGAAAAACACAAACAGCGGCCATGTTTACATGCACAGAGGACTCCTCCTCTTCTTTTTCTTCTTCTTCTAACATGATTTACTCCCCCAAATGAAAATGTCATAACTCTGTCTGTATTCTATAATCACATTCAGAGCTGCAAAGTACATTGGCTCATATACTGACTTAAGTGCAATTGTAAGGAACTTGTACTTTGTCATTTCCAATTTTGTGCTACTTTTCTGGTTGTTATACTTTTAAATCACTCGATTTATCTGATGACTGCAGTTACTATCTACTTTGCAAAAGATGGTTTTGCGTGAAATGTATAAAAGCCAGCTCATTCTGTTTGCCGAATCTGACATGGCAAACTCTAAGAGCCCATGTCACAAAATTAAAGTATGAGAGGAGATAGGAACATGAAAATGTAATGCATAAGGCCTATGCTGTTAACTGCTTTAAAGGCACCCTGTGGAGTTTTGACCACTAGCAGTGTCGTGGAGCAATGTTTTGATCAGTGGGTATGTGTTTCCTGCATGTGCATGTAAACGCACAAGCGAGCAGGTGTACAACACATGTTCTTGCCAACGGTTTCAAATTATACCACTGATCTACAGGTAGCAATGCACTGGCGAAATCCAGGGAAGAGCCTCGCAAACATGGATGCAAACAATACAGGGTTCAAATTATTTGAAAAACTCAACGCAACGCATCATGTTTTTTGAAAAAGGAAATGAGTTCAGCCTGATTTTTAGGACTTAAGGATACACAAGAGCTTTTTGGTGAGTAACAATGAATGTCAACATAACTGTGTTTGTCTAGGAAAAAAAGCTCTACAGGGTACCTTTAAGGTGGAAAAATAAGACTCATGAAAAAAAAAAAAAGATCATTATATGCTTGTATCATAAGTCCCATTTTCACTTGTTTGACCACGGAAGATTCCAGGGGCTGACACTGACCCAACTCCTGCTAACTGGAACTGATTCCTCAGACCAAGTCTGCACCCCCAAACTCTACTTCAATCTGGCAGCCATATATGGGCCAGAGCGTGCTCACATTTGGTCCTCAGGCGCCGGTGAGTGCATCTCAGCCACAATCAGCCTGGCAACCTGGGTTTCACATTTTGTTCCACAGACAATAAAAAGCCAAAACAGAAGTATTCTTCCATTTTTGAATGTAGTGATATAGTATATTGCGTCTTCACAAGATGCTTCTGTTGGATCTCTGCTCTAAGTAGCTAACTTACTCCTCTCTGTGAAGAAAATGTTTGGTCTAATTAGAGACCACTGTTGGCTGTCCATGTTTCTGCGTTTCCTCGGTCACCAAGAGAAGCCACAAACAGTTATAGGTATCTAATGCCCCTTTAATTCAAGGCAACGCAGTCCCAACGTATCAGAGGTGAACAGCTCGACCTAAATATAACACTAACTGAAGTTCGGCTTATATCCAGGTGACTCTGTGCATGTAAACGTACCACTGACCAGACTGGAAGTAGCTGGCAAGGGGAAGAGCAGAGCAAGAGGTTGAAGAGAGAAATTGAAAACACCGATCTTGGCCCTCAACCACCATTCACACACTGTGATTAAACCAGTGCCTCCAAGTCCTTCCCACACTGCCCACCCTGCCAAACTACTCCCACTTCATCGCATTTCAGACCTCCAGGCCCCAGTCTCTGAAGAAGCCTTTGGCCACTCTCGACTCTCGGAAAGTCACTGTGAGGGAGTTGAGTGTGACGTCTGTGACTGTCACCTCTCCCGGACCAATGATGGGTCTCCAGACGTTGTCAGGCTTCTCCGATGCAGTGACCTCGTCTGGTCCGATGGCGGAGGTCCACCCGTCTGTCCTTTCTTGTCCTGAACGAGCCAGGGACAAGGACAGTGAAAGAAAGGGTAGAGTTGCTTTCAGACAGCGATTCTATCAAGCCTATCACATGTGTATTGTTATTGAGTTAACCTCCTTGCACTGACCTGGGTAGATTATCTCTGTTTTGATAGATCTTATAAACTAACAAAGCTAGATAAGATGCATTTGGCTGCAGGAAAAGAAAGCTCTAAGTTCTTCTGAGGCGATGGGGAGGACAGAAGTGCCCCATCTCTCACTTCCCCTCATTATTTTGAGAGGACTCAGATGTCTTAACTTTAACTTACTGTCAACTCAAAAACTTAAAATCGAAACTGAAATGAACAAGTTTGAATTCTGCGGATATTAAAACGCAGAGTCAAACATCAAGCAAAAAAAAAAAAAAAAAAGTTACATTACAGGACAGACTGTTTGATTGACAGCTGTCAGTGGGTGGGCCTTACAGTGCAAAGGTACACTGATGCATTTGTAGTAGAGACTCTACAGCCACTGTTGCCTTACATTTACATACACAGAGGGACTTCAAATGGTCTTTCATGAGTCTATATTTTGATCCCTGAATGATTTTATGTGTATTCAGCTCAGGATGGAGCAAGTTTAATGTTTTTGGTCGCATGCCCAGTGATAAAATTGTGTGTGTGCGCGTGTGTGTGTGTGCCTAGGAGGTTCACAAACAGTCAAATTAACTGGGTCATGATGGTGATTAGAGTCCACTGGTTGACCGACTGACACACTTACCATTAAGAATGCCTCTGTTCTTCTCTGCTGTTTCCTTCTGAGCCACCTCTGGGTCTTCCTCTTCCCTATCCTCCTCATCTTCTACGTTGTCCTCCTCCTCCTCCTCTTCTTCCTCTCCCAGGCCTTCCCAGTCCTCTTGCGTTGGACTCGGAGGGTTTGAGTCAAGGCACCTGAACTGTGACCTCCTGTGTTTGTTTTTGTGATGTGCCAGCGGTGGTCGCGGGTCCTCCCTGCAGACACTGTACGGCGCATCCTCGTCCTCGGGGACCAGCGAGCGCGTCAGGGAGAGACGGAGGCGCGGCGGCGTCTTCTCTGGAGTCTTGTGAGCGCTGCGAAGATCCATGGTGTAGACAGTATTCTTAATCAAGATCAGAAAGAAGACAATATATAAGAGTCATCATTTAAATAATTGGGAGGAAACAGAAAACTGGTCAGAGAGAAGAGTGGCAAGGCGGTGGGGTTAACGAAGGCAAACTGAAGTAGAACGTCTGTGAGGACCGGACTTGAAAGAGAACTGTACACTCAAGTATGAACCACTGTGAAGATGTGTCAATATGAAAAAACTGTTTCTCTTCAAATGTTTTTAACTGAACTTCAAACTTTACCTCCAGAAGGAGTCTTTTGGCTTTGGATCCTTTCCTCCGGTGACCTACGGCTCTGTCTCGCTGCTCTCTAGAACAACCAAGCACATTATTAACAACATCAAAAGGTCTTGTGGACGTGTATTCACTGACTATTTAAAGTTTTTTAATTTCAAGCTTGTTTGGAACTTAACATGTAACAACATGTATCTTGTGTCTAAGTGTGTTTTCATTGGATTATTTTTTTTACATTGTGGAGCATTTAGCAGCTGAAGAGTTATGTGTTTCCCTCAGGAGTTGGTGGAAACCGAAAACAGAATTAGAAGAATTGCATTGATCAGGCAGACAGAAACACGACTCTGAATGAGTGCTAATGGTGTCATGTCTGTTCATGTCCGTAAATATGCAACTGTTTGCTAAAAAGTTTGCACATCAACTTAAAAGGGGTTAAGTTAATGCTAATGTTCATAGCTTGTTTTCGCTGCTCCCAAGTGGCCTAAAACCCCCCAAAACACAGTTAGCGCAGGTTTATAATCGGTTTTCCTCGCCAAAATTCAGACTGCAGTGCATGTCAAATCACACCTAACGTCACTTTTTACTAGTCCACCAGAATACTGAGAACTTTTACTTGTTTGTTTTGCACGAACATCCACAGGGACACTTTCTGTTTACATACTGTAGATCCATTGTGAATTATATAAGTCCTGCACTCTACAACACTGTACTCTGCTCTAGTGCACTTAAAATGTCTATCTTATCACATTTGGAGATGATTTGCGAGATCGTTCCTGCACATCTGGTGCATTTAGATGTGGATTTTATATGTTTTTTTTCATATCCAATTACAATCCAACAACAGAGGACACATGCTAACGCCAGCTGGAGAGAGATCTTGGATCTGGGTCCTGGTCTGCTGAGTCATGATCACTTAATGATTAATATAATGTAAGAAGAAAACTGATTTATTCCTGCTCCATTGTGTCAAACCTTCTGGGCTAGTGGACTCAGGCAATGCTTTTTATCATGCACATATTACATGTTGAGTGGAACCTTACTTCTCTTCGTAGGCCTGCACCAAGCGCTGGTCCAGAATATGTTCCTCAGGTTCCCATGTACTGTATCTGCAAGACATAAAAAACAGTATATACAAGCCTCTTTTTTTCTACTTGCTTCTTTTATTCATTCCTTATTACATTCAGTTAGGTATTTATATAGGTCTGTCTGTCTATTAATGCTGTGTTGTTTAACAGTTACCATTATCATACTGAAAACATTTACTGTTACATGTTGTCTGAAAACAATGGCTCCATCGTCTTTGGTTCCACTCAAACAGTAACTATGTGTTGAGCAAAGAGTCAGAATGCATGATATCATCTACAGAAAGTCAACCAGTCATTAATTTTTTAATTACAAAATGTCAAGATTTTTTGGGGGATTTTCAAAACATATTGTGAAATCATAAAAATAAAGGTTCATACTTTTTAAAACCTTCCAGAACTCCAGTCCAGCAAATTATCTCATCACTCTATCTCATCCAACACTATTCTCTGCATACGTATAAAATCTACTGTACGTGTCAGTGAGAATATGATGCCCCTTTTTAAGTTTCATATCATCCATTCATCTCCCCAACTAAGTTTACATACTTACTTTGGAGGCCATCCTTTCCACTTCAACAGATACTCCACATTCCCCTGCGGAGACATAAAGTTTAAGAGCAGCATTAGCCATTGTTTCAATCAAATCATTGAGTATACTAAGGCTCGTCCCACACACATTAGAATTAAACCATTTAAACCAATTTAATGTGGTATGTCACCTGATGTCTGAGATGTTACATGTCTGTTTTGATAAAGCTTTAAAGAATGAGTCCCTTTGCACTTTGTTCCACAGTAAAAGGTTTATGCTGATACTGGAGGTGCTACAATCACGTCACAACCGTAAGATTAAATGTGATATCTCTCACACCACAGGTTAGATTTTATTCAGTTTAGGAAGTTAAAGTCTAAAGGTCAAACTCTAACATCCCAAAGTGGTTGCAACACTGAGTCTGAAAGCCCGAAACTGTTGCAACAGTGATTTAGATTTCATCAAAACTTTCAGAGGTGAAGCATCATCTTGTTAATGACTGACCCAAGGGGCGCCTGCATCATTCTTGGGAGATGACATGTTTGCCTGTTTCCTGCTTAGTCTTAATTACAGCTCTCACCTCCACAAAGGGTTTCCATCAAGCTTTCAAGTGTTTTTTCTTTTTTTTTTTTTGGCCAGGTAGCATACAGTCAAGCGTAAGGACAAATCAGAAGATTTAAGAGCATCGTTCCCCCACTTAATGCCTTTATTCCACCATATTCTTGATGCTGAATTGAGTTTATGTGTAGGAAGATGTTGTCACACCACCAGACAATGTCTATAATTAATACATCATGTAAAATGTACTGTATGTTTTCCAGATACCAGGCAAGCCTCTCGGAGTTAGTCATCCTCTGTGACATCATCCAATAATAACTTCCAAGCTCTCAAAGGTATTCTCAGCGGGTGAGGTCACCACTTTTCCCATCTTCATTTTACTAGCCCAGTTCCCCCCTATATACAGTAAACAGTGCATGCATGGAGATATATACTGAGTGAGACCTACAGCCTAAATGGTGCATGTGAGTATCATGCACTCACAGGGGATAGTCACTGGCCTTTTAGATATTAGCAATGCATATTATGGCATCACTGGAGGGATCGGTTCAACTCAAGATGCCTCTGTGTCCTATGAGACCATCCTCCAGTTTCCCTCCTGTAACAGTAGCATCAGGTTGTCACCCAGTATTTTACATATAGGTGACATTTTAACAGTTGATAGTAAGACGAGTAGACATGTGCTTGAGTTGTGGATGGGCAAAGTAGTCCACTGAGCACTACGTGTGGTTTTTTTCATCAACTCATGTGTATTCTTTATCTACTGCACGTTCACTTTGAGCCTCACATCAAATCAGTCATGTTCAGCAAGTCTACATTGAAAACACTGATAAAGTATGAATTCGAATGAGGCCCCGAGAAGCCCCAAGGGATTGGAAGGGGGTCACTTTTGGCTCTAGCAAATGTCGATGAGAATTTCAGACTAAAGCGACCAAGGCGTCGTGTCTGCCTGCACATGTCAACGCTTCGTTAAATGTTTGATTGCTCAGAGAAGGTGTCAGTCACAGCAGCAGGAGCAGCGGCGGTGGGGCTATTAGTAAACAGAGGAGTTTCAGAGGGCCCTCCCGCGTTCTGGGGCGCCATCATTTCTAGCTGCGCACCTGCATCTGTCAACACCGAAAACCCGAAACCCAATTAGCCGTGAAACAGGCCCCCCCCCCCCAAAAAAAACCCGAAGGTGGTCGGTTGACAACGTGTCCTCCGCCGGCCCGTTCGGCCCCGACACCTGACATGTCGAGCTGTAGTGCGCTGACAACACGCTCACGTTACATTAAAGGGACATCCTCCTTCGACCCGCCCCCTTGATACAGCCTACAATTAGATAACCAGATTAGTCGCGCAATTCCGTTCATTTAATCTCTCAAGCTTTCCCTGGCAGCCAAAGTAGCCTCCTCTCCTGCCGAACACGTCCCTCTTTCAAACGCCGACAACGTCCCGCAGATACACGTAGTGAAAAATATTAACCCGTTACCTTTCTAACTCTTTTCTTGACGATTGATTCCACAGCGAACACTTGCTCCCCGATCGCTGACAGCTCCATCTCTCTGTGCACGCCGCCGTCCGCTGGGCTTTCAACTAACGTCCTTCCCCTCTACAAACTGAGCTAACGTTAGGCGGCTATGACAGCTTTCCCTCGGTTTCGTCGTCCCCTTCCCGTTTCTCCCTCAGCCGCCTTGTTTTCCTGGCCCATTTATCCGGAGCGAATTCCTTGCGCTGGCTTTTCTCTGTGCGTCCAGTGACTTTACAAAATGTGCGACACATCTGCAAACGGGTTTTGTGCGCGCCCGTCTCCGAGAGCGCGCTCCCCGACGATGAGTCGGCGCGCGCCACCAGCTGCCTCATCCCCCCACCCACCCCCATCACTGATTCAGTGTATGGATGGACAACAAAAGCGCTCACCCCCTTCTCTCAAGGACAAACCGAAACGTCGTAAACATATTCTGTGAGTTAAAGCCTGGCATTCAGAATCTCACTGAGGAAAAAAGTGGAAAGTATCACGGGCAAATGTACTTCAAAGTACTAAAAGAAAGTACTCCTTATGCGGAAAATGCACCTGGGAGTGACATATTATTGAATGTGACACGGTTAAATTGGTGATACTGATGTGTAAATGAAAAAGTAGCATTTTATTCTAACTGCTTTATATACAGTTTGATACCTTGAGTCCAGTGGTTTCCAACCTGGGGCACAAGATAAATCTGAGGGGTCAGAAGATGATTGATGGGGTAGGAAAGAAGAAAAAACAAAGTTCTGCTTCACAAATTGGTATTCTTTTTTTTTTGTTTTACTTTTCCCCTACACTTTGCTTTTTTTTTTTTTTTTGCGACAAGGTGTCCCAACCAGACATTGCGTGCTTGTAAGGGTTCACCAGCCAAAAAGGTTGGAAACCGCTGGTTTAATCCTTAACTATGCTACCTAAGATAACTACTAACTGCAGCTGTCAAATAAGTGAAGTCAAGTTAAAACTGCCACATTTCCTTCTGAAACTTAGGGAAATTGGGACAGAAGTATGAAGTAGCATGAAATTTAAAAAAAAAAAAACTTAAATCATGTACAAGTACAGTACTTGAGTAAATTTACTTAGTTACTTTCCACTGCTGACCAAAACATCCAAACCAGGCTGAGAAGAAGCACATTCACTTTTATAAGTCAACAATGATCTTTTCAGAGCAAATAATGACCCATTTAATACACCCACACTGTAGCTTATACATAAAGTGCTGTTATAAGCATTTATTTCTATGCAAAAAATAAAAAAAATACAAACAAACAAAATAAACCAAAAAAAAAAAATACAGTGACAATCAGAATCCTTAAGTAGGAAGAGTTGAATTGATTGTTTTTTGTTTTTTTTTTAAAAAGTGTGTGATATGATTGGGTCCAAAAATCTCAGCAAAATAGTGACAGACTCTAATGTTTCACTGGAGGTTCACTTGGATATAATATATGACAGGGCAGGAACTGAAAAGCTTAATTCCAAAATAAAATATGCACCACTGAAAATCATTTGATATTATCATTATAAAATCATACTATTTCAAACAATTGTAAATAACACAAAGTCCTTGGGTGCAAAAGTGAAAACGTCATTACAGATTCATTAATCTGAATATTGGTTGAGCATTAGATGTTTCTCATCCATATTTACGATAAACTGCTGCTTTGGAACAAATCTCCTGAAACGGCATCAAACTGCACAGCCCCTCTTAATCTGTCAGAGCAACACATATATTTTTTTAATGTAAACAAATTAAGGCCAATATTGTTATTAACAGACAATACTTGTACAGTATAAACAGGTTCTCTTAAACTGACAGATCTGAAAGCTACAACAGCAGACTCTTTCATAAGGCCCATTTCACAATAATCAACCACAACACACATCTGGCTGGCTCATTAGCTGGCCTGTCAACTTTAACTTTTCTTTTCTGTATTATTCACTACCCAGGTACACTGCACTCCATCCACTGTTTCACAAACTGACAATTTACCTTACACAAACAACCATCAAAACCGCTCCTAAGGCTGAAACCGGAAACATTATAGACCACTGTATAAGACTTGGTGGGACAATCTGGACATCCTCTCAGAGCTGTGTTTGGCAGGTTTGACAAGAGATGTATAAGAAGAGCAGGAGGAGGAGCCCTGCATCAGCTGACCTCCCGTGCTACAGAGGGTGGCTGTGGTGGAGATCCTTTGGACCACTGTGGAGCCAAAAGAAGAAGAGGAGGAAGAAAAGAGAAGAATGAAGTTCCACCACGGGTGGTGTGTCCTTGTGTTGCCAGCTGTCTGTGGTGAGACATTTTACCACTGTGCAAGAAATTACTGTGGCCATAATTAAACAAGAGCAGGTGATATGGACAAATAATAAATAACATTTCTTTACACTGATTTGACATTTTTTCTGAAACCGTAAGTTCACTTGCTCAATTGTTCTGGAACTGTAAAATAGGGCTGCAACCAACGGTTACTTTCCCAAATAAATTTTCAGTCAAAAAAATGTCAGAAAATCGTGAAAATTACTTTGTCTAACTTACTGTCCAGAACCAAAATATGTTAAGTTTACTGCTGTAAGATTGATGCAGGCCAACTTCTGTCATTTTACATTTTGGGAAAGTTTAATTTTATCAGTAATTTACACTGCAGGTTTCTTTATCACCCCAACTTGATGATTATTATGTCATGACACAGTATAATTCTACTAAAGGACGATAATTGTTGGTATTGCAATATTTCTTTGATGACTAGCAGACTTCATTACTTTATAAAAAACATTTGAACATGAAAATTAAAAAAAAAGGAAGGAATGGAAGGAAACTGAGGCAAATATCCACTAGAGGGAGTGATTGGCCTAGGTGTTGCATTGCTTTGTTGCCATATAAAACTGTTTTGTCAGCACAGCCTCTGCACAGTGTAGGCTCAGTCTGTATCAGAAATGTTTGGAAAGTGGATGAAATACAAAGTTGGCAATGTGATAAAGCACTGATTTTGACCTGTGATATGAAAAAGGGAGAGGAAATGAGGAGTGATATGGAGTCACTCTGAGGCAAGGAAGGACACGCTTTGGTGAAAGTGAAGGACGGAGGATATGGACAGAGAGAGATTCATGACAAAGGGAGAGACAGAAACACAAAGACACATCAGTGAACATCATGACTACAGCAGGGAGGATCACTGACGGAGACGGCAGATAAACACAGCATTTTTCATAGTCTGAACTCTCATGACTTTGGAAACTTGAACAGTAAAAAGGAAAAAAGGAAAAAAAAAAATCAACAGATCAAAATTGACATTGAAAAATAGTCAATATATATAAAAACACAAGAATAACAGAAACAGAATAACTTTTCATAAGTCTTAACTGTGTTATGAGTAAAGGACTATGACTTCTTTGATTCTCCCTGTAAAGTGTTTGCTTCTTTCATTGCTTTGCCTCTTATCAGATAAGAGTCCTGCAATGGCTGTGTAAACAAAACCCAAAAAGGGGGGAAAAAATACATCTGTAAGTGTGCATCCATATGTTTGGCTTTGCACAACTCTACTTCCTCTCCCGTTCATTCTGTGATTGGCCCATCGGCCCAATTGGAGCTGTGACTGGCCTTTTAAACCCTTAGCCATCAGACCGCCATGTTTGGTGTGCCTCCACTTCCTCTGAGACGACCAATAGGAGTTCACAGTTCTTCCCTCGCAGCTGCTGGCGGAGAAACTTCCTAGTTTGTGGTAAAATGAAAATCAAACAGAAAAGCCACAGTTAGGATACTGGAAGAAAAACTATGTGAATTAGGAAGCTAAACAAGACAATACAAAGGGTCAAAATCTAACATGGGCAGACCTTTAAAGCTGCATTAATTGATTTTTTTGGCCACTTGGGGAAAGTGAAACAAGCTGTAAACACAACTCTGACATATTGTCCCCTTATGAATGTGGTGATAACCTGTTAGCAAACAATAGCCAAATTTAATATGCAGTGGCTAGGTAGCAACATTAGCATTCATTTGGACTTGTGTGTTTCTGTCTGTTTTGGTTTCCACCAAGTCCTGAGGGAAATATCCAGCTCTTTAGCTGCTAAATGCTCCACGATGTTCATCAGCTAATTACTAACTTTTTATGTCTGCTATTTCATGTTGGCCACGTAGCATACAGTCATTAGTTAGTAGAGCTTTTTGCTAAAAAAAAACCAAACAAAAACCAAACAAACAAACCAAAAAAAAAAAAAAAAAAAAAAAAAAAGCTGCCTGCTGCATCTGGAAACCAGGTTGATGAAATGATGAGTTTGCAGGCCCAAAAACCAAAACCATGGGCTAAAAGACACTAAAAATCTCTGTATAGTTGAGATGGACTGCAGACTGATAACTCTCTGTGGTTCCAACACAATGAGCCAGCCCTTTCACACACAGAATTTGTTGATATGAAAATATCAGTGAAAATATAGTGCAACCTCTAAAGCAATAAATCTTTAATGGGAAACAACCATACTTGTTAAAAAATTGAAACCAAGACATTAAAAGAATCTACGCCTCTCTGCTGGATTGCGTACTATATTGTTTCATGCTAACTATACTATAAATTGTCCTTTTTGTCCTTGTTCCAAGGCCTAAACTGAGCAGTGTTGACCTTCACGGTGGACCAACAGACATTTTTAAGGATGCACTACGTTTAGTTCTGCATAATGGAGCATTCCCAGTCATTTTAGTTTCGTTTCCCTTAAATGTTCATATTCTGACTTTTTATCTAACAGACTAAAGCCACAATACTATCTGAACTGCTTTCCTATTCCATGTCACCAGAACTTTGACATTTTGCACTGCCATACTATTAAACACTTCCTACAGCTGCTTCACAGTAAAAAGAAACCTTTCAGCAGTGAACGGATTCAATGCTTCTGCTTTGAGAAAGCTACAGGAGCAGAGTCACAGAGGTTTGTAACAGACTGAACAGTTGGAAATGAATCAAATTGTTAAATGGACAGACCAACATGGCCATCAACAAACCTAGTGTATTTCTTGGATACATCCTCTACATGGATGCATCTATGGCCTAATTATTCTAAGCTTTATGAAAACAAAAGAGTAAAACAATTATGATCATAGCGGTCATAGGGAGCACACATCCCATCAGTCTCACCTGAGCTCATCCGGATTGCCAATGGGTTGAGGGCTACGCAGCTTGGAGTCCAGGTTGTAGTAGACTCCTCCCACCTCTCTGACTCCTATCCAGTGCTGGCGTTTGAGCGGCAGCCGGAGTGGCCCCCAGCGCAGGTTGGATGGCACGTTCAGAATGAAGCCTGTCACGTTGGACAGCTCAATGCTACCAACATCCCTGGAGGAAGAACGGCAACATTTACTTTTTGTAAACTTCCCTTTTGTATTGCTAGAGGGAGATGTAGTATCAGCAGAAAGTTAAGGTGTGTTTTTATGTTTCAGAAAACATTATGCAGAGATGGGCGTATCATATTGCAATTATAGTAGTAAACTCGTAGTAAACTGCATCATCCTTACATTACTGTTGGCCATTTTCTCTACCACACTATTTGTTTAAGATTAATTATGTAAACTACGGCCAGCCTTTCATTTCTGTATGACATGAACATAAACTTAAACCGGAAAACCAGCTTGATATAGTTCTCATAAGGGGTAGGATCAGGGTCACTCTGTGTATGATACATTGCCCACAATAACAATCACATTGGAGGCAGTTCTGCAATTTACAATATATTGCAAGAAATTGTCTAGAGTAGAGTATCAAAATATTCTAGTAGCTAGAAACGAAAACAAACCTAAGTGGCAAAATTATTTCCAAGAAGCAGGAATCGGTAGTACATTGTATGTATTTACTCCATTTACTTCCATCCATCAAAAGTCAAACAGCCATTAAGGGGCGAAAGGCTGAACTTTCAGTAATAAAGTTTCACTATCCAAATGTCTGCTGTAAGACTGACACACCTATGCTGGAGCATCACACATAATCTAACAATACTGTTCCCAGTTCATGGATAATAGAACAAAGGATACCATATCATGATATGCTGTTCTGTCACTTATTTGTCCTGGCCTTAATTGTGTGGTACTTCAGCTGTGATTATAAACATTAAGCATATTCTTCCTTTTCAATATGTTCAAGGAAGCTTTTCCAATCTTTAATTTGAGAGCTGCTACTGGAAATTCAAACTGCAAAACAGGATCACATAAATTTTGTATTTTGTTGAATTACCAAGGTTGCTCTGCATAAGCTGATTGTAAAATCTTGTCCGTCAGAGTTTCCTGCACTTTAAATGCACCAAATAGGAGAGTTATAAAAACAGTCTCAGGTCGCAGCTACATTACATAACAAACATAACTTTGACCAAAAAAATGTACCTCTGCAGGAAATCTACAGTATGCTGCATAGAAATGGCTTAATGTTTGTACTAGTAAGGCCAAAGTGGTAATCTTTAACTTGTGGGGTTCTTTTGTCTCAGTCTTGGGTTGGAATCTTAAAGCATATCACTACTGAATACTTACAACAGCAAACATGTTTGAATTACCCCTGTGTTGTATCAATCGGCAGCAAAGAGTAGCATTGTTGTTTTTGTCACTAGATTAAGGGTAGCTATGATTTTGTTCCTGTGATGATCAAGTCAGTGAAACAGAAATATGGCTTTTCTGATAACATTAATGTTACATTGATGATAAAATCAAGTCTATGGCTTCTGTTGGTATCAATAGTCATGAAAGACTGATAATGAGGGAAGCAGGAATGCTGATAGGACTGTCTCTTAGACTTTGTCAACTAATGGAACTATTCGAAGAGCTCATTTGAGACCCTTCTGATTAGGGTCTTTACAACATTTACCTTATATTTACATTCTAGGACTTAAGTGGATCCTCCTATATTGCAGATGCCATAGCTAATAATAGTTGTTTAATTTTTTTCCCCACCACCATGCATATTCATAAAAGAAAAAAAAATTTCTAGGACAAAGTGTTTTTCTTTTGGTTTAGGCTCTGCCTGACCCTCATACCGACCATTTAGGGAAACCACTGGTAGTGCAGTCGACAGATATACTACAGCTACACCATAAGCAATTAGTCATAAAACTCCACCTTGACTTAAGACATGAGAAAAAGCTGGTTTCATTACCAGCTTTACATACCTTCTTTTATCCCACCAAACTGCCTCAAACCCTCGGGTCTGCAGGGCTGCCATAATGACATTTACATCATAGTTCCCATTTCCCAGCATGCTCTTCTTATGAGGCGTCACCAGAGTGCTAGGAGAAAGCCTGCAACAAATTGACAAAGGGAATTATCCACAACATTTTATTTGAACATGTTAAATATTGGTATATGTATCTTGGTATACCAGCTCACCTCTGGTATATCTCCTGCAAGGTATCCCGACTGAAGGCTGTCCCGTCCTGGAAGACGTTATTGAGTGCGTGCAGGGCACACAGCTCCCTCCGCTGCTTCTCATGATAAATCGCTGGAGGTGTCAGAGAGGACTGGGGAGGTGCTGGAGGGGTGAGGGAGGAAGAGGAAGATGAGAGATCCTGTGCCTGCTGAGAGTCCCTGGGATCCCTGCACCTCCTCTCCTCCACTCCCACCACCACCTCCCCTCCTCCTCCTCCACCACCACCTTTCTGCTTGCTGACCTTCCAGGGCATGCAGCCCAGCTCCTGCAGGCCGCCTCGCCCCTTCCCCTTCCACTCACCGGCTGGATAGGGAGCGCTTCCCATCCCTGGACGTTCGCCACCACCGCCACTGCCACCACCACCTCCTCCAGCTCCACCACTACCTCCACAACTACTACCTTCAGGACGCTACATCGGCATCATGACAACAATTGCCATAGCAACCTCTCAGCCGCTTGGAAGAGAGGAGCTTGTGTGTCTCTGTGTATGGTTAAGAGGGAGGTGGGGGTTGAAAGGTAAATGAGATCTGTGGCTGTTTAACACAGCAGCACCTGCTCTCTCTAAAGGATAGATGTGAAGAAAGGTCACCAGGAGGGAGGGCATAAAAACTGGGACTCAAGATGGGATTGCCAGTGGAAAAAGAAAAAAAAAATTGCAAAGATACTCCAGATGCTCCCAAATGAAAATTACTCCTCCAACAACACCACCACAATGGTGTCGTCAATCAAATAGCCATTAGCTGTTCTCTGAGAGTTTCCACTTCCTCCATCCTCACTGTGTTTGTGTGTGTTGACAGCTCTTTCCATCCAGTCACTCAGCCTATATCTTTGCAGTTGTTTCCATCACCGGACTGCTGACCACTTTCACTGGAAGAGATGCAACAGGAGTTTGATGGTGAGCAGAGAAAGATGCCCGATAACCACCTGAAAGAAAGAGAGAAAAAAGCTGTATTTTCATTATCTACTTTTGTTGTTCATTTATGATTCAGCCACATAAACAAGTCAGCAGAGCCCAAAGTGACATCTTTAAACTGCTTACTTAAACTGAACAGCAGCCAAACACCTTTAACAACACGTGTTGTTGTTGATGGCGACAGAGAGCTGAGATAACTTTATAAAATGCTACAATCTGCTCCTGGTCAGCAGACACCAAAATGAGAAGAAGGTAAACATTTCCAGCAGCTTGGATTTGATAGAGGAAGCAGGCTGTTCAGTAAGCTAGCAAAATATGACAACAGCCCCGTACAGAACAGGACACACACACATTAGAGAGCTTAAAAGCCATTGAGAAGGAATAGCCGCTGCTATACTCTAAAACCATACGTGTATAGATGCCATTAATCCATGATAGTAACAGATATCTGGCGTTAGTCCTCTGGCTGCTCTACGTGACTCCCGTATCTACAGCAAACACAACCACAACGGCTCCTTTACGCCTTATAACTTCGTTTTGTCTCCCCGACCACTTACCTGGCCGTTTCCTGCCGGGGGTAATACAGTTGGACTCTCATAAACCGTTCTTAAAACTAAAACAACTCTCTCCTCTTTTCCGAAAGGCTGTTCAGTCCTTTGTCTTTGCCACTTTTTTCCTGGTGTAGCTTTCTCTCTCTCTCTCTCTCTCTCTCTCTCTCTCTCGCTTTCTCGCTGTCTGTCTCTCTCTCCGTCCGTGCAGACGCGAACATGCGCAGTAGCGTCTGCCTGGCTCCATATTGCTGTCACCGCCTGCGTCAATAGGCAGGGGAGCAGTTCCTCCCCTGAGACTGCTGAAGCCTACGTTTTCCACTTTGTTCTCACCTGCAATGGGTTACATTTAAATTAATAAATAAATAAAAGAGCAGTGAGGTACTTAGGTTGGATGATTTTTAGGCCAGGTGGTAGGTATTAACATGACAATAACGAGTTTGCTTTTCTGAGTGCTTACGCCTATAACCAGTATTTTCTCTATTAACGATAGATCATGTATGTCTGATGGTAGTGACAAACCACAGATAATTATAACCCAACTGCAGTTCTCATCAGCTCTGTTTAGCGATTTAGTGTCTTTCAGCTCATTGTTTTAAAGTTTTGATTCAATCTAACCACTCCCATTAGTGTTTTTAGATGTAGCAGGCAGCTGTTTAAAGCAAAAAAAACTTAAAAATGTCCACTTTCATTAGGCCTACCACCAAACAGCAGAAAAAGTTAGCGACTAGCTAAAATCAGTGGACCATTTAGCAGCCAGGGAACCAAATTTTTCCCTCAGGAACCGTTAGACAACAAAAGGGCAGTGAATTTTCGATCTATATTTGTCTGGAGGCCAGAAACATGACTTCAAACGAATGCTGATGTTGCTTCATGTTTCCTGGATGTGTGAATAGGCCAACATGTTTGCGATCACGTTTGCTATACCAACTTTAAGGTAACGATATGTCAACGTTGTATTTACAGTTTGTTTCCATTACACCCCACTGACCAGAAATTGATGCAGCTTTAAAAACGGGTATATACTGTAGGTATCAGTATGACAACAATCTGATTAAATGAACCACAAACAACAAGATGCACTGTCAGTAATTGTCCAAAAATTATATACGCTTGCAAATGCCACAATGTAGCCAACATTTTCCTATATGACATTGGTAGTACTGACTTACTAACTGGCCAGGAGAGGCAACTATCATGGGGCCCAAAACCCATGGGTCCCCACAAGTTTCAGGTTCCCCAAGTGAGTTAATCTGTGACAATCTACCAGTATGAATCACATCTTTAAAGTTATAATCCTTAGGGTTTTCATCACATTGAACCCCATTGGTGATAGTATTTATAGTTGCCATTTCTTTATCTATAGCCATTCAATGTATTTGCAAAGCTTTAGTTGTGTCTTTATGCATTGGTTTTCATTGTGGCTTGTGGAATCAACACATTCTCATGCAGAATTCAAATTTCATACTATGCACAATGGATTCACATGCTGGATGTGATGTGGGACACTAAAGCTGCTACCAGGGCATACTTAACATGATGATGACATTATTGATGGTCTTCTTTAATCTCCATTATTGAAGCTATGAGACACAATGAATCGTCTCTGCCTATGCTTTGTTTGGCTATTATAACAACATTATGACAGTAGCTCGAAATGTCAAAACACACTTGCAATTACAATAAGTAGCCACAGATGCTGTTAGTTAAACCAGGACTGTAACTTTAAAGCTGTATTTATCAATTTTTGACCACTTGGGGCACAACAAAAACAGCCCTGAGCTTAACAAGTTGTTATGGCCAAAATATTAACTAAGAATACATATCCAGCAGATGCAAAGAAACATTATCATCCATTCAATGTGGTGTTTCGGGTATCTGACAGATATGATTCACTGTATTTTTAGATCTACTTTGGTCGATGAGCTCCTGACAAAACTGTTCGAGCATAAAATCTAAAAGACCTAAAACTGGCTTGATGTTACTATGAAAACAATTTTTTATAATGCAGGTTTAATAGACTTTGAAATGGCACTTTGCATCCAGTCAAATGAAACCACTCATTTCCTGATATATCAACCAAGGACATAATGTGAACAAATTTGAAAACCCCGTTTTCCCTCAGTTTCTCAGATTTATTCTATTTACCAATAAGAAGTTAACCACCAATAATATTAGAAATTCTTGGATATGAGGTAAATACTGGATTGTGGACCACTTCCGCTGTTTGTTCCCCCTTCTAAACAGTAAAACAACAGATAACAACTCATAGTGTGTCATGATAATGATTTTTCAATTCATCCACCAATGTACCTTTCCATCTGTCTTGTGGTCAGGCTCAGACTTGTGGTGGCAAGAGGGCGTGGAGGGCGAATGAAATTTTCTTCACCCACTTCCTCCAGCTCCTTCTGGAGGATCCCTGAGTGCTCCCAGGCCAGCTGAAAGATAATGACTGCATTTACATTTTAGGGTGAACTGTTCCTTTAATACAATTTTCTCTTTTCTCAGGTTATAGGTCAGGCTTGGCGACAGAAAAGCAGACCAGTGGGTGTTGTTTTTTTTTCTTTGCTGAAGTTTATGCATCATCATGCCCATGACCCAACCTGACTGGTTTGTTGAAGGTTTGTACTGGTTGTTAAGTGCCCCTCTGCTTTCCTGGCAGATTGGCTTTCCTGTGGGCAACTTTAATCCTGCAAATTAAAAGTTAGTAAATTAAAGTGTATATTAACTGCACTACTAGTGCAATGTAGTGTTATAACCCTGTTACTGGTATCGGTTGCTAATGTGTTGAAAATTTTCTCTCACCACAGTCACAAAAATATAGTCTGTTACACCTGCAATAAGTTTTTGAGCTTATTCATATATAAGTAATTGTTATATTTGGTCAAAACGCCATTTCAGCGGCTTCTGGACAAAGCACAGGGTACATTGAGCAATACTGCTGAATCCTAGTCGCAATGTGACTTCAGTTTATTTTCCTTGATCATCTTTAAAGTTTGATATCTCTTATAAATTATAGAAGATAGAGGAGGACTAAGCATTGGAGCCGAGTATGAAAAAATGAGGCACAGGCTTAAACAAAAGAATATACAGACAGTGAAGATTTACAACACATCAAAATAGGAAAATTAAGTTTGTGTGACTGTGATATCTAACCAAAAGCATCTGTGGCGTGTTCAAAGCCAACAGGCCACCAGCAGTAATAAATTCTTTCGGACAGTGGTAAACCAGCAGAGCGACAAAAAATACCTCAGGCAAAGAATCACCCTTGCACTTAAAGTCAAAAGTGCATATTTAACACATGAATGAATCCGTCCTCCTTATATTTTCACTGTCCCAGCAACTCTTTCACACAGAAACACACACAAACAACAGTAACTCTCTTTCTCCTTCTCTTATTTAGATGTGTCCCAGTTTTCTAGCCAGTGCAGAGGCCATGTCAGTTAGCAGCTCCTCCCTGATGCGGTCCTCTCTCCTCTGCAGCATATGGATGAAATGCCCCCTCAGGTCCTTCATGTCCATCACACGCCCCACCAACTGCCTGCGCATCACACTTTGTGCCTCTGGGGGGCAGTCTGGCCTGTTGTCCACTAGCTCAGGCCTCTGGCCGCATAGAGACACAACCCCTCTCAGATCCTCAGTGTCCACATCCAGCAGCCGATCTATGGTATGCCTTTGACCCAAGTGGTCTGCATGGGTGAGCACTGGGATGATGTACCCCATGACCTTGTCACCAAACAGTTCCAGGGTGGCTCGGATTGCCTGGGTAGCATCCTGGTCGATCCCCATGCTGGAGCCTGGAGCCTGAATCACCAGCAGGAAGGCGTGTGGTCCAGGACTGGCAAGCTGAAGGCTCCTTAAGGCTTCCGTGGCTCTCTTGTTGTTCCCCAGTGATGGCCCCAGAAGATCTGGGGTTTCGATCACTGTAACCTCTCTACCATCCACTACTGTCCTTCTCTTTGTGCTCTCCATCAGAGGACCCATGGGTGCCCTTGTCTCGCTGTTGCCAAACAAAGTGTCTGCCATGGAGGTCCGTCTTCCACCAGTGGGCCCAAGGAGGATCAGCCTCAGGCCTGGCTTGTAAGGACTACTGCTGCTGGAGAGGTCACTGCACGGGTTCAGTCCACTGGTTGGATTGGTCTCTGACTCCAGTGCTCCATCTCTGGATGACCCTAAAGAAGTGATAAGTTTTTTTTGATAAATAATAAAGCAATTTGCAGAAAAGCTGTGACTGTAAATCAGATCCAACTGGGCCTGACCCAACATGATTGGCTCAGGCCAGTTTGAACTAAAATTTCTCTTCATTCTCTTCGCATTCAGTGAGACTGGGTAAAAACATCATTATTTAAAACCTATTTTTTGATGACAAAGTTTGTTTCTGACACCTACAGTAACTCAAGCCCAAAGACAAGTCTAGAACCTATTTAACAGATGGTTGTTAATCCAGGGCCAGGTTATTTTAAAATATTGTTTAATAGCAAATAGTTCAGGTTTTAATGTCTTAGTGGTTCCAGCTTGGATCAGACTGAGACAAAACTGAGATCAGTTCAGCTTGTGTTGGCCAGATTTTCTGGCAACATCTAAGGCCTCCATAGTCCAAATTACTGGAAAACAGAAGCAGTGCAGAGCCAGAACAGTTCAAGACTCATTTCTGCTGTGAGTGAGACCTGACTCCTGATGTGGAAGAGACGAAGCAGAGTAGCAGAGTAACAGCAGAAAACCCAGACAATGTAGCAAAAGAAACATTAAAGTGAACTGACCTGTGATGGCTTTGAAGACAGCAACCAGCCACTTGAATTTGGATGAAAATGCTGATGGAGGAGCAGCTTAGAAGTCAGTCGGTATGTTTTAATTATAGAGCTATAATCATTAGGCAGATCTGTCCCTAAATTAGCCCCAGTCCTTGGTAAAGTAGATACTAAACTGCTGTCAGATGTCTGCTTGAATTTTCGAGTCACTTGCTCTGACTACCCAAACTTACCCACTCAAACTGTGAACTTCACCTGACCTGCTTACCTTCCCTTAAAAAGTCAATTTGCAGCACACAGTGCAGAGTAAACAACATGCGGGCAACACTCACCTACAATAAACCGCCAAATTCGAAAGAGCCATTTATACAGGCTCTCGATTCCTGAGATGCAAGACATAAATGGGAAAGTCAGCATACAGTACGTATGTCTTTTCAGCTTCATATGTGACATTTGACATATTTGTGTTTTGATTCTCATTATTCTCATCAGTGATGTATTTTGTACCACGGAGTGTTCCCACAAGGCAGCTCACCCAGCTCCAAAGAGCTGACAGACCTGAGGCAGAAACAACAGCACACATTAATTTTCATACAATCACACACGAACATGGGAATCAGACTATTTTTCCTTATTTCAAATATCTCACTGACGTCAGTGACACGTGATCCTAGTTAAACTCACCAGTTAGGGAGCAGAAGAGACGAATCGGCCATCGGATCAGAGCTGGGAGTGCTGCAGGGAAAGCAGAGCACCATCGGTATCTCAGCAGGGGGCATTTTACATAACCGGTTATAAGAATGTGATGGTGACAAACGATGTTTTGTTTTTTTAATAAGGGGACTTTAACACACATAAAATAATTCAAATTATTAAGGATCCTAATTTCATGAGTTTGTTTCTAAATTGCCTCTGGTCCAAATACCAAAGCCCTGCAAGTGGTTTAAAAAAAAAAATCTATTGACAAAAATCAATGAAGTCTATTAAAGCAATTAAAGAAATATGTAAATATTTTTATTAGATCCTGAATTCAATCAGCTGATTAGTGTAAATGTGAAGACACAAACCCTCACAAAACTGAACCTGGATTGGCTGATGGAAGGATCTCTTCTAACTAAACATAGGTGAGTTTACTGAACAGACATTCAGGTTCAGATCCTGCAAACTGCCCTAACAGGACAGATTTTAATAAGTCAATAAACCACCAGTAAATTATAATTGAAAAATAATATCAATTTCAAATTTTGATCATAAACAGTGTGCACATTAAGTTGGGAATATTTGAGTTCCCATTGCATGGAACCTTTCTCTGTGAAATGAACTAACTACCTAGCTAACTACTGATTTAAATACCTTTTGTGGTTCTTGGTGTGTATCTATAAATAATTCATACTTCAATTTCACACTGCTGGAGTATTGCAACTGTGTTTGAGTGAAGGGGGTTTTCCTATATTGAGAAAAACCAAGGACTCCTGTTAATTCAAAGAATAAGACTGGTGTTTCTCTGTATTTTTATTATTGTCAATAAATCCCTTGAAGTGGCCAAAACCAACCATGTGTTAGTCTTTCTCTCAGTACCTTCTGACTATATCCTACCCTTTCTTTGCCGTTCAACCAACTCAAGTCCATTTGTTCCTTCTGAAGATGTAAATCCTCAATGGAGGCTGGCTTTAGCAAATGTTACTCAAACAGGAGGAAATATTGCATTTGTATGAGACTGTTTCAAGCCACAGATTATTACACAACAAGCTACTTGTCTGTTCATAATCCCAGGTTGGCTATTTTAAGCATTCTAAATAGTTTTTGGACAACAGGGGGAAATCTATGGCACAGAGAAATAAACTACGCAGACCATACTTGATGGTATTTGTCTTTTAATGGAATTTTTTGACTACAAGAAAAATATAGAATATCATTAATAAAGTTTATCCTTCAAATCGGAGGTGTGTGGTTTGATTAGTAAATGAAGGTGAATAGGTGTGTTTAAGTCGCGAAAGGGTATATTGTATGTTGATATTTGTGCTAAAAATGGAGGGGGGGAAGTCACCCTCTTTCAAGAGGACCCATAATCCTTGGCTACACCCCTGGTAGAACGAGCTTTATTTAGCAGGGATGTCAGTTTTCACCAAAATCCTTTCTGACAGATAAACAAAGTTTCTCCTGTTTTACACCCTCTGTGCTTTCTAGTTTCCAGACTCACTATCTCTGTGGAGGACAGGTCAATCGATCAAAGAAACAATATGGCTGATACGTCAGAGGATCTTTCTGTTTTTACAAAGTACTGCGAACTTTTCTGTCGCCGAGTGACTGACTCTGTGAGAATCTGTAGAGAAGGTACCCCACCACAGTAAAAGCTCCCATCTGGACGGTGCTGCCGTTCAGCCACCAGTCTAAACAGAGAGGGGAAGGAGGAAGGCATGACATTAGTATTGCAGTGTTGTTCACAACTTATCTTGAGGTTACCTTTCACCCAAATGTGAAATGCAGAATGAAATATTCCAAATCCCAGGAAAACCCTATTGTTGAATGCAAGGCTGTGTGTGTACATCTGTAGGCATATCTAGGTTAATATTCATAGTAAATGCTTTCAATTTAACGTTTATATGTAAAGGCTTACATTGCAATATCTGTCATTCCAGGATTATATTGATAGCAGGAAAGTTTTAGTTGTAGTTGTAGTTTGCACAGTAACATACAAATAACCTTCTACATATTCTCTAAGAAATACTGCCAACATCTTTAATGTCTTTAAAGGTATGTATGCTGAATCTTTAAAGTTCCATCTTACCAGAGACAGCATCTCCAGAGGTGTCCTTTTCACACTGACACTCCATTTCTCAGCAGTTTCCAGACTTTCAGCCAGTGTCAAGGTAGCAAGAATAGGCAATAGCACTTTTCCTCAGAACTTTCAATACAAAAGCCCCAAAAGTTCAAAGTTCAAAGCAACATCCGGGTTGAGACGTTTTTCAACGTTGAAACTATGAATAATATCAGGATAAAATCTGGTATTACAGCAAATATCAATTGGTAGCTCTCATTTTTGCATCGCAGTCAATTCAGACCTATGAAAGGACCCATGATCACTCAATTGTATGTTTTCATTAAATAACAAAGTTTCAAGAAATAGTAAACCAAAGAAGAAAAACTAGATAGCTCTATATATACAGTCCAATGTAGTTTAAAGATCTATTTTAACCTATATCAGAGGCAAAATGTTCCTAAAGCTCAATTGCCTGGTGTGTAGTCCAATAAAACCTCCCCCAGGAATACCACCTACTGAAAGTCTGTCGAAACTTGACATGAGTCATGTGGTCAAAGTTGTATGTTATCCCTTCTTCCTGCTGTGTTGCAGTAGCAATTGCCTGTGCAGTCCTGCCCTCAACAGAAACACTGCTTGTGTTTTATTGTGCTGTGGGGCAAAACAATGCAGTTAGAATGTCTAGGTATGCCTGTAATGCTGGGCTCTTGCTTTGGAAGGACACACCTTTTTGCTTCACGAAGAACTGGAAATGCCGCTTGAGATGTACAGTTCAAACCAATTCATGCAATTATTGAAATGAAACATGGTTTTTTTCTTTTATTGATGTAAATGCAAGATTATGTACAAGTTTCATCACTAGTTATAATACTTTTTTATAATGCTGTCACCCACATCAACCAGTCTGAAAGTTCTTGATCTTTAAAAAAAAAATTCCTCTCTTTTTTTTCCCCCATTCAAACTTTAGTTATGTAATGTGGGATTGACACATGAACTGCAGACATTAGCAAAGGGAAGCACTGAACTGTGCTGCCTTTCAAAGAGGGGTACAGCAACAGGTTTAATCTTATAAGAACAAGAAAGGAAATTTTTTGTTGCTAGCACAGTGGCAGTTCTGTCCAAAAATTCACAGGCCACGCAGTAAATGTAAAACCAGCTACCTGCTCAGAAATAGATCACAAAATTTAATCAGAACTACATCCGGAGTCAAATTTAACAACAGAAACACCAATCTGAAAGCAGCCTGCCTGCTCATGAAGGCACAGAGTGTCAGATATCTAACTCTTCATGAGCCTAGGCGAGCAATTAGAGCATCCATCAATTCCTGCTTCTTGGTCCCAGTGGTCCGAATCCCCAACTGTTTACAGGCATCCTTCAGCACGGGCACCGTCAGCTTTCCCAGTGTGCCATTCTGCGCATGGGCCCTCAGCTCGTCTTCTGACACCTCCACTTTGGCCTTCTTCTCAGCTCCGCCTCCGAAATCTGCTGTAAAACATTCAGTCAACAGAATAATCAGATTTTTGTTGTACCGTAGCAAAAAATTCATCAGTACTGACCAGTAACTCGATCATACCCCCGCAGATAATGTGTATTGGGGCAATTTTGTGCAATGGAGCAGTACAATTCAAACTTATGGTACCACCGAGAAAAAAACTCAGAACAAAACAAAATAATGAAGAAAAACAAACAAAAACAACAACAACAATCAAAAGTAATTTTGCTTAGTTTCAGTGATGAATTGAGTTCTGGCCTGTTTTGCGTTTGGCAGCTGATTTGGTCTCTGGGTTGTAGTCAGCAGGATAGACCAGATCTTTAAACTCTTGGACCAAAGGACCCAGACGATGGTCAATCTGGTCCACCTTGGGCACTTAGGCAGAGAAGGAGACAGGTAGGTATAGAAAGTGTGAGACTAAGAAACAAGCAATGGTTGTACAAACCACAAGAGGAACCCGGACCTCTGTGTTTGTCTGTATCTTACTGATGAGGTCTTCTATCTCTTCTGGAGCCACCATATCCAGAGCCAAGGCCTCCAGGTTCCTGTAATGCTGCTGGATGACGGGGTTCTCAAAAGCATCACTCCTGCATTACATTACAAAGAACCACAACGCTTTACCGAAAAAAAATCAATTAAATGGCCTTGTTATGAACAGACATAATCTTTCTAATTTTATTATTGTAGTATCTCTAAATTCCAATCAGCCACATCATTAAAACTGGTAAGTGGTTTTAATGTTTATTATATTAATATATATATATATATATATAAATATATATATAAATATATATATAAATATATATATAAATATATATATATATATATATATATATATATATATAAATATATTAATATATATATATATATATATATATATATATATATATATATATATATATATATATATATATATATATAAATAAAAAAACGCACACACATACCATATATACACACATATATTGAGACACACACACGCACGCGTATATATGAATAAACTAAAGCACTGAATACATGCTGCTACCTGTACTTGAAGCGGAGTTTGGTGATGATCGCTTTCATCTTATCCACCTGCATTTGTGAGGCAACAGTGCACTGCGGAGGATCCATAGTCCGTATGTCGTCAGCGTATGGCAGGAAGATGATGTTGAAACCTGATATGGGCAAGAGATTACAAGTTGTCACGAAGCTACTGTAGTACACTACAATGACCTAAACTATAATGTAGTCAAAAGACAGATAACCAAAATACAGTGTTGGTAATTGCAGAGGGAGATAAAGTTCATTAGTCTGTGTAGTCTGGGATTCTTTGGCTCAATCAAACCCAGTGAAACTCCTGTTGAGCGCAGCACTGTATTACCTGGTGGTGTAATCTGTACTTTCCCCTCATCAACTTCCTCTCTCTGAGGCACCAGGGCAACAAATCGAGGTGGATAGTTTCGGCGGGAGATGCAACGGCACAGAGCGAACACGTTCCTCTCACTACACTTCGTCAACAAGGCAGAGAACAGACACGCACTGCCTGAGGAGGGAAAAAAACAAAATATATTACAGCTCAGTGAACAAAAAAGTTAAAGGTTCTGTTCCACATTGGGCCAGCGCTGTAAGACACTTTTGATTACTGTCCAGTCAAATGTATAGATTAAAATTGACCATTTTATCTACAGTAATAAAAACATTACCACATATGTTTAAGCAGAGATACACGCTACAGGTGAACCATTGAAAAAACAATTGATCCTTTGTGTCACATGTAGGAAATGGCCACTACTGGTCATTAAGTTGTTATCACATATCAGCCAGTCATGTTGTCTACTGACAATGTGGTTCCTTCCTGACTAAAGCAACATAAAAAGTTTTTAGTAGCCACAGTGATTTTTTCCCCCATTTTTTATTTAAATGTTCTGTTGTTTAATATTACAGTATGCTATTTTCTGCCATTAAATAAGTGAAGTAAAAAGTTCTAATGCCCCACAATTGTGTAAAACTTTTCCACCCTGTCAAGAAAAAATATTTTCTCAAGACAAAAACCCATATTGCTAAAACCTCAGGGACTCAAAAACTACAAAAACAAGTGAATACAGTGACAGACCACAGAATCTTTTTTTTTTTTTCTAGAAGTCTCGAACATATTTCCAATAAAACAAATTTTAAATTTTGAATATTTGGAAATATTCAAAATCAGTACTGTTGTTTTCATATTTCTTCCTATTAAATTTGAAGTCAATCAGATACGGACAGAAACAAAGTACCTTTAACCTCATCCTCCTCAGGATAGAGGAAGACAGCAGGCCGGATATGGTGGTGCAGTTTGAGCTTCTCCATGGGTTTGAATCCAATGAGAAATAGTCCAGGATCATCAAACTTCTTGATGGTGTCCACCTCGTCCCTCTCCATCACTATCTTCTTTTTACCATACACCTACAGCAAACACACACAAGGAAAGAGATAAAAGAGCACCAACTAAATCACTCAATAAAAACCACTGAAATTTACGCTGATCATCAACTAAACTAGCATTATATTTAGTCTGGTCATACCTGGGCTTTCTTTATCTCACTGGGCAGCAGCAGGCTGCCAGTCTGGGTGTGGAAGGTGCGGGTTTTGTTGCGGACTGGCTCGTTGGTTTCTCTGTAAAGTCTGATGGCTCCAGGTTTTCGGGCCGTCACAGCAGTTGCATAAATTCCCACAGCTACGTTTATGCCCTCACCAAGAAACAGGTTTAACCTAAAGATGGCAGGGAGGGAGGGATGGTTTGAACAACAGGAGAGGAAGAGTTGAGTGATTAAAAAGACACAAAGATTAACCAGATAGAAGGATGAAAACACAGAGCAGGATTTTTTTTTTTAAAAGAAAAAAAGGATATGACAAAACAGCAGGGAGCAAGGCAGCAAGAAAAATGTAAATTTGTCACTTATCTCTACCTGGCCATGGCTCTCTTCATCTGCTCTTTGGCCCGCACCCTCTTCTTGAGGTCTTCCAGTTTGTCACAGGGCTCCAGCTGCAACCCCAACTCGCTCTCATCCTCTGGTGGACTTACAATGTCACAAAAGAAGAGCGAAACATCAAAGCCGCCCGGTTTCATCAAGTGCATCAAATCAATGACAACACCTAAGAAAGATGATGAGTCAAGTGAGGTCACATACAGGATGAACATATTTAAAGCTGCAATATTAAGTTTTAAACAGCACAAGAAGTGACCGCCGTTTTGTCACTTCCACAGTTAGATAAACAGCTATGTTTCCAAGGGCACCTTTAATCCAAAATGGTATTACAGGTTTGAATAAAAGTCCAGTGGCCTTTGCTTCAGACCCACCTGTCTCTTTGAGGTCACTGGCCTTGGTGCGAGCCTGACGGTCCTTCGTACTGTTGCCTCCGTGTGGTTCATCCCTGCATGTGAAGATCATGAGCCTCTTGTGTGAGAGGCGAAGCTTGATCTCGCTGTAGAGGTTGGCACAGCACCACAGGGCCTCACCTAATGATGTCTCTCCACTACCCATGGTCTCTGCTGCTAGCTGGGCACCTTTTTCCCCCCGCAGAGCGTCCACGTCCTGCACTCGCTTTGCACCTGTGCAAAATAATGACACAGACGAGACATATGTAAGGAGACAGATGAGGAAAAACAGAATGAATAGGTGTGTAAGAAAGATATGTTTAGAAAGTTTACACGTTATTTAGAAGGAAAGAAAAACCTAATCAGATTCTAATGAAGGAAGGCCCAAAATCTTCATTGCAGGATCACCAATACTGTTTTTTCCCTGAACTCAACCAAATACCTGATTAAGAAGACTTTCTTACAGTGATTGTATTTTGTTAAACATGCACTGATAATAAATGTATTCACTAGAGTTAACTGCAATTTTGTTATTTAGAAGCTCTCTTATGTCTTTGTGAAATAACATGTAAGACTCTTACCTGGTTCGTCAAGGTCGTGGTACACGTAGACATTCTTGAATGAGTTCCTGGGGTTTTTGCTCTGTTCTGTGCCATAGAAAACCAGAGCCACCAGGTCTCTGTAACTACTAATGATCTTACTGGTGTACACACTGCGCACGACCTACATGGACAGAACACAAACTCTTATTATCATGACACTAATAAATGAAGGAAGGCATACCTGAGAATAAAAATAACTAATGATGCGATACTATAATACTGATATGCAGCAGATAAGCTTGAGGGGTTTTCCAGTTTTTTAATACAATCTCAATCAAAACATTTCTCTTTTCCTTTTTGTTATCAGGATGATTTACGCATGAAAGTGCCTTTCCCCATCTATACTGCCTCAACACATACATCACATTTGAGATAATTCCAGCACATTTCTTGCAATTCCTAGACATGTTATGATCTGGATAATTACCTAATTCAGTTTTTAAACATTTCCAGTTGTTACAGTACAAGGAAAGCTGTTACATCAAAAGTGACAATACCTAACAAGGACAAAGCAAAAAAGACAATGATAACTGGCCATTTTACCTGCATGGTCATGTCAAAGTTGGAGGGCTGTCCATCTTCTCCTGTGATGAACATTTCCTTAGAGGCATCGACCAAGAACACCAAACTGTCTCTCCCCGTGAATTTGTGATCTCCTAACAAAGGCAGAGAGCCTGATTTGTTTTGGTGCAACTTTAATGGTTCAGACTGTCTCACCCTTTGATATCAGATGTTATCTGATTACATATTTAAACTCACCTGTTAAATTACAATGTAATAAGTTAAGTGCATAGCACTAAACTGCATGGCATTGTAAAGTGCGATCAAATAAAAGCTGCCATACACAGCTCCGTAATTTGTGAAATGCAAAGTGAAATAAAATAATATGGAGGAAAATCTGGCAGAGACAAATAGTGGCCAAATCAGAGTGATCTAATGTAGCTGATCCTGCATTATTTGCACTGTGGTAAGGCAGCTTCCATCTCACCTCCAGATTGCTGTCCTTCCTCCTGCTCTTCCTCCTCATCTTCATTGTGGTAGTAGGCATTCCACTCTGCCATTACGACTGCTTTTCGCTCTGTCAAAGGATTCAGCAGTTTAATGGGACACAACAACAGGAAACATGAAGTAGCTAGAATACTGTTTGTATTATTTAATGTTAGTACCACAGGATTTGGACTGGATTCAAACAATGTCATTTCTGACAGATGGTATTCATTCCATCTTTATTTAGACAGGGAATTCACTATCTTTTGCAAAGACATCCTTTGTACAGAGGATAATAAACGCAAAAACAGGATAAAAGGACCTTTAAACCAGCACTAAATAAAATCTGAAACACAACAATAAAACATCTTATTATGCATTGAAAATCTGCCCACACTCCACTTCTGGGAAAATGGCACATCCTATCTCTAGAATTTTGTAAGAAAGCAAATACAGGACTCAAAAGCGCCTAGCCCTGATCCAGGATTGTAAAAGTTTCCCGGATCAGGATCTAGCACTGATGCAATCCCAAATCGAGTGTTGTTTGCAATAATATTACATCAAGAGTATTTATACCACATGTACATTATCAGTACTGAGGTACTGAGTCAAACTGCTTGTGATACATCTTGTCAGTATTGCCCTGACGATGATGGTGATTTGCTGTGCTCCTTCAAAACTTTGAGAGGATGCGTAGTTACTCCAACCAAATAAATGTGTTGCTAATTCCATAAAAAACAATAATTATGTAAATGATTGAACCATTTGAAAACATTACCAATGCTTAATTACAACATTATCACTGTTTCATTAACTGGGGATTCAACTTTAGCCACGCAACGTAACGTTAGCTAGGTTAGCTTGTAATTAGCCAATGTTCATTACATTGGATTTTAGGGTCGCTTAGTTTACAATTGTGTCTTTCTAATGGTGCACACACACTGTATGGCCTGATGACAGTAAAGAAAAATAAATAAATAAATAAATAATAGTTAAATATATAGATAGTGAGCCATCGCAGATACACACAATGACCTACCCCTCTCCGCGATCGTTGTGCACAGTTCCAGACTTGTATCAATGAAGGCTCGTCGTCTATTGGACACTTATTCGATGCACTGACCAATCCTAGTGAAGGAGGCGGGATATCTGTGTGTGCTTGTGCGGGCTTGCGTGCTTGCGTGCGTACAGGGAGGCTCGTCCAGTATAAAAACTTCTCTCCATGTGACAGTAGGTTTTGATTGGTCATGTTATTGTTTACAGTTAGGCAGTGACAGAACATCACCTGTCAGTACCCGACAACCTCGGGCTATTGCTAGGAGATTAATTTTACTACTTTATTTATTATTTATTTTAGTTTAAATAGTGTGTATCTTATATTAATATTTGTATTAGTTCAACGATACACTTTTTATAAGTTTTGTGTGTTAGCTAACTGTAAGCTAGCTAGCCGGCTAGTTCTTGGCGGATGTGACTTAGCTAACTTTTGAATTAAGTTAGCTGCGGTTGTCATTTTGAAGAAGTCCCTTTATTTTGCCATGGATCAAACTGGCTCTTTCCCAGTGAAACTGTACATTTACGACCTGTCCAGGGGCATGGCCCGCCAGCTGAGTTCTCTCATGTTAGGTGAGTTTCTGACGAGCTATCTGTTGGTTGGCTTCATGAAAGCCACAGTTAGTGTACCCGGGCCGGCGAGAGAAACCAGGAGAGAGCGAGGATGATACTCAGGCCTGAGCAGTAACATTATTTTCTGCTAACATGCTAAGGTACTTGATACACAAATAAAGCTTCTAATTTAAATATGTTTATTTTATTTTCCCAGGGAAACAGCTCGATGGGATATGGTGAGTGCCGCCTTTTATAGTCATATTTTTACAAGTCTTCTCACTGCAGGTCCTGTGAACTGTAGTTAGCTACTTTCAGAGGCTTGGTTTCATAGGAAAAAGTGTATTTGTGTGTTACAGGCACACTGCTATTGTGGTCCATGGAAAGGAGTACTGCTTTGTTGGAGAAGGTATCAACAGTTTTTCACCCGTAAGAATCATCTTTGTCCTTTTACTCAACCATAAAGTACATTAAGCATTACCCTTTGTGACTTTTAGTTCTGTATATGACAAAAAGTAATGGCTCAAGGAGCTTTTGTCTGAGTGTTTGGAAGAAGGCGTCCACTGAAGTGTGTGTGTGTGTGTGTGTGTGTGTGTGTGTGTGTGTGTGTGTGTGTGTGTGTGTGTGTTGTGTCCTAGGGTGGCACCCCCTTGGGTGAGCCTAATTCCATTGTGGACCTGGGGTATACCGAGGTTCCTGCAGAGATCTTCATAGAGTATCTGTTTTCGCTGGCAGAGTCCACATACAGGTAAAAGCTCGTGCTCAACTTTTAAAACACATTTAAATCCCAGTGCGGCCATCCTAGATGTCAGGGGGAAGGGCTGGGTGGTTGAGCAGAGGGTATAATGAAATATTTTTTTAAATACGTATTACACCATAGTTGTGATATAAGCAATAATTACCTTTTTTTGGAAATCCTTTAAATACATTGTTAGACATTATCATCATAACTTGGATCATTAAATTACGACTTAGCAAGTTAAAAAAAAATTAAATGCAAATAATTGCAAATAATTAAATGTTTTGCTGCTCCACTAAGTCTTCAAAAATGCAGTATACCCTATGGCACTACAATACTTTTTCACTTGGAAATATCTTCATTCGATTATTACTTTTCCCAATAATTAGTTATTTCATATTAAAGAGTAAAATTTATCTTTAATCCCTGGCATATTAGCTTCAATTTACAGAAGAGATGTAGTCGAAGGAAAAAGGCGACCAAAAAAAGAAGTGAAATTCATCTTAAGTCTCACATTCCTTGCCTCTTCCTGTTATCTCTTCGTCAAAGTGTCTCTATCTTGTCTTTTCCACCCACCCTTCTCCACCCTGTCTGGCCTCACTGTCTTTTCTCTAAATTTACGTCTCTGTCTGCCCTCTTTCTCTCTTTCTCTCTTGGTGCACAGAAGTGACAAGTACAACTTGTTTGAGCACAACTGCAACACTTTCAGCAACGAGGTGGCTCAGTTCCTAACAGGCAAAAAGATCCCATCGTACATTACAGACCTTCCATCCGAAGTACTGTCCACGTGAGTCAACTCAAGCACCATGAAGCTGTTCTTACATCACCAAAGCTCTTCTTATTTTTCTCTCTGCCTTACTCTCTATGTTTGTAGTTAAACGGTGTGTCTGCATATGCTGATGTTTTTCACAAAACTTGAAATCTTGAATTCCTAATGTGTGGTTATCGTGTAAAAATTTATATCACTATGATATGATGCATAAATCCACCAAGTAGTTGACAACTTGTTAGCAAAATTTGAGCAAATTTGGTGTTCAGCGTTGCGTGTTCTGTAAAATAAATAGTTTTACATTTGGCTCCTGTCACTTAGTTTAGGTGGATTGCGTTCAAGACATTATAGTCGTCCATATGCTGACAGGTGTTCTACTCTGACTCCACTTTCAGAAGCACAGCTTATTCAGTCATCCATTAACTCATCCACATGAAAACAGCATAAAACAATTTTTGAGCACACATTGTACGCTCATTTTACTGGTTGATACTTTTCTTTTGAATAGATGGACGCACAGCGAGAGAGAGCGGTTATGCGCTCTCTCTCGCTGTGCGTCTGTCTCAATTGGATTCTGGTCTTGTTATGCTCAATCTAAATTTTTTTTTTTTTTTTTTTTTTCCACTTCCCCCCCAAGCTCACATACTCTAATTTGTTTGGACTTGTAACTATACTGTCTGCTGCTTCCTCTTTAGGTGAGAGACAGCGGTTATGTGCTCTCTCTCGCTGTGCCACTCTGTCTCAATTGGATTGTGGTCTCGTTATGCTCAATCTATTTATATTTTTTCCACTTCCCCCCAAGCTCACATACTCTAATTTGTTTAGACTTGTAACTATACTGTCTGGTGTTTCCTCTTTAGGCCGTTTGGCCAGGCTCTCCGTCCCCTACTGGATTCCATTGTCATAAATCCTGGAGGCAGCAACATAACTGGACAGCGATAAACAGCGCTGTTTATCAAAGAAGATATTTTCATTTAAAGGTTTGGGTGAGAGTGGGACGTTCACCAACAGCCACCAGTCAGACCTATGTGATTGTGACTGACAGGTCGATCTGTGCTGCCAGTCAAATTTCCATCTAACCAACTATCATTTGAATGCTCTTCTCTACTCAGTATCAAGGCCTTTTTCTTCACATTCTACATATGTGAAGTTTTATAGTGTGTCAGCCACAGGGGCCAGGGGACTAAAGATATCTACTGTGGGTGCGATAAATCGGATGCAACTATAATTTTGTGTGTGTGTGTTCATAAATTAAAAGTAGTACTTCCCCTGGTACAGCAAAATCATTATATATCATATTAATTTTATATTTTGAAATTGTGAAGCGAATTCAGCTTTCCCACACGGGTACTGTTTTTAATTGTACATCTTCATCCTTTACAAAGGTGCTTCGTCATGGAAGTCTATTAGGAAGGGTGTTACAGCCAGGTGTCCAGTTCAGAAATGGATTGATATGTATAAATATGATCAGAGATGAGAAGATGACAATAACAGATTCACTTTTAAGTACTTAAAATGTTAACATCTTAAAAATAAATGCATGATTTGATTATTAAAATGTTGTTTCCTATATAGAACATGTATATAACCAGCTATTACCTTAACAACACTATACCAGCAAAGCCTTACTCATCCTATTATACCTCAGCCTTATCATGCTCTTACTAAACATCAACGTGGTCTTACAACCATTCTGTCACCATATATCAATGACATCTGCCTCTTTGGGAGAGAGGGTGGAGTTTAATGCCTCTGATAGGTTGCCACATTTTCCCATCACATCACCTCCTTGTGGTTCACGCTGGCTACATAAATTTTGGTAACTTTGCACATCTGGGCTCCCGAGTTATGAGCCCCTTTTCATCAAAGGGGATGCTGTTAATTGCAGTTTATCTCAATTCTCCTGATGTCTAGGCGAAGTTATGCTCCAATCTGTGTTTAACTGGTGTTAATTGGTCTTTCAATTTCTCCAACTTATTGTAATCCTCTAAATTTGTTACTTTAGTGAGTGAATTTTTCTTTTTAAACTCCATCTGGCTCTATATAAAAAATTAAAAGAAAGACCATATTGGTAAACAAGGTGCCAAATTGGGGTTATTTCAGTAGTTCATAATAATTTAACATTGTGACACTGGGGAACACTTTTGCTAAGAATTTTGAATCTGCACCTTGGTCCAGGCTGGTACCACAAGCTAGTCTCTTGTTATTTGGTCCATGGCTGAATTTTCTACCAAACTGCATTGCATACAAACAAACATGACCAAAAATGTAACCTCGTAGGCAGGGGTCATACACTTTCCAACCAGAAACTGCGCTGGACCAGTTTCTTTCCCAATGAGCTGAGGGTCATCTGAATGTAAATTTAATGTGTTTTTACGAAAAGCTGTGTAGCTCACTACTGCAGAGGCATTGGTATGGTTAATACTTGTCATTTCCTGTTTTGATTGTTTTTCTTTCTGTGTTTTGTTTTGTTTTGTTTTGTTTCCTGTGGATATTATTATGACAGGACTATACTCCAAGGACAAGGCCAGAGTAAGTTAAAGTTAAAAGGAAGGAGACAGTCTATCAATAAAATAGTTCTGCTGGCTCGTCTTTGTATTTGGCATCCTCAGAATTACACTTTGACCAAATCTACGGTGCTATCTCGAGAGTGTATAAGTGTGTGACCTCTGAGATGCTTGCTTCATTCAAGAACAGCTAATGACCACAGAGCATAGGATTGTGTTTTTTGAAATATGGGACCAATCATCTGTACATCTTTCAGTTGCTTCACTTTTATAATTTGTTCAGTTTATAAAGGTAAACTTTTACATATCACACAGTTATGTCTGATAATATTGAATATTGAAGAATTTGTACAAGTTGCACTGACACAACTAAGTCTGGCACAGTAAATTATATTTACAGCAGGTGTTACACCAACAGCCACTTAACTCCATTTTGGTGCACACATTAATCCCTCCTTAAGGAAAAAACATTGTTGATGCCACCCGGTTTTGTGAATTATGCTCCTGAATGGCTCCTTGGGATTATTGAATCTTATTTTGAATATACTTATTGCTATTACACCTACTGGATCATCCTTAAAGGGTGTCTGCAGGTCATTAACAAGTATTAAATATAATTTTGCAAATACATGCACAAGGCCTCCATAGTCACAATTATCTTAATTCTCTTCATTGTATAAGGTCCTAATTTTATTATTTGAAATATTTAATTCATAATTTCATCCTAGTTTTATTTATGCACTTAAGTGGACCCGTTGGGAAAAGGCCTGTTATAGATAAACAAAACTCCTTTTTAATAAACTGTCATACTGCCCTGCAGAGAGAAATTAATAGGAACTTTCACACATTATTTACACAAACATTGGTCTTTTTGTAATTAAAAAGTAAAAGTATTAAAAGGACTAAATTCACTGAGACAGTGCACTTTGTTAAATGTGTGACTTTTGAAACTTGACTCAAGTTGTGACATTTACTGTTTCCTGTTTAACAGTTCAATATGCAAGTGAGTGCATTGATGTTTTATGTTCTCTGCTGAAAATGATATGAGTTTTCTGATATGATTTTTCTGAATGATGTGAGTGATCTGCCTTTAAAACTAGATAGAGATTTCATGATACCAACTGCAAAGTACTTTGAGTTAATGTAGTATCAGAAACAGCCACAAGGTGACACTACAGACTCATGGCAGCGGGGGCTAGTTTATGTCACAGTACATCAAGGCATCACTTAAATCTTGAACTTGTTTACATTTCTAAAGTTGACAGTTGAATTAGTGAGGTTAGTGCGACACTGCTTCAAATCCCAGCTGGGAAAATCTTGCAGTTGTATTGTAGCTTCTGTCAGATGGCCCCAAGTGTTAAGGCATTTACCTTCAACTGTTCAAGAGATCAAGATTTGTGCTCAATTAATCTCCTCTCAGTAGACAACTGTTATATGTAGCAATTGCTTTTGGGGTTTATTCCTATAAATAGCATATGCACTATTTACTATTAACAAAGACTTGGTAAAAGTTCTCTCAAATTAACTATCTCAAAGCCATATTGACTAATTATGATATACTGTTGTGGAGAGAACTTTGGTCCAACAAAGAACAGCTGACTGCTGTCAAGTTGTCTCTTAGTTTTTGGCTGCAGGGAGTTTTGTTGAGTATTTGGCTAACCCAGTTGGTTGCCTGCTGCCTGTTGGGAGTGTTTTGCCCAAAAGAATCAAAGATCCGATGTTCCTTTGATACAAACATGAGTCTAACCAAAGCCTTATATTAATTTTACGCTCTTTAATATTTCATCTTCAAAAGTGGCATCAGTTACTAAACAGTCCTTTGTATCGAACATCTCGAGAACATTTTGGGTATAAATTAGTTGTTGTGATGTAATAACATGTACAGGTACATACAGCATATACACATTTTTGCTACATACTGTATATCATCACCAAAACACTTTCGATTTACTTGGCTATCATTTTTGTATTTGTACATTTATTATACTTGTTTTCTCTTATATAGTCTGTTGCTTAACGGACACTGAAAAGTTACTCCAAGACGTTAAACTGCAGACTTTCATAGTGCCAAAGTGGCATGAATTACCTCCTTTCACATGGTGCAAAGAAATAATTTTAATTTTAATTTCTCTGCATGTGCAAACCAGTTTAAATGAACTGGAGCATGCTCACAAATGTTTCACTGCAAATTCATACTTGCCACTACTGGCTTTTGCACAACGTCCCATTTATGACCTCCTGTACAGAAGGCCTACTTTAACATTCTCTTTTGAACATTAGAAGATTACACAACTCAGCTAATACAGATCGAAATGTCATGTTACTAAAATCATCAACATGAAATAATAACTTCTGTTAAATCTGACATCAACTGCAATTATAATAAATACTCTTAAAATGACTTAGTTCATACAGCCCTTATTAAAAAAAATGTATAGGAAATTCCATTAAATAAGCATATTTACACAATATTCATAAATAAAGCAGATCCCATGATTTTCAGATGATGTTTGCACTACATAAAACCAAAAAATGTCATGTGTTCAAAAAGATTGAATGAAAATGTACACAAGATGTCAAACATTTATCTTAAATAGATGAAAAAGTGGCTTGTTTCAGCTACAAAGAACAGAGGGATAATATTGTTTCAGGTGGAGAAAATGCATGATTTCATAGCAAGAAAAACATTGGAAGCACTTGTTCACGGCAAACAACTACACCTCTATTGCTTATAATAACTGATTTTGTGTCTCTAAACCAGCAGATCTTAACATCTTAAACTCACAACATCAAGCATTAAGAGGGAATGATACTTGCCCAGGATCCTTTGCTGCATTGGTAATGAGGATAAGTGAGTAACTACAGACATGTCAAACCTTTGCATCAAATCGTCAGAGATTGAAAGAAGGAGAAGAGAAGATGTGTTCACTCACAGAGGGACAAGAAGTGTTTGGTTTGTTTATAACAGCGACAGTCACAGTGCTCTTAGTGTCATTTATTAACATGCCATCTACCAGAACTACTTGTAACATACTTTATAGATAGTTAAAGTATGTTTGTTTGTGTGTGTCAGTGAATGAGGGTGAGGGGCTCAGCCTGCAGCAAGATGCTCGTGGAACTGGTTTCGATTAGACGCTTTGTGGTGTACAATGTGTGGCTCGTGGGGTCAGGAGACCAAATATGTCACTGTTAGGTATCCGGGTGATAAGCTTATCTCTGTGGATGGTGCGTCTGAGGGTGTGATCACACCTTCACCATCGCTTGGTTTGAACTGAAGCTGATTTTGATTTTGTTGCATTTGGTATATTGTGTTCCCAATTACAAGGGAAATAGGGCTTGGACTTGCACATAGCTAGTCTTAGAATCATGTCTTCCTGCAAAGTTATAGACTTTGGCAGTGGCACGGAAAGCGGATCTTATTGTATTCACTGTTACTCTTCTTCTCTTATTGTCAAAACTCACATTTCCGAATCTCTGTGCAGCTATTTGTATTTGTAGCTGCCACCTGATGGCATTTTTCATATTCAACGTGTTGATTAATTAAAATACTTGATGTGAACATGTCCATGGAGTTTATGACAACTCTCAAACAGAATGGACCAGCATAAGTGCTAGTAATAGATGCTTTTACCGCAGTCGTTGATTACTGGGGAATCGAATCCTTATGCAACTGATAGTGGCAATGCCTTACTCCTCACTGCGAGTGTATGTCCAATTCTCCCACTTAAAAAAAAAGAACAAAATGGAATTCATCCCTAGGACTCAAAGTGCAGCAGTGGTTTAGCAAGTATGAAGTTAAAAATAGTTTTAAGTCTTCATGTTTTGCAGCTGGGGACATGAAAAGAACTTATGTCCTTAATCAAGCTTTATATCTTAGATACCAACCACATTTGTGGCTGAAGTTTTAAATCATAATATTAATCTTATTTAGATGTCTTAATCTATTATATAAATCCATTACTGAGGCTTCCCCAAAGCCTAAAGCAACTGCAGTGATTTCCTCGCGGAGGAATCAATACCTCTTTTAAAACAATATAACCTTTGTGGAAGTTTTTAATTCTTTTACGATCAGTATTTTTATAATAACACTAGATCAAATGATTGTCAAATGGACATTTCCCTCAGGAGTTAGAAGAGACCAAACCAGAGCTAAAAAGAGCGTATATTGCACTTTAATTCGTCAGCTGGCCAGAAACATGACTCTTATATAATGATAATGTTGTTTTGTATCTGCTGCATGTGTAACAAGGCAAGTGTTTGCTATTATGTTCATCATGCCAACTTAATGTGATAGTTGATAATCAGTGATAATTTTACAATGTTGCTCACATCTTGTTTCCGCTGCCCTCAAGTAGCCCAAAAAAATCCATAAATGAAGAGTTAAAAAGGTGTTGGATCCTTTTGCCAGACCTTCTTGACAACATGTCGTTAATCTGGGAAGATTTCAACGTTCCAGTGTTCTCACTTGTTGCCTTGGAGAATGTGGATGCCTCCAGGTTTTGTATTTCCTTAATATGCAAAAGGATGTGAGGGGGGTTAAGCCTGCAGCTCAGACTTGAGCTCTTGTTTCTCAGAAAAATGGGACAGAAAAACAGTAATGTTTACTAATTGTTGAGTCTAACTTTTTCTGTAAAAAAAACATTCACTTTCTGCTGTTAGAAAAAACTTTTTGCATTTCAGTTCCTCTTAGGGTCTGATTCATCTTTTGATGTGGGTCTAGTCTCCAAAGCTGTTGCCATAATTTGATCAAACATTATGTACTTGTGTGATGTTAGGGACTAGGAGGCATGCTACTTTGCTGAAGCCCCAGTGTGTTAGATGCTGTTTATATTAGTGAAGTTTATCTGCAAAGTGGTGTTTGGTCTGGGTCAGTGCTCATTTATTAGCACTGTTATATTGTGTTTTTTGTCCATTGTGTTTGTTCTCAGCTCTTGTTTCAGCTGTACTCATCTTTTTTTTGACTCTTAACTCAGCTGCCATGAAACCACTTCACACTTAATAAAAATGTATTGCGTCACAAAATCCTCTCAGCTCTTCCAGGACAAATATTATTAGAGAAACTTATGGAAACATTTCTGGACACGTGCAATCATCATTAACAGTTCACTTCATTGTGCGGATACTGACGGTGTTGCAGACTTAAACCTTCATCAAGAAGTACAGTGGAAGTGTTGCATTAACTGTTGCACGTTCATAGCGGCAGCCACAGCTCCGCATAGTGTCCTTTGCTGTCCAGCTTTCAGAGACAAAATATAAATGTCTAACGCTCCAGGCCTAGATGTGCCTCAGTGAATTCCCCTGCAATGGTGCCTGGGGATTGAAAATTACACACAGGCATCTACACATGTCCACACACTCTGAGTTATGACCCAGACAGTTCAGTAGAGAGAGACCCAGATCCACAGTGACTCCTTCCCTTTCCTTCCCCCAAGGAAGGAAAACACGCGGCCATGTACGTTTATTTTTCTATTTTTCTCTTCTCTCTCCTCCCTTTCTCTTCTTTTCTAGAGAGTCCCAGCCTCTGGCTCTTACGCTTTCCCTCTCTTTCCTCCTCTCCATCTCTCTGGTTGGGATGGAGGCTGATTGGAGCTGACATGATGGTGGCATTGTCCTCACCGTTGAGTTAATGTGACCCCGGGGATGCTGTCCCTGTATGCTTGGCCTGATGGCACAGAATGCAAAGTGCTTTATTGTGGAATGAGAGCAAGAGAGGCCGACAGGGTATAGAAAGAAGTAAGGAGCAAACAGCTGTCCGTGGAGGTAGAGTGAGAGATGCAACAGAATAGAGGTGTTTTTACAAGAAGAACAGGAGGAAACTTATCAAATAACTGCTCAAAAAGGCATCCATGGGGCCTGGAAATGACCTGAACTGTCTGCCATTACAAGATTTATGATTAATTAATTATTAAATCTTCTAAATTAATCAAAATTTTAGAGCCTTGACTTTTTCTGAATGATTTTTCTGTGATCCAGTTAAGTAAGGTAGTTGCTGTTTCACAAAGATATACATTTTATCAGCCTTCAATCGTGTAGAAGGTCCTCTGTGGCCAGAATTTGGATTGTTACTGAGAATATTTCTACTGCCCCATGACATCGCCTTTGCAATCAACAATTTTTGTAAAACATTTGGCCGGGTGCTGAGATTTTTGGCAGCCAAATCCGATTTTACTCTGTTTGGCAGAAAAAACATCCCACCCATTGGAGTTGCGAAGGACTTCAAAAACTTCTCTACCTCCACTGCAAAGAATTTTAGTGAAAAAAAATTTCTCATGCTGAAAAGTAAGACTAAAAAGCTGCGTTATCATTCCAGGGTATTCCATGGAGATATATTACCTTATTACTTCCTGTTTTGATTGATATTTTGCTCTAATTAGCTTACCAATGCCCCTGTTTTTAATTACAGTAGTGATTTAATCGATGCAGCTTCAAGGAACAGTTCAACATTTTGTAAAAAATGATTATTCACTGTCTCACAGAGAGTCAAATGAGAAGATTGACGCCACTCCCACAACTGAATGCTAAATAAGACGCTACAGCTAGCAGCTGGTGAACTTAGCTAGCATAAGACAAGCAAGGGGGAATAGCGAGCCTGGCCCTGTCCAAAAGTAGTAAAATCCACCTAAAAGCAACTCTAAAGCTAATTAATTAACACGTTATATCTCATTTGTTAATCTGTCCATAACGCTAACCTAATGGGCTGCTGACGGGAGCGTCATATTTAGCGCACAGATGTGTGAGTGGTGTCGATCTTCTTGTCTAACTCTCAGCAAGAATGTGGAACTATTCCTTGTAAGGGGCAGGGGGCCATGGTTGGGTGTGGAAGGACGTATGTTTTATTGATGTTGTTGAAGTACCTACAATGGTAAAATAAAGGTAAGAGATTTTCAGTGTGTTTTCATATTTAAGTTCCTGAGATCTAACTCTTCAGCCTATAGGTGAACCACCGAAATAGAACTTAAAAGTTATAAACCACATTTACATCGAATGCAGTGAATGACAATAGCTGCATGTTTATACATCGAATATCTCTTTGAATTGACTGTGTCAGAAAGTGTGGCCTCCGGCTCCAGTTTTTGTCAGTTTCAGGCTCATTGTGGAATCTTTTTTACCAACCAAACCTGAACATGAGCCAGTTTCTTATTTTGCAGCCACGTGTACCAATGACCTACTGGCTAACAAAAACTCACTGTTTATAAATTTGACCAGAAACCAACATGTAAAACCCTTATCAAAGATAAAATCAAGCTTGCTCCCTGCTCTAAGAGGTGGTGCAAGTAAGATTTATGTTGTTCTGTTCTCCTATCCATATTCCCAGAAGGCCTGTACAACTATACTGAAACCACACTGTATTGCCAAAACTGTGGTGGTAGTGGAATCTATGAAGGCTGTGTGACCTATAGGAGCCTGAGAATGGTTTTAAGCAATCTTGGTAAATTCCTTTCAGGTAGAGTCTATATACTTTATATGATCAACGCATAAGACCCTTGCGAGTATAATAATAACCTTTAATACCTGAGTCTATTAATCTGTAAGAGTGGTGGTTTCTGCTACACTGTTTTTCTCCTTAATCCGTCTGTTTCCACTTATTAAAACCCCCCTTTCATCTCCTAAATCTGAATGTGTCTCCCCATATAATATCCCTCACGTGCAGGGTCACTGCTCCAAACTCTGGCATTTAGCTTACACCAAAGCCTTTTGTTAATATGTGTAACATTGCAGCAGGCCGCTCTCCGAGGCGTTGGCACTCAGACCGTCACTTCAGTCGTACTGTGGGTGGAGTAGCTCTTCTGTCTGGTGTGGTGGTAGTAAGAGGGTTGAGATGGGTGTTGCCCCTGGACATGCTGCCCCTGCCCTACCCCACCTCCAGCTCCTCCATACATCCCTCCATGGGGCTGGCTAAAGAGATCCGGCATGTTCTCAATGCTCTGCTGCCTCCGGGTCGAGTAGCCGTGTCTTCGGGTGGAGCTGTGCATGGAGGAGGAGGTGTGCCCCGGGACAGAGGTCTGCCTGTGGACATGGCGGCCAGTTGGCTCCCAGGCTTTGAAGGCCGAGCTGGATAGGAGCGGGTGCGTGGTGGTCTTAGGGAGACGCGAATGCTCCAGATGGCTGGAGGGGATGGAGATGGACAGGGGGGCATGGAGGTCGTGGTACGCTGGCAGGGGCTGGTGGATGTAGGACTTCTCTTTGGGCTGCACTGGTACAGGCTGGAAGGCAGGAGGGGCCACAGGTTGGTAGTGAGAGAAGTCCATGAGTGGGAAGCTCTTGTAATAGCTACGTGATGCACTGTCCGCTGTAATGAAGAAAGGAATGGAAACAGTTTGTGAGGAAAAACTAACATCTAATGCAAAGCATTTATCAGGAAATGATAGGATCATTGTGGTTTTTACAACTTGGTTCTTTTCAGTGTCGGACAGCATTTCTATCTAAGTTAATTGTGGAAATCTCTTAATATGGTTACACTTCTAAAAAGAAGTCACAAAAGGCATGAAACATGAGTGGGTTTTCCAGGTTGGCCAAACGCATTTGGAAAGAATATATGAACATGAATAGCAACATTAGTACCCAAAATGTCCGTCGTAAACATCCATTATAGTTTACAGATGGAGTAGTGTGCACATAGTTGCCCAGTGCAATGAGGGACATTTTCGGTATGCTCATTTTTAGTTTTACCTTTAAATAAAGTGTTTTAGATCATCTGGGGGGAAAAAATGTCCTATTTACAGTCGTATTCTAGTGGTTACAATGTTATCATAACTGAGAGAAACTTAAGCTAAGACTTAAATTGGATTAAACTGGAAGTTTCCACTAATTTACCTTATGCTCAGTTTGTACCCTTTAACAATTAGACCAGTAAAGCAAACACACGCTATATTTGACCTCTTTAAACTTGTTTATACTTTAGAGTCATTTTCAATTTGTCACAGTCTGATGCAGCTCTGAGTCACATGCAGAAGCAGCCTAAAATGAACTGTCAATGTGCAAACACAGAGTTTGTCATTGTAGGAACACTGATGACTGAATCACACTTAATCCATGATGCATTTATGTTAGGACCCCCCAGCTCCATCCTGTCAGCAATGTCAGCTTCATTTGCTCCTCAAAGTATTTGAGTAACTTTTAAAGGAAGGCCATGAAACGTCTGTAAGAGGAAATTACACATTCTTCTAATCAGAAATGAAAAGCTTGAGATCATTAGAATTAAAAATCCCCCTTGCTCAGTTTAATACACTCAAGGGTTTTGGTCTGGTATGACCAGTAGCTTAAATTGGCTAATGTTTGCTACTATTAAATATTGCTACAGTATGTAACTGAAATAACTGATACAAATCACTGACTTGTTGCTGCTATTCAGCAAAAGTTACATAACCTAACTTTAAATGCTGAATGATAACAAGAAACAATGCTAAGATTAGCAGTTTGCAGCAACCTTATCATTGCCATCTTAGCCAACAAAGGGAACAGAGAGATGAAAAGGTAAGGATATAAAACAAGATTGTAAGTGAAGGTTGAGTAGGAGAGGGTGAATATTTGACAGAAGTGACAAAAGGACAGGATGGGAAAAAGGGATAGTATGGTAACAGTACGATAGTACAGAACACAAGTGGAATGACAAAGTAATAATAATTTAAAAAAAACAAAACAACAGTGCCGTGTGGGAAGGGTCAGTTTAAACCACCAGAAGCACGGAAAACAAATTATATTTTTCTCACATTACAAATAAATTGGACTTCCTTGTCTAGAAAATGTGAAATAAATAACATAAATGAGTGGAAAGACAAGAGAGTCAGAAGCAGGCAAAGTAAGGTCAGGATGAGAGGGAGGGTTTGAAGAAGATCAGAGGGGAAAGCTGGTGATTTAAGTATTTCCAATCAGTGTATGCCCTCAATCTGAATCGTAGCGGCGTTCCTTTTTTGCTGGGATACGAGAGGCCAGCAGGCAGGGAGTGCAATGTGGAGGAAGAAGAAACTGAGGAGTGCAATGGAGATGATGGAGGTAAAGGTATGTGTGTCAGGATGAGGAGACATAGCAATGAAGGTTTATAAATACCCTCGCCCTGAGTGCAGAGTGAGCATGTGTATGTGTATGTGTGGGTGTGTGTGTCGGGTAAGCATGAGTGTCACGGAGGATTATTTAAATAAACTGAGGTCATCGCTGCTAGCTTCATGGCGACATGAACGGTAACCTTGTTTCTGTGTTTGTTTGGGTCAAAAGTCTGATTCCACCAACGATTGTTTTCATCTTCTTTTCTTCCCTATTTTTCTCTACCCAGTGATACGTTTTTATTAAAAAAAAATAGTTATTTACAAATCTACAAGTCAAAACATTGAGAAAAAAAAGTTCATATGAATTTGTATTATGTCTAAAAGTCCTGCTTGCAGTAAGGTTGTACAGCATAATGCAGTATAATGGTAAGAAGGGATTAGGATGTACATGTCTTACCATTTATAAGAGTTTGGAGGATCAAATCTTTTTTTAAATTGCCTTAACAAAAGGAAAAAATAAGAACAAAAGTGATAGAAATTTATTCAACAATGTGTTTATCTGCTCTAACTTTAGCTTCATACGCTAGCATGTCTAACTGCTGTAACTACTGCCCATGGTAGTTACTTCTGAAGCTAAGGAGCATATCATTAGCTAACTACATTATTTTCTGGGTTTACAGGTTACGGTAAAAAAAATCTCTATCTATGACAGATAAATTTACTGTGTGGGAGTGGGTTCTGGATGATATTACATCAGAGCATCAGCTTACATTAGCCGTTCTGTCCTACTATTAATTGGATTTTGAGAAGTTTACCCTACAACCACCACAGGCAAACTTGCTACCCAAGGCAGGGCTATGTTAGCCAGACTTGTTAGTTAGCCTTTGCTCATGTAAAAATAAAACTTATCATTGAAAATATGATCAACAAAGTATAAATATAACCTCTGTGCTGCTTGTCCAAGTATGTTTTTCTACATTAAGCACAGGGGCGTGTGGTTCTTCAAACGTGCTGGGCCGGCGCCCTTCCTGCAATTCCAATTGTGAAATTCCTATTTTAATGAAAAATCGTTTTTGTTGTTGTTGTGTTTTGTGGGTGCATAAGTTTCAGTTTCGGGCTGACAAAATGGACGCACTTGCCTCAATCTGGACGTGATCGAGGGAAGTGCTACGTTCAGAGTTTTGCTAGCGAGTGGTATCAACACATTCAAAAGCTTGGCTGTTTCACACACCCAGTCCAGGTTCATACAGTGAAATTGTTTTGGAATGAAGCAAACGTCATCCTGGTAAATCCTGAGCTCCATCAGAGCTTTCTGAATAAAAATATTTCAGCAGCTAAAAGTTTAATTCTGATTCTCCTGGAGAGTTTCTTCTGTCCTGTCAAGTTTATAACTACAGTTTTTAGTTTTGCTGTTAACTGTAATGTCCACAGCAAGTGGCTGCACTGCATCTGTTGGGCTGCCAGAGACAATTCCATGAGGTCCATGAGCCGTGAGTCTCATGTCGGTTCTTTCCCCACTCCACTATCTTTATGCGCAGGGCCATGTGTTGCAGTGTGTGTTTTGTAGTCTACATTCAACCAATAAAATGTCATTTAACTAGGAGGCATTGTTATAAACAACAACAATAATAATAATAATAATAATTATTATTATTATTATTGTTAATGCTGCTTCCTTATTAGATAACGTTTACCGCCTGAAGGCAGCTATAACATACACAGATCATTGTGGTACCTTGCTGAGGATTGTAAATTGAAAGTAGTTGCTACGTGGTCACCAAAAGTTTTTTGAAACTTTTAAAAAAGCTAGCCACAAGCAGCTGGCTCTCTGCTACATTGTACGTTATGTGCTCACTGCCAAAACACACAGAGCTACCTACCTAGGGCCGTAGCCCCACCTAGTGGAACAGTCACGCCACGCCACTGATAAAGCATCCCAACAGGGTTACCTTAGAACGATTTAGCAGTTTGATTTAAAATTTTTCCTTATCATTAATATACTTAAAATTTAGTGCAAACTCTCATGCAATACAATAACAATCCTTTTTTTCCCCATGTCTACTACATGGTTTAACTGGTGAGGATACTAATGTTTTGTCTGGGACGTGTATCTTTAGCCTCGCCTTTCTTTTAAGCACATATGTAGCCACCAAGTGCATATTTAAGATCCATTAACTGGGTCTGATATTGCGCTAGGCAGAAACATTCAAAGGTCTCCCGGATATGGTGTTTACGACCAACTCATAAAGCAAACATCAATTTGCTAGCAAGCTAAAGCTGACGCAATCTGACAATTGTCATTTGAGCTGACAAAATCATTGGTTGCAAGCTAAAAATGAGAAATCTGCATTTGTCTGAAATCCAGTACCCGCTACTTCCGAAATGACCACAAACTGAGTTTTAAATCAGCCACAGTTATTGTAAACTGCATGTGCAATGCAAAATTGGAAAGCTTGACAGGTGTAGCGACAGTAACTAAGGGGGGCGGGGCCTAGGTAATGGTCAAGTACTCTTTTAGTGCCCTTGAGCAAGTTACCTTATCTCTGAAGCTAAATCGTGTTGATCTGTAGAGGCCTTTGGGCAGATCCAAAAATAGTGCAAAGTATGAACAGTGTGTAAAGAGAGTTGTTGCTGGAAAAGGGCGGCAATGCTCCATCAACGTCCCATGGATAATAAAGGTTAAAGAAATCTACCTTGACAAGCAGTGATTTGCCTTTGGCTCACTGGTAACGTGAGCCTGGGGTTGAATGCAGTTCTGTACACTATTACACTATTGCTACTATTCAAGGACAACAACGTATGTGTGACCTTTGCAGACACAAAATGGTCGGTACAGTCACCTGGTAAAAACCCTACAGGCCTCTCCAGGCCGTAGTAGTAGCTTTGCTGTTACATCACAAATCTCTCACAAAACCACATCTGGAGGCATCATGGAAGTGCAGCGAAAAACCGCACAAATAGTGACCGAAAGTTCAATGTTAGGAAAGGCGAGAATTATTACATTCAGGAAAATTGTTAATAAACCTTTTTGTGGGATACGGACACTGAATGATTGTACTGCATTTATTGACTGTGACCATTGCCGCTAGAAGTCCCATTTAAATGTAATTTACATCATCTAAAAAAAAAAAAAAAGCAGCATTGAAATTTTTAGCAAAAAGCTGTGTAGATGTGATAAAGTAAATACTGGTTGCAAATAGGGAGGGATTTCCACTCCTGAACACAATCATTAAAGCAGCCAGTATTAGGATGAATCTACTAATGCTAGATCCCTCTAGATGTGTTAGTGTGCAAGTCAGATGCCTACATAGTTCTTCTAGATATGCAAATAATATGTAATATTTATCAAGTAAAAAGTTCTCGTTTTACAAATGATGACGAAAACTATACAAACAAAACCAAGGTTGGTTAAAAAAAAAAAAAAAAGAATTTTTCCTTTAAGTTTTTAGTTTATTGTAATTTAACTCAAAATGAGGACATAGGAGAACGGTACGTTTACCAGTCACATAGCTATTATAATGTTTGCCCCAGTAGTTTCTTCCTCCCCAAGAGCCCCCAGAGGCTGTGTTACATGAAATACATGTATTATAGAGCTTTGTCCTTGGCGATGACCTGTGCTGTTTGGTTAGAAATATTGCTGTACAGTGACGGTAGTTCTAACAAAATTGCAGTCTGGTTGATAATTGAAACAACAAAGGTTTGACTGATTACTTTGCTTAGTCTTGTGGCAGTGAGGACATGTGGAAAACCCCAGTTCAACATCAATCCCTCAGTAACATGTAGAAAAAATGAACATTAACCAACCACACCACAGTGTCAGACAGGAACAGCGTGGGGTCCTCTTAGATCAACTCTCTGTTTGCCAAAAAGCACAGTGGCCCTCATCAGTTGACAGCTCCTGTACTGCCAACCTACTGTACTTTAAAGGTTATTGTGTCTTTTGAAGTCAGCATCATTTTTTATGTGTGTGTCCGACTTACCCACAGCTTTGAGGGAGGTGTATTTGCTCAGTCCCACCGTGCTGTGGTTGCTGTGTGGGTGGGGGAGCCCTTGTCCAAACGGCCCATAAGCTGAATTATTCAGATGGTACTGTTCTGGTGGGGATAGGCAGAGAGAGAGGCACAGTCGGTAAGTGGTAAATACAGTATCTTTAAAAAAAATAAGCAGTGTACTTAACCTTTTAGAAAGTATCACACAACCGTCATATTCTTTTGAAGTAAAAACAATCCGGTCCAGAGTGCGTGTCCTGTTTCATACTGGACGTAGAATTAATGTTTGTCCTTTTCAAACTTAACCTTCTTCAGTATTTTAAAGATGACAAAACCCTACTGTAGAAAATTAAAAAAACAAACACTGGCAATGAACAATGTCTGGATTAACCTCTTAGCTTGCCCTGCGGCAGATATGAGCTGCACACCCTCCTTACCCACAGCTCCTTTCACTCTGTGCAGTCTGTGAACACCCTGTCACCTTCAAGTACCCATTGTGTACAGTGCCGGAGCAGAGTGCATGTGGCAAGTTCCTTCATAATTTGCTTACTGCCCCGGATCCAGCCAGTACTCCAAGTGTATGTTGGAATGATACCTGCTCAAAGCTTGCAGTGTGCTATTTGATTATATGCATATTTATTTGGGGACACCTAATGTGAGCACTATATAAACTGAAATAATAAAAGTATTCAAACACAGGGCCCCTCTACAAGACATTGCTGTATTGCTGGTCCCAGCCACAGTCGAAGTCAGTTAGAAAGCCTGCCGTCATCGACAGGGGCAAGTCGTGACGAATCGTACAAACGGCGCACGCTTTTGGGCAATCTCTCCACAAGGCTATAAACGAAGGGTTACAAAAGAGGTTATGTGAATAAGAAAAAAAGAGAGCTTGAGAGAGGAGTTCAAGCCTTCGTTTTTTCTAACCCACTCACATCTGGCCAATCGCTACATGAAGTGAGCGTGTTTAATGGATTATTAGTTTTGGAAAGTTACACAAATTGTCACATCCCCTGCTTAATTTTCAACATGGTGTGGGAGGATGGGGTTTCAGACACTGTATGAGTATCTGCCAAGCATTTTGTTCTAAAAGCCTTAAGGGGCCCTGGGGCACCCAGCCAACAGTTGGCTGTCGAAACAAAGTTTTTTTTAAAACTAAACTTTACAGTGCCAGTTTCACCTCAAGAGACAATTAACACAGAGTTTCAGTGCCATGAAAGTAATTGGCTTATTTGTTTTGTTTGTATTTCCGGGATGATTTTTGGATTCTAATACATTGTACGAATGTGTACTGTGGAAGCATCAAATAAATGCTACATTAACAGGAGTTAAAAAGCGTCTCCCTTTTACCCCGAGGCTGGTGACGGCCAGCCAGTCTCATGCTGGATGAACTGAGGTTAATGAACAATGGAACAAATTAGCTGAGAGAGTGAAGCCCTGGCTATTAGCATTAATCAAGTCCACTGATGCAGCCAGCGCACTTGATGTCAGCCCCCGGGGATGGGTGGACACAAATGTTCCCACAGACACACACGCAGAAACAACACGCTTAAAAGGTCATTTGGAAGAGAGAAACTAAATCAGTGGTATTTAGCATTGTTTTTTTAAACATCTTGAACATATAAAAAGTTTTGTTATGTGTGTGTGTCAGTGCCTCTTTGTGTATTAAACTGACAAATTTTTTAACCGAATTAAACATTAAAGTGTATTCATATACTCGCTGATCTGATTTGCCATGCTCACGTCAAGCCTATGTGTGCATGAGTGTGTGTGTGTGTGTGTGTGTGTGTGTGTGTGTGTGTGTGTGTGTGTGTGTGTGTGTGTGTGTGTGTGTGTGTGTATAGCACAGAGTCCAACAGAGAGAAGCATGGCATCAAAGACAGAGGATTCCATCACATCTGTTACTGTCAGTGCTAAGAAAGAGGTGTACCCCGGACAGCTTCTGAATGCTATTCACTAAACACACAAACACACGGAGGAGTCGCACAGAGTGAGAGATTCATTTGTGGTTTAGATGATGAACACACAGAGGGAGAGCTGGTGAAAGAGAGAGAGAGAGAGAAATAAGGAGGATGGCAGGATGTTCTGGTGGAATAAATTAGAAAATCATGCTGAAGCCAGAAGGGTGGAGAAATGTCAAGAGTTAGTCTTTACAGTAACAACATTTACACTTACAGCTCTGAGCCTCTACCTTAATCACTGTTCACACACACACACACACACACACACACACACACACACACACACACATACACGATGCATATTACAACATGTGAAACATCTCACTACCTAATCAGCTTAAACTTCAGCGCACAGCACATTGATAATTATGTATGTTATGTGTGTGTGTGCGTGCAGACACAGGAAAAATCATCCAGTGTAATCCGGTGGTGCTGACCTCTCAGTAAGTGCCAGATTAGTAGATTACGAGGAAGAGGGTCTTTTCATACTTTCATCATCATCATCATGTACTACCTTCTTATCATCATCTTCTTCCTCTTCTTTGTTTCCTCATGACACTCTTTAAAGCCACAGTAAATGACCAATAGATCAAGATGCAGCTCAGAGGTCTCAGAAGTCTGCTGTGTGTGTATGTACGTGCGTGTGCAGAAGCAGCTATTGATGCTCCAGTCATCATTAGACAAGGCTGAAAACTCCACTTAGCTCTGAACACTGGTTGTAAAATAACTGGAGATTTATATTTTACGATTTTTCATGGCAGATTTCTACCTTCACCTCTTTCTGTCAGGCATCTAGCCCAGGTTCTTCTTTGACATTCAGGAAATTCTAAAAAGTAACTAAACACTCCTCTGAATCATGAGATGGAGATATGAAATTCCATTTTTCCATTATTTTTGGTATCTGTAACTTGTGAAAATGGTGGTAAACTACAAAAATGGTTCCCTTATTTCATTCATATGTCATTCTTTATATATAGATTAGCCATGAGATGTGACATTTAAGTAGGCCATCATGTAAGATAGCTCTACTCAGGCTCCTAAAGAAGATTTTTAACAGAATTTTGAATTGATTTTTGGAGAAAATAAGAACTTAAGTTATGTAGAAAGCAGACTTTGCTCAGTTCAATAAGATTATCACCAAAAATCAACCAACTTTTTACAATATTAAGCAATACACCCTAAGAATAAACTTTACAGGAAACAGTACACACCAAAACTTAAATATGAATGCTCATACTGATGTCATACCCCATGCCCATGTATACATACACTTACACACACAGAAATACAAACAAGACCTATCAATAAGTTTGTCTGCTTGGCCAAAACCTTTGGAGGACAAAGGTTTTGGCCAAGCAGAGGACAAGGTTTCAGTGATTGCATAATGGAATAAGTATGTACAAGTAAGTGTGTGTGTGTGTGTGTGTGTGTGTGTGTGTGTGTGTGTGTGTGTGTGTGTGTGTGTGTGTGTGTGTGTGTGTGTGTGTGTGTGTGTGTGCAAGCCAATACTTATAACACTAACTGAGGGAATTGGGAGAGGTTCTGGTATGGGGTTGTAGATTTTAAAGCTCCACCATGGCTGCATATATTAATTTCTCCATTAGACACCACCAAGTGATCGTCTGGTATCAGGATCTTTTAAGCGCAGAACAAGAGGGCAGGAAGGCTGCTTAATGAGTTATGTAATATCTTCCCTGTCAGAGGAAATCGCAGGCAGTGTGCGATTAGATGTACAATGGCGAAGATGAGGCTTCCTCTGCTTCATCTGTCTAAACGATGCAGGAAAGTGGACACCAGCTGTCAGATCTGAGGGACAAAGAGGATGATTTGGTCCATAGCTGAGGTGGTCACAGGTGTGAGTGTGTGTTACTCTGGCATATTACAGAATAAGACAGGGCATCAGGATATCCCACTAATGAAAAGTATATATTGCTCAAGAAGCGATATACTTCTTTTGTGACATTTGATATCAATTTAAATATGAATAATTTATGATATAATTTATCAATAATTTATAGTAACATCCTTATCAAAAGGTAACTGATGAAAACACTGTCAAAATTTAAAGTAGAAATACTGACTGGAAAATGTAATCACTCAAATGTAATGTAAAATGAAAAATAATGCATTATGCATTACAATACTGAGAGAACTCTACAGGTTGAAGTTTGGGGAAGTTATAATGGGAATTTGCTGATATCACCAAATTCCATAAACTTTTTTATTTTTGTTTTTACATTTTTTTTTTTTTTTAAATCTAAATTGTCCCACTCTAACAGGTGCCACAAAATTAACAGGAGAAGAAGAGAAAATAACTGTGTCGGTGAGCCAGTTTTGAAGGATATTCGAACCGTTGGTACAGTGGTTTTCACTTATTCTGCCTGATTAGACCTTCTCTTAAATCTATTATTCTTTTAGTTCATTTAGTTTAGTGACCTCGCATAATTATCATCAATGCTGTGCCCGACTTCAACTCAAACAGAATAACTTAAAACACCTTTATGGATGCCCTTTAGACTAAGGTGTGGTGTTTATTTTAACAGTTGGGTTAACCCGGCATGGATCTTGCCAAACTTAAGGTATAGACATTTTTGACTTTTCAGGAAAAACACAGGTGTAATTAACATTAATTATGGCTCTGTTACATGTAAGCAGTGGCAGTTTGCAATGCCAGTGAGTCAACATGCATAATACCAAATCTGTTGAACTGGGACACACTGGACTGTGTTTTTAGAATCAAAATGTCTACTGCGAACAATGTCTATATTAGAGCTCAAACAATTCCATTATATCTGTGCAGAACAAATTGCTACACATGATGCATGATGCAAACTGACAAACTGAATATTGTGTTTCTATGCAATCAGCTTAAATATGACTGCTCTAACATTATGATAAAGCTGAATGAGCTCTGTTTCAGTTTAAGCAGATTCTAGGTGCATGATAAGAAAACTGGCATCACAGGCAAATATATACTGTATAACTTTGAAAAACCAGAAAAACAGACCACACTGGAACTATACACTGGTGTAATTAGGTTTTGATATGCATGAAATTCAGTCTGGACTCTGGCATATATTGGAATTTCCTTTATTAATAAAAGGAAACAACATGAAAGCATGTGTTGCGGCATCATAATGTTTTCATATCGACTTACAAGATAGGGACAACACTAAAGCCTCAGTACGGTAGGAGACCTTGAAGTAAGTACTAGATGCTAGATCTATTCCAAAGACAAAGTGTAGGCGGATCAGGTAAAGAAGTTCACCAAATGTGCGGAGAAACTGCTAGTTAGGCATGTTAGGTTGTTAAAGGTTGTTAGAGGAGGTGCTCTCGGAAGAGATGAGTCTTCAAGAGTTTCTTGAAGATAGAGAAGGACATCCCAGCTCTGATAAAATTTGGTAGCTTGTTCCACCATTGAGGAACCACAAACAGTGTTCTTCTCGTTTGTGATGGTCTTGTGTGCAGGGGTGGCAATGCCAAACGAAGTTCCTTGGAGGGTCACAATGGCGGAGAAGAAGCATAAGCCTGTATTACTGAGTTCATGTAGATAGGTGCAAACCCAAGTGTCACTCTGTAGTCAAGCAGTAGTGACTTGAATTTGATTCGTGCAGCCGTGGGTAGCCAGTGGAGGTCAATGAGCAGTGGAGTGACATTTGTCCTTTAAGGCTGATTGAAAACCAGATGCGTAGCTGCATTCTGGACCATCTGTAAGTGTTTCCCCATGCGTGAAGGGAGGCCCACTAGAAGCGCATTGCAGTAGTCGAGGCAAGAGATAGCCATGGCCTGTACCAAGAGTTGGTGGGAATGACAGGTATAGTCGGATGTTGTCTGTGGAGCAGTGATATGAGAAGCCATGCAAACGGATTTGGACCTGAGGAGCTGGTGTATATTGGATTGAAAAAGGAGAGGCCCCAGTACCAAGCCCTAGGGCACCCTTGTTGGGAGGGGATGGAGTAAGGACGTATGTCCTTGCCATGACACATTGAAGGAACACCCAGTGAGATACGATTCAAACCAAGAAAGCGCTTTGCCTCAGATGCCAATATCGGAGAGTACAGACAGCTGGATACAGTGGTTCACCGTGTCGAAGGCTGCTGATAGGTCCTGCAAGATGGTCCTGCTGTCAAAGACTACAGACCTGTTTCAGTGGAGTGGCCACTCTTAAAGCCTGACTGATTTGTGTCAAGAAGGTGGTTCCGTGAGAGGAATTCTTAGACCTGTTCGAAAACCGCCCTTTCAATAGCCTTAGATAAGAATGGAAGTAATGAAACACGTCGATAGTTCTTAAAGTTGAGTAGGGTTGAGTGAAGGCTTTTGCAGCAGAGCTGTTACCCGAGCCTGTTTGATGGTTGATGGAAATGTTCCCGAAGCCAGTGAGGCATTTATAGTGTGTGATGGCGGGTACAGTGGTGTGAGATATGGCTTGGAGGAGGTTGTTGGGAATGGGGTCCAGCGCACATGTAGCCTTCTAGTCAGGAGTTTTGATACCTCGTTCTTGATAAGAGAGGTGAATGAGAGAAGTATTATGCCATTGGCCTGGGGAGACAGAGAGGGACATGTAGTAGAACTACTACATGTTATGCTTTTAGGTGGGGCTGAGTTAGGGAGGTGGTGAACCATTGACCAGAGGAGGCAGAGAAGGGTATCTGAGCAGAGAGGGATTGCTACATGTTTGGCTTGCTGGTGCGCTGCCCTCTCCACAGAGACCATGGAGAGTGATGTGCCCTTTACCGGGGGACACTGGTTGTCTCTAAGTGGTTCAGAGAATTGCTACTGATGGCCACCTACTTTTCAGTAAAGAAGGAGGCAAAGGTATCAGCTGAGAGATTTGTGTCTGGTGGAGGAGTCAGAGGATTGAGTAATGTTTTGAAGGCGGAAAATAATTGCTGAGTGTCTCCGGTACCGCTGATTTTATCATTGTAAAAATTTGCTTGGCAGCACTGGTGTTGGATGAGAAGGAAAACACGAGCAATTGATGAACCTTGAGATCAGCGGGGTCACTGGATTTATGCCATTTTCGTTCAGCAGCTCTGAGATCAGTATGCAGCTTTCAGACAGTGTCAGTCAGCCATGGGTTAGGCGTGTTAGAGTGAGCAGGTTTGATGGATAGAGGACACAGGCTATCCAGACATGAGGTCAGTGTGGCACAGAGCGACTCCACCATTGGACTTCTAGTGAGGAAAGAGGAGGTAGAGCGTAGGCGACCACTGAGGAAAAGTGGGTGGGACACAGGACGCGGTGGAATGAAACCAGAGGTGGTGTAACAGAGGGCAGTTCCAGGAGGCACACAGTGAAGCTAATGAAATAGGTGTTCAGAGAGGTGTAGAGGTGTGACTGGCTGTGTGTGGCACAGTTTCGGATGAGGAAGAAGTCAACTCTTTACCAGCTTTGTGAGTTGGGCAGCAAACAGGTTTCAGGTCAAATGAGTATATAAGGGACAGGAAGTCCGCAGAGCTTGGTTTGTCTAAATGGATGTTCAGATCACCTTGGATGAGGAACGAACAGTGATGTTCAGGAATGGAAGACAACAGTTTGTCTAGCTCATACACAAAATTACTCGTTTGTCTCAGTGGAAAGAAATTAAAATCACAGAGACTTTTACTGGAGCAGTCACCATAACAGCTTGGTACTCGAAAGATATTTTTGTTTGGGGGCAACAGTTTAGTGAATTACAATTTCCCACCTCTTCGCCCGGACAGATGGGATGTATGGCAGAATATTTAGTTAGTGGGGAGTGCAGCTGGGGTAGCAGTGTTTTCTGGTTTGATCCAAGTCTCAGTGAGAGCCAGAAGCTCAAGAGGTAGCTGGTTAGCACAGGCAGGACTGAAATCCGCATTATTAACTGCTGACTGGCAATTTCACAACCCAACAGAGAAGGAGGCACATATGGATGAGGATTGTTGCAATGACTGAAGGTTAGCCAGATTTCTTTGCCTTTTGCCAGAGTGATACTTTTTGCTCTTACCAAAGACTAGGAATGGAGTGGAAGCACATGGCTACAGTGTGGACAGAGTTTACGTGCTCAGAGAAAATAGGACAGTTTACCTCTTTGACGTTGCTCGGTGGACTCGCACAGGTAGACTCACTGGTCTTTACCTGAGTAGCTCTTCCTACGACGAAGACTCCATACGAGGGCTGATGCTTCAGCCACATTTTTGATATAGCATGAGTTTAACTGAACCCTGCTGTTTACACATCAGGACTGATTGCATCCATCTGAGTACGCCCTCTGGATTAGCAGCACAAAAGTTTTGTTTTTGGGGGGGTGTGAGCCTGTTCACAGTCCCCTGTTGCCTTGAAACTGGCAACAACTGGCTGAAATTTAGCAGCAAAAATGCACAATTAATGTGCTTTGAAGTGGTGGGAAGGACACAATATCTAAGAATATTTGTGCGTGAGATTACTAAAGAGTAGCATTTACGTTTCAACCTCAGCCTCCACACGCCCTGTGACCTTGTAAAACAAGCTGACTTATTTTTTCATGTTAGACATTCTGTTATTTGCCTCTTTGCATAGAGATCTAAATGTATAACTGTTACAAAACTAAAAACAATTTTCTCACTATTTGCCTAAATCGGAATAAATACAGATTTATTGTTACTTTTGGATTTAGACTTAGCTGTGGGATTGAAAGTGATGTGAGTTTTAGTTAGATTTATTCAAATTCAGTCTACTTCCTCTTTCAGCCTTGTAGTCAAGATAAACCCTGGATATTTCAGTCTGTTTTAGTAAAATGTCCTCATTACTCCACGTAAACTTTTAGAACATTTTAGTTTAGTTTTAGTCCAACTTTGGTAAACTGCTTCCAGGTTAGAAGCCACCTGAGGACAATTATGAATTGATTGGTATTAAAATTTTAAATGCTACTTTTGAAAACAAATTCTTAGATGGTGTCTGGTCTGCTTTTAATAATTAAGACACTGATTATTAATAATAAAGCGATGCCATGCAGACATGAAACATTCTCTGATTAGCAGTTTTTGAGATGAAAAGAAGCGGGATATATTTTTCTCTCATCATGTGAAACACTAGGTTATCAATAAAATAGCAAGCACAGGCTCACAGTGTGCCAGATATTTTGACTTACCAGCTTTTCTAGAAGCAGTTGAGTTTTAGCAGAATAACTAATGATGCAGAGGAAAAAGGCAGGACATTCAGATTAATAGGAGTTAAAGTTTTTAGGAGTTAAAGGAATTTTGATATAATGGGATTCCTCTCTCTCTCTCTCTCTCTCTCTCTCTCTCTCACACACACACACACACACACACACACACACACAGACACTTATACCATTTGCCCGCTGTTTCCACTGGCATGCTATTGTGAGTGCTCATGACCGTGAAACACTGAGAAATGCAGGGAGGCCAGCACGTGTTTCTGTATATGGTGTGTGTTTTGTGTATAAATGTATATTTCTGAGTGTGTGTTTTTGTGTGAAGTGATACATAAAAGAAGCCTTAAGTGCCGGGGGGAAAGTGAGAGAAAGGAGAGAGTGCATTGCATGGTGTCTGTCATCACCAAGATGAGCTGAAGATGAAGGTCCCTGTGTGCCTGTGTGAGAAAGGCGGTACGAATAAGGAGACTTAAGAGCCGAGAATAAAAGTGAGAGAGCAGAGTGAGATCATTTGTGAAAGTCTGTGTGCCTAATCGTTTCGAGTCGGAGCAGACAAACACAACCCTCTCACACCCCCACGTACGTTATAATTCTTGCTCTCATCTGCTGAGTTGGTCGTACACGTGCCTTTTGTCAGAATAATCAACATAACACCAGCAGGGGAGCACAGACTCTTGCTGAGATCATTAATTTATAAGAATAAGTAGTTTGCCTCTCATGACCCCAGGAAAGAGTTGAGAACATTTTGGAGGAAACAAGCGCACAAAAAGCAACTCCTTTGAGAGCTTGGATAAAAGAAAAACAGAGAGACGCAAGAGAAGAAAAGGTAAAATTTGTGTTACGAAGAGTGATTTGTTACTAGGTCACGCTACTTTTGCAGCCGTCTTTGACAAGTAGGTCATCACTCTTTGCTTCAAGCTTTCTCTCTGCAATGAGTCACGTTAGTTGGAGACTTTCAGACCAAATATTTGCCCCCTGTCCTCAGTTAACATCAACTGCTGATGGCTCATGTAAATCTAAAAAACTCTTAGACTTAAAAGATTTGTGACTTTTTGACATCAGTAGCCTTTCACAGTGAAACAGAAGTTAGAACATTGTTAGTGTCAGTAATATGTATTTCCGCGTGAAATTAAAAATGTGGGCATATTCGACACCTTTTACTATGATATTGCTCTGCTAGTTACCTAGTAGCTAACTGTCAAGAGTGGTTTTAAATGATGAGTACGTTAGCTAGTCACCCCAAATCACATTTGATCAAATACATCTATGTTATGACCACCAAGTTCAAGATGAGTCATCAAAAGCAGAGGGAGGGATTTTGATATAAACATACTCAAAATGTATTATTTATCTCTTGTTACAAGCTACATTTAGCATGTAACAAGAGATAAATGAATAATCAACATAGGAGCACAGGACTAGAACAAGGAAAATGTGTTTTTCATCTCTCTGTGTCTTTAAAGCAAGCCTAGACAACTTAGTTCCACTGTTGCCACTGTAACAACTACGGGATAGACTCACAAAGCTGATAAACTAATTCATTAATCTATCTAAAACCTGCTAGTTAGCTAACATTAGCAACTACAAGCGATTGGTCATACCAGACCAAGCAAGGCTGTTGCAGCAAAACTGAGTGTATTGAATTAAGTAAGGCTGTGTTTTATTTCTTATGAATGAAACTTTTCATTTTGTAAGAGGAAGATTTTGTTGTTTCATTTTTCAAAAGTTACATAATCTTGCTTTAAGCTGAATATGAGCCACAGAGAAAGTGGCAGCAGGCCTTTAAACTCTTGCCTCCAATCAGTTCAAATGTGTTCAGTTACTCTCTAGGTAATAAGCATTACTTTTTCCAAAAGCCACTGTCTGCCATCTTGACTACGATGGAAAAACCAATACTGTTCATCCACTTTCTGCCCAGGCATGTAGTGTCCCACTTTGTCCTGTGGCTCAATTAGGGAACATTTTGTATTTGCATACTCATACAGTGTCTGCAAGTCCTGGTAGCACAAGTAAAGCTAAAAGACTCCTACTACTCGATTAGAGTTCACACAGGAGTTTCTTAGGGTTAACAGAGGATGAAGATCTGGGGCAGATCGAGGTGATTCATGATTTGAAGCACTGACTGTCAACCTTCAAATGTCAGTTTGCTTAAAACCAGGTTATGACCAAGAAGGATATATTGGTAGACAGCATTAGGTGACATGTTGCCAGACAATTTTCAGGCACAGTTCTCGTTTGGAAAGTTACTATTTTCTTCTCAAGCAATACCTGTCATGGTGTGTTCATTTGATACCATGAGGATTTTTTTTGTTTTGTTTTATTGGCACAAAGCTGTCCGCTGCACAACAGTTTGTTTTTTTTGTTTTTTTTGTTTTGTTTTCTTGCTGTCTGTGTTTATTGACCAGAAACGGCCAGTGGACATTGTCTTCCTCTGGGAAGAAGTGAGTGTAATGTGCATAAATAGGGAACACATTAGCATCAATAGGTGTCATCATCAACACTGATTTCTCTGCCAAGTGCCCTTGCCTTTTACTACTGTCACTTCACATTAAGAAGTGGACTCCCTTATGTCCCACACCAACATTTACTCATAGTTTTTTCATTCAGTCAACAGGTTGTGCCACATGCTGTTTCATTTGCGACATTCCGCCGTGTGCTTGAAAACATCCAGGAGTTTTAGGACGTCTCGCCAACCAGAGGTGGCTGGATGTCAATGCCAAAGCAGTCGGTGGTTTCTCAGCAGTAGGAGATTAAAACTTCCTATGTATTCTTACGACAACTACATAAGACTTGAATCTTTTCAAGGGCGGCAACAGGAGAAATGGCAGGAGAGAGCAGAGAGAAAAGAGAGAAAAGGGGATTAAAGAAAAAACATGGTAGGGTGTAGCAATGACTGAAAAGCCTACGTGTAGTAATTATTTAGACAGAGACGGAGAAAGAAAGCAGAAGAGAGATGGAGAAGTATGGGGCACAGAAATCATTTAGACGTGATCTTATTCCAGTGTTGTGTTCAGTAACGCATTACTTACCGCATGACTTTTTTCAGTAACAAGTCGTGCAAGGGGTAACAGGAGTTTGATGGACGGTTGATATCAGTTTGGTCTCTGTGTTCAGTTGACAAACTGGTCCAAAGTTTTTGTAATTATATGTTGTGTGTTCTTGAGGCCAGGGTATACTTGTGGGTGTGTAGGCTTTTCTGACACTTAAAGGAACTGGGTTGAGTTACAAAAGTAAATTAATGACTAATGTAATTAAATACTTTTGTCATTTAGTAACGTGTATAATTTTTCAAGCAACTTGACCGACGCTCTCTAAATTCTGCACTTCCCAGGGATCCAAGTCAAAATCCAAATGACAATACTTGTATAAATCTTACCATATCAAATTTATAGACATAATTGACAGTACGTATTTTCTCCGGACAGCCACAGTACGTGGTGTGTGCGCATTTTATTTTAAAAAGGTAGCAGTGGTAATCTGCTGTGCTGCCCATGACACAAGATTCTGCAGATTTTTTCTTCAAACAAGCATAACCAGCAGCTAATTTAAACATACTTACAATCAGCCAGCAGAGATCATGTTAGCTATTGAGATCAGCTTATACGTGCCCATTAATATTTATGATTTGATAAGTGCAGGGCCATGAAGTTCTGTAGTATCTGAAGATTACCCACCAAATACTTAGGTTACCCTAAGTAGAAGGGAGTTAGAGCGATTGAATTCACTCCATCATTGATAGATGGCTTTCTTCTTCTGTACGTCAGGCTCCCCGGCAAAAAGCAAAATTTACCCAACTTTGAGACAAAATAACAAGGCTGCTGTCAGTGTGATAGATTTTTCCCAGAAAACATCTGTTTAATGTTAGTTCCAGCTACTACATCTGTTGCCCTTTTCCAATGTGCATGATCAATGAAACACTCCAGATCAAAGCGTCCACCACATACAGTACGTCCTATCAAGTCATTAGCAGTGTGGGAAATTCTCCGTAGCAAGATATGAGAGATTGACGCTCTAGGCAGCCTCTCATATCAAACACTCCATCCCTCACCCTCCCTCTGACACACCCATCCACCCATGCACGCGCACTTGTTCACATGCAGGCTCACACCAGTGCATACTAATCCATACACATGCGGACGCGCATGCAAAGTCAGTTGCTCCTTTGCACAAGCCAAATTGAACAACAGTCCAAACATAACAAACATGACGACAGTCCTACTCCTAACCCTGTCATAGTTACGAGTGGCACATACTTGCTCAAAAACGGTGTCATCCCGGCACATGAAAATGGCACATGATGCCTGCAGGGTTGCAGCCTGCTTACATTAACATAGTGTCTAAACAGTGTGTGTGTTTGTGTGTGTGTGTGTGTGTGTGTGTGTGTGTGTGTGTGTGTGTGTGTGTGTGTGTGTGTGTGTGTGTGTGTGTGTGTGTGCAGTGCACCAGTGTTGCATGTGCAACAAGCATGTGTTCTACTTACAGATGAGATCCTCCATTGTTCAATCGCTCTCACCCTCTCCTCTCACCTACCTGGAGATGTCTCAGTCAGTGCCAATAATTTGTAACAGACACATTTTAAAATTCTATGTACTTTTTATTCTGCATCGAGTCTGAGTCTTTTCGGACTTTTCAGTACATTTCTCACCAACTGATTGTCAGTGGGTGTTTTCCAGATTTTAATCTCACTGCAGAGAGTCACAAAATGTAGTCTGATTTCATGAGGTTAGTGAAACTCAATAACCAAGTTTGTCTCCTTGGTAGCTGATAAAAAACTCTGACTTGACACTGTTGTGTGTCTTCCTCCCTCTGTTAGGGTGTCATGTGATCATTTGATTTTAAAAATAACATACTGAAATAGAATCTTGTGGTTTGTCTATTAATCATCAACATCTGCCTACAGTCTTCAGGCGATTAAAAAAAAGATAGCTCTGAAAAAACAGTGGGATTGAGTGGCAGTGCAGTAATCTAAAGGTTGGGGAGCAGGACTATGACTGATACTTCACCTGATTGAATCCCCAGTTGAAATATCTAAGCAGAGAAATGAAACGAGACTCTCTCTGCTCCCTCAACTCTATGAAGGATGCACCTTGAATGAGTAAGACACATATAAGGAACCTCAAAGGAGAGATCATCTGTGAGAGGAAGTCTAAGTGTGTATGTGGGTGAGAGGCAAAGCGAGAGGGAGCTCAGTGGGAAAAACAAGAGTGACAGACTGGAGGAGCTCTGGCTGTTTCTTGTTTTCCGAAGCGAAGGAAAGGAAAGGAAGGAGGATTTTCCTCTTCTGCTATCGACCGTTTACTCTGTGCATAATGTGTGTGTGATTTTGTACAGTACAAGAGGGGCACCTGACTGAGAAGAGATAGAAAGCTCGGGATTGTTTGTGCTTGTTTGGCTCTATGTGGCGTAAGAACACATGGTGTAGACTTGTCTCTAATTTCTTCGGAACCCGGGAAATTACATATTTCACAGTGATAAATAGCCAGTTTGGTATTTTTCACCTTTTTCCTTACATTAGTTTACATTAATATTAACATTTATGTTATTTTTTACATCAAAGGAGCTCTGAGAGTTTTATTTCTGCTTGGAGGTTTCACTTTTCAGATACGCCTTTTTCCATAAATTTTTTAAATGAAACTTGAAAAAAGTCTCACAATAACCACTTTACTTGTTTGACCAATCTGGTTGTTACACTTTTAGGCTTTTTTAGATCGTGAAACATGGTCACCAGTCACCAGGTTGCAGTTATATGACAGCGAGATCTCAAATTTGAACCTAAAGGTGAAGGCTGTGCCAAAAACACAGATTATTCAAATTTTTACAAGAAGTCATAGAAATATGCACCTCAAACAATAAAAGGATAATCAAGTCACATTCTAAAAGCAATTGGATGGAGAGCATTTCATTACATGTGCGACCCTGCATATAATACTGCTCATTATGCAAATAGAAACACAGAAAAAACAACAGATGCAAATTGGGCTGAAACCAAAACAGCTGTGTGGAAGCTGTTCTGTAGCTCCTCTGTAGTTGTGTTTTATGTTTTTGTACAAAATATAATGTGGATTGGAATGTGATTCTCATTCACTTCACACACACGCACACACACACGCACACAGACTATTTCACTATATTTTTCCTCACTTGCACATAGACATTTTCTACAGAAGGTAGTAGTACTTGCAGTATTTTGTATGTTATTCTGAATTTACCCATACCTGTGTACTGTGAGTGTATATCTCTCTGTACTCACCACTCCTGCTGCGCAGCATCTTGGCTGAGATGCCATTGGCTCTTCCTCCGCTGGGCGGACTTGCTGTAGCGTTTTCCACCGAGCTCACCTCACCTCCCTGTTGCTTCAGCAGGTCTGTCAGCGTCCTGGGGACAAACACACGTACACACACACTGGCTGTAAATCAGTGCTCAACTCGTAATTCGATCTCTAGTGATAAACCAAGTTAAAGTTACACATTTATATATTTCTAATAGAAAGAGGAAAGCAACAGTGTTGACAACAGGTTCTGCGGCAGCCATTTTATAGACTGAAAAGAATGAACGGCAAAAAAAAAAAAAAGAGTCCTGATTCCTTTAACTCATAGTTTCTGAAAAAACATGGACACCCCAATAAACATCATTTATGTCATCCTGCAACTTGGAAATAAATAAAAATTGATGAGATAAGTTGTTCACATTCGAGCTGAGCTACAGCCTGATTCTAAAACTCTATCAGTCAGTCAGTCAGTGAATGAGACAAACACCATCTGTTATCCTCACAGATGTGTTTTTGTCGGTCCCCCGAGAGGGCTCTCCCCAACAGCTGGAACCCCTGATTGCATGCACACCCACAAACACACAGACATGCAGCGAATTCATTTTCAGCACATCGTCTCGTCCCGGGGGAGGGCGTGTTCAATATGTGTGGATGTTGCGTGTAGTTACGCATCAAGTGTGAAAAGAGGTGGTGGTGTGTAATTCTACATCTGGCGACTACTGTGTGCGTGAGGTTTGGGTTAATAGAGGTATCATTTAGCTAAGGATCACATAACATCATCACATGATGAAGCCACTGCTTTTTTTGTGTTTGTGTCGCCTGAACATACTGTAAAGTTAGGAAGTCTTTTTTCCCACTAAAGTTAATGGAGAACTGCACCGATTTAGCACTTTGAAGTCTGTTTACAGGCCTCGGGGAGTACTACTGCATATGTAAAGAAGTTTTAAGTATAAAGCCTTTTGTCACTCTGGCGCTTTGCCAATAAATAGCCTCAAGTGATGTCACTTGAGTCAGCTGGACATCAAGTTTGAAAAATGGGAAAAAATCTGGGGGGTATGGAGTTGGAAAGAAATTAGGTTACCAGACCTCTGTAGCCCACTCCTCGTCTATGCTTGAGGCTACATTAGGTAGTTTTAGCCATGACGTTTTTTTCTTCATGAGTAAAAACGTTTAGTGAAAAGCTGCTCATCGCCATGTTCTTGTATGTGTTTTGTTCAGTGTGTCGTTTAGAATGAATCCCAGTCAGCTGCATGTGACTGGGTTCCTTTTGGCTGCACGACATATGGGAAAGATCTCCTGCAACACGGTCATGTTTGGACTCAGGGCTTGTTGTGTGTGGATGCAAGAAATGCAAAGGAGCAGCACACCACACACATACAATATGCCCACACACTCGCAAATTCCTGTACCGCCTTCGACTGGGAAGTTTCATTCATTTCATTAATTTACTATCAGCTGATGATAAACACTAACCGACCACCACAACCTCCTTCCCACGGCTGATGACATCTCCCTCCCTGTCACACACATACACATACACATACACGTACTCACACACAAGCAGGCATACTCATCACTTTGACTAAAGACTTTCCGTCTCCCTGTGCACTTGCTTAATTTACAGTGTTGATGGTGTTCACTCCCTTGATCAATAATTCAAACACTGGTGCCTCTGTTCTGCTAATGGAGCTCATGTGTTTAGCCCCCACTGCCTCACAGACACACAAAACACACACAAGGATGTGACCGACCTGACAGAAACAGCCCGGGGCAACTTGTTCACACTCAACCTGCGAAATAGAAAAGTGAGTCCCTTTGGCCACTTCTCTGATCACCTATAAACTATCTGTAGGTGTGATGATGTGTGTGGATAACAATGCCACAGATGCCAAAAAGTGATTCCTGCAGGGACTTTTTTGATGGCATGACCCTGTTTTGGTGCCAGATCTAATAAAGCTGCTTGTTTTATCAGCCGTAAGTATCTCATGTAGACAAATGATACGTGTGTACAGTTTGCGCATGTTTTTATATGCAAGATCTTTGTGTTTGACTCCTAAGACTTATTACCTGAAAAGAGTAATCTACCCTAAAACATGATAACTCTGCGAGCTACAGATGGTGTATTTCTGATCCTATTTTGGGGATGATCACAGCCATCCTGGGCAATGTAGGAAATCACTACCTTGAACAGAAATAAAACAGACATGTCAAAGGAAGGTCAACACCAAAAAGATGAATTCCAACAAAAATAAGACCCTAAAAAATCAAACATCAATGAGCTCATGCAGTGTTGGATTTTTTCCTTTGAAGCCTTAAGCTGCTTGAATTACGTGTCTGAGTTCCACTCTATTTATGGGATCTGATTTTGCAACAGAAAATTATATTCATTCATTCAAATCAATTCAGATCTTAATCATCTTATTGTGAATCCTTTTATATACACTGCGCACGGTGTGTGTCTTTGTGAAATTGCGTATTCGATTATGACGTGAAATTTGTCCCCTTCTAAACATTTGCATCACACAACCAAAAGACTTTAAATTCTTCTTCTGTAAAGATTTAGATCACTCTCTCCCCTCTTCTTTCCGCAGTTTTCAATTCTTTTTCCATCTAGTCTTGTCGTTCCTTCTCTTCTGTCTTCCCCCTCCTCACCTAAACACAGCCCTAAATCTGTCTCTTTCTCTTTGCCCTCCTCTATAAACCATACCGTTTGTCTTCCTCTCCTCCAGTCTCTCTCTCTCTGCTCCTCATCCCCCTCTCTGACTCATTGCCGTGCAGCGCCTCGGGCCTCCACGCACTCTTCTCTTGGCTCGCCGCTCAAACAACTTGCTGATTTGGACTTTTAATCTGCAACAAAAACTGCACCTGTCTCCGGGCTATGTAGTGTTTATGGAGCGTTGGCTGAGCTTCATGAGAGTTTCTGCGGATGCCTTTGAAAGAGTGAAGACAGCCGTGCAGCTGGTTAAAAGATTAAGACTCACAGGACGGAGTAGATTGACAGAAATAGTCTGTGGTGGATTGAAATAATTAAATCTAAATCAGTGGTGTTATGAATGCACAGGTGCAGATTTGTTAATAAAATGCTGCCCGGACCAGTTTATCACCAAGCTGTTGTTATTTTCACTCACAATAAGTAAAACATTAACACGAGTCAGTCCCAGTTCATCTAGTTCTGTGAAACTGGCATCAGTGAGCCCAGTTTTAAACCATTAGCTTATATAAAGGATACGATTATATGTTAAAACCCATGAAAATAAACCAATTAAAATGTAACTACACTTAAAAATCACAGCAACATCAAAAAACGAATTAAAAATGTGCTTTGTTGTCTTATTTTAGGCCACCTTATCAGTTTAAACCATTAAATATGGCTTTTGCCACAATGGTTAAATCCTCTCCTCTGTGTAGTTCACCATACGTGCTCGTGTCTGGTTTTGTTGTTGGGACACGTCTCTTGTCTCTCAACAAGGTTCTTGCATGTCTCCCCAACTAAAACAAAGGAGTCAGCTAAAAAAACAGAAAAATTAGCTTGTTGCTCATGTCACATCTTTCAGAACTCCAAAATTCATTATCCCATCAATGTGCAACAGTTGCCAAATTTAGAAATCCCAACTGAGTGATGTCTTTAATATGGAGCATTAAATATGTATTAATGTGTGCCCGGTCTTTAGATTACTGTAATCAGTCCTGGGAATTCCCCTCAGAACATTATCCAATGCATGCGCAGGTCAAGTCAAAGCTCAGCAGACCAGCTTTCACTCCCACTGGACTCTGTTACCCTAAATCAAGTTCCTCAGGCAGTGTCCACTCTGAGACCAGGTTCTTTTAAAAAAAAAAAAGAAAAGAAAGCTTCTCACAAAAACACAAACACCTCAGTAGGAAAGGATTCCTATTTTTATGTGAAAGACTACAAAATAGCTTGATATCTCTGGTCGCAAAACCCCTTATGAGTTACATATATTCCGTGAGTTACCTTCAGGTTACTTCTCTTCTGGCTCATTTTTATTAACTCTGTAACATGTTACATAACAGCGATGTGCCTGAGATCTGTGAGATCATCAGTACCTCCATGCTCCCCCATCACATTACAGCCACAGTGAGATGGGACTTTGCTAATGTCCTGTAACAATCAATTACCCACCCAGGTCACCCGGATCAGAACACACACTCAGTGATTAGTTACAACTAACATTACAGTAACTCTCCAAACAGAGAAATCCCCTCCCTGTCTGTCTCTGCAGTGTAAGTCCACTGATTGTTCTAATGTAAAATGTCCTGAATACAGTGAGGCCTGCATATACATTCAGGACAGACCCAGTACATGTTTTCCTGTGTACATCCTCATGTTCAATTAATGCATTGATGCACACATGCATTATTGATCCCGTAACTGCACATGTGGATGCACTTCTCTTGGCTTCTAGTGAGTTCAAAATTGTATATGTATTTGTGTTTTTATTTTTCTGATATTAACAGATCCGATATTATTATCCTGGTAATTTGGTTTACAGTTTTCACATTTTGCACCACTGGTTACACTGTTGTGTGTCAAATAGCCATTTAATGACAAAGAGGCTTGTAGCGCTTGTATAATAAATACGTACTAAGAGATAAAAGTCAGTACAGCAGCCAGATTAGCTGCTGATGAGCTGTGTTGAAAGTGTGTTTCGTCTCTGTCCTTTTCCTGAGGACGGCACTTACCCTATATCTGTCAAACACACAAATGCAATCATACACACACACGGGTACGGATCAGTGATCATTTTTCTAGCACCCATACAGCGTTTTCACCATCTGTCTTCTTACCAAAACAACTCTCCAGTTTCTAGACATCGTTCTTCATGTGATTTATCTGTAAAAACAAAACCTTTAGATATTCCACTGGAAAAGGAAAGCAACTGTGGCTGATATCTACGTGCCACATCTGCTCTGTTGTCTCAGAAATTTCAGGTACATTTTTATTGTTAGCTTTTTAGGCATTTGAAAAACTTGGAACCTCTACTTTTAAGTCAACATAAGAAGCAATAAGAATCAGTCTGTATCTAACATTATTTTAAAAACGAGTTTGGGTTGACAGAAACTTTTCTGATTGTACCATTTATGTGTACAGCAGATAAGTGAAATTAAAAATGCTTATGTGCCTTTTTTGTCATAAAAAATATGGAGGTGGGGTATTCACACTTACATTTACGCCTGACTGCTCATTTCTTCGTAGAGCGCTGTGATAATAATGTGCATCACAAATAGGATTAATGATGGCGCATGTGGTGATTTTTCAGTTTTCCAGTAGCCTGCACAGCTACTCCAACAGGAGTGTTTGTGGTTTTCTGCTAAACAAGCTAACACGTGGCCTCTCCCTCAAGCACAGAGGTTGCCAAATGTCATGTTTCTTTTTTTCAGCCACACTGAAAAATAAAAGTAATGTGGTTCTATCATGGTCTATTAGCTACAAGAAGCCTGCTTACTGTAGCTTTCTGGGTTGTTATTCAGCCATTATGATGCCGGTAGCATCTGAGTGGTTTCGTTTTTGTGCTAACAATCTAACTTGTAGCCTTTCCAGGTGATTTTCTTCTTTATTCAGTCAACTTGAAAGTGGAAGAAATGTAGTTCTAAAGTTTTCAAGTAGTTTACATAGTTTTATCTCAGTTGATTTTAGCTGGTTTTCCTGCCTATTTGAAGCTGTACACAGATGGTCCATTAGAGGTTTGGGAGAAGGATGAAAAGGAGCTACAGGGGCCGACTCACTGTGAGTCTGCTAGTCTTACGAACTTCACTTTTGACTGATATGGTTTTGACTATGACTGACAAAATTTTCATCTTGGAGTGAACTGTTTTGAACGGCCTTAAAATTTGAAATGCCACCTTCAGGGTATGACAGATAAAAAAGCTGTCAGTCTTTCCACTTTTCAGATAGCAACCAATTTAGCTTTACCCTGATAAACAGACCAATGACAAAAACAAACACAAAAACAGTACACAGCCAAACCCTTGAGTCAGTGGGTGCTGACCCACATTTAAGTGTGTGTGGGCCCAGTGACGCCCGGCAGGACTCAAGAGGAGAGAGGAAGGTAAAGTGGCTGGAGGGTGAAAATTGTCACATCTGATGCAGCCAGGAAGCTGTCAACTTATATGTCCTTTCACTTTGACAGTAACTGAGGCAAGTGGTGACGCAGGTACGTATGTGTGCGCACTTTAACACATTTATTTGTAAGCATACATGCATGCAGCCATGCCAACACACGCAGTGGTGACAGGTGAGAGGTGATAGACAGTGACAGCTCAACCCTGGAGGTAATCGGAAGGCAGGGGGGATGGAGGGGAGCTGAAAAAGTGGATCAAGAGAGGAGGAAACTTTGAGGAATCCAATGAAAACTTCTGTCTATTCCAGCTTCTCAGTGGAAATGTATTTTCTGCCATGGCAGGTGTTTGGGGCCGCCACTGGCACGATTTGCTTCATGCCTGCAGTCTCTTTTTTCTTCTCTCCGAAAAACAGAGAGGGTCACAGTGAGACTAACGACAACAGAGAGGAGGAGAAAAACAGGATAGTGTAATACAGTAGGTATGTGCTCCACATGTGAACATACTGTGCATCAGAGCGTATATGGGGTTATGCCAGGAGCAGGCATAATGCTGTTTCGGGCGAAATGCTGTTAAAAGTTAGTCAAATTAAAAATGAACACTTTTCTGGATTTCAATTCACTTCGTTTTCAGCTACACGTGTTATTAGTGGGAGCATATAGAGCGCATTATTCACACGATTCTGTGATGAGATGTCTATCGTCCATGAAAATAATGAACTTGTTTGCAATAGATCAACTATGAATGTAGGCTATAAAACTCAATCGCTGCTCTCTGTCACCAGAAGAGGATAACATTGCAAATCCCCATATATCAGGCTTTATATGGGCTTGGGGGGGAGGGGCTTACTTGACTTTGACATGTACACACCCACACAGGATGAACAAATGAAACTTCATATTGATAACTCTTCCAAAACCAGGCTGCATTACGAGACTGACGTGCTCTGTGATCTCCCAGGTTTTTTTCTGAGAGAGAAGAAATGGACAGGCTGTTTATCCAGAAACATCTGGACACAATTTTCTAATAAGATATACTTTAAGTTGTAACTAGTGTAACTAGTGGGCTTATTGATAGTTAATATATATCAGTGAGCTGTTTATAAGGCAATTTCTAGCATGCCAGGTTGTGTAAAATCTCCTATTCCAGTGTACGTCCTCCTCAAGCATAATGTGCTTTGTTAGTTCACCTAAAGCTTGCACAGCTGCAGCACATCCACAAAATCCATTTATTAACAACTTAACACAGACCCCTATTATTGCCAACCACCTCCCTGAGAGGACAATTTTATTCAAAGTACTGTTTCAATTGTTAATTACCAAATGAAACTGCAGACTGCTGTAACGGAGGAACCCCCCGTCTCCTCTGCCTTCAGCAGAGACTTAATCAGTTTCTAATGAGTCATCAAGTTTGTGGTGATAAATGTGTGTCATTATGAAGTTCCTCACTTTCTATATAGTCATCAAGATAGTTTAAACAGCTGTCAGAAAGTCAAAGCAAGTGGTACTAGATGAGGATTACGGCAGCCAAAGGGATTGCTCACAACTTGTCCACCCAAAATCGTTCTTATCTATACCTTTTTACTGATTTGCAAAGCATTTAATAAAGTATTTACTGACATCAGTAAAGCCTTCTAAACTATTTCAGATAAAAAAAAGTGGTGCCGGTGAATACACATCCTAAAGGTCTAGAAACATCTCTCTTTACATGTTGCCTGGTTTAAGTGATGATGTATCCACTGCAAATGCATGACTTCACAGCTCCAAAAAATTGCGCCAGTTGCTGAAAAGGTCCAATCTGTCCCCACAAACCACATCTACTGGCCAAAAATGGAGTAGAAATAGTAACCATGACACCACATCCCAGTGTCATTATGATGTGTGTGTGACAGACAAAGAGAGAGGGTGAAATGGAAAAGAGATCCTATTTGTTGTGTGCAGTGGCGATCCATATGTGTGCCCACAGTATTGAGTATTGCTTATCTGTCTGCCTTAAATCAGGGCAGAGCAGTCAACCCTCTAAATGACAGTGCCCTTCATTACATAACATGATGTCTACAAAACCCACTGCAGTGCACACACACACACACACACACACACACACACACACACACACACACACACACACACACACACACTGGAGGTAGACAACATGCAAACACAGTCAGACATATACAGATCCATGTGAATGTAGTGTCGATGCCAGGTGAAAACCTCATCAATATACCAAAGGTGTTTGAACAGATTTCATAAATATACAACGTTGGTAAATTTGATATAATATCTGACTATTCTTGTCTGTACTTGCCCAATTATTGGAGATACAAGGTTTTCCTATTGACAGCGGCTGGACTGCTGGGGCACGCAAATGGCCAGACACATACAGTACTAGACACACACACTAAAGCATGAATGCACTCACTTACACTTGCCCACATTTGCACACACCCTCTCTGTTGTGACCTCTGCTGCCACCATGTTGGTCCCTGGCCTCTCACACACGGCGCGTCCCGCCTCCTGGCTGCCCTGACCTCTCACTGTGGTGATCTGACCCGTGTTCATGCAACCTAAATGCCACCACTATCATTCTTGTTGTTAATTGAACTATAAATCACTGCGAGTGAGTGCTTGTGTGTATTTGTGTGTGTAAAATCATGAAGGTCATCTGTGTTTGTTTACTCTCTCAGTGTAAATCCAGGCCCTCTCCGGTCTAGGCCTTTCATTAGACGTGACATGTATGGCCTAAGGCGGAGCACTCCGTTCCCTTTTGTTGGCTGAGGATTAGTGCAGCCTGCAAACATACTGAACCTGGTGCGGTGGGAAGAAGCGGGGATGTATTAGCAGGTGTGTGTGTGTGTGTGTGTGTGTATGTGGGAGGAAGGTAATCTGAGAGGGAGATCACTATGGATTGAAGTTTCAAAGCTGATTTTGGAGAACTGGTGGGATTTCAGAGTGTCAATCACCCTGGTCTTGCAGGATGTTGAGATGCAGAAAAAGATGGTGGGAAGGAAAGAAAGAGAAATTAAAAAAAAATTGAACAGGGACATGCAAGAGATTGATAGGTGCAACGGCATGAGAGCAAAGTGCAAAAGTTGCCTTTTATGCTGTCCCACTTTAACATCCAACTCTAAAGTGGGTGGGTGTATGTACATATTTATGAATTTCACCTCATGAAGTGCGTGCAGTACATGAGGTCTTAGTTGCTTGAACACTTTTGGACCGGGGATTTATGTCAGCAGGCTAATAACTAAACGAGCACGCAGGCAGAGCAGTCCAGAAACGGTAAAGCTGTAATCTTGGTGAAATTTGTTTAATCTCAAGGAGGAGTGGTAATCTTGTCGAGATGGGCTCACAGAGGGAGGGTGTTTATGCAGAGGGGCTGTTTCTATTTCAGTGAGGTGCTACCCTGTAGGAAATATTAATCCTGGCTGTGTGTTATCCGCCGAATGAGTTATGAAGCTCAGGTTAATGGGGAGAAGCACAAGCAGAGCCGCTAGTCGATGGAGAGTGTTGCTGTCTGTGTCCACTTTCTCCATTAAAATGCAAAGAGAATCCACCAAAAAATAAGTGAAAGAAAGGGAGGATAGGTAGAGACAAGTAAGACGTGACACGGACAGAGGATGAGAGTGCACAAGAGAGAAGGGCTGGGAGGTGAAATGGAGGAGGAGATGGAGAAAAAAAAAGAGGATTGAATAAAGATGTGAGTGGTTGCAACCGCGCCCTGCTTCAGCTCTTTGGGTCCCGGAGGAAAGGAGAAGGGGTGGAAAAGAAAGAGGAAGGCTGCAATAGAAGGAAAGCAAAAAGGAGGGATGATAGCTGGCCAGGGAGGGACAGAGGAGATATGGAGGCAGGCCGAGGAAGACGACATCAACAGTGTGGTTTGTGACAAAGACACTCAAGATGAGAGGAGCGAATGGCATGAGGCGAAATGGAGATTCGTGGCGGGAAGCGAGATCAAAAACAAGACGCTCGGAGAGATAAGGAGGATAAGCTCCAGATAGAGAAGAGAATGAGGAGAGGCAGTTAGCGAGGGTTGGATAGTTTGGTACGAAAGCGGGGAGATTAGAGCCCCTGCTGTGCGCTGGTTGCTTTAATGATTTCCTGAAGCGAACAGATTGAACCCTGGACCACCTATTTGACCCAACTTTAGCCGGAGTGTGTGTTTACATGTGTGTGTGCATGCTTGCATGTGTATCCGGAGAGCGAGGGATGGAGTACCAAACGGTAAATGCCTAACATCTTCTCCACGCAAAGTTGTGTGTTCGTTAAAGTGGGAAATAATCTGTTTTTCAGCAAGTGGAGACAAAATCTGATGACAGCCCTGCCCCTTAATTACTTGTTGTTCACTCCTAAAGTGTAAGAAGCGATTTGACTCGTGCTCGTTGTGAAACCCTGCACACGTGAAGCAAACTTAACAGAAGGAATTTAGCACAGAATCACAAAGAGATTCCTTCTTCAAAAGTTCATTAAACACCTACTCAACACTTTACCCCCTACTGCAGCAAAAATTGTTTGGTCGATTTTTCTTTTTTCAATTTTTTTGTTTATTTCAAATATAAGTCATGCTTACAAGCAAAGCAAATGGTACATAAGGAGTGGAATACAAAAATCATATGAAAAAGAAAAGAAAATGGAAAAAGGAGAAACAAAGAAACAAACACAAAGAAATAAAACAAGGAAAAAAATGCAAAATTAGAAACATTAAAAAATTATGAGCAAAAACAAAATAAGGGCATGATTTCTATGTGTGTAAGGTTATCTACACACGTGAGCTTGTACCTTACAGGTATAGTCCCATTCCCACAACATCTACAGACTCAAAGTATCTTAAAATATAATTTGAAGTGTAACAGTGTTTTGCCTTTCTCTCTCTCTGACCCTTTGTTTTGTTCTGAAAAACAAAGCTTGACAAACACGATTAAGTGATCAGCTTCTTTCCTAAATAGGTTTTGGAAAAACCCAAACAGGCTGGAATGATCTGGTCAAAGTTGGTCGTGTGTTGTTAGAGGAGGCTCAGAGGTTAACTGTACATGTGCGAACAAACATGCACACATGTTTTAGTGGGCCTACAAATACACATTCAAAGTTGGAAGTTGTGTTTTCCAAGCTGTCAGGTTGTGTGTTAACATGTTGATGAAAGACAAAGCTGCATCTTGAGAATATTAAATTTCTTTCTCTGTACTCCATTTTTGTTGTTTCTTTTCTTCCGGGGTGAAGTTAGAATTTCCAAATTTCCAACCTCCCTGCAATGCAAACGAATACACACAGATACGTGCATTCACAAACATACACAGGCATAAATACATACATGACACACACTCCCACACAAACTTTTATCCACCTCTTTGCTTATATCTACACTGTATAAGAATCACTGTCAACATACAGACTGCCTCTTCACACACACACACACACACACACACACACACACACACACACACACACACACACCCTTACACACATCCTCATGCTTCTCACCTGGAGTTGAGGTCAGCATGCGCCGCCCCTGCTCCTCCTCCTCCTCCTCCACCCCCGCTTCCTCCGCGGCTCTTTTCCAGGCCCAGTTTGGTGAAGATGCCCACCAGCACCATGATGGCAACCACTCCACAGATGATGTAGACAATTAGGTGTGTGCGGTCGCGATCCTGGTCGTCCTGGCCCTCGGTGATGGTGGCCACAGGCTTGCCGGTGTTGGCCCAAATGGGCGTATCGTAGTTGGAGCAGATGCTCTGGTCCAGCCGCTGCTGGCGGAACTGGCAGCAGAAGCGGTAGAAGCAGGTACCGCAGCAGTACAGAAAGACGCCGGCGTTGCAGTTGAACGGCGGGTCCCACTGACCCATCACATCATAGTAGCCCTGGCAACGGGTCCCGCCGACTGGAGGCACATCCTCATCGTCTCCGTCTCCACCACTTGTGGGAGTGGATAGTCCCGTCTCTGGAGGGGTGTTTTGGGTTGTCTCCAGGTAGCTAGGAGTTGTCTGGTTGGCCAGCGCGGCGGGGATGATGAGTGGGTCACCTTTGGTTACCGATGTCATGGTGACGGATGGGTCCTGGGTGAGGGCAGGCTGATTTATAAGGGAGGAGAAAAAGAAGAAGAGGAAAAGGTGGTAGGAGGAAGGGTTGGTGGCCGCCATGCTGCTTGGAAAGCCCGTTTTGTCCAATCTCCCACCTGCAGGCTTCGAACAGGAAAGACATAAGTTTGGAGACAGATGGAAGAGTTTTAAGACAGGCGAAGGCCGGTGGAGATGCTTTTATAGACCACCAACTTATCAATGCAAGGTAGAAATATATAAACAAACAAGAACAAACACATAAAAATCCATCATTTTCTCTCAGTTTTCATAAAGTTGCTTTTTTCCGAGGCAACAACGCTACAATAACTCGAAAAGTAACTGATTTGCAGCAGGTTCCTATAAAGACTCAGAAAAATTGATTTTAGCCTGAAAGTTTGAACAGATGATGTCTATTGATCTATTGATCTTACATACTTATAGAATCAATAATGAAAAGAGGGCAGAGGATGTTTTAAACAGGTCAGTCATAATCACTATTGGTGATTGTTGACACAATGAGACGTGATCAGCACCCGACTTTTTCATGTTCAAAAGAACAGCTTAAGGCAAATGAAGCCGTTTTCCTACAAGGAAATGACTGTTAGCCGACTTTTTTGGATTTTAAGTGAGACTAATGATAAATCAAAAATGAAAAAAATGCAGCAAAGTAAATGTACAAAGTTGCACAACATGCTCTTACTTTCAAAATAAGAGATTATATATATATATATATATATATAGTTTTTTTGTTTTTGTTTTTGTTTGTTTTGATTTGTTTTGTTTTGAAAGAGCACCTCAAGACTCAATAAAGACAGAAACTCATTGAGAATTCTATGCCACAAATCACTGGACTCACCTTTTCGCAATCCGCACACAGTCGACCCTCCCCACTGATTCTTCCCCAAAGTTCAAGGGCTGAAAAAAATCCCCTCTAGAAAAATCCACAAAGTTTACTCAGCAGCATTTTTCCCCCGAGTGTCCCTGCAGTTTTCTATCTTCCTCATGTTTTCTCCATTGTCAGCCGTGGGCTTGATCCAGGCGATTCAACAAACACAAAACGACGCGCTGTTTTTTATCCTCTTCGCCCTCTTTTCCTTTCTCTGCTCGTATCACCTCCTCCTCTTCTTCTTCTTTAAGCACTGCTCTGTCAGTGCTGGCAGGTGTGAGTCCAGACCGGTCCAGGACTGTTAGGGTCTTCTCCTGCCAATACCCCTGTGTGCTGTGTGTGTGTGTGTGTGTGCATATATATGTGTATGTGTGTGTGCATGTCTGTGTGTGCGTGTCTGTGTGTGTGTGTGTGTGTGTGTGTGTGTGTGTGTGTGTGTGTGTGTGTGTGTGTGTGTGTGTGTGTGTATGAGAGAAATTAAGTGAGAGTGTGTATGTGGCTACACTGAGCGCGGCAACAGTTCAGGAACCAAATGAGATCTCCTCCTTTGACAGAGAGAGGGAGAGAGGAGAGGGAGGGAGAGAGAGAGAGTGTGTGTGTGAATGTGTGTGTGTGTGTGTGTGTGTGTGGGGGGGAGTTATCCAGCTGCATCCCCAGAGGAAAAAAGCCTGGAAGGAGAGGGGCGCGATGGGAAAAAATAAAAAGAGGAAGGTAAAACTAATGTTGACTGTAACTGAGTGATGAATCACTTTTTGCATCAATTTTTGTCTTGTTTCTCTCTTTCTCTTTGTTTATTCTTGCGTGCATGTTCCTGTGTGTGAGTTGCTGTTTGTCCAATATGTTTGCTCGGCTGACAGAGGACAGTCAACATCTGCTGTGGTCACTCCTGCTCATCATCTACTTACCCCCCCCCAACACACATGCACAAACATACACGCACACACACACATGCCTGGCCATTTGCCCCTCCTCCCCCTTCGCCATCCTTTCTTCTCCTGTCTCTTAGCGTCTCTTCCCCGCCCTCCCCTCATGCCTTGGGCATAGATAACACACTTGTTTGCAGATTTCTGTGTCGAGCATGTGCACGTATGAGTGCATGTATGTGTGTTAGGAGTGTGTGTTTACATCAGAAAGATTTAGGAGTCAGCAGGGCCCAACTCCAGCTTCGCCTCTTCTTTTGTTTAAATCCCAACCTGTGCTGGAGATGCCAAAATCCGGAGCTGTGACTGGCACACACTGCTGCAGCCCATGGACACACACACACACAAACAAACTTGTGCACACACACGCATGCACATAAACACACACCAGACCCACACAGACAGAAATCAGTACACATGCACAAGGAAAAAATGTACAAAAGTGTAAATAAACACAAACCCTTACACACACACACACACACACACACACACACACAGATGCCACTGCTGAGGCCAATTATAAGAGCTTTTCTCAAAGTAAACTACCACATGTACAATTTTAATGGAATTATAAGCCAGATTGACAAGGGACTTTTTGTTTTTCTTTTCGCTAATCGCCTCTCTCAAAATCCCCTCCTTTATGTCTTGTCATTCCGGTGCAAACTCAACGCTTCCTCCATTTCCCTCCAATTTTCACTCTATTGCGTGCTGGATATCAAAGAGAGAGAGAGAGAGAGAGAGAGAGAGAAGGCGAGAGAAAGTGTAATAGAGAGAATGAAAAGAACAGAGTGAATGTAGGGCAGTGGGGAGGAGGCCTGGAGAAAAAGAAAAGAAAAAAGGAGAGAAAGGAAGGAGGTGGGGGAGGGAGAGGTGGAACAGTGGAGGAGAAATGATTGGCGGAGGACCAAAGATGAGAGGGGAGAGACACAGAGAGGAAGGGAAAGAGAGAGAGAGAGAGAGAGATGGGTTTAGAGGAGGAAGTAGGAGGGAGAGAGAGAGAGAGAGGCAAGAGTTTTGGGGATCAGGATGGAGGGAGCAGAGAGAGGTGACAGGTACCTTATGGAGGAGTGAAGGGAGAAATGATCAGAAGGGAAGGGGGAAAGGATGATATGTGGGTGGGTGTGATGAGGGGAAGAGCAAATGACATGGAGGAGTTTTACAGGATTCAGATTCTTCACCATTTTATGCTGATAAGACCCTTTATGGTGTGTTTACATACGGCAGAAGCACACAGATGTTTGTTATGTAAGAATGAGTATTGATTGGAACGTGAAGTTCAGAAGGTCACCAAGCCTACGGCAAACCACATGAGCACCAGATGAGTTGAGTGCGATTTCATGGCATAAAACTAGTTCTTACTAATTATTAGTTATTGCTGCAGATTTATGAAGCTCCAAGACTTTATTTAGGTACGTTGTGTATCATCAAATTTCCATCATCTGTAGAATAAATGTAAGTGTGTGAAAGGATTAATCTTTCAGTATGCAGGCATGAATGACTTTGGCTACGCGTACTAATTATGGCTGGTAAAGAGATGTAGAAGCTGAGTGATTTTTTTTGAAAATATTGTAAACCCTTTCATTTCTGTGATCATAAACGTGTCGGTTATTTTTTAAAAAGGAAAACGAGGTCATAGTTTACACGTGAAAAAGGAAACTCATGCTATGATTCTTGCTCCTGCTGATGAGCCATGTATCTGCTCTGGTGACCTCCTTTGTCAACAATGAACGATGTTGTTATCTATGATGGTCTGAGGGCCCTATTTTCATGATGTCACATTGCATATAGGAATGCAATGTGCAATGCCCTGCCCTGTGTGCCGCGGGTGTGCCGAGCGCACGTTTGTGTTTTCGTGAGCAGGCGCTCCTGGCGCACTTGGAAACAGGTTGGGATCAGAGAGGATTCGAAAGGACAGTTTGGGAATCGTTTGGAGAGATTTTTGCTAAGGAAACTTGTCAAATATCCTGCCAGCAGCTGATGATGTCGCTTTTAAGTCAAACTCACTTTTGAAATCACTTTGGACATATTGAAGAACTTAAGATCATCATGTGTTCTGTGGATAATAGTGCGCTGGTTTATTTATCCATAACCACCTGCCATTAAATACCAACTCAGTACCATGTGTGCTGTGAAAGTAATATTAAAAATGTGTTCTAGTTTTATAATATTTCATTTCTTTTAAAGTTTAATTTGGTCTAGATTTACCTGTTTTACATGGAAAATGATTGCTGAAGTTGCCTGCTTCATCTTCATGTTGCGACATAAACGTGATCCTGGTATTATCCACAAAGAAATTAGGATTTTAAAGATAAAACTGTTTTATTTTTGGAAACACTAGGTGCTAAAAGTCACATCATGTTGGAGATCGCAGCGACATGTGTAACTGTGTTGTAATTAAAAATGCAGAGCTCCAGTCCAGCTTGAAATATCTCAACAGCTATTGGCTTGGTTGGCATTAAATTTTATACACACCGTCATGATTCCCAGACAATGTATCCTAACAACTTTGGTAATCATCTGACTTTTGTGGTCGCCCATTAGCAAATGTTGAGATTTGTGCTTTTGAGTGAAATGTCTTGACAATGGATTGCCATGACATGCTTCGGTTTACTACCAAATATCTGCTAAACTAGCTGATGACATTCCCATTAGCTGCAGCTGTACGTTGTGTTCAAGGCTAATAAGCAAATGTCAGCATGGTGACAAGGTTAAATTCACAAGGCAAACATGGTAAACATTATATTTGCTAAACATCCGTATGTTAACTTTTTTCACATTTAGCTCAAAGCTCTGCTGTGCCTAAGTACAGAATTACCTATTTGTTATAAAGAGATGTGGTCAGAAACGAAATTTCAGAGGCTTTAATTTTACACTCCTATGTTATGTTATGTTATGTCTTCCTGTTTGGATAGTTACATTGTAAAAGAAGCATTTGAAAGTGAGTATATTTTTTATTTAATGCTCTGTGGTATTCTGGAGTTTTGCATCTTCAGAAGTGTGTGTTGTCTTCTATCACGTCAGGTGTGCTAATTGATAATTGATGACTTCTCCTCCCTTTATGAGAGACAGTCATTCTGAGTGTGTGTGTGTGTGTGTGTGTGTGTGTGTGTTGCATCTCTCATGCTCTGATGAAGGTCTTTGTGACCGAAAAAGCTTAGAAAATAAATTGGGTGCCTGCAATAGGGATGAGTGTGCAGATGCTTTGACCTTTTTTCTTTTACTATATATTTTTCATACAACACCTTCTCGATTTGTGATACGTGTGTGTCCAATGGCTATTGAATTTTTCACAGTTTACATGCAAAACTTGCCTTTTCACCTTAAATGACAAAAAAGATAATTTGCTTCCAATGAAAATGTCGCTTTTGCATTTCTGTTTTTACTGGATGAGCAACTTCAGGAAAAAAGAGGTCAAGGTGTCTAAATGAGAAAGCTTGGTTTGTTTTTGTGTAGCATTTAATAGAAATAGGAAAATGAAGACAACGTTTGTGTGTATGAGGGTTGTGGTATGGCTGAAACGCACTGGGGCTGTTGTCACCACATGAATTCTAAATAATCCTGTTGAATTAATTCTCATCTTGAACTAGATTCACAAAGTGCCTGCAGGTATCTGACTTACTTGAGCAATGTTGCCCCCTTCATTAGGAGACACTTTGAATATCCCTATTGTGTTGAATATTTCATTTGATGATGTCACAGCATCTATGAATATTCATATTTTGCCGTTGTGTGCTTCCACTGATAAATGTTCACTTCAGCTACTAATGCTACTAATGGCTTACTTTGCAATTTGGGCTCCATTTTGATCAACTTCTCCAATTCACGAACAGCAAGTCTTGATATTCCTAGCAGATTCAAGGAAGTTAGACAGCAGAGGGGCTTTAGTGATCAAAAACATCAATGGTAAATGTCAGGTTTTGTTGTCAGTGTTTGAAAATCAAAGGGCTTCTTTCCAGAGCTGCCATCTTACACCGATCATACAGAAAGCAAACCATTGTTGAATAGGAACAAAGACCAATTTAAACACCTGCAGAGGCATAAAATAGACCAGAATGCAATGCAGTCATGCAGTGTGTTACAGTAGGTTTTGATTGAGGAATCAGTTCAGCTTCAGCTTCAATCAACTTCAGCATCTTTTTGCTTATGGAAAAGCTTCTTCTCTTGCTTTTATTATGTTTATCACTTATCTCACTTATTAGTGATGATCTCACTACTATCAAGAATGTCGATTAACATAAGCATTATGGAAGATGTAATAAAACACTGAGTAAAGCAGAATTAAACGAGGCCTGGTAGAGAGAAAGTGTGATTAAAGGCCCAGTTATGCTCCCTTTACATATGATGTTCATTTCAAGCAATGTAACATGGATAACTTAAGCAATCCACTAGTGGGCAGCTCAGAGTCAAAAATTTCTGACAACAACAAACAGCAGCTGTTCTGTTCAGCCCCCGTGCCCGTGTGAAGTAGCATCACATAGATGTTTAAAATTTCTGACCAACTTGCATATTTCTTCATCGTGTCCTATGATCTTGTTTGGCTTAAACTATTGGCTACACTGCCCCCCACGATTTACAGTGGTACTGCTCTATTTAGTCCGTATCCATAAGCTCTCTGAAAACGTGCACAACTTCGGATGAATATGAACCAAGAGTACGGACAGAAGGCTCTGCCGTATCCCTACACATATCAGTATAAATGAGCCTTAACAAAACAGTACAATGAAATACTGTAGTTTGGTCCCAAAAAAAAGAACTCAAAGTCGACTTATTAGGTTTTTCTGAGGCTCTCAGCCATATCTCACGGTCTTCCTCCATGGCTGGAAAGTGGTCAGTTGTCGTGTAGTTGTCACAACACGAATGCTCAATAAAAAGTAAGCAAATGGGTCTTAGGTTAAGATTTTTTTTTAAACTACTGTTTCCAAGTTTCTAAGTCTTGTGTATCATATTGACAGAGGGTCTGAGACTGAATTGTTTTCTTTCAGGAAAAAGGCCTGTTGTTCCTTCTCCCATCTTTGAGCCCAGTTTATCTTCGGATTTCACCCATTGTCCTCATTTGTTCCTGTCCACTTCTTCCACCCAATTCTTTTATACCCTTCCTTAAATACAAGTAGATCTATCGGGACTAAAACTATTCCGAAACAAAGAATAAAGACGCTGACTCAGTCTGGAAAAGCTTTGTATAGAGCCTTGCTCATCTAGAAGAGATGACGCAAATGACTACAAGGATTTACACACCTATATATCTTATCAGTTTGGACATTGGAGATGAGCAGATACATTATAAAACACAAACTGGAACTGTTGAATGCTGGTTTTTCCCTGTCTCTGTGGATGTGTGTGTGCGTATATTTGTGTGTGCCTGAAAGAGGATGAGTACTCAACTTGAAGCTGAAGATCCGTGCAGGGCTGTGATCAGAGGGAAGCCCCTTAATGAGTTGATCCTGGCGAGGCTTTGATGCTGTTCTACTCAGGGGATCCTGTGTATTAAAAAGGGGGAGGTGGGATGCCAGCATGACCTTTAAACTTTCACAATCTGTAGATAAAATCTTGGGCAGGGCTACATTACAAAAAGTCACGACATTACCTCAAGCAATATGTTTGAAAAATCACATTTGACCTAATTTTGTCACAAAATTCGTTTGAAGAGCTTCTTGAAAAAATATGGAGCTATTCTCTCTCTAAGAAAAAACATTTTTTCCTAGGCTTGTATGTATAAACATTTTCTAAGTCAAGAGGCTGAATTCACTCTGTCTCTTGAAAATTCTTGTGTTTATCTTTTTGCCATGCTAGCGGCGTGGCTCAAGGCTCGGCAGTTTAGCCCAGAAGGAAATATCTCAAATCGATGGATTTGAAACTTGGTTCAGACATTCATGTCCCCCTCAAGATGAATTTTAATAACTTTGGTGAACCCCCTATCTCTAGCGCCATCGTCAGCCCAAAACCTTCAGTTTGACTAATACTCGCAAAACTCATGACGTTCCCATCATGTTAGCATTCTGGCATTAGCAATACAGTAGCTCAAAGCGCTGCGGTGCCTAAGACCACAACAGTGAAATAAAATACGCTGGAAAGGTCTGTAGTACCAGCGTATAATGTTTGGCAGAGGGCAGAAGGATGGAATTTTAAAAGGGTTTTGATGACATGCAAGTTCAACACGTTCAAATGAGCACAAAATTTTCATGTTTTTAATGAAAAATCTTACTTAATCTTCTTACAATTAAAAGACCATCAAAGTTTTTCAAAATGTTGGCCTTAATTCCAACAAACAATGAAATTAGCGGTTATTAACACCTTAAGATGTTGCCTCTTATTTTTCCTCTGTATTAAACAGTCTTTGTGCAGGCCATCTTATGAATACCTAAGTAAGGACAAATGGTTTCTAGAATCATATTTATACAGCAAATATTTAGCAACATGAAACTGAAAAGTCAGATTTGATAAAAACAAACACAAATTTACCGGCGACATACTGTGAACAGTCACATACACACACACACACTAACTTAACAAAGAGTTGTGTTAGTGTCTCCTCAGAGAGGTGTCTCTTCGCTGGTCAGGGGTTTGGGTCAGGCGATTCCAAGGTCAGCTCCTCTGGGACAAACAGACTGACTGCACACTTCAAACAAGGAGCTGATGGATCACAAACATGAGCCCACTGATCTCTGCTTATAGAGCATAATGTGGCACAACGGTATCATGAGCGGAGCTCTACATACATGCATGTGTGTGTGTGTGTGTGTGTGAACTAATGCGTTCAGCAGCTTGTACCAGGGCTTGTCCTGACTGTCCTGGGCAATACATTTACATGTTTGTTCAGTATATTGAATGATGGGAACAACACATGAAACAAATGAAAATGACTGTGAACAAATGAGACCACAGTAGCCTCTATATTGCTGGCACTCATTAGTACCACATTTCCCATAAACCCTGCTGGACGTTGAATTTCCCTCTAGTCTTTCACTTTCACCTTGATCTGCCACCATCTGAAGGTCAGGGAGTGTTCAAATGTAAAAACACTGGTCTTACATTGGCATTTCAAAAAAATGAAATTGCATGTGTGAATAGTTTGTAATATTTTTCTGAGTGCCATGTGTATTAATCAAAAAGAGCTGCAACCAGATGTAAGAGGGCTGAGTTCACTGCTCCGCAAAAACTCGGTCCCAGTGTTAGTATTCTACCGGACTCTGTGTGATAAAGCCTTTGCTCATGTGCAGACCTTTTAATGAATACCAATTACATATGTTGATTCAGGCATCATTATCTCCATTTATATGGTCATGAGCGCACACTGGAGTCTGTGCTTTCTTGGTGCTGGGTGTATGTGTGTGTGTGTGTGTGTGTGTGTGTGTGTGTGTGTGTGTGTGTGTGTGTGTGTGTGTGTGTGTGTGTGTGTGCTCTCTCTCATTTGTTCAGGTCTCATTGGACCACATTCTAATATAAAGAGTTTATACTCCAGGGAGCTTGAAAGGGTAATTACAAATAGAAATCACCTTTTAGAGGCGGTGGGTGGGTGGGGTCCTGTGTGTGTATGTCTTGTCATTTTCACATGATGTTTGCACAGCGATATGTGTGTGTGCCTGCATTCACATGCAAACACCTATACAGAAACCAACTTGGTGGGAAATGAAATAATATCACTTGCACTGTTGTGGTGATGCTGCATTGTTGTTCCACTTATGTGTCAAGTGAGTGAGTGTGTGTGTGTGTGTGTGTGTGTGTGTGTGTGTGTGTGTGTGTGTCTGTGTGTGTGTGTGAGGTTTATCTCATATCTCTTTTGCACTGGCATAAATGCTAGATTTGGGGGCGTCAACTGTCAATCCTTCCTCTCACATCTGCTCATACGGTCGACATGTGAATGTGCATGCGTGTGTAGGTTAAGTATATGTGTGTTGTCTTTCGCACTGACAGCCCACGCTGCGAGTTCAAAGCACAAAGCTAATGAGTGAGTCTGATGCTTTCGATGCTGCAGGACTGAACCCGTTTGGCGCCACGTCCACACAACAACACAGCAGAGAATCTGTCAGACCGACACAATGTTTCGAGTCAAAGAGATTTAGCGCTCCACATGTTTTGACCCGAGTAAATGTTTCTGCATTCCCAGCTCTACTTGGGGTAGTGGGCTTTGATTTGTTGATATGAGTTGTGACGTTGGGAGATGTTTGCTCTGACTTCATTTTGTGTGCCTGGAGAATAAGTGAAATCTCTCCCTCTGTCACTGCCTGTTCCCTCATGCATTAATGCAGCAGAGAACATTTAAGGTCACACGTCAACTGCTGCTTTAATAAGCGAACTTAAGGTGACACATTGCTACACGTTGTGGTCGTTATGGGCCAAAAAACAAAAGTTGGTCACTGTAAAGTCCCTGTGCTTGTATTTATTGTGGACCTATCATATTTGTAGAGCTGAGGAAAATTTGTTATTTTGTTAAGATATTTTAATACATTATTAGCTAAGGGCACAAGGCAAGGTTTAACCTCAAATCCCATCCTACTCCCTCTCCCTCATCAAAAAAATCCAGAATCTATCAATATGCAAACATTGTTCATTTCAAAAGTTTAACGACTTCACACAAGACATTTCCTTCCTCACCGAAAGGTCCCTTCTCAGTGTATGTGCGCTGGAGGGTTTCGAGTTTTCCACACCACACTTCCGTAAGTTGCATACTGGACCATGAGTAGCTTCCAAAACTGGTTGTGATGTCAAAAAAAACATGTTTGTACGTACACGTCGCACACTCAGATTTAAAGTGAGCAGAAAGAAATCTTCCCCCTTCAGCAAATGAATGGCGAAGGTGAAACATTCGAGGGAAGTGACAATAAGCAAAACAGATTTTTGAGCGGAGAGGGACTTTAAACTTTCAGTAGCTGAAATGACGACAACTTGTTTATTTTAATTCCTCTTGGGCCCAAAGTGGAGCAGCAACTCAGCCGTCACGACTTATAGTTATTTGGCTTCATCATCAGGATAATATATGATGCATATGGTTTTACCTTACTATCATCAGACAGGTTGAGGGTACTCAGCTCCACATTGATCTCTGACTGTCAGTCCAGCCAGCTGCGCAGCCATTGGTTAATACTGGGCAGAAAAAAAAAGCAGAATGGCTGCTCGCCAGCCATGAAACAACTGTGACATTGATTGCTGTTGCTGAGTTCATTTACCCTGGTATTGAAATAAACCTTGGTGCATGTAAACTGCTTCCTGTTTACAAAGGCTGAGGTGGGCTCATATCTTTATTTTTAGAAACCTGAAAGGAATAGCTGGGATGCGTGAAACGTGCAGCCCCTGTACTGGGTTTGGTAAGACCCAATCTAACTGACGATTGGGGTTTTCCCCAAATCAATAATACATCAAACAATAAAAAAAATATAAGCTGCCTAAAATACATACAGTAAGTGTATTTTAAGCAGCCTGAAATCATTATACATACACATCAAAAAGGGGTGTGTCTCCAATCCAATATAATATAGTATTAGTATATAAAGCAGTTAGCATATTATATAAAAATAATATTACTGGATTAAAAAACTGATTAAATGTATGAATGGCAGCAGTTCCTGGGTAAAAACAGCAGTGACACTTCTTTCTGTGCAGTTTTGTTGAGACAGCCGAGTTGAAGGCTTATTGCCCATGAGTTAATCTCACACAGCCAGATCTCTCGTCTATTCTGGCTCGCCGATTCTGGAAACTCAAGCAATATTTAGTCTGAAAGAGGCACAGGATTTTCAACAAAACAGTCTTCGGAAATTCACAAGTGAGAAGAGCTAGAAGTCTGGTTTTCCAGCCTGGCCTTCACCGCGTCTCCCACATGCCCCGAGAGACAGAACAGGCGAGACAGAAAAAGGTGTGGAATGAGGGACGGGGACAGAAAGGGACAGCAGCTCTGAGTTGGTTAGGTGAATGATTAGTGATTTTCCTCTGACTGTTTGGCTGCACTCAGTCGCCAATTAGGAAAGAAAAGACAAAGAGGGCAGCAGAGCCCAGAGGGCCTGAATCCGAACACAGGACTACCGCCCACAACAACCCCTGACAAACACACTCACACACACACACAAACACACGCAGAAATATCATTAAGTTCACTCAAGCATCGTAAACCTACTGTGTGCATTCATCTCCTCAAGACAGAGTAACAATATGTTTTAAAAATGACTAACAGAAATATCAACTCAAGGGTTTGTTTTCAGCAGAATTATTTTAGTGCATTTGAAGTGTGTCATGATCGGGAGACTTTGCTAAATAAGTAAAAGATTTGGTAGTTGTTTGTTTGGTTGTGTTTGAAGGTGGGAGGTAGAACGAGTGACATGTCAAGGACTTTTTAAGATGAACTTTCATCACACAATGGAGCAGAAAATTCCCAAAAGGTAAAAAGAAGGACTCAAAGGTAAATAGAGACTAAATAAGGAATAATATATGAATAACTGTGTGGCATCTAAAGAGCCTGTGAGCTATTTGGAAACTGAAAAGAACAAATGGTACAAAAGAAAGAAATCAGGTGTCTCAGTTTGGATGATATAGAGACAAGACAGGCAAAGAGCGCAACAGTATTGTCTCCAATCAGGTTACCATGTGAGTTTGTGTGTGTGTGTGTGTGTGTGTGTGTGTGTGTGTGTGTGTGTGTGTGTGTGTGTGTGTGTGTGTGTGTGTGTGTGTGTGTGTGTGTGTGTGTGCGTGCGTGTGTGTGTGTGTGTGTGTGTGTGTCTGTGCGTGCGTGTGTGTTTCTTTCTACCCAGTGTCCCCTGGACCTTCCTGTCAGCAGTGACCTTTACCAAATCAAAGGAGATGCAAATATCCAGCTTCATTTGGGCGTATTACCGCTCCACACAGAGCGACTTATAGAAGTGAATGAGCTCACCCAGTGAGAATAGCTGTCAGTCTTCTCGGTCGGCTTTGATTAGCAATTTGAAGGGCTTTGGCCCCGGCCCCCGACTCCACTCAACAGATACAAATCAGCCCTGACGCTGCCTCGTCCATTACTGGCATCATTTCTGGAGAGAATTGTAATGAATCTCATTTCCCCACAGTCTTTGTGAGTCCCCGCACTGCTCCTCTCTCCTCTTACACAGCTTTCACACTCTTGTCCTGTTTTTTGTTATGACTTTAATACATGTTTAGCCATTTTAATACATTAGCCATTTGTTTTATTATGATAACTTAGTCTCATAAATATATCATCACTCTGATTTTAAAATTAACCAACCCATCAACCAACCAAGTGCAGGTAAAGATGAATTTTGTTGGAAGATATAATCAAGTTACCAATGAGTTTGGTAAGTGACCTACAAGGATGTTGTCACAATGACCTGTGCAGAGCACTTGATATCAAACTTGCATAAAACTACTACATCACCATACATTTTCATAACAACTAATCCAATCACCATAAATCTGCATATTAACACCTTATGTCACCCGTGGGTTTGCATACAAACGCGGCAAATCACTGCAGTTATTGAGCCCGTCCTGCTGCGTCCAAGCTGAACGTGTCTCAGCTTTGCATTAAATGCTTCAGCACATCATGACGCACGTTTTCCCAGTGAACTATGTCAGATTTCTATTTCAGGCTAGCCAACAGTTGCACAACATTCAGGGGTGTATGGTCCATAATTACGGCACCGTGCAGCTAAACAGTAATAAAATCATGTATCACTGGATCACGTTCTTAACTTGCAGGTAGTGTTTTAAACTATATATTAAAAGTAATGTAAAAAGTATTTTACAGTGAGTATAATCAATATTTCCATAGTAACAATGAATCAAATTACTCAAAAATGTCACTTGTAGGGACGAACCCACAGCCAATTATCACTCGGTTCTGCAGTTCACCTCTTGGACACTACCTGTTCAGCACCAAACAGCAGAAAAAGTTAGCTGGTGAATATAATGTAGAAGTTAGCAGCTAAAGAGCCAAATATTTCCATCAGTAGTTGGTGGAGACGAAAACAGAGCTAAAAGAGAGGGAATGTCGAACGTACTTTTGCCAGGTGGTCAGAAACCCAACTCCGAATGAAGGAGGATGTTGCTCTTTGTCTGTTGGATGTGTAAATAAGCAGTTGTTTGCTAACACACCCTATAAACAGGCAACGCCAACCAACATGTTTTGCACGTGCCCTGTAATGAATTGCTGCAACATTTACATCATATTACATCATGATTTTACAGCGAGCTGGCTGCTTTTCAATAATACAGTATATTGCTGTAAGTAGCAATGCATGCTGGGGGCACTCAGCAGGTGGAAAGATGTGATGGGCCAGGAAAACGTGCCTCCCTCCATATTACCTGGATCACCCTAGTGACCGATGGAGGTGTGAGGAGGCAGGCAGCTTCCAAATGCCTGTAGCCAAGAACATCTAGGCAGCTCAAGTGCATATATTCAGTGATGTTATTGCCCTTGTGGTCTCAGTACGATGAATGCGTGTGGGAAAAAGAGGGACAAAGAGATGTAAATAGTTATTAGATCAGCGTTGGGCTGTTTCTCCTGATAAAACTGAACTCATGGGTGATAGTGATGGGCCAGATGAAGGGGCAGATAAATAAATGGATACACAGATGAACAGAGCTGCACACCTAAAAACAGAATGACATTGTGCCGTTTTGTGCAGTTTTATTATAATGTGGCCCAGGTTATTTTTTTTCTCTGTATTTATTACATTTTTATAAATTTATTCCTTGTTTCCTGTTCTGCTTTTTATGTTTGTATTCCATCTTTCTTATTTTTTCCCCTGAATTAGACATTTCTTAAACAGCTGACTTTCCCCACGTGGATCAACAAAACCTCGAACGACTCGACCTTACAACATGAGACATAAAATTCATTGATGAAGTCCAGCCATTGATTTCTACTACGACTATTTTAACCTGTAGCTGTAAAAAGTCCAGATGTCAACGCTTCCTATTGCATCACCCAATCACAGAGCTGCTTTTTGTCAGAGCAGAAAAATGTTGTTTTGTGTCCAGACGGCACAAACAGGGAAATATGTGTTAGTCTGTAACTATAGGTGTTTCAATGGGGGGAATTTAATAGGGATATCAGGGGCTAATCTTCATCACTATCACAGCCGCTCTGGACAGTCTTAGATCGAGTTTTTTTACAGGAATACAAGTAAAAGCAATGCAAACACACAGGAAAGACTAAATAGGAGTTATGGGAGGAAAGTGAGAAAATCAGTGTATGAGGGGAAAATATAGCAGAAGAATGAGGGATGGCTTAGTGGATGAGTGCAGAGCTTTGATACCTGTGACAGAGCACATTGTGACGAGGAGCGAAAAAGTGAAGAAGAGATTTGCAGCTTACGTCTAAAACTCAGAAGCATCACCTGTGCAAAAATATTCTCACGCGGTGTGTGTGTGTCGTGTGTGTCTGTCAGTCTGATAGTCTCGGTGTCTCATTGAGTTTATGGTGATCGGATGATCAGAGGACATTTAACGTACGGGAACCAGGCAACTAAATGGCAGTCTTATATGGCTACACAGACTTTAGGGGTATGAATTTACATACAAAAGCAAAACTATTTAGGTACTGTAATTAGTAACATGTCACTTATTAATATATTCCCATCCAGTGCTGCATGTTGCAGACCACCATTTTCACTCAAAGAGAAAAGTGTATTATAACTTTTGTAAACATCAGAGTAAAAATAATGAGACCATAGTTGATTGAGAGTTGATTAGTTGCCATTTTACCACACGTCATAGAGTTAGATCAAGCACTAAAGACTTGCTTGCACAAGCCGATCGGCATCATTCATGCTTCGTAATCAGTGCCTCTTTCATTGGCTGTTTGGCTACCAGCTGACTAACATCCAATCATACTCATGCAGATGTGAAGCGCGGCCATTACAACCTGACTTTTCTCACTGTTACTCTGCTGATACGCTCATGCCAGTGCCATTTGCTGTCGCAGCTCCCTCCACCACCTCAACCTCCTCCTTTTGTGCTATATTTTTTAATATTGCTTAAGTAGGATTAGATATTCATGTATGTGTTTATTAATTAAGTATCTATGATGCGGTTACAGGAGCAACCATTTAGATTAGTTCTGTCAGCAGAATCCTTGTTGCTGCTCAGCTTCTTTGAGAGTTCCCACCTTTCCTCCAAATGTAACTGTATAACCACTGACTATAAAGGATCAATTCTCTGACATAAGTGTCTCTGATGAACAGTGGTATTGTTACCTCTAATTTTAGAAAAAGTATGACTTGTTAAGATGTGAAAAATTGGAGAAAATCTTTGCAAGAACAAAACTTTGGAAATCCAGGGTCATTCAGTGGGTCGCATGTTTGAAAAAGCTTTTTTGGAACTTGCCTCTGCTTAGTTTTCTGCCCTCCAGAGCAAAAGTTGGATTTTAGGTGTAGCAAAATCCTGAAAAAGCTGTGAAATCAGTCTTGTTTTAATGAACTTTTTTGCTTTATTTTCTTCAGATCTCTGTAAGACAAGAGATCTGGCCTTTAAAGTTATGTTAGTGCTTGTGTTTCTGAAATTGAAGGGCGCATTTACACTTGTTGCTTCACGATGTTGCTTCACGTCACAGATCACTGGATCATTTTACTTTTTTCCCAGCGTCTTCTTTCTTCTACTGTACTTTTTTGCACTCACACTTCTGTCTACCTGCCATCACCAGAGACTCTGCTCTGGTAGAACGGGGCCCTCTTTCTGTTTGTGCTGTAAAGCAGATCTGAACGGAAAAATGACCTCTTTTCCTCAGCAATGATACTAATGACTCAAGATTATTCTTTTGACAGTTAATATTCTAAACATCTTTAAATCATAGACTTTGCATGTTCACCTTTGCACTCAATGTCTCACTAGAACAAGGACAAACCCCTCCTGACTGTGTGTCAGGCTTCCTATAAAGGCTGTAATGAACTGTCTTGTCGCGAACATTTGCAATGCTAAATAGCAGCCAGGTGAATGGCAGTTGCAGCAGTTGATTTTAATAGGGAGCAGCTATTTCGGTAAGTCCTCCAGCGGACGTCTTTCTCTGGAGTTAATCACACTGAGCATCACACCAAAACACTGCAGCTCCTCTCTCCTCTCTGGGGTCTCCACTGTCTTTCCCTTTTCTTCTGGCTCCGCTCTCGTCTCCTCCCTCCCTCGCTCATTGCTGCTCTTTGTTTTTATTTATATCTACATCTGTATGGCCTTCACGTCGACTCGTTTACATCTCTCGCTTCTCTCTGCTTTTTTTTTTTCACTTTTCCCAGTTAATCACTCGGAATCTCACGGGGATGATGGTGTTGAATGTTATTATATTGGCTGCATGTTATTAATACCCATTACCCCCTTTCATCTGAACCTTACCTGAAAAGACAAAGTACAGCCCAGCTCTGACTTTTCAAAAGCTGCAAATATCAGGAATCAATATTTATTGTTGTCGAAGATTCTCATCTGGAAGACTGAACTTAATTTGTCAAAGAAGTTGAACCAGAAAATCAGTCTAAACTGGGATGGATTTGGGTAAAAATTATTAATTTGGGTAATGGTTTTACTCTTTTGCTTTCCTCCAAATAAGGGGCTTTGTCTAAAATCTGTTGGAACATCTGACTGATTTCTTTCTCAATTCCTAGATTTCAAAATCAGACACTCAAAATTTTATTGTCCATTGCAAGGATCACGCAGCACACATGGAATAAAACCATGCATGCAGCAAAAATATATACAAGGGGTTCAAAAATATACACGTGAGTATTAACAGAGCTAATAACAGTTTGTCAGTACAGGAAATGTCAAAGTGGAAATATGTGCATGTGTTAGAGTACTAATTGCTCTAAAGCTTGTTTATCATGATGATGGCAGCTGTCTTTTGTATGTATTTGTCCCAGCTAGAAGGTTTTTATAAGTTGGACTGAGTTATGGGTGGGGTGTGATGTGTCCTGTGTGATTAGGTCTTACTGCCTGTGTATCGTGATCTGATAGTGGGTGACTGCGTGGTGCTTTTCATTTTACTTGTGTGGTCGATGATCCGAGAAAGTTCTGACTTGTTTTGAACAGGGAGAGAAAGTTGTAGCGGGATGTGATGTGGAAAGTTGTGGGTTGAACACGTGGTGGACCTTTTGATGCTGTGTCACATTTTCAGTATTTTGTTGCACATAACACAGTGTATGATGACAGTATAATACATACAAGAAACATAACAATACACACACAACACACACACACACACACACACACACACACACACACACACAGATTCTTTGAATACATTTCGATGGTTACTGTACCCATAATCCCACTGTACTAATTAATGTAACTGACTCCCAGTACAATCGGTTTGACTACGTCTCTGTTCTCTCGCTCTTATCAAGCGTCTGAACTAAAACTTCCCTCCAATTAAACTGAGAGCTCAGGGCTGTTTGGGCCGGACCAGTCAATTAATTGATGCTTCCATTGTGATGAACCTACTTTTTAATATTGTCCCGAAATCATGTCCATTCAGTATTATGCACTAATCCCTTGTCAGATCATTGACACAGACACAGTGTACTGTTGAACTAAAGCATGAGCTACCAAACCTATCTGTTGCAATGAACTGACCAATAGAAAAGCAGAAATGAAGCTTTAGTAAAAGACTTTTCACCTGCTATGTTATGATGTACAGTATATGTGAAGTTTATGTGTTTGTCCTGGACAAACTGATCAAAACTCTCTAGAAAAACCACTTGTCACACATCAGTAACTGGTCACCAGTTAGTTACATGTCAAACAGTCTGACACCTCTTATATACTATTGAAGATCCATTGATCCCGAATGGAATGGACAAAGTGGGGGATTGTGTCTAACTTGACGTTCATGCTTCATCATTCATAGTCTGACATGTTTATTTCACACACAAACTTCCTCTGTTTGATTGACCTGGCCTACAATATTTCACTTTTTTTTAGGTCAATATTTTACCCTCTGCTTCATCACCACCCCTCCTCACCAACATCTGTGAAGTTCAAAACAAAAACCTCTAAACCAGGCCAACATGGCTGTGTTGCGTAACTCCCCCTCACACTGTTTAGCTGTCCCAAGGTTATGTTAAAAGACACAGTCTTTGATTACGTAATGATTGGTCAACCGTGAGTGCAGCCGTCCCTCCCAAAGGCCAGTGTGAACCCACCCAGTTTGTCATGTCAGGTTGAACCAGTTTTTTTCTGTTGTTGAGTTTGATTTAGAATTGATAAATCAATTTGAATTTAAAACACATTAAACAGAGAGTTGATTTCTGTTGTTTATGCTGTTGTTGCATCTCTCTTCATAGCAATCCTTTGGCCCCAAGGCAACGAACCAGCACACTACTCTTAACTTGGAAGAAATCTTGGTGCTCTCACCTTTTTATGTCAAGCAAGCAGGAAGTGGGATATTTAGGTGAGCTCCTATTTTCCTCTTGACATCACAAATTGGTGCAGTGTGTCACACCAGTGAAGGTATTCAAGTTACAGTCAAGTTCCTTACGGCGACGTCTGTGGCAGTTTGTTTATGCTTGATTTTGAAATCTTAGAGGATTCATGTCATAGGACATGAAGACAGCACCGCTGTTTGAACTTTGCAAAGACTTGGTTTTATGTTGAATGCCTGACACGAACATTGCCCCCAAGTTAATGCGACCTCTTTGTAGGCTTTGATATGAATGCAGGTGAACTTCAATAATGAACTTCAGTGTGGGTTAAAAGTGCTATTACAGGTTGTTTTATTACAATCAGAGTCACTAACATCAATTCAATAAAGGTCGAAAGTTGAAGCGTCTTGGTGCAGTGGTACGGTGCAACAATCAGCCGGCTGATGCACTTCCAGTGCCCCAACAGAAAAAAAAAAACCCAAACCCATCACCCAAAGAGACATTCTCAAGTCTTGACTGTTACTGTTAGGACCCTTTACAAAAGAAACAACAGATTGTTGGCAGACCCACATGTTGCTATTCAATCAGTGTAGTAAAAATCCAACAAATTCAATATTTACATAGAATATCCAGAACCTCAGGATTTGCATTTGCACCCCTACATCACCCTTACAATCGAATAATCCTCAATGAAAAACAAAGAGTTTGTTTGGCTTATCAAGAGTTCAAGTGCACAGAAGTGATGACAGGAGCATCATGATGACAGGAGCAATGAATGAAGCTGACACATCTGTGCTCTATGAGCCTGTTAACGGCTGAGGTACTCTCACCTTCATTGGCCAAATTGTGCCTGGGTCCTAGTGTCCCCCCATTAAGTTCAATTAAGTTAAGTTAAGTTAAACCTGCATTAGCTGGATTTTTTTAAACACAACACTGACAACACATTATAAAGTTGATATGGCTAACTTCTTAGCAAACAGTTACTTATTTACATATCCAGCAGACCCTGAGCAACATTAGTGTTCATTTAGAATAATTTTTCAGGCCACCTGGCAAAAATAAGTCCAATATTTGCTCCTTTCAACTCCTATGGGAAATATCTGGCTCTTTCGGTTGTGCAGTTCCCCTATGTTCACCAGCTAGATGCTAACTTTGTCTGTCGTTCACAGTGGGTTTGTCAGAGCTTTGTTGCTTAAAAAACGACTGCTTGCTGCGTCTGGAAACAAGGTGGGTGAGGGCGGCGAGACTGAACCCAGACATTAACGTCGCAGACTGTAAAATCAAAACAATGAGCTGAAAGACGCTAAAATGCTGTGTAGATGAGAGGGGAACGGCAGAGTAGGTCATAATTCTCAGATTACACATAGTAATTTAATCGATTGATAATATAATAATATTGATTAGTGAAGATTTAAGTTAAGTAAAAGCTACTATAATCTTTGCAGATTTTTCAAGGCACTGAGTTTTATTGTTTATGGTATTCTTCCCCCCGTACAGCCACACCACTAATTGTCAACTCTGCCTAACAGTTAAAAGGGGATTGTAATCAGGTAACTGAGTGTGGATAAGAGGGCTCTGCATTTGCTTCAAAGAGCTTAGAGTGACTATGTTCTGTTTGCACTGTTTGCACGCTCGCCTCTGCAACTTTCTCGCTCTCTGTCTTTTTTCCCTACGTGCCCTGTTTTCTCACAAACAAACAGGTGTAGAACAAAACACTCCCTCTATGCTCTCAGTGCCTTCCTCCCTCTTTCCCTCATGACCCCCCCCCACTACTCCATCTCCCGTGCCCGTGCAAATGTCAGCCTTCACATCCTCTGCTATCAAAGGCTCCGCAACCGCAGCAGGATCTACCCAAACCTGACTGCTCCTCTCACATCATACAACTGCACAAAAGAAAGCAGACAAAGGCACGGCGAGCAGCACTTGCTCTCCCTTTGGTTGAACAAACAGCTTCAAAAACATGCATGTTAGGGATTGGTTCCGTGCACCTTTTTGCTCGATAAATGGGGAGCATGATGCACTAAAGCACAGGATCTGATTGGATTTATAGAACACTTGAGCACGCACATCAGGTGCCACACTTTCCATGTTTCCCGAGCTTTGAAACACATTAAAGTCAGCAAAGGACATCACAATCACGATGATGCACCAACAAAGTTTACCAACAATAAAGATGGTAACATTAAAATTCACATCACCTCATCCTGACTAATAAGAACACAAAAAAACAGAACTTATTTGTGTGGTGGTAATGCAGTAGGAGAATGTCTTGAAAAAGATGTTTTGTACCAAAACCTCACTGAATTTAAACTGCAGAGCTAATTTGGTTTGTGCAGAAGTTTGAGTCTAAAACCTCCAGCGCTTTTTTAAATATAAGCCTTTAAAGGGGCACTACACAGGATTTACAAATCATAATCAAGTTGCTAGCTGTGAGGAGTATTTCTCAGCCTTTGGAAACAATTATATGATGTCCTCTGTGACCCTGGAGGAGCTTTGTCAAGTCTGAGAAAATAAACCCAGATGAAATCATAGTGACTTCATAGTGGTGATGGGTTACCTCAGGTTCGTGCTGGATACTACAAATTTATAACAGAAGGCCTAAGTTACAAACCAGGGCTGTGGAATTTGAAAGATGTGGGTGTTTACCAGCAGGGACGATGTAACAATAAGATGCCATTGAGTGGCATTGTGGGAAATGTGGGAGCAAGCATTTTTTGAGTTTGACCCATACCAGGGACTCTCATCTCCATTACTTAGGGGACACCAGTGTGATCTGTAATCTGCCTATTGCCTCGCAGGTGCAATACTGAATCCCTTGAGTACCCCTTTAATGTTCTGCTCTGCTGTTAGAGTCATTGACGTTCAACTTTAAAGATCCCCTCCAGACACGCTTTATGACATAAAAATACTGTTTCAAAAAATAATTTGTGTCTCATATGGTTTTTCCACAGAAAGTTCAATTACTTTATTTAAAATTCCTAAAATTAAATCTGCTCCTTCGTCCTGGTTGAAAAATCCAAATCTATGGATATACATACATTTGAAATATTTTTCAAGAGTGATGAGAAGTCCATTCTCAGTGTTTGTGCGCTGGAGGCTTCATGTTTCCTCATCATGCTTCTGTAAGTTGCATACTGGACCGTTGTACATGGTGAGCTCACGACATGCCACTCATATGTACATGCCTGATGAGCATTGGAGAAACTTTCCTTCTTCCGCAGATAAAAGTGACAACAGCTCTCCTAGTGTCAAACACTGCACATACGGCACGGTGAAGCCCAAATATGAAGTAGAGTAACCATAAACAAAACACATTTTTGAGTGGGCGGGGGGGAATTTAATTTAAAGAGGTACTGCACACTTGAACGATTTTCTTGAGCTGAAAACTAAACGATTTGACTGTACTGTGATGAAACTCATCAGTTCTTGTGTTGATCTTGACATTTCTTTCCAAGGTTTTAAAAATCAGCATTTCATGGGTTGAAAATGGCTCAACACGCCACCTACTGTTCGTCCTGAACTGAAATCATCCCGAACCTTGCAAGGCCAATGCTGACGTAGAGTCAACAGTTTTGGACTTGTTTACGTCATGAAATTTACATTAAAATATAATGTTAACGCCCTCTAATCAAAGGCGAGTGGGAGTCTGTGAAACCGAGCTCATTTTCAGAATATATGCTGATCGAGACTCATCATCCACAGGATTTTACGCTATTTTTTTCTAACCCTCTACTTGTTATTTTTCAGTCCCTCGATAGCAACACACCGCTATGTACATTTGCGATCTGCATTTTTCACAAAAGTGCTATTCTAACTACATGCTACTACTCTGAGAACTCCGGCTTCGGGCATTACTGGGGCTGGGGCCAACAGCTCGAATTGATACGGCTCGGGACCACCACGGTCCTCCACCACACTAATGTTCACTTCAGAGGATTCTGGAGGTGAAAAGACCTCCACCTCAAAAGAGCCCTCTAGCATAGCTGCTTCGCAGTCACTGAGCAACTCCTGCCTCACATATAAAAACCCTGTATTCAAGACATTATATGACATGAATATGAATATGAATATGAATATTTCCATGTTTGGGTGTGACTTGCTTCACATTGACATATAGTCACTGAAATCCTGTTGCTGGAGTCTTGTCATTATGAATTTGTCAGGCAAACTTCAAGTCACTGCAACTAGCCGCTGTTTGCCAGGAAATAGTTCTGTCATGTAACTCACAGCTAAAACATTTTACTTGTCTGTTTTACATTTCTTTAAACAAACTAGGTACAACGTGTTAATGAGCCAGGCTTGCTGTTTCCCCCTGCTTCCAGTCTGTATGCTAAGCTAGCCACTTGCTAGGTCCGGCTTAATGCTTAATGCACAGATGTCAGGGTGGTATCGATCCTCTCATCTAAGTGTCTGCAACAAAGCAAATAAGCGTACTACCCCAAATTTCTGACCATTCTTTTTAGGGAATTGGCTTTGAAGAAAATATTCAAAAATCAGTGCAACTCTAAATGGACTACACTTATATAGCACTTTTCTTGTCTTATTGACCTCTCAAAGCGCTTTACACTACATATCACCCATTCGCACACACACACACACACACACACACACACACACACACACACACACACTCACGCATACTGATGGCACAGCCATCAAGGGCAATTTGGGGTTCACAAAGGACACTTTGACGTGCGAACTGGAAGAGCCGAGGCTAGAACCTTCCGGTTTGTGAAACAACCCTCCTGAGCCACAGCCCCGCGTAAGCTAGATATATGGAAAAAAAGCTTCTTCGGGAAACTTTTGATACAAATGACTCGATTTCCCAGCAGAAATGCGGGTCTTTTTTTTGTTCTTAGCAAAATGGCATTTTTTTTCATTCTCACAACGTTCATATTTTGGTGATAGAAGGTTTTCTGAGCACGCGTCATTAAAAATCATGCGTGACTGCTGGCTGCAGGGTGGCAGGCTCCTGTCAGTGGGATGTGGAATACAGAGGAGATCTTTAGCCCTTGTGGTGCTGTGGCCCTTTGGAGCTCACTGTAGTTAATTAGTGGCAAGGCCTGGGGACTTTTATCTGCTCTGTGTATGGGAGAGAGAGAGAGAGATGGTACTGATGCTGCAATGGGGAGCTGCTTTGACCTGTGTGTGGAGTGAATTTGTAATTGTGAGACTGTACTGAGCTGGTTGCATGTTTGCGTGCCGTGCATCAAATATCTATGTGTGTTGGATTCAGTATATATGTTTGTGTGTGTGTGTGTGTGTGTGTGTGTGTGTGTGTGTGTGTGTGTGTGTGTGTGTGTGTGTGTTTGAGAGCTACCAATGGTTCATCAAGGTCTTTAAGAGATGATAGGGGCCGGCCGAGCGAGGCTTGAAAGACTGGGGTGGCATTAGAGCTCGATTCAGTTTGATGTTGTAAAGAAAACAAAGGGGGGGGGGGTTGTTGGAGAGGTCGCTTTATCCTCAATGTTCAAAACAGGAGCTCTCTCATTACCAACACTTCTCGCCATAATTCTGGTCTATTGAGGCTCCTGTGGGTTTGAAATAAGTCTCTTTTCATGGAGGGATTTCTCCCTGTAGGACTCTGCCAGAGCAAAATGGTGGTTTTGGAAAGACGCGTTTGTTGTTTGATTCAACCATTGACACCTTTTCTGTAGCACAACCAAAGGTTTTTATCCCCCCCCCCCCCGCATTTTTCTTCCTTGTCAAAACCTGGTGCCTACATTAACCACAATGCAACTCAGCGACTGACAGTTCAGTCAGAGATTCAATGGTGTTATGCTGGTAGCAGCTAATGTGGTCCCGAGCTACAAGCCTCAAGCAAAGATGAGGAGCGGGCTACAGACACCTGGTAAGCTCACTTCCTTCTAACTCCACACCCCCCAGATTTTTTCATTATCAAACTTGTAGTCCAGCACCAACCGGCGCTGACTCAAGTGACATCACTTGAGGGCATTCAACAAACTTCACCCAGCTCCCTCTGGAGTGACAACAGGCTTTGTACAATTGTTTTCACATAGCTATATGCAGTGGTACTCTCCAGGACCTGTAAACAGACATGTGGCTCAATGCGAAAAGCCTCAACTGAGGTAAAAGCAATTGCTGCTAAAGAAAATATAATAATGCTGGGGTGGGTCTCGGTTTTTTATTACATAAATTATAAGATTTAGCTTCCTTCCTGGTAATTTTTGTACAGTCCCTAATGAAAAAAATAATCTACTTGCCCTCAAGATTTGTCTTTAAACATGAACCGATGCATTGTGAATACAGCTTGTCATGTGCAACACAAAGTGTCAGTGTCTGTGTTTCATTTTCTGAGTCAGAGGATAACTGTGAAAGTCTCACCTAGAACCAGTAAACAACATTCTGCAGTTCTGTCAAGCTGGAGAGTACAGGTGTAAAACAATAACAGATAATGCAACGCAACAGCAGTGAGTGAGGAAACCATGTACTGTAGGTGTGTGTGTGTGTGTGTGTCATCCACGCACAGTTATGCACCCGTTTGAAAGGGTGTCGTACATAACAGTCTTTAAGTATATAAGCTGGCAGAGGAAGGAAAATATCAGTCATACTTACATGTAAATGTGTATTTGAGTGGGTTTTAGTTTACTTCACAATAAGTCTTTTTTTGGAGATCACAATTTTCCTTAAGTGTATTTTGACTGCACTTCTACGCTTCACTACACATCACAATCAAATCTATTACTGAGTACAAACGTAGTCATTCACAGTGAAGGATCAGTCAGCAGAGGAGACACGAAGAAAAGCCAAGTGTTACAGCCAAATAAACTGACTTGACGTTAAAGTATTTGTTCTTCTCACTTAAAATGTTCATTGCGTTGATCCAACTCTTTAGTGAGGCAGCGCTTTCTGGTGGTGCTGCGATGACTGCATCACGTTTATTTATAGGTGTAAATGATAAAGAGAAGTGTGCCAGTGTTTCTGGAAAACTCAGCAGTGTCCACCAAGATGAGCTCGCTCCATCAGATACAGATACATAAAATGCGTGAGCAGATTGCAGTTAAAACATTCTGGTATTCGAGTGACGCTGTTTTCCTAAGCTATTTACAAAAAGTGAGCAGGTGTGTGTTTTGGTTTCAACAGCGCATGAAGCGGTTCAGGGAATCAAACATGAGCTTCTTAATGACTGGGACACAGACCTGCGGTTGGAAGGTCAGGTTTTAGATGACACAGGCAGACAAGTGAACAAGACTCACATTATGGCAGGAGAAAATATGAAGAACTTCAAATAATTATCGGATTTAGGTACATATGTTTAAAGGGAATGCAATTTCCTGCATGGCTGAAAAAAAAAAAATTAAATTGCAAGTGAAACCTTTGTCGACCTTGTACAATAAGGCACTCAGTAGAGAGCGCATACCTCAGTTCAGTACTTCTTGCGAAGTCCTGCTGACAAATAAACAGACAGACAGACAGACAGACATAGCGGAAAACATAAGCTCCTTGGCTGAGGTAAAAACTGGTAAAAGTCCGACTTGGTACTCCACAAAATATCCAAATTTGTATGTCATTTTTCTAAGCAAGGCTACGATTAGAAAACATCCACCAGACTTGGTGATACCCAGGTGACATCAGATTTCTTGACAATGGCGCCCTCTTGTGGCCTCTCTCTTTATCACCAGGATTACTCAAAACAGGTGGAGGTGGTTACTCATGATCTAATAATCACTAATTAATAATCACAATAATAAACTAATAAACAGTAATACAGCAGACTCATATGTCGTTCTTTGTAAAATATTTGTTGTGTGTTTGTTGATTTCCATTGTGGAGAATTTCATTAAAATATTTAAATCATAAATGAATAGTCTTTCGACTGATATGGCATATATGATATATCTTGTATATGTTCATGGATTGTGAATGTGCAAAATAAAGACAGACGCAAATTAGAGTTTTTATGGTATGTTTATTTTTTTAACTTTTTTTCTTTAAAAAATGACAAGGTCCAAGTATTTTGGAAGCCCCGCCCTCACCCTATGTTCCCCAGCCGGCCAGCTCGACTCTAAAGCAACCAGCAAAGAAAAATAGTCATATGGACAATTGATAATATACACCCCATATACAGCAATACATAGTGGTCTACCATAATGTTACCAATAATAAGCAACCTCCAATGAGGCTTCAATTCAAACTGTTGCCACTGATATGGTTCATTTCAATAGCAACTGTCAACCAATGACGGTTGTTTTTTTTGACTAGTGTGCGAGAGATCCAGGTTACCACAGCGAGGCGACGAGACCGCCACCAACTGCTCGCCTTTCTTTTCACACCTTCAGCGGCTCAGCTGATCAATTGTCACACATGGTGACGTTGACTCGGCCTCACCGCACAGCGCTAAGATTCGGCTGTTGACCTGAACACCCCCTTTAAACCAATCAGATTCAGCATAAGTGCAAAGTTTAGGAGGCACTGACACACACTCTGCTATCTCGAGGAGTAAACGCCACTGAAAGTCTCTCCTCAGCTCTCATCTGTCAAACTGTTTCCAAGGGTTGAAATGACATTATTACACGGACCTTACAGTTTTCTGCTGGTTCGCTTTGATCCGGTTTTGATGCAGGTCAGGACACAGGAGATGGGATTTTACGGTCTACTGTATGAATCCCCACAGAATTAAAGTCCAAAAAGTCCACTTCAGTTCAAGTCCTTTCTATGAATTTAATTTCTACATCTCTTTCTTATTTCACCTCATCCTCCATATAATAACAGCCAGTGAAAGACAGGGCAAATTGTGTAAATGTGTGTGCGTATGTTTGCATGTGCCAGTGACCCCTGCAGTGGTAGAGACAGCATAGAGAAGGTTTCTGTATGTGCATGAAATAAAGACAGAGCCTGTACACAGTGTGAGCGAGTGTGTGTCCATCTGTGTGCGGAGCTACAGACATGACTCCCAGTGCAGCTGCAGGTCTGTGCTGTCCAGAAAATCGGCCGAGAAGACGCTCGGCGGAGTGTGCGGCGCCAGCGGGGCCAGACTCGTCCCCCCGTCTCCTTCAACAGCTCCGCCTCCTCCTCCTCTCCCCCCTCCGCCGCCCCCGCTCCCTCCGCTGGCGCTCCCCACCATGGAGATATCCAGCCAGTCCATGCTGTCCAAGGTGGGGTCGCCAAAGTCCAACCCCGTAGAATGGGGGGAGAAGCCCAGGTCAGATGTGTCCATGGGGGAGGGAGGGTGGTCCAGGATGCTGGGCGTGCTCAGCATTTGGTTGTGGAGGTCATCGATCAGCGTCAGACCGCCGTCGGGCTCCACGCCCAGCAGTGGGGCGCCTGTGGTGCTCTCCAGGAAGTCCTCCAGGCGTCCGCTGCCTGTGCAGGGCTCTCCCACTGAAGGCTGAGGGGAGATGAGGGGCTCTGTAGGGGTGGGAGGGGAGAGGTGGAGGGGAGATGGGGGAGAAGAGGGGGAGGGCGGGTCAGAATGGAGAGGGGCGAGGGAAGGGTCCGGGTTCGACTTGAAGCCGGGGATTTCTGAAGGACGACAGAAAGAGAAAAAACTCCTCAATACTAGAGACCACAGACTCATGACGTCTTTCTCTCAATGTTTAGAACAGTTTATTACCTCCACTCTTGAGCAGGATGTCAAACAGGTCGTCCATCTGCTGACTATTCACGCCATTCTCCTGCTAACAGAGAGGAACATATTATTACTCAGCCACCAAGTGCACAAACCCAATGCACAATAGACAATCCTGCACTAAAACCATTTCCTTCTCTGGAAATACTTATTTCAGTGGATAATTTGCCAAATGTAGATGACATCATATTACAGCTGAACTTTTACAGCACACTTACAATGCAGTCTGCAGCATGTTTTCTTTTAACTAAAGCAGCAGTTCCCAAACTTTTTTAAACCACAGCCCCCATTCATAGTGATTTTTTTTTTTTCATGCCACCCTCTGTGCGCACACACCCCACCTTCCCAACCCACAGGTCATATGGCGTGTGGAAACATGAGCATAAGCAAACAGGAGATGTTTGAAAACATAATACAAAAATGTAGTTTAAGTAAATGTCTTCATTTTTTAAGTGTGATGAAATCTAGAGTTAATGCACGTTAATAAAAAGGGAAATTAATCTTGCGACACCTGCCTTAGAAACTGCTGATTTACAAGGTTAAACATCACATCTGTTTTAGTTCTGTTGTCTGGTTTTATACTGTTGTATAGGCTATATGCAAATAAAACTGAAACAGGTTTTGGCATTAGTCACTTAGAATCTAAAACAAGACCAAGAATAAAAGCCAAGAATATAATGTGTTAAAAGTGTAATTCTCACTTTGTCTTAACAGAACACTTTCTCTTGACTGGAAACACTTGACTGACACCAAGTCCCTTTCTCTACCTGCTGGTATCTCACATCTGAACGCAGCAACTTTACAACCATTCTCTGGGGACACCCTAAAGTATTCTGGGAAATGGAGACTGACTGACTGACTGACTGACTGACTGACTGACTCGAAGGCAGATTGAGAAAAGTGGGCAACACCAAAAATACACGACATGATATTAAGTTGATGACAGTACAAGAGCAAATGAGGCTGGATTTTTCCTCTAAACGTCCTTCTAAGTTCAGTAAAATGCGTACACAAAACTCAGTGTGAAGAAATAAGATGGAAAATGGAGGGAGAGAGAAAAAAGAAACAACAGTAAAGGAGAGATGGACAGAAAAAACATGCTAAAGGACATACTTTGGAGTGTTGAGTAGGAAGGGAGGTGTTGGGTTTGGGAGAGGGAGGGGTGAACAGTGTGTGCCGGTCGTAAGGCGGACACACCTCCTCTCTCTGCCAGGATGGAGTGATGAAGTGATGAAATGAAAAAGAAAAGAGAAGAAAAAAGGAGAAAAAGGTTAATGAGGTTTACAACATGTGGAGCAGTCGACTGAGCAGTAGAGATGACATGCGATGGGAGTTGGCAGCAGCAGAGGAGATGTTGGTGTTACCTTGAGAGAAGAGATTAAGTTGCTCTGGCTTTCACTGTCTGACATGTCGTCGAAGAAGGGCTGCAGGTTGGGCGGAGCTGTGACTGACAGGCTGGGTTGTGGAACACCATTGGTGTCCAGGTGCAGCCCCGTCTTCTGTCCCTGAAGGGAAAACATGGCCAAGACATATTTAGACTTGGACAACAGCAGACATTACTATAATTGAATACTCAACTGCGACTAAGAGGCTGCTTTTTCACATTTCAGCAGTCCGCAGTCTGTTTGATCATGAAAAAACTGTGTAAACTGTGTTACTGGCGACACTTTGTGGCAGGGAGATGTTACTGCTTGAAAGATGCAGACAGTCCCGCTACAACTCCGCATGTCAGATTACAGTTCATTTGTTTGTCCAGAACAACTTACATTTTTTCCTCTACATACTCACACAGTGGGAGCAATTTAGGGTTCAGTGTCTTGCTAAGGGAAATTTTGAGGATCGAACCATTGTGCAACAACTTCAACTAAAAAAAGTAATTAAAAAGCATGCTTTATAGTGTCATATTCTGAGTCTGGGTCATACCTTTTTGATTGGCTGGCTCACAGTCTCGGCCTGTGTCTGCTCTTTTGATTGACTGTCGGTGCTGGGGAGTTTACTTGGAGTCGACTGCAATCTCTGAAAAAAGACAATAAGCAGAGGAAGATGCAGATAAATATTCCATCACATATTAACCCCACGCAGTCCATCAAAGAACGTCAATTTTACCGTACCTGCAGTGTGATGCGTCCATTGGTTTTGGCCAATGAGGACACTCCATTCTGTCCGTCTGTAGTGTGACTGGTCAGAGCGATCAGGTAGTGGTTGCCGTTGCTGTCGGTGACCAGTGTGGGTGTGCCACTGGCCTTGAGGAGGTCTAATGAAATGGCCTGAGTGTGAATCTGAGTGCCGTTCTGTTGGTTGATGAGGACTGGAGTGACCTGGAAATGTAAACAAAACAGTCCATTTTACTATTTTACTATTTAATACCATTAAGTTTCTTAATGATATTAAAACACCATGAAACTTCAACATATACGCATTGTTAGCTGCACAAATTATTTGTTAAAAGTAGTGATGTGAGGTAGTTCTACCTTAATTCAGTCATTACAGTTTATACTTGAATTCTAATGACACTTTAAGAGGACTGATGATGGCGCTACGTGTGGTGTAATTCAGGCACATTTCTGTAACCACAGGGCCTTCACCTGTTGTGATGCGACAGCTGCTGCCTGCTGTTTCTGCTGCTGCCTTTGCTGAGCCTTCAGGTGTTTCCTCTGCTGGGTTTGGGTCACATTGGGCTTCTGGCTTGCCACTGTCTGGTTCTGGATCTGCACCTGAACCTGCTTCAGCTGGACTTGGTTCTTCTGCTGGCTCTGTTGAACCTGCCCTTGGGTTTGTTTGAGCTGGTTCTGCTGCACCAGCTTCTGTTGTGCGAGTTTCTGCTGGGCCAGTTTCTGCTGTGCTAACTTCTGCTGGGCCTGGAGCTGTTTCTGTTGGGTTTGCTGTATGATAAGTTGCTGGAGTTGCTGCTGCTGATGGAGCAGGATTTGAGCTTCTTTTTTTTGCTGCTGTTGTTTTTGAGGGTTTGACTTAGCATCTGCCATCTTCTGCAGTTGCACCTGACTATGCTGCTGTTTGGGTTGTTGTATCTGCTGTTTTTGCTGTTCAGCTTGTTGGACCTGCAGCCGATGAATCTGCTGGAGCCTGAGCAGAGTCTCCTGAGAGCACTGCATCGGCTGGGCCAGCTTCCTTGCCTGGGCCTCCTCTGTTACGCCCTCCATTTCTTCCTCCGGCTCCACCTCCTTCTTCACCTTCACCACTATACCGTTAGGAAGAGTCGGGGGTTGAATGGCTGAGGCTTTTATTAGAGTTTGAAGCTTAACCTCTGGTAATGTTTTGCTCTTCTCACTTCCTTCCTTCTCCACCACTAATCCACTCGCCATCTTACCCTGCTCCAGCTGGGACCTGAGGGTTTCCACTAGCCTCTGCTTCTGCCTCAGCATCCTGGTTAACTCCTCAATCTGTTTATCTTTCTCCTGGAGCATCTGATCCTTGTCCATGGAGGACGTTTCCATGGCTACCCCCGGCAGGGCCTCTGGAGGCTGGACCGAGGCAGCTGAAGACCTGGACAGGCTGCATGGGCTCTGGATCTCCTCTTTGACCTTGGAGAGTAGCTGTGAGAGCGGAGAGATGTTTGATGGGTGCTGAGGAGATGGGTGCAGGGTGAGTTGGGTCAAGGGAGAGCTCACCTGAAGGACAACAAAACAAGAGGAGGATGTTAGTAAAAGCTTCAAAGGAAGATTGCCTGTGTTCTTAACAAAAAGACACTAATTTAACAATAATTTAATCCAATAAACAGGTTGTTTGCTTCACATATAAATCTCACCATCTCTCCAAACATGTCTCCGTTACAGCTCGTCTCATCTGGACTCATCCCAGCCAAAGACCTCTCAGATGGAGTCGGCGACACGGGAGGGCTGGAGCTGGTGCTGCCAAAACGCATGACTCTCCCAGGTACCGCATGAGCCAATGAGGACAAAGCTAACTTAAACCCACCCTCACCTGACTGGTGGTCAAGGGCGGTAGTTGTGGTTGGAGAGGATGTGATGGTGCTAGCAGCTGAGTTAGTGCCCTGCTGGCTGGGCTGCAATATGCCATTTTTCAAAACCGCTGTGGTGCTGCCATTTTGTTCCTGGTAGTTGCGGAGCCTCTCAATGAGATCATTCTTGGTGCCTGAGACAGTCAAACCGCGTAATTTCAGTTCCTGTTTTAACTCGGCAACCTGGAGGATGAGAAACCAGACCGGTACTCATATAGCAGGCGTCGACTTAAAGTGTCAGAACAAAATAAATGATATGCCAGAGAACATTATTCGGTTCAGTGGCTCCCAACCTGGAAACCCCCCAAAGGTCCCATGATTAATCTGAGGGCTTTACTAACTAATTAAAGCTATAAGAAAGAAAAAAATAGAGAAAAAAAAAATCACATAACATTATGATTCTTTTTCTGGTTTTTCTCTTTTCAATTGTGAAATATTGGGACACTTGGACCTCTCCAGGTCTCTACAAATTTTTCATATCAGTCAATGTGAGCTATTACCAAAAATCACTCTTCACTCACAACTCGTGTCCACAAAGAGGCCAAAACTTTTGGGGCTGCAAGTAAAAATTGATTCGTTTTTAAGGGTCACAAGCAAAAAGGTTGGGAACCACTTATTTAGTTTGACTCTAAGAGGGAATATACAGTAGGTGTGATGGGACAGCAGCGTCTGACATTACTAGTAATAAGTTATTTTTCAAATAAACCAATATTGGTCAGTTGCCATATGTGGCAGTAAATTTTTGAGATGATGAAAAATGATTCAATTTTAGATGTTGTGTGCATCAACCTGTTCTCAGACTTGGACGTTATGCATAAAAAAAAAAACCCTGGTTCTCATTTACAGTCTGGATCATTTGTATTAGTTGGCAACACACACTTCCTGATCTCCTTCAATAGATGGCAGTTAAAACATGTAGCCGAAATTACTTCTATATAAACATATTTAGTTAAAAATATTCTTGGCATGTACACATGTGACACTGGGTAAATTTGTCTGTTAAATTACTTTGAACTCATCCAGGTTGGCTGGCAGAGTGCCGAGTTTGGCTCCTCCCCCTGCAGTTTGGCTCTGACGGGCAGTGCCGCTCTGACTGGAGGGGGCCAGGGTGGTTGATGTGGGAACGCTGCGAGAGGGAGAAGGGCCAGAGTTGGCTGTGGGAGGCTGCTCGGTTGGAGGCCTGCGGGGAGACAGAAAATGAGAAAGTGTGAATAACAACTCTCCTCCTTCTCCGAAAGAACACAAATGCTGTGATAGAGGCCACTAATGTGGAAGCAACAAGCTACGGCTGAAAGTTTGGAAGAAGACAGGAAGTCATAGTGAAAGCTGCCTGCAGGCTGTGCTGTAGAAATTAACTTCTAGTAACTACTGGTTTGATATGAGGACGAAAAAGTGGCTGACAAACTTGTGGGCCCATCGCATAAAACCACCACAATCAAATCATCCTCACTTCCCCCCAACACACGCACACGCGCGCACACACGCACAGTTATGCTTGACACTCACTTGGGAGGGGCAGGCAAGATGGTGTGGTAGTTGTAGTGCTGCTGCTGCTGGCTGAGGATCTGCAGCTGCAGGAAGAGCTGCTGTTGCTGGAGGAGCTTTGCGTAGGACGAGTCCATCTGTGGCGGACGCTCCTTGTCTGCTTTCTGGTCTGGAGGGATGTACTGGTGGTACTTCAGCTTCTTCACCTACACCCAGATGACCAAGAGAGTTAAAAGGACACCCTTTATTACTTTTACAGTATTAGATGTCATCAATGTGTGATATTCATCCTGCATTGTCTTGGTCTACATAATTTACTGATATCTGGCATTCAAAAAAACTTTCTGGACATTTTTGAAACTCTGAATAAACTTTGAAAACAGAGTATGTGCATTCAGTACATTTCAGTGGAAAGATCATTAGAAATAGCATAACTACGACAAAAGAGCATTTCCAGTTAAGAAAGCGCACTTAAAGAAAATGGTATCTCTTCCTCTTCTACGATGGATTTCTCTTTGTGTTATTGTTAAATGTAAAAGTGTTGAGTTTCCAGAAAAGACCTTGATCTCTGTTTTTACAGGAACTGACACCAAAACCACAGCCCTTTCACTGGCCCCTCAAGAGTCACTTTCAATATTACTTAGTCTGTTTTAAGCAACTTGATCGACCACATGGGAATCTGACAAAACACAATCTAAATTCATAAAAGCTGAGATACTGTCAGAAAACAGTCTGAAAATGATGTGCTACCCTTATTCCATGTCTATTAATGAATATTACCCTTCAGAGCCATTAACCCTGTGTCACTGTCTGTTAAAATGAAAATGAAACAAAAACCAGGCTGACCTTGGGTTTGTTGTCCTTTGGTTTCTTAGGTCTCTGTGGAGGACGATCTGAACTCATCTTGGCCTGAGACTGATGACAGAATTTGAGAAATGGGGTCAAGTAGGAGGGTAAGGGAAGTAAGGAAATGAAGACATTTGGGAGGGTTAGCCAGTTATAGCTGCTCCACAAACAGTGATTAAGGCCACATTTATTTACAAGTCATCAAATCTGCAGGATGTTCAACTTGAAACGACCTAATCCTCCGTGACTGTCTGTATATAGAGAGGAATATGACAAGCGTTTGCACACCTTGACCTGTCCAGTAGAGGGGCGGGAGTTTGCTGAGTTCAGCGTGGTTCCATTTGTCAATTTTGGGAGTTGGGAGGAATCTGAGCCATTCACCTGGGGAGGAGGTGGTGGAGGCGGTGGAGGAGGGAGCTGAGTAAGGAACTGAGAAAAAATTACTCTGGTTAACGGTGTGATCGTGTTTATCCATCCATTGCTTTGTGTGAATGACTATGGCAAATTTATTTCATTTCAGTTTTTGTTTTGTTTGAATAATCTCTAGTTTAAATGACTCTCTTGATTTGATTTAAATGACATCCTGTGACGGTACCTGTGTGGGAGAAATGTCCCCATTCTGGGTGAGTGCATCGGAGGGGGACAGCTGAGGGACGGCACTCAGGGGAGAGTCGTGATTGGTTAGCTGGTCTGGTGACAGAGCATCGCTGCTGTCTTCATCTAAAGACGAGCTCTCTCCCCCGGCTCCCTTTGGAGAATCTGTGATAGAGCAGAAATGTTTTTTGATTCAGTGAAAAAGTGGGTCACCATAGCATCATTTGGTGGTTTGTTATAAACTTCTGCGGCCAGTAAAAGAGTGAGAATGGCTCATGAATTTAAGAATTTTCCCAGCCCCTCTGGCCAGAGGGCAAAACAGCTCAGTTCCTGTTCAATTCCCATGTGTAACACAGTCGAACACAGTGATGAAGATTGCAAAACAGTGATGAGTAATTTTAGAGAAGTTATGCAACACTGTAGGTCCTGCCAAGTTTCAAAACAGGACAATGTACAAACATAGTTATTGTGTCATTTCTGTAAAAGAGTTTTTAGTTTTCATGGTATCACATCCACTGGAATGATGCAACCTGGAGCTACTGAGCAGTGTGTGTTTATACACTCACCCCTCAAATACTGTATTACAAGTGTGTGTAGATACCCGGTTGTTTTAATTAGTCAGCTAAAAGTGTATGACTGAATATAAATTAAATTTTTGAGGTTTAAGTCAGTGGTACACTGAAGTGAATCAATGTAACAACAAGGAAGTGAAACAACAAAATAATAAGGATTAACATGTTTTAACTTGAGCACAACACCTGCATTCCTCCCTAAGCTTTATGGTCCAATGAATGCAGGAAGCGTCCGTCAACTAAGTGAGACTGAGAAAAATCACTTTGCATTCAGTCTGAATGCACCTTAAGGAGTCCTGTGTTTTGTGTTTAAAAGTCTTCATGAACCCTGCAGATGTGCTTGTGAGTGTTGCAAAATGCTTTGTAAAAGTCTGTGTATCCCTGCAACAGCTTGTTTGAATGTCATAAATGGAGAAGAAAGCGTTTTCTTTGGAATGTTTTGTTTTTGCTTTATCTGTACTTGCTATTCTCTGCTGTATTTCTCTTGAAACAATTCCCATCTGGATAATATAATATTTTTGAATGTATGTGCGTGTACACATTTGACTGTGCTGTTTGTTTTTAGGGCTTTTTGATTGATTGTGATTGCATGTGTGTGTTTATCTGCGTCTGCTTTTACTGTATGTTAATTACTTCAAATGTGACTATGTGTTGGCCAGTCTTTACTGCAACAACTATGTAGTTATCTGAATGTTCTTACTGAATGTGTGCACTTTTTTCAAGAACATTTAGACTATGAGCAGTCTGCAAAGTGTTAATACGTGTCCATGTATGGAGATGTTTGCAGCTGAATGTTGTGAGGTGTGTGTAGTTACCCAGCAGTGAGTTCTGTAGAGGGCAGCTGACAGACAGGATGTTCTTGTGAACCAGTTCGATAGGACCCGGTCTGTGGGATATCTTGTCGTTGAGGTCGTCTGCCAGTCTTGCTCGCTTGAGCTGCAGCTGCTTGGCCTGCAGGGATGGCTCTGCTGACGTCTCTGTGGACGAAATAGCAGGACAACATAGTTGCATGAAAATTCATTCATCAAGTGATTCATCTTGATCTACAGCAAAATCAAGATGGCAGCAGGTAAGCGCTTTGTACCCGTGCGATATAAATCGACATATAGTCCATTTAAATATTTTGAGCAGATCCACAGAGACAGGAAGCTGGCTTCAGAGTTTTGGGCCTTTGTTTTTTTTTAATAGCACTTCCTGGATTAGAATTCAAGTTTAATTTAAAAACCAAACCAAAAGAAAACCAGCTGCTAATTGAAGGTGAAAACATACCTGAGACTTTATGTGACCAGTATAACAAGAACATAAATTCTGGGACAGCAAGTTGAACTGTACCAAGCTGGTATATAAAACAAATACATCATTTCAAATTGGAAAAATGTTTGTATTTTTTATAATACCTGCAGATACAACTGAGGAACATGGGAAAGTCCTTTTTTAACCCTATCACATGGAACTGTTCCATTCTGATTACTGTATGGTTCCTTTTAAATGAAGTTTCATTTATTTCACCTAACTTATACCTTTCACTCTACACTTTTTTTCCTCACCAAGGGAGTTCTTCTAAATCTAAAAGTGCAGTTCCACTTTTAGGCAAAAACTCACCCTCCAGAATGTGCATCCTGACCAGCTCAGAGCGCTCAGGACGACTTCGGATCTTCCTCTTCAGATAGTCCTCAGTCTAGGGGAAACAAAAGAGACGTACACATTATTGTGGGGTAACACAATTTTCTTTGTTTGGCAAGGATGGTTCTCATAGCTAATGCTAACTACTGCAAAATATAAATAAACTATAGTGTGAGACACAGATTTAGATGATTAATTTAAATTCTCACGAAACAAAACTACATGATGGAAGCCCAGATGGTAGCAACAGGTCAATCTGAAATTCACTGTTTAAAGAAAAACATGCTAATAATACTTCACAATGCTTCGGTTTATGCGGTTTCATACCTGAGGAGTGCTACTTTAGTATTGTTTGTATGGTACCCAAGTTTCTGATTTACTTCAGAAACTTGGGTACCATTTACTAAGCAGTTAAGCATCTGTACTAACAGTAGAATTCAATTACTGCTCTGTGTTATGCTGTTTATACAGTACATAAATGTTTTACCCCACGCAAATCCATTCAGTAAGTAAAAAAGTCACTGTGCTCAAGAATCTCACCCTTGCTCGCTCCAGACTCCTCCGCTGTTCGTGAAAGGCTGCCGGGCTCTTCAGTGCTGCATGGTGAGAGGGATGGAGGGAGGGAAAAAAAACAGAGAGATGAGCGCAGCTTGCGCAAGACTGATAGGAGTCGTGATGCTCCTTTCAGCAAGTGACAGGGTGAGAACAGATACAGCTATAGAGGAAGACAGACTCAAAGCAGAAGTGGCAGCAGGATGAGGAGGTCAGGAGTGCTATTCTAAACCACACACTCTGACCACAGCTAAGTAGGCTGATGGCCCTCTGCTGTATGTCATGTGTGCAGGAATAAAGCACGGTTTTTCTGTGGTAGAGGCTATTATGTTACCACTAAGAAAACTGAAACTGCTGTCACCTTCCTTGGTCTGCTACCATGCCATTCAGATTCTGCTCAAGTTATTGTGGTTTTTACAATAGAGCAGCAGCACAAAGTATTGAGTTGTAGTCAGTGGCGGTGGCTTGGCTTAGGTAAGTTAAGTTTTACAGGAGAAAATAGTTAGACACACATAATGGAACCACATGACAGTGACCATGACCAGTTACATTGGTCACATTATTCCATTAGGTTTTCCATGCATTCTTTCTCTTTGTTTGAACTGAGGTTACATGTTGTTGTGAGTCTACATTTGGACATTCTGTGCAGCTTTTTTTGTTCGTGAAGCAGTGTTTCTCTGTGTTACACGTGATAAGAGGCAATAATTCCAACACGCATCTTTTTACATGCAAAATACTCATATATCCTGATTAAACTCTTGCATATTTTTCTAAAATCAGCACAATTAACCCTGTTTCATGATAGTTTTATGATTATGTTAAACAGAAAGCTTTAGTTATGTGTGCTGACTTTTGTGGTCCTTTTCGAGATTTGTAGATAGCAGAAAGCCCAAACTATTTCAAAGGCCAACTGTCTGCGTTAAGTCTGATAGATGGACTGTGCCTGGGAGTCTGAGGGACATCAATTCTTGACGCCCAGTAGTCTGGAATTGATCTTTAAAAAGGAGCGTGAAGACAGAGAATAGTGTGGACTGATGGATAGACTGCTGCATTCATCACTGCGCTCAGCCATAACTGTCCATAATACCTAGTGTGTTGTGGAGGTGTCTATGTGTTGTGAGTAGGAAAACATATTTATACATTTTTAGCAAGCCAGTTGTGGCCTTTATTTAGCTGGACTTCTCTCAAAAGCATAAGCGTCTTACAGTTGATGGAACACATCCAAAAACTTGAAAAGAGGTTCACTCTATTTGGGGAAGGATATTGGGAGGACAGTGGCAGTTACAATGATGTAACCTAGCTATTGTCTGATTGGTCAAGAGCTGGTGAAATGCCTGCCAAGGGTGTGTTAGTGTGGACATTGTGCCTACAGTGGGGCGTCGACTGTATGTGTGCCACAGATGACTGGGTGGGGGTGGGAGGCAATTCCTGTGTCACAACCCCTGACGTTGAAAGAAGATGACCTACATACCAGTTGTGATACCAATCAAGATCACAATAAAACAGCAAAAAACAGATGACTGGTCAGCTGATCCTGTCATTGGCATCTGCTGAAACAATTATTTCTTGTGCATAAATGCATAAACAGAATCGGTGAACCAGTAAAAAAGCCACCATGAGTCTGATATGATGAGAAACTGATATCAGTCTAGCCTGTTTCTCAACTGTTCTGTAATGTTTTTGTGGACCAAATGTTTTTCTTGAGCAGCGATGAATCCTATAGTTTTTACTACCACTGAACAGAGAGAATGATTAACTTCAGACTTCAGGAGCTGCTAACCATGAAAAAAATGAAGTTACTGTAAACTGGGGAAAGCAGTTTTTAAAAAAATGCTCTCCAAAGTAGATACATTTGAATCACTTCTCAAAACCGACATCATCTAATGTTGTATTTTTTTGTGTGGGGAAAAACTGAGCTTTTCTTAAATGCTGACATGTAATTGTTCTCAATCTCTCACAATAATTCCAATTTCACAGCAATATTTACAGTAGCTGCTACCTTCGGCTGCCTCTGACTCCCTCTGTTATTGCTTGGTTTGTATGTTAATGTAATCCAACTAATATATATAAAAATATAGCTATAAGTGACATCTTTAATCTTTTTCTGCACAAGTATAGAATAGTGATTTCACTGAATGTCTGAACAGCTTGGCTTTATGACTGCCACATCAATCCCTATTAGTGCAATTAACAGGCGCAATAAAAACAACATCTGCGTTGTATTTCCGGCTGTAGTGAAACACAAAAGACACTATCGCAGTAAAGTGAGTGACTGGCCATGTGTCTCAAAGCAATCTAATGATTCAAGATTGCTCCTTAAAAGCTGATGCTACTGATGTACAAGTTAATTATTTGACAAGATCAAACAAATTTAAAAATGGGGGCATGGGGCAGAAAATGATGTAAAGAGAAGAAAAGAATTAAAACCCTTTGGCACAGACACAGTGTTTTCAAATCTGTTTTCATTAGAAAGAACATACCCTAATACTGCTCAGAAATTTACCCTTTGCCGAAATCCACTACCCTGACACTGACCTTTCAATCTATTACATCACAGATGCATCACATGACCGACCTAAAGACACAGGGGTATTGTTAATGCTTGTTCACCCATATATCTATGCATTTAACCTCTCCTAATCAACCATAATTATTCTCTTTTGTATTCTCTTGTCCAGAAACACCCTGCTTCACATTTACATGGTAGATATTGACACAGTGCAACAGCAGCAAATCAGGTCCATCACCGCAGCAGGTGGGAGGTGCCTTGCCCAACAATACCTAGACGGTGGTTACTGGTGGTGGAGGAAAGTTACTTATTCACACCACTTTTAGCTGCATAACCAATGTAAGGACTTGATTCCACCACAGGAACCCATCCTTCATCAGTTCCCAGAACTTACTGTCTCCTCTATAGCTGGGAAACATGAATGAAAGCCCATAACAATATTTTAACATCACAATATGGTAACTGTTGTTCATATCATCATGATAAGATTCCAATGAAAGTCGATGAATAATGATGCACCCTCCTCTCCGCGCACGTCAGCAGTTCATATGAGCTTTATGGCCCTATAATTCAACAGGGGCCTTTGCTCTACCTTGCTAAATCTCAAGGCAACAGTCAAAATAAACGCTCTATGTTCAGAGCAATCCCAGTCTGTGATAACTCTCCTATAAACCCATGCCTTCTCCTTCTTTCTCTAAACAGTGAAATATTCCACCAGTACATGCTGATCACCGTGCAGCGAATGGTCTGGCATGAGGCCTGTAGCATAAGAAGGACACGGACAGATTTACTGTTAATGACTAAATGGTCGGATGTGAGACTCTATACTGCCCACTAAAACTAGCCCTTGGTCTGAATGTCCACCCCAGTGCATTCTTTCATGCTTAACACACACTTTTTATACAAACTAATACTGGTTAGTTACTTCAAGTGCATTTTTAGTGGACTCACTACAGTTTTTAGTTGACCCTGCCATTTAAGGGTCAGATGTTACCATCAGCAAACATTAGTCGTGATAAACAAAAAAGTACGGCATGAAAAAATAGCTGAAAATTGGCCAAACATGTGTGGTCAAGCACAATGTTGCAATTACCAATGACTGACAAGCGTTCCACATTTTCACCTCTTTTCTTATTGTGACCATTCACAATTTATCTCTCTGTCTCCCCTTCGGTACACTGTGTGCATCTTTAGTTTCTCTGAACATGGCCTAAACAACAGCCTTGTCAGGTATTCTACCTCTATCTTTTTCTACTCCACAATCAATTCGTCACAGAAGATTAACTACCAAATGTACTGTATGAGGCTGAATGCTAGGTGCTAGATTTTCTGTTTTTTATACAAAGAGCCTTCTTGAAAAAAGGTTGTTACTTACTGCCTATAGCTATATTTTACACATAAAAAGAGGAAAATTAAAAATATATATATATACGCCCCTTGTGATATTTGGAGCTCTGAAACAGGAAGTGGATACAGAAGAAGAGGAAACTGCCCTATTTGATAACACAAAGTGGTGCAAAGACACTACGACATATGAAACATGCATAATGCACGTACTCATACCGATAACATATGTAGAGAAGGGTAAAAAAAATGAATGCAAAAACAGAGCCTCAACCTTCATATTATTGTATTCTCTGAAGACACTTTAATATCAAACAGACACAGATACAATTTACCAACATATCCTGTATAGCAGATGTGGATAACCAGATACGCTACAGCATAAGGCCCATTCAGCATGTGAATCAATAGCCCATACATATATAGCTCAGTGTTGGTATTGCATAACAACCCAATCAATCTCTGACAGGGTCTGACATGCTGTCTGATGCCAGAGCAGGACAGAGTTAACACTTTGACCTCTACTCAAAGGCACAGACACACTGCCTTAGTTGTCTGCAAGGGTTTCTACAAAGCGTCATATAGTAAGATCTTCCAAACACTAAATAAAAAACTACCTTTAGGTGAGACTGGGTTAGTTTGAGCATGGTCATCACTGGCTGTAGATGTAAAAATATACCATATGTATATATTAAAGTGGAACTAACCACATTGACGGTGCTTCGTGGAAGTTGCACTATACGGTGCTTTCTGATTCACTGAGTAAAACCCTGAGCATCACAGAGACTTAAGCAGAGACTTACGTGGCATGATCCCTTGGCTGACAAGTTCCTCTCGTGTTCGTCTCTGCTGGAGTTTGAGCTGGAGTACTGCATGGAGATAGAGGAGAAGAGAGTCATTGACGGCCGAGTAAGAATAAGAAACTGCCAAAATGGAGCTCTTTGCTCTTAAATCTTCCTTATTGTCTCTTATTGTCCACTCATCAGAAGTCCATCTGCCTCGTTTAGATGGATAAACACGCAGGGGGACCCAGATGGATTTGGACTGACATGAAGAGGACCTGCACTCACTGGCACCCAATTCATCCTCCCATTTCCCCCTTCTTTAGTGTTTTTTTGAAGCTACAGAGGAGGTGGGTAGAAGGAGGGTGTGAACATAATACTACACACTTCCTGTTTCTGGACTTTTTTTTTTCTCTGTGCGCAGATGTGTCTGAAAGAAAAAGCAATCATTCATCATAGAATCAGTGAGAGAGATAAAGCAAGCACAGCAAAAAAGATAAAATAAAACAGAAAACGAAGCAAAAAGAACAATGAGAATGTAGACTCTAACAAGACCAGCCTCGATCTGAGAGTAGATGAAAAACGAAAAAAAAAAAAAAAGAGCATATGGGCTGATTGCAGCGTCATTTCAAAACAGGAAGCACTAGTTACATAACAGAGGCTGAGGGAGAGAGTTTTAAGGAACATAGTGCTGGACAAAAGGAGATGGACCATGTTTTACCCTCCTGTACACACTAAATGTCAGTTGTTGTGCATTATGTAGCCCAGTCATTCTTGTCTGTGTACCTTTTAAAGTCAAACTCATTTTACAAATTCTCACTAGCTGAAAGCTTACAATCTCCCATTCTAGCCACATAACCATTACTGAATGTTCAATTAAAAATTACTTAGTAATTAATTAAAAAGTTAGTTAGATCCAGGCAAGAAGAATTTTACAGAGAAATAATTTAAATATGGACAGCTGCAGGAGCATGCAAGTGCATTGTATTTCATCATTTGCTGCTGTATCAGTTTCTTGCAACACAGTGACAATTTAGGGAAGTGAGCTGGACCTTTCAGTCAACCATGCAGACAACGAACCAACTACAAACAGATGACCGACTGTGGCCGAAATGTACAGAACAGATAGAGTTGTCACTGCAGACAGTTGTCTGTGGAATGATGGTTTTTCTAAGGTTGATAAGTCATTTATATTGCGCTACATTTCCACTATGCTTCTTGGCAACAGCCTATTGCCACTGTAAAACTGACTTTTAAGTTCACACAGTTTGATAAAATCAGAGGAATGAATCAGTATGCTGTTACACCAAATACTATTTTTCACAGACATTCAGCTCAGCTCCACTCAGCTGAGACTCTTGTTTTATATGCACCAGCTGTCCCTGCTGAAGGGGTGTGTGTGTTTATGTGTGTGTTGGGAAGCCACTGACGCTTCCCAAGCATTTCGGGCCAGGGTTGCGTCTGCTACTTTGAGGACAAGCAGCACCTGTTCCTTTCCAATAACAAAGTGACATCACTGGTGCTTGCCGGCTAGCTAACTAGGTAGCTGTCTGGTGTTGCTGCTGCTGTGTTAGCCCTCTGTTAAGACAAACAATCCAGGCCTGGACAGCAACACTGCAAGTCTCATGAATTAACGTCAGAGCCCTTGCAAGTAAATTCATTCTTTGGCTCTAAATCCTCGCTGCCGATCCCAGCTTCCCTCTGTTATATTTACAAATTTGTGTGCTTTATATCTTAAGGGATCAGACTAGCGCTACAGACTCCACTCTGGAAGTAATAACATGTCAGTTCACATTCAGTGGCGTAAACACAGAGACCTAAACACAGCCAGATGAGTTCATGTATATGTTGTTTCCGTGAAGCAGCTAAGAGATTAATATTCTCTCAGTGTCAAGCACACGGGCAAACACTTAGGAGACTCACGTGTTGCCTGAACCCATGCACACACACAAATGCAAAAAACGCAATGAAACATGTTGACCGTGCAATGGCATAGGGCAGGATAAGATGCCATGCCACCTGGCACTTCCATTTAAGAGGTTTATCCTGGGAAAGAGAATCTTACACTTTCCCTCTATCCAGGCCTTACATCCCGATGCTCCCTCCTTTCACACACCAAGGACACTCCAGTTAATTTATTTATTCTCTCCTGCACTCTCTTTCTCATTCCTCTCTTTATTCCTCATCTCTGGCAGTAAGTGAACTGGAAGACCAGGTATTGGCTGTTTAGTCCAGTGGCTTGCAATGACTTTTATCAACAGTTAAACATGATTGAACTTGTCAGCCATCATTCAACCTATTTTCACAGTGGCTTGAAAAAAAAAAAAAAAAAATCTTAAGTGTCACGGTGAAACCTACTAATGGTGGTGTTAAGTGTGAAAACTGCAGTGGTGTTGAAACTGTAGGCTGACGTGGAGAAACAAAATCATACGATGGTGCGGTAACAACAATTAAACTGTCAATAAAGAATGTACAAGTATGGGAAACAAAACCAAACAGTAAATAAATATGGTGGCAGAAATTGCTAGTACTAGAATCATAACCATTAAGTAAGCTGTGCATTGGTGTCACTATCAGTTACAAACTAAAACTGTAAAATTCAGCAGAAAAAGTCTTTGAATATGGTAATGATTTGGAGAGAAAAGTAATTACTAGAGCACATGTAAACATTTTCTCTGATCTGCCTAAACATCACCGACAGTAACCTGGTTCCACATGTGCATGTAAATCTACTCAGTGGTGCTGGTAATATCTGTTATTTTGTAAAGCTGAATTGATGATTGAAAAAAATTGGGATAAAACATGACAATCTCTTTGACTTTTGGAGCTTAAATCAGGTTTGAAGGCCATTTCGGTTAATTTAAGAAAAGGATGAAAAGGCCGGGCAGTTTTATTAGGATACTAGGCCACAGCCAAAACTGGCCTCCGCAATCATAAAAGTTAGAGCGAAGGAACACAGAGGGAGAAAGGCAGAAAAGACAGCAGATATGGCTGCATTTACAGCTTTTAGATGAAGTAGAGGGAACAACAATCATTTTGCTTACTCACTCAAGCCTGCGATCTTTTGGTTACAGGATGGCATCTCAAACCACTATGCCAACCTGCTGCCAGACAGAGTCATAGTGAAAGTCACATAGAATGTAAGGTTAGAGAGAGCATGAGGGCAAAACACTAGGTTCCAGTAGATACAGCTTCGATTTCAGAATTACATCTTCTTTTCATACTTCTTTTCTTAATCTTGAGATTTGGGTGTTAAACACTGGCCTACATGACAGTTAAGGAATTTTATGTGTTTATACTAATTCAGAGGTCACATACATTACTGTCATCTTCAACAGCAAACCTTTGAAAAAGTAAAGTAAGGGGTAAATGAAAGATACAAGGGGTAGATTTAAGGTTAAAGAGGACTCAGATAGCAAGAAGGAAGAGGTCACCGAAGTAGAGCCAAGTTCTTGGTGGCCAACTTGGCTAATCCTGCTGCTCTTATGTGTCATTACATCTCATTAAAAATGTCTGAGTTTGTCACTGTCACCAAAGAACCCCAGGCTTGACACGGCTAAGCCTACACACACCCACCATAGCAACACACATGAGGGAAGAATGTTACAAGTGGGGTGAGAAACTGGGCATGGGAAGATGTAAACATATACCAACCTGGTTGAAATTATAGGCACCATGAGTTTTAAGTTCAGAATTTAGAATATTATTTTAATAATTTATTAAAATATTATCGTTATACAAAATTGGTTAATTTGCATTTATTTCTGAAGGTAGTCTAAATTCTGTACTTGAAATTCAGGGGTGCCAATAATATCCACCAGGATCCCACTGATACATACCCAGCTACTGAACCCACTTACACAAGTCTCACAAGGCTTAACGGATTTTACACTTGCCATTGGCATTGGTAATATCCTTTTTGGAAAGCATGTTAATGTTGAGGTCATCATTTGCACAGTAGCACAGTTTGATTGCATCTGTTGAACAGAGAGAAGAACACCATGCCTGACTACAGCAAATGTTTCACACATCAGTTTCAAACACCAGTGAGAATGGAAAGTGGCTAGAGGGCAGAAACAATGTAAGGTTAAGGCCAATGACACCTTGGAATCACTCCCACTACCTTCGCACTGCTGCACTGCTCTGGGAAGACAGATGACAACAACAACGGTTGCAGTGAATACTAATTATCTTAAAGTTCCAGGAACAGTCAAATTCCCAAAGCTTTCGTGGCATAATGCAGGTCATTTCACTCACGCTTTCCCAAGACACAATACATGCCTCCTTTGAAGAATTTAGCAAGGGTTAGCAGGTAGCAGAAAGCAGATCTGGAACACTAACTTTTTAATTGACAGCTGTAATGCCATGTATGAACAGTGACAGTGCTACATGTCAGTTGTTTTCACAGTACTGTAAAAACGCCTTCTAACCCCCCCCCCCATTTCATTACACTTGCTTGTCTCTAGACCTCCTCTATCTTCCATCATTGTAACCTCATAGGAATTTTTTGTTTCATTTGTGTCAGTCACCTATGACTCTTGTAATGTTGGTTATAAACAAACTTAAGGTTATTTTACCGTTGCACTGACTGTAAACCATTCCGCAGCAATTAGGCTGTGTCTCAAAATTTTTTTATATAATGTCCCTGTTGGCTGCCTTGATTTTTCCATTTCTATGGGACAAGATACTAGTGTAAGTTTTTGTATGTTTTTAATTGTCACATCACATCAAAATCCCAAAATGTACAATGGCAGTTAAGTGTCATGCCATCATACATAGTAAATCTTAAAATACTCTTCATATACTCCTCATACTACAACTACGAAAAATCTTCAAAAGAAGCAACTTCCTATCTGGCAGAAAATTTTATTACATTTTATTAGTATCAAATAGTTGGGAGTACCTCCAGTTGGGTCTTAAATTAACACTCTTCTGTGGAGTTTTTGAACAACATTAGCGCCATGGAGAAATGTTTTTATGAGTGGGTCTCCGTTTTATTTGTTATCTGGCACACGCACGAACACACAAGTGACGTGATACACAGTCTTGCTAGAGGTTTCACAGGTTGCAGTAATGCCCCCAAGCATGTGGACAAACGAAAAGCAGGGATGAAGAAGACTGCTAGCAAGTAAACATGAATGTAACTGATGCAGGTTTCAAAATTTCAAAAACAACCTGCTTTGTAAATGTTTTAAATGAAAGGGAATCCATTCAACAGATTTGTTAGACTTCAAGGAAACACAATGCATTTTAGTGAGTAACACTGAATGTAAACATTAATTTCTGAGTTTAGAAGAAAACTCCACAGGGCAACTTTAATCCTGAAGCAATCTGCAATGTGAGATATTTACTCCTGTAGTCAACCACACTTAAGTTAACATAGAGAACAATTTATCAGAAGGAACATATAACCACTTCAACGTCCTTCTGTCTTACACAGGCCAATGAACCAAATCTCTTATCTTTAGCACAACCCCATTAACTATTTATATGAAGCCATGAAGTACTGATGTGAACCTGCAGAGGCACATAAACACAAATAATATCAATTATCTTGTGTCTCTACTGACTATGTGCAGTTCCAGGTTGCCCACCTTCTTTCAAGCTGTGATAGACATGTCTATCATGATCCATCTTCAGTCCTGCCTTCTCCATATCATCTCCCATTGGAGGAGAGCCCATGGGGGAGGGATCGAAGGACAGGCAATGGTTGGTGTCCAGCATTATCATTCAGAATGGAGATAAATTATTTGGTAAACATTGAACTTCTAAGTCCAAAGCAGTCCACCTCCAAAGTTCCAAATGTTGGCAGTTTTGGCTCAAAACGGGAGGGAATAAGAATCCTTAATGTGCCAAAACTGCACTAGCTCTCCCTTCGGTTAGCTGTCCCCTCTTTCCAATGGAAGGACGTGAATCAAATGCTTCAGGGAACTCCCATACAAGTCAAAGAAAATATCCTTTTAAACCAAACAAGTACGGGAAACGCTGCTACTGCCTCTCCTCTCCCGGTGCCTCTCTCCTCTGTACCAGAGTAATCGATTGGTCTGTCTCAGCTTCTCTCTCTCTCTTCTTCCTCCTGCTCTCTCCTTCCCTTGCAGTGGCAGCCGGTGAGTCACGAGCACTGCTCTGCAAAGGTTTCCCAGAGAGAAGGGAGTGGTGGGGGTGGGGGTGGGGGGGGTGGGAATCCACAGAATGAGTCGTAGATTAAAAGAACAAGGGATCTGAGGAGAGGAACTGAAAAGAGGCCGGTAGTGGAGGAAGAGAGGACAGCAGTGAGCTCGGCAGAGAGAGTGCATAGAGAGACTGCTCTGGTTGCAGCTCCTCCTGAATCTCTCACACACACTCAGACACACAAACACACACAAGCAGGGAGGGTTGCTGATAAAGTTCTCCGGCTCAGCTGTTGCCATTCATTCACTGTTACAGGCTGAGGGGGGCTACCAAATGCATATCTCCTCCCTGTCAAACACATACACACAAACAACACCATCGATGACACAATCTTTTCTTCAACACTTTCTGATCCCCTCTGAATACACAAGCTTGCTCGCAAAAATGGTGACTCAGGCAACAGCTTTTATTGAGCAAGTGGAAACGGTGTAATTTTTTTTCAGTGATGACCTCATCCAACATAGATCAACCTTTGTATAAGATGCTTGAGTAAATCTGATACTGGGATATATCACATGGCTTTTAGTGATTGATTGATACCCAATCACCACTGAAATTCTGAAATGTTTTTTGGAACAGTTTGCCCTTGAGGAAAGGCAGTCTTGCAGGGACTCTGAAAATATTTTTTAGACTCTTATGAGACTGGTTCAAAGCAGATGAAATCATATTCCTGTTGAAAAACTCTTGATTCTTTTGCAGTCCAGTACCACCATCAAACTGTCTCTGACTCCCACAGAATGCTGATGGTAACACCCCCCCCCCCAGTCTCCACTGTTTTAAATAGCAAGGCCAGCTGGCCATAAGGGGGCTATATTCAGCTTGGTATCACCTGTGCACTCGCAGGGTAGGGTTACTTTGAGGCACACACATCATGGCCTGCAAACGCATGCAAACTTTAAGTCCCATTTCCTTGGACTAAATCAAAGTTTTATGAGGAATGGCACAAAGAAAGATACATGGCTTTCATACCTTTCTTTCTCACTATACAGCACAGAAAGGAGTCAATGTATTTATAAAACAATGGCATGAGTATTAATTACAAATATGAAACTCAGCACACTGTGTAATATCATGGCTGACCAGCTCAGTACTCCTCTATCATACAAGTGACATACACAGGACTACGGTGCACCCGAAAACACAGATGACACCTTGAACAAACGATGACTGTTATTTACAATAACTGTCTGTTATGAGTGTGTGATTAAAGTCCACCTGTTGCTATGATTCACAGTCTGGGAGGAAAATACAGAGATGACGACACACACTTGGACTAGCAGGTCACTGTATGGGTTGAACAAATAACAGCCAGACACACACACACACAGCATGCCAAATATGTCTGTTTATTTTCATCACTGTGGTTCAAAATCCAGAATCCTTCAATGTTTTTACAACAGTTTTCCTGCAGTCATAAGGTATTGTGTGTTTACAACTCAACTGCACTTTTCACCATCCTCGATTCTGTGATTCCTTTTCATTTGTGTTTTCTATGTAAACCCCCCCCCCAATCTCCTATGGTAATATATGGAAATATAAACCCCATGTGAGGACAGCAATTTACAGCAGAAAAATGTAAATTCTGTTTTGTTTAATAATCGTCATCGTTACCTTGACTGAGAGGTTAAAGCTGCGGTTTGCAGGGGAGTTTTTATAGTTTTAGGGCTTAGTGACCATAGTGTTTGGGAAGTACAGTTATAATGATCCCATGACTTGTCCACACCTGAATTAGTGTCTAGGGGAATACTTAAAGAACCAGAAGACTAAGTATCTTGGAACGATTTATGTAACTTAGAGTCTTGGCTCTGGGAGACTGTATTTAAATACACTGGTGCTTTAAGTTATTTGCTAATGCTAGCATGGCAACATGTACAGAATGATAATGCTAACATTAAGATGTCTAGCATGTAAAATTTGTTACTGTGTACACTATCTTAAATTAGCGTGTTAGCATGCTGTTATTAGGAGGGTTGCCAATGTTTACAATGTATACCACTCCTTAAATATAGCACGCTTTTGGATGCTGTTTATTTAGAGTATTATAGTCATAGGCATTCGATAGGGTGGTAAATTTAACCTTAAGCAAGAGTTATTAGCTGTCATAGTTCTGGCTTTGGGAACATTCAAGTGAAGGCTTTGGACATCTTTCTTTATCCTTCACTGAAAAATATTTTTGGGATTAAAAAAAATGAAAAGGATACAATTACACTATTACTATTACATCATTCCAGAAATGAAGCTTTTGGCACAAGTTCAACCAAGAAGGCAACTGTCAGCCAGCCTTATCTCATCATCGCACTGAGTCTCCAGGTCTCCGGTATTATTCAATGATTTCCCTGGGTTTTGTCCACGGGCTTTCCTATCATCCAATAATCCTCTTAGCTGAAAATATTTAAACCTCCTTAACTATGTTGTCTCTCTCTGCTGTCATTGCAGTCTATGCCACTTGCAACTTTGCCCCTTTGCCACCCCACCACCACAAGTGTCAAGGCCCTGTCTAAGGCTGTTGCGGGATCTCAGATTGGCTACTATTCATAGGGCTCTATCCCTATACTTCTCCTTAATCAACGGGGCCCAGAGTCTTTATTAAAACAAATTTCTGCATTCATTTTAATTTGTGTCTTTCCTGATTGAACTGGTAATTATTTTGAACAATCAGAGAATATGTCATAACTGAAAAGAACTATCTACGCCAGCCCTAGATGAAAAACTGAAGACAAGATGGTGTTGTAACATGCAAGTAACCAATACAGAGTGTGGGTCCAAATGCTTCTACACTGGCTTCTTGTTCATTGTCACTTCCTAAATCAGTGCATACTACTGTGTATAATAATTTAGGAGATAATCGAAAGACAGGGGTTTACTAGAACTGTCAGAAACACACCAGACACCATGTCTAATTGTGCGCTATTCATTACATTATCCCTATTAGTCCACTACTACTTGCTGTGGCATTCCAAACAGCAGCCCCACACTTAAACAAACAGCTGCAAAAATACAACATGACCTCCCAGTGGTGCTTTTTTTATCTAGCACAACTTAATCAGTTTTATCATCAAAACTGACTGAAGTTATGGGGATAAACTGGCTTCAGCCTAAATGTTTTTTATTTTCTACCCTGGTCATGGAACATTATGACCCTCTTGGCACAGAGCGCATGTCATTCAGACACAACCTGCCCAAAACAAATACCCCACTGCATTCCATTAACCTCCCTGCAACAATTAGCAGTTTCCGCAAGACTCCCCAGTCATTACTAACAAATAAGACCAAGACCAAGACCAAGCCTGGTTCAGGTGAACCACAGAAGGAGTCGGTGAGGACAATTCACAGAAATTAAACTGTTTGACTAAGAATTTCCAACCATAATTGGCACTGGAACTCAAAACATGCTATATGAACGTTATCTAGCGCTATCTTGGACTCATGTTGACAAAGATTTTACTGCCCTCAGACCTCCTCGTGTAATGACCTCTGTGAATTTTCGATTATCTCTCACCACTTCTATGATATTTATGCTAGTTCCTCCTCCTTACTTTAGATTATGGTCACTATCCAGTTAAAAGATCTAATTCATTTTTTTAATTTAATTACTGTTTGTGCAAGGCTGCAGTAGAATGGTGCTGGTATTGTAAAAGCTTGTATCTGTTAATGTATGGCCAATCATTTTGTGTCTAATGTTATCAAAATCGGATCTGAGTCAATAAATTTATCGAGCAGTGGGTACTTGTTTACTTGCTAAGATTGGTTTACCACTGGTGTGTCCTGGAAACATATTTACGCACTGTCGATAATATTTGTGAATACATAAATGGGAAACCATTCTCTCGTAGTATGCAAGTGATCTATTAAAAAGGTCTAACTATTGCCAAATATCCAAAGTTGGCACTGAATTCTTGGTTGGAATATTAGGCGAGTTTACTTGTTCTTTGACCGGATATTTCCTAAACTAAATGAGAAAACTTTTAAGTTTATACTATATTTTATTTATGCAACATTACACACTGAACACTGATGTAATGATCAGATAGGCACATTTTGTTCAATTAAAAAAGGGTTAAAAACGTTCATAGTCCCACCACTATGGTTTGGAAAAGGTATTGTTTTGTTATCTGTACAATAACATATTGGCATTATAGCCAGGGATACTCTTCACTTGAATTTCCCAGGATGTGGGTTTTGAACTAGTGACCTTCTAGTTACAAACATGTTTAACAACAAGGCAGATGGATAAAGAACCCACCACACAGATGGACCAAACAAAAACCTGGCCTGCCGAGAAAGCAAAGAGCCAAGCGTCAGTTTACCACAGGTCACACCAGCCATTAAAATTCCAGCAGGGAAAACAGAAGGTGTTTTTTCCTTTACTTCCTGGTTTCCCCCACCCGCTCTTCTGTGGAATTTACCAGCACTGTTTGCATTTGGCTGTGACTCCAGACTGACACCAGGCTTGGGATTGGTTAGTGTTGATCCACTGACATTTCTGAACTGTAAAGAGACACAGCCTGAGGAGCTGTGTTAATAAAATCTGAACCAAAGTGCTCACACTGAGGAGATTGGTAGCTGCTTGGCAGCTATGTGTGTAGTCATAAGGAAAGGAGGTGGAACAAAACCTTAATGTAAATGCTGCTATAGCAAGCCTGCACTTAATCACTTACTGTGTTTGTTGTCTTCCAGTAAAAACACTCACTCTGTGGTTGCAGTGGAAGATGTAAACTCATGGCGAGAAGCTTGTCAGCCAACTCTTCTTGCGTTTGCAGATTAAGCAGTTTTACAACTCCTTCTGGGATATCAGATGCATGATACGTAGCTGACCAATGCACTTTAGCTTCATTCCCAAGTGAAACCATATTTTATTCTCTTTCAGCTGCCAGAGGTAACATTATGTTACGTAAACTGGCTGATACCATAGCTACCTGCTTTAAAGAGAGAGTTCTATTTTGTAATGTACACATTGTCTTAACTATTTAAATATCGTCTATAAAGAACTGTCAAGTTTGAAGGAAAAATGTATGATGGGGTATTTGTAAAATACCTAACACTGCAAAAGAAAGTTGGAGTCTTAAATTGACAGAAAACTCACTTAATTCTAAACAGTCTAGAACAGAAAATGGGAGCAGGTGAGAGATTTAGGTATTTATTAAAGGAAAAATATAGTTTATTACAACTTTGGTCTTATTTTTGTATCTCAGGCTGTTTGTTATGATAACATTATACTCACAGGTTAATTGCTGAGCTCTCTGAAAGGAGTGTAATTGAAAAATATGGAGCAACAACCATGGAAAGACGATCAGACAGGTCTATTTGGACCTAAAACCCAAAGGGAGCATCCATAATGTTGCTAATAATCAGTCACTGTACAGGGAAACCTAAATACTGTAAATACAAGTGGAGCAAGTAAAGTAGATCAAGGTCAGTCTGTTAATTGTGATGGATATTTACAAAGACAGTTTTGGTTGTAATTTTACCAGTCAACTATATTTTCTCTTCCAGATAAGTTCGACTAGACCTGGGGATTTGTTTTCAATGTACAGGATCATCTGACTGCTTGTACTTGTTGGACCCATTTTATAGAGCCATGTTCTGAGGTCTCAGCATTTACTTTGGTATGTACAATGTTATCACAACCTATGGAACTGACAACTCAAACTACAAAAATAAGACCCAAGTAGTAATAAAATGTGTTTTTTCTTAAGAACCTCTCAAATAATGCTGGACCCACTTGAAGACCCGTTGTTACAAATATCTACTGCTTTCATAACTTTATTTCACAGTTTAGTAAAATTGTGGTGGTTCCCTAGCATTGGACAATTATTGTCTATGTTGTTTACAGCTATTATCTAAGAAAAATATTATTCTAAGAAGCTTAAAAAAAAGAAAAACAAGCACCCAGGCACTATAAGAAATTAAAGCCATCTGAATGCTAGTTAAATTTGTTGTGAGTAAAGAAAATAGGTAGTGAGCAAAGTAATAGAGTGCCCTTTAAAAGTCATACATACATGGTCAAAGGTTCTTTGTTGACCACCCTGCAGAAGTACACATCACTGTGTCATATCTTGTCAATCAAAAGTAGTCCAACTGTGGTCTCATTGCACACTGATGAAGAAGAGAGAACCATCTATATTAGCACAAGAGTTGAATGAAAAATAGTACCATAAGCCAGCTGGCAGCTGTTAGCATCTGGTAACATGAAGCCTCACTGTAAAACAGACAGGGCTAAAGGAGGAGGGGAGGTGAGGCCGTGCTCAGCAAATGAGATTATCAGAGAGGAATAAAGGCTGAGAGAGAGAAAAACAGAGTACCCGAGCTGGAGAGGGGTGTTCCCTGTTCTGTGATGATGGCTTTGTAACACACTGTTACATAACTTGGACATCTGAAAAAAAAAAAAAAATTTATGTAACAAACCCCCTTACCTCCTGCCCTACTTATAGAGGTAACACAGCTTTTTTTCTCCTTTACGCCTGGTTGCCATTTCAGTCCCACTACAGAGTAGAAGCAAAGAAAGACAGCCAAAGCCGACGAGTAATAAAGAGGAAGAGAGTGTCGGACAGAGAAGATTTTCTTGGCCTAGATATTAGGAAGTCTTTTTGATACTGTACATGTGTGTTCTTGCAGTGTTTTCCTTGAGTTTAATCTTTGGGGTGTTATTGAACCTCTCATTCCTCTCCACTCCTCTTTCTGTCACTGTATAGAACATCTAAGAAAAGCCTTGCTGTTAATTTGCTTCTGTGACCAAAATTACACGTTTTTTATTAGAAACCTACCTTTAATGGGGACACAGGTTTCTATTTTATCTGAGTATTTAAGTGTGATGCTGATGCTAAATGACACATTTCTATAATGAGAAATAAACGGTTAAAAAAGAAATTCTAACATTTCTCTGTTTACATGTCAGGCAAGCTTAATTTTTTCAAGTTACTGCACACAGCTTTGTTCCCTCTCTCTACTTCCAGGAAGACTCATGGTTATATGCTGTGTTTGCAGATTAGTTTTTTTCCCGATAAAACGGGCACTTTCTGATGCATCTGACAGATAACCTATCCTATCTTAGTGACAGACTGTCCTCACAGTGACCACACTGAAGATACAAAACTCAAAAGCTTGGCTACCACATTGCTGCTGCTAAAAACGAAGACAAAACACAGACGTATTCAAAACCTTTTGGAAGTGTGTGATTCTGAGAATGCAGAGGTATTAATTGGCCATGACGAGTCCCTAATGACCATGAGTATTTCATTCCGAGCACAAACAGCTACGTTCTTTAGTCTGATCTGACAGTGAGCGCACACTGGTGGACAAAGAGAGTGACAAACTAGTGAGACGGGAGACGAGCCCTCTGAGTTTTCCTTGGAACCTCTGGAGTCGGGTGACACTGTTGATGGTATCTACTGTTGTTTTATATATTATATATATATAAATATATAAATAAATAAATATATATATAAATATATAAATAAATAAATATATATAAGACAGACAGCTGAATTCTCAAACTTACTTGGTCACCAAATTAAACTATCTTTCAATGACTTCCAAAATCTTTCTGGGTGAAATTTAAGGACTTAGAGTTGGCATATTAGGGGGATATGACTCAGTGTCTGAGTCACTCTAAAAAAACAACAAGAGTCCCATCAGCTCACAGTGACCTCCGCTACATTCATCAGCTAATGTTAAGTGTGGCACACTTCCTGTTTGCAGGTGCGTCACAGGCTAATGGCTGTTCTATAATTCAGAAACACCAGAGCAAGTTGAGTTGGAGACAAGGCACAAACTGAACTGACTCGAGGACGCGTGTCTTCTGTTTGTGTGGCTGTGTGTTCGAGGAGCAGCAGGCTTGTACCTGTCGGAGCAGGAGCCTTGAACTGTGTGTGTGTGCAATGAGTACATCGCCGAAGCTCTCATTCACATATCTTAAAAGCAGAGAGTTTGTAGCGGATAATGTCGAGTTCGTTTTAAGAGCAGAGTAGTAGAGCATTTATGCTACAAAATGCTCCTTTACTAAGAGTAACTCATTACAATACTTCTTCAAAAACAGGCTAAAGCACTACAGCTCGTGCTGCCAAACAATGCAATGCACGATTCCTGCTGTGATTTTTAAACTGTACAACAATCTCATAAATACCAAGCACACTTTGACTGTAGCATGTTCCGTGCCAAAGATGCTGCATCATTTTTTAGTTTTGCAAACGACAACACTGATTATAAATGTGCAAATGTGAGCGTGTGCTACAACTGTGCCAAGAACACCACAGACACCACATCATAGGTATCTGCATTTATAATTAGCACACAGATGTTTACAGACCTAACAATGAATGTAGTATGATATCTTTGACTGGAAGTGTCTGGTAGGGAGAGTGTGTATTTTGTGTGAAAGTGGGGGGTAACAGAAGTGTTTATGCTTATCTGCTCCATTCTGCATGTTTTAAGACAATTGCCTGACACCTTGAAGTGCATGTTATAAAATCCAGTAGGTGTGTGTGTCTGTGTGTCTGTTTGAGCTACATGAGTGGGCTTGTACCTATGGGTGTGCAAGCACCATGTTCCTGTTGCTATGAGTAGACCTACGAAGCTGATAAAGCTCTTTTCTTTAGCTTTAGGCTACAGATTTGTGTGAGGCTTTTTGGCTATGCTCTCACACTTCTCATTATCTAACAGGAATTTACTGGATCACAATTCAAAGATGTGAGTGCGTTAGGGCTTGTTGAAATACCTTGCTGTCAGGACACACTGTGTAAATGGAAAGCTACCAAAGCCTGTAAGTGCATGTCCAGGTCCCGACAGTGACATGAGTTGTGAAGTGTGTGTGTTTTTGTGAGTGTGTCCATGTCCATGGTGAGTCATACTAAGTCTGTGGGTGTGTGCGTGGTGTGCTGGGCACATTTAAGATTTAAACCTCTCGCAAAACTTGGTTCAGGTGCATAAATATGTTTTTGCCTGTATGTTTATTAGATTGAAACCTGTTTACACTCACCAAAACTATGACATTCGGTCATTAACTGTCTAGATTCAGCCTGTTTTGTAATGTTACTGGAAGGCTGAGAACTGTGCTGCAGCTTAATATGCGCCAATATCCTTTTATCATTAAATACATGTTCCAATTCTTTCAATGAAATGTACATAGTCAAACAAGAGTTACCGTGGAACAACCTGTCGTCATTTAAAATTCAATATATATTACATTTGACGTCTTTTGCTTTGGGTTTTTTTGTGCTCCAATCATGTTTTATTGTATGTAGATATATTCTTTGTACTGGGATGTTTTTCATGTTTATGGGCTTCTTTGGAAAATGGAGATTATCCAGAAGCAAGGAGACATGCAGCTGGATTGTGTTTGCTGCAGCTGTGTGTTTAGATAAGACTGAAACATAACCCCTCCTTCCTTCCTTCCCCATGTCCAGCTCTACAGTACTTTTTATGGTCTTATTTTTCAATTCTTCACTTCTCTCTGCTCTCATTTTATGTTTCTTCATTCTCTCTCCAAGCGTATTCCTTCTCTTTCTCTCATCTATCAGTCTCTCTATCTCATTCTTCCCTCTGCTCTCCCCTCCTACTCTCAGCCTGACTGAGTGCGATGGGGCCTCTGCTGCTGGCAGCCTCCCAATCTGTTACATAACAGTACCATCAGCCTCCCTGAATCACTGCTGGGCAACGCTAGCCTTGGCCAGGCTACATATCTATCTATCTATCGTGTCTTAAATTCTGCCCAAACAGCATAAGAGTCTGGCTGTGTGGGCTCAGATCACATTAGCCTTTTTAATTTCTGAAAGCAAATTTATCATTTCTGGCACTTGTTAACCAAAACCCAGCACTGATGATCCAACATCACGGTGTAAGCTGTTGTCATTATGCAAGGGTGGGGACGAAGAGGGAAGTGATCTTTATCTGTTTTTGTTTACAAGTCTGAACGATGTTGTCAGCCACAACCTCACTGATGGAATTTCAGCCCGAGTCAGCAGTCTTTTTTGACCACTTTCAAAAAAATCATTCTTCCATTTCTCTTAGTACGAATGGGACATGGACCCTCCAATCTAGCTTTAGTTCCTAAGTAGTAACTTGTTCAAAAACCAGTAAGTTTTCTCTGTCCCAACAGTTTAAATGGTTTCTTTATTGTGACAACAAAGTTCAATGGTCCACAAAATCATTGTAGTTCAGAAAGGCTCTGGAGACTTTCTGTTCCTGGATCAGAAAGTTTAAACTTGCCTGTGTGCCTGCAACACAACACTGCAGGTTTTCAATTAAAACCAAACACTACAGAAACCAGCTGAGCTGATAGTAGGTGTATCAATCAGTGAAATCAGTGGCTGTAGTGTGTGGTTCAAACAAAAACATGCACGCTCCGTGATTAAATAACAATGTTTTTTCTTCCTGAAAACAGTGCTGGCTTACTGTCTCATTGCATTTATCATCTAAAATCCACTGTCCAGTCTACGAGGTAGTAGAACCAGTCCGTGTCATGATTTGGAACAATCTGTTCTGACTTAAATGAGTGGGTCATTTCCACTTAAATCTGACGCAGAGTCCGTGACGTCTCTAACCTACTTTTCCCCCGGGCTCTAGTCTCATTCAGTGAGCCTGTTCTGTGTTCTCTATTCCTCCTCCATAAGGCAAACCTTTCCACTCTAGATCCTGGCATCTGGCCTGCAGCCAGTCCTGGGGGAGCATTGGTGCCTTGTCTTTTTTCTATTTGGGGGGGGGGGGGGGTATTTTCTGATAAGAGCCCAATTCATCAACCACACCTTGACCTGCTAAACCCCCTTAACCGCCCAGGTCTGCTCAGCATAGGTCCTACAAACCTGGCCTAACAGCCCCACCTGTTCCCTTTTTCCTGGAGACCCTCTAATGTTAACCCTTACAACTACATTTACACACAACTGTACATACTATATGGTTTATTTACCACAAACGCAGACTAATGAAACAACTGCTTTTACAGCATCAACACTCTGAATTATTATCCAATTTGGTAACATCTGGACGTTTGCAGTTTATTCCTTCTTTTGATTGAATTTTTCCTTTGTAGCTGCAAGTAAAATCTTCAGTGAGGCTTCATTATGCAAGCTTCCACTAAAACTGTGATAAAGCTTATCACTGTTTCCAACCCTAAATACCAACAAGTTTGGTTGATAGTAATGGTATGTGATAGAAAAAGGTTTAAAGTTTGTGAATAAATTTTTGCAGCTACAAATGCAGAGCAGCCATTCCCATACAAACAAGTAAACCCGCTTCTAAGACTGCAGTGTCAATACACCTTACATTTACTGATACATGCAAGTGATCACACCGCACCTTTAGTCAGTTAAGATCTTAAGGCTTAAGGTAGACTTTACAGATAACTTCAGTCATTGTCATTATTTTTCATAGACATGAAAGCAGAAGACAGCTTACTGAAATAGACATTACCTGACTGGATAGTCATATCCCTCTGCACCATGCTGAAGGGAAGCTTCACCCTCCCGGCAACTTTAGCGATTCATACTCCCAACACAAGCACAGCGAATAGTGTGAAAAACACAACAGTGGTAGAAGGCTGAAGAGAAGTCCAGCAAGAGCAAAGCCACATTAAACACGTTTTCCTCTCACCGGCAGCTGTTACTCCACAGGTAGCAGTATACCTCACATTCCCCTTCTCTGGATTGTCTACAAGTCTACAAGTGTGTGCACGCCCCATCATAGAGGGCGTGTGTAGGTCTGTGTGTCTGGCCCTTATTGCTCCTTGGATAACAATAAGGTCCACCCATGGGTTCCAGTCCCTTTGGAGCTATACCTCTTTTCCCTCCTGCTCCCATTAACTTATTTGTGCTCTTCTTAAAAAAAACAAACAAAAAAACAAAAAAAACTTTTGGTCACTCGGCTGAACTCTCTCAGACACAAAACTGAAAAACAAAACAAACAAATGAAAAAAAAGCCTCACCTCCTCAATTACAAGTAACACACCCCCTCCTTTCTTGCTTTCCATTTTCCCTCGCTTTCCTTCTGTTCCCTCTCTGAGAAGTTATGCAATACTGCCATTTCAGACGTGACCTCCCCCTTCCTCCTCTCTTCGCCTTCCTCCTCCTTCTTCTGCTGCTGCTATTGCAGCTGCAGCCCACACTCCCACGAGCTTCTCCACCTCAAAGTATTGAATCATCTCAATCACATTACCGCGTTTTATTACCGCTTTTGTTTGCTGTGGAACAACCGACAGGCAAGTTTGTGATGGGGAAGACAAGGAATGTAAATTGCTTTTAAGGCCATTCCCTGTTTCTCAGCCCTTATTATATATTTTGAATCAAAGCTGACTCTCTCTCTCTCAAAAATACACATGCACACTAATTGCATTGCCTAAACACACACGCACACACACACACACACACACGCGTTTAACAATAAATCTCCAGCACTTTTCTATTACCGAGGAAGGAACCTTGTGAAATAAACAGATTGCATAACCTGGTGTCAGAGATAAGGCTTTGATAAGCTTTAGTATGTGGGCATTCCACTCTGTTTCACTAGCACAAATGTACTGTATACATATAGAAATGCACATGCAGGCACATGTAGTGCATCTACCTAGTGCGTGCAAGAAACTTCATGCTAGATTAGCTGCAGGAGTACCTGCAGCAACTTGTCTGTTTCTGGCTAGCAGAATGAAGCGTATAAGGAATAGGCCAACGGGGGTTGTTGAAATTTGGGAGAGGTGGCCTGAGGCTGTGTGAAAGAATATGTGTCTTTATGTTTTTCTGTGAGGTAAACATGAACCTGTGACAAGTGCTGACAGGACATTTTTTAAACATTTCTTAAATGATGTAAACATCGCTTGAAATATTGCTGAAGTACATAAATACAGTTTCCTCTGCTTTTACTACATTTTTTTGGAGTATATGGTTAAAGCTAGTTGTACAGTGCTTCAACTTCTTTTTCTGCTGTAGATTTTTAATGTATGTGTTATTGTGGGCTATTGTGTCACTGTTGGACCCCCCCTAAAGATGGTAAATCATTTACTGGTCGAACCTTGCCTTACCTTCCTCTTCTGACAAATCAACAGCAGATCAACAAACTGTCTCCGCAAAACCGGGCAACCAACGCCCAGCTTGGAACAATGGCCAGTGTGGCTAACTCTTCTGATATGGCAAGGTGTGTGTATGTGTGTGAGATTTACACACACACACACACACACACACACACACACACACACACACACACACACACACACACACACACACACACACACACACACACACACACACACACACACACACACACACACACACACACACACACAAAATTGGGTCCATAAGTATTTGGATTTTGCCTCTGTTCACCATCAAAATGGATTTGAAACAAAGCCATCAAGATTTGATTTAAGTGTAGACTTTCAGCTTTAATTTAAGGGATTTAACAAAAATATCACATTAACCGTTCAGGAATAACAGTTATTGTTACACATAGTCCCTCATTTTCAGAGGTTCAAAAGTAATTGGAAAAACCAACATAATTATAAATATCAGGATTATTTTTAATACTTGGATGAAAACCCTTGGCAGTCAATGACTTTCTGAGATCTCAAGGCCATGGACATCACCAAATGCTGAGTTTCCTCCCTTGAGATGCTTCGCCAGGCCTTACTGCAGCTCCCTTCAGTTGCTGCTTATTTGTGGGTTTTTCTGCCCTCAGTTTTGTCTTCAGTAAGTGAGAAGCATGCTCAATAGGGTTGAGGTCAGGTGACTGACTTTACCATTTAACAATATTTAATTTCCTTGCCTTGAGGAGCTCTTGGGTTGCTATCTCAGTATGTTTTGGGTCATTATCCATGTGTACTGCGAAGCACCGTCCCATCAGTTTTGCAGCATTTGGCTGAATCTGAGCAGCCAAATGCTGAGAAGCCTAATAATGGCCTCCTTCATTTGAATCGACACCCCTTTGGACTGCATACTGTGAGTTCCCATGAACAGCTACCGAATGCAAATTCAACACTTGGAATCAACTCCAGACCTTTTATCTGCTTAATTAGTCATGAAATAACAAGGGAACAGGCTGCACTCGGCCATGATACTGATTGTCAGTCAAATGTCCAGTTACTTTTGAGCCTCTGAAAAAGAGGGATTATGTATAGAAATGGCTGTAATTACTAAACAGTTTGTGATATTTTTGTTGAATTAAAGCTGAAAGTCTACACTTCAATAACATATATATTATGTTATTGAACACACACACACACACACACACACACACACACACACACACACACATATATATATACATACACACAGACACATATACACATTTACAAACACACATATACACATTTACACACACAAACCACACACACACTTACACACACAAACCACACACACACACACACACACACACACACACACACACACACCTCTATACACACATTCACATACATATACATACATTTATACACACACATATATACATATAAATATACATACACATCTATACACACAAATACACACACACACACACACACACACACACACACACACACACACACACATATATACATATATACACATATACACATATACACACACATATACATATATACACATATGTATACACATACATACGCACACCATCTTTCTTGGAACAAAACATTGTAACATGAACCAAAGACTAACTTTAATTTGATCTGTGAAAATGAAGGCTTAATTTACAGCACAAAGGAAGTGTGTCTGCAATTGCACAACCAAAACAGAAGAGGATAGTGCTTTTTTTCCCCCCTGGAAGCTATCTGATTATCTTATGTCAGTATTTTATGTCACCAAGAGCTCACTCTGCAACAACAAACAAGGTACATTTGAGTGCTTGTGGCTGTCGTGTGTACGCTCTGATTCGCTTTCAATTTGGCAGTGTGAACCTAAACATACCAAATACATAAATGCGGCGAACTCAAGTTCCCCACAGTGATTCTAAAGGAACTTGATGCACGTCTGCACAGAGAGCCAAGTACTTTGAGCTAACTCCAGATACAAAAAGGCCAACAGAGTCTTAAGTCCACCCAGCAAATGTGCAGCACACTCTAATCTACCGTAACAGGAGGTCAGTGCAGAGGAGCAAGCCAATTAGGTACAGGAGCTTCTTCGCTCCTTTCTTTCTGGAGACTTCGTTGCACACAGCCTTCTATATACATACATACTTTCATCCGAGCACTTAAATCTCTGTCTATCTTGCCTTTAAATGCCCTCTGCAGTGAGGTAAGCTCTCCACTGACAAATGAATGAGACGTACAGACACATTTGACATTTAACTTCAGCCTCTCAGATAAGTGCTTTTTTTCCACTTTCTACTTATCCTCTACTTATGTAACATTTTCTCCATGCACACTTTTTTAGCTTGGAGGAATTTATGTTGGAAATAGGCCACCTCTGTGAAGGATGAGTAGTGCTAGGCAAAAACATTCACTGGAGATGGAAGCAAGAACACAGGCCTACAACTTCTGTAACAGGATGAAACAGTGTTTCCTTTACATTGATGCTGTGAACATCCAAATAAGCTAGTGGGACAAAGGGTCAGTCCTCGTTGCCTACTTCAAAACATTTCTACAGAGGACAGTGTGAAGCTGCCAGAGGACAGTAATGGAATAATGTAGTTCGTCTGTGTTTTGGTAACCTTGCTTTACAAAATCATGTTTAATTCGTGGTGAGACCTAAGAGTCAGGCAGCAGGACGAAAGGACAACATGCACAACATATACAAAATGTCACGTGTGTGCTAGACTGCAGTATGCCACCTGATTACAAAACATTTGAACCAAACATATACACAGTTAAAGCTGCAGTGGAGCGCTGCAGGTGAGTTATGATGCGTGGGACATTGTGCGGGAACCGGCTACTGAGTGAAACTCCTTTTGTATGAATAGAGGTTTCGCGTGCTGACGAGCAAAGCAACCAGGGTGTCTGTCCTACTCCTTACCAAATGATGGCTTTAATGTGAAATGTTATTTGTCCACCAAAAAGGGAAGAGGGAATTTTCCAAAAATGACCTGAAAACAGTTCTGTAGACTTGTAGTTTTCATATCTAAACAGTGTTTTCATATTCAATTCCCTAAGGCTGAGTTCAAGTCAAAAAATAGCTTCGCATCAAAAACATGCAAATAAGATATTTTGGAAGCCAAAACACTGTACAGAACTTTATACAACACTTCGAAGTTACCAGGCCAGTAAAAATGTGTCCCTCCGTACCCATGCTTGTGAGGTTAAGAGCAGCATTAACATTTTACCTACAATGTGTGCTTGCATGTATTTCATTGGACATTACAGTTCATGCCAGATCAAGATGGACTGTGCTTCATGATGAACATTTTTGCTAAATGACTCACTGCCTCACCATTCTTGCGCTCCTGTAGAGGCAGCAGGTTGGGAGCAGGCTGAAGGGACAGCTCCTGAAGCTCATTGGTCACTGACTCGCTCTGAGGGCTCGGGGCTGAGCCTGGCGTCCCAGCGACTTGCATTCTGCCAGGACTTGGCTCCTCCCCTTTCTGTGTGTGTAGCGTTGCCAGGGTGACGGAGAGACCTGTAGCACAATGGAGGAAATTAATAGTTTGAAGACACATCAAAAGGGTCCATGTGATATTAGGGCGAAAACTGCCAAGAATAAACAGGAATTCTTAGTTTAAAGGTGCAATCTGTGATACTATCCTGGTTCTCTGCCCAAAATAAATTGTAAAATATAAAAAGATTTGCTGTATCTCAAAGTCTAGTTTAGAACATCAGCGCAGCATGTAATACGCTCAGGGACTTTAGTCCCAGAAAAACTTTAGTACAGGTGCAGAGTTGGCATTGCATTATCTGACAGGTAAGCAGCTTATAATTTAGCCATTTAGCCACAGAAGCATGCTGGCTGTTTGTCTTGGTACAAAATAGCAAACATCAAGTCATCAGAGCGTGCCATTCAATAACCTTTTACACACATCCCATGGTACTCTCATTGTGTTGTGTCTCACTAGCCATGTGCCAGTTCACAGGAATGAAACACAAAGATGCAACTATGACAATGAGCCATGGCTTTTACTACTAGCCTGAACAGCGGGACCACCACACCTGAGCCATTTTGTACTTGGTGAAAGTATATAGTGTACTTTCCAGTGTAAAATGCACTAACGTTAAATGGTGAATGGTATGAATGTAGTTAACATACCCTTAGATCTAATCTCCACAGCCCCAGCCCCTTCTTTGTTCCACAAGTATTGAGTGTTCAGAAATTTAATACACCGGACTCTCATTATTGGCCAATCAGACTTGAGTATTCTACAAGGCCATGGAATAAAAAAATAGAGATAAAAGGAACCCGAGGCACTTTTACAGGCTACAACAAGTCAAAAAGTTAGTCCCAGGAAACTGAGTTCCTTTCTTTCTCTCTCTCTCTCCGTCTGTCTCTCTGTGTCTCTCTCACACATACACAAACAACTGCGAGACGAGGAAGAATGTGAGGTTGCAGGCTAGGGGATTAAATCAGCCATCAGGAGAAGAATTTGCGTGTTTGAGCCGTTGTAACTGTTGCTGTGGCCGCTGCTTTGGAAAGGCAGAACTGTGTTTATGGAGATATTTTTCTTTCACTTCTTAAGAACCTCAGTGTGATTTCCATACATTTAACCCATTTTACATCTTACCCTTAAGAGCTGGAGGCATTTCATTAAGGAAGCTATAAAAACATGCATGTTTGTGTGGGTTCTGTTCTGTGTCGTCTGGCTGCAAGACATATGTGTGTAAATGACAATATGTCGTTTTATGGATTAAAAAAAAAAAAAAGATACAACATACATTTACTCTAAAACATAGACCCAAAAAACCCAGATTACAGGAATTCACGATGAAGACAGAGCACTGTCATAGTAACAATCTCAGATGTTGACAGCTGTATATTTTATAAATATCATATAAACACTAAAATAGTAAAGGGAAAATGATAAAACACTGTCATAAACAAAGGTTTATATATATTACAGACCACTACTGAGTACAAACCGTTGACACCTTGACCTCCCTCATTAATTCAGTTTGTTGCAGCCCTCCTTGTAATCATGTCATTCTGGGCTCAAGTACAGAATAAATTATGTGAACTTCTTCTGTACCTTAACTCTGAAAATTAATGTAAATATTTAAAATTCAACATGATATCAAAACAACTTTACGGTAACAAAAAGCACCCTGGCCAAGCAATGTACCGTAGATTTTTAAGCTAAATATTATGTATTTTATGGGATCTAAAGTTCTCTATTAGTTTATATTATGGTACTCAGTTTGTACAGGTACATACATAACATCATTCATGTAATGTTTAAATACGTCATTACCACAATATTAGTATGGATTGCTTTCTACATTATATTATATATATTATATGTGACAATTTGGTAAATGCATGAAAAATTGCACATAGACTGATGTTCAAAACAATGAACTGTGCTCAACTGTAATGCTTTACTTGAGATCAAAACTCTTCATCTGTGTCACACAAAAACCTGAAGAGCCGATTTTGTCAGTTTTACATCCCAGTTTGCTCAGAATAGGCCTTTTTCACAACAGACGTGTACTTGTCAGAGTAGGAAAAGCACAGGTGTTACTAATATAAACCAGCATTTAAATTAATATCCATTTAATATTCTATGGTCAATTTAATATTAACAATATTAACATCAACAATAGCTCTGTTATATTCTAGTGTCCCGGCAAGTCATGACTCTGTGACAGTGAGCCAACATGCACAGCACCGGGACCCTGAAACTGAAGCAGCTAAACTGAATTCAGCCATCACAAACCTGTTTGAGATTAAACTAGTCTGAAAGGATATGTATCCATTACAGCTCAGGATAAATTTATTTACACCTGCTTTATGGAAGAGTTTTTCCTGATTTACTGGATTAAGCCTGGTGTAACTGGTTATCTCCCTATATGACACACTCCTCTGGACTGAGCAGGCCCAGTAACTTGGGCAGCCAATCATTAATTACCATTTCCAAAGACAAGCCTGCTGCTATGCTGTGTGTCGATCTCTCTCCTGCTCTCTCTGCAAATATGTGTTGTGGGGTTCTGATGGGGATTCTGTCATTACTGCACAGCGGGGCTGAAAACAATGAGGCAGTGTTGTCTGAGATGTCACTCTTCTCTCTCACAATGAAATGCCGGCACACACATGTCTGAATAGAGGCAAACTAACCACATGACCCGTTAAATGTTCACTTTATGCCACTGGCCTCAGGATGTCTGCAAGTATTATCATGTCAAATTTAAAACATTTAAGACCTGTTGCATTGCATGTTAGCATATGACACTAATTTTTTAAAACAAAGATAGGATAGTATATGCAGATCTATCAGAATACAGGTACACAGACTTACTTCCTATAAGAAATATTTATAATTTGGTGTTTTTATAATTTCTAATAAGATTTTGCTTTGAAACAGTAGTTAACTGACACCGGCTTTTGGTACTTAACACTTTTTGATACTTGATGTTACATAAGGTGCATTTCTAACAGAAGTTCCAGGAACTTTAATTTCCAAAGAAATGAACTTTCCCAGGGGTTAAGATCCTCCACTACATTGTGATTTGTGTCTCCATGGCAGGGTCAAAGCCCCAGGAAGACTAAGGACATTAGTCCACTGTTGATCAGACGTGCGACACTCACCTTTTGTTCATGTAACCCTAAGCGGGATGGTGACATATAAAGCGATGAAACAACTTTGTTTGCGAGACTCTACTCTACATGGTAAAGATAAACATGGAGGAAGTCACACTCATTTTGCTTTTGTTGCTCGGTCTTGATTATTGTCAGCCACACACGACAAGCAAACCAAAGTGTCTGCAGTTGCATGTTTATAAAAACACTGGGTTTACAACAGTGCTGCAGAAAATAGCATTAGTACTTTAGAAAAGTGAAGTGTACTTGACCAATCAGCGGCATTTATTACTGCAAGCCCCACCCTGAAACTTCCTGAAACTTCCCCCAAGGAGGGACCTTTCTCGGGGGAAAAAAAGATCTCGCCAGAACCTAATTTAGACCCTTGTACCTCTTCTGGAAACGCAGGTAGGAGAACTGAGTTCCTCAAAAGGTTCCTGTTCCTTGGGGAAAGCTCCTGTGGTGAAAACACACCTATAGAGGACATTTCGGTCGGTGCCAAAGAACTACTGAGGTTCAATACCCAAGACATACTGCCCTGTGAGCTTGTTTAAGTCCCAGAATTTTTCTTCCCCGAGTAAAGACAGATTTGTGAGTCTGTTGTATGGATTTGAGTGTAACATTATTTTTTATGGGATGAAAATTATCTTCACAGATTAAACAGACATGATGGTATAGTTAAACCTAAATCAGTATTTACATTAAAGACATAGTCAAATAAATGTCATTGCATTAATCTTAATAATCTTTCACCATCATGTACCTCCAGTCAAAGACTTTGTAATTGCCCTCTCGTGTCATGACAGCGTCAGTGAGCGAATCCTCTGGTATATCAGCTAATCTAAAATAAGACTGGCGAAGAGAGCCACAAGCCTCTCCACTAAGACTGAGAAAAAAAGGCCAGGAAATTGATTTAGAAAGGGAAGGAAATAACATGACAGTGATATTCACTGTTGCTAAAAATGCAGTAGTTATTCAGTCAAGAACAGAGGGTCAGACTGATGCAGTATGACAAAATATTACTAGAAGGATATTACTCAGTACTTTGACAGACACGGTATAATGCATTACTAGTGTTTTGGACACAGTGTATGCTTAATAATGGTGCGAGTTACTGTGACTCCAGGGTGAGATTATGATTGTAGTCGCTTCATGACAACATGTGATCTGTGACTCATGCAAAACATCACTATGTGATGCATATCTCCTGTCAGTGAGATAAAATGAAATGGGAAAGTATGTCTGGCGTTATATTTCTGCAGTGCATACAGCAACGCTTAAATAATCTAGCCTAGCCTAACAGCGCCCAGGACCTTGATATCAGATGTTGCATAGTTAGTTCACCCAACCATTTCAAATAGATGGATTTTCAGAGATGCTCATTGCAACATCAGTTTCTTCATCCTAACTTTCCCAATAGGGGGCTTCTGTTCAAACTTGCAGTGTGCACTGCTCTGGTGCAATGCATTAAACAGGGATACTAAGTACTCCAGCAATCCTCTCCACACGCCCACACTAGCCTTTCAGATGTGTGTCACGATTACACTGGTACACACCTGCTGACGGCCACGCTTTCTTCAGCATCAGACACAGGAAAACCACTACCAAGAATTACAACACTTCCTCAGTTCCGAGCAGACTGGTACAGGATGTCATCCCCACCTGCCCTGGCATAGACTAGGCCAGATGAGAGCTAGGCTTGTTGCTTACCTGTATTACAAAATCCTGAAGGGGCGTTTTCCCATTTCAGAAGGACAGAGCTTCGAATGGTTCTGTTAAAACAATAAAAAAGCAAAACTTAAAGAAATAATAACTGTTATTCTATCTCTTTCCCTGCCAAACCCATTTCTTCATTCCGATCTACTACTTTACTCTACTACGGATTATGATGGTGAGCAGCAATGGTATCTGTACAACTGGGACCAAGGGGATGTGAAAAAAAGGCCCTTGTGTAGTGAATAAAAGAGGTTGAAAAAGAACCACGAGAACTGATCATTTGGTCTGGGGCGAATCCACGCTGCTGGAGGCCTCTCCACAGATGTCATGGGGCAGCAGCCTACAGCTGTCACTGTCCAAAACAGACAGACGTGCTAAGCTATTGTTAGCTTGTCTGGATGGGAGTTAACCTTAACAGTCTAGACGCAAGTTTAAAGTGAGCCTACAACGTAAAATCGCACACAAACGACATAATGAAACGTGAAAGGTTAACAACCACAGATTAACGTACTTATTTCTCGCGCCGGCTACATGGAAAAGCAGTTCGGCTCCCCTGCTGACTGCAGACAGCCAGACACACCAAGTTAGCTAGCTGCCATTAGCATGCTATAAGAGCCAGGCATACCGCTACCCGCTAGCTAGTTGTTCAGCGTTGTCACGCCTGTCTGTCACGCCGCTGTTTTCTGTCACCGAGACACAAACTAATGTTCTGACGTTAATGTGTGTATTCGCGCTTACTTATCATGGTCGCCACTTGTGTGTTGGGTCTGTGAGGATAAACGGCTTTGGCATCACACCGCCACTTCGGATTCACAAAGGAAACTTTAACCGGAAACCCTCCTCTGCGTGGGACGCACAAACCCACTTCCTTCACAACAACTTCCCCACCAGTCTACCACCACTCCTCTGCAGCAGGAGACAGCAAAGCAGAGTCCTGTCTCCCAGATGTCAAACGCAAACTGTCTCCAGTACTATATGTACAGTCTTTAACTCGAGGAAATGGAGACAGTAGATTAAAGGCATTGGTATGCAGTACTTAAAACTGGGGACACACCCTCTTGCACAGTCTTTGTCTCTACCTAGTGTTAAACTGTATGTACTACAAGAGCTACAGGTTTGTAAATCACCGTATGAAACACAGGCTCACTATTTACTTTTGTTCTAAAATAAATTGAAATCAAAGTAAAATGATGTTTATACTTGCATTCCAGAGGATTCAAAATTTCGGTTTGATGTTTGCACTGTAACAGTGATAATATCTTCAGCCATTGCAGGCAATAAACAGTGAATAAAGTCATGAAAGAAACATTAATTTCTTTGATTAACCACTTGGCTCTTATTGTGCTTTTTTTCAACTGTTTTGGTTCAGTTTTCGCTTAAAGAGTCAAAATTAAGTGCTAACTTTGAACTTTCCAATATAAAGTGCTGTGCTTCGGTGTAAAATGCAGAACATCACATGACATGCTCAATTCTCATATTAGCACAGAGATGATATGGTTACCACTAGATATACAGATTCCTAGATCAGTTGAGCTTGCATTTGCATACAAGTGAACAGCATCTGCTTACTGTTGTTGAGTTATATAATGTATTCATCCCCCTGTAGTGTTTTAGTAAATTGTGATTTACTGTTTGTGCTGTCCAACATTTAAGAATTGACTTGCTGTATTTGGAATGATTTAATGTGCATGCGACTGAAATATTTAATATATTTTGTCTTGAATAAAAACATTAACTCTGTGGTAGATGAAGAGAAGAACAATTGAATTTAAATTTTGTCTTGTATGAATACACAAGTAACTACAGTGTGAAGTTAGATTACATTGCATCTATACTTGATTCCTTGCACAATACACTTTTTTCATTGCCATTTGTAAAATCAAAAAGGCTTTATTTTAATGGTCCATAATTTCCTATTAATTTCCCAGCAAGTTGCCCTGAAAACAAACTGAGATAACATTCTGAAACAGTTTTTTGAGTTTGTTATTGTTTGGGATTTCTCCAAAAGAAGAGGTCATTCTAAGCCCTAGTAAATATTAACTTACTACTCATTTATTCTTGAAAACTTCAGTGTTTACTTGTTGAATCTTGTAGCCAAATATAGAGTTTCTACATTTTTGTGTATGAAGTTGAATTACTGTGCACTAAGACTGTAAGTTACATTAGCAATTTTCCCTTTAAACAGGGCCAAGTTACCTTCAAACCACAACATAAAAACATAAGCAACATTTTAATGCTATTGTTGGTCCAGCAGGCACAATTTCTAGTTCCTTTATTAGAATTTTAGTAGTAGTAGTTTAATATTTTAATAACTTTAATAACTAGTATTAATCTTTCAATTAACCACGGAAATGCTCAAGTAAAGCGTCATGAACCACTGGAAAAAAAACCTTGGTTGGGACAATTGATTTTATTGGCTCTGGAATTGAAAAAAAATTAATATATCAAAATAAAAAAAAAAGCTGACATATCAAAATAAATCAAATATAATCATCACAAAAATTTTAGCCTATTCGGACTTCATTATAAAAAAAAAAAAAACCCTCACAGATGCATTTACGTGCTGTGGGAGGAACCAGCGGAATGTGTGAAACCCAATTTACATTTAAAACGTCCGAACGTTCCGTGGACTCCTTGTAGAATCACTTGTCACTGAGCAAATAACCTTCAAAGCTGCAGAGTCCAGCATTTATCTCAAATTGCCCCCCCCCCTTCTCCTGTCCTTGAGGATACCCGCTGATTCTTGATTTCTCTCAGCATAACAATAAGAAGTAAGTTACCAGCAGAGCTGCAGACCTGATACTTGATAGATGCACTTGCAAACTCAGTCTGTTGTAAGAGTGAAAACTTTTTGCCTTGATTATTGCCTTGATTTCCGCACATTTTGTGGGTGTACCGATACCTAGCAAGTACACAGCCTAAGATAATCTGCGCAAAAATTAAACAAGAATGAGAGTGCAGCAGTACTAGTCAACTGGCATGGCAATATTTGTGTGATTTGGTTTTCATTCAATTTAGTTTCATATAGTGTATTGTACATTTACTTTACAAGCTGTATGTTGTCTTGCTGTTGTATTGTTATTTATGTAACTTTGATCAATTATAAAGACTTGCTTATACGGAGAGAAAGACAAATGCACATGTGATTACAATTGCGTTACCTGGCTGCCTTTAATTACATTTTTCTATCTTTCGTAATTACAATATACAGCACAACAGCATCTGTAAGTAAAAAGTGTATAGCTGCATCAATGTGTGTCAATGATGATGTGACCCTCTGTCTTTCTGCCATTTCTCCAGTCATGCGGAGAAGTCTTCGCCTGATTGAAAAAGGATATTATACAGTGGATGGAGATCCAAGTATTTTATACAGGGAGATATTATACAGGTAAGTTGTTGTAGTGTTTGTCTGCACATGCTGTATTCTGCATGTAGACATGCTTGGTGGGTGACACGCTATAAATCTTCACACACAACAAATTTGTCTAACTTCTACTTTATCTTTTAGGATCTTTCAGAGGAGAAGAGGTCATCACCTTCGGCACAACATAAGCTCTTTGGCCAACAATATGGACGACAACCAGAGTCATATTGTGACTCACGCCGCCAAAATGGGGACTCCTGATACCCAGACCCAGCTGACATCTATGACTGAGACGGGGACCGGAGGAAACATGAGTAAGGACTGCCTCCCACCTGTCACCACAGCAGTTTCTATCAGACCAGTTTCAGATTTTTTACCTTGTTATCAGTCTTTAAACACCCTGTTTGTCTCTCTCTGCAGTCACAACAGTGTACAGCTTTTCTGCGAAGTATGTCAGCGATTATCTCCTCATTCTCCTTTTGGCTTTTGGTGAGTACCTCAACACTTCCTGCTACAATCAGTCATATCTAGTGCATGAGTAAAAACCTGGAACAGCTGGTTTTATTTGCGTTCCTGGTACAGGTTTTTGAGATAAATAATGAAAATCACCTTTCTAACCTCACTTTTGTGTACGTCAGGAATTGCACACATGCATTTTCAGTTAGAGGAAGTCCGGCAGGAAGTGCAATCCCTTAGACAGCGGGTGGACACGTTTGCACCTCTGGCAGACACAATACCTAACTTTGCCATAGAATCACTAGGTAAGAAATCCTGACCATCTTCATCTGTTTCATTATGATTCATTCATGTGCTGTATTATGGAACTTGTGTGGTCGATTTCTAACTCTCTATGCATGCCCTTAATTGTGTGCGCAGGTGCCAGAGTTTTGCAGCATTTATCTACGAATACATATTGGCCCTATAAACCCATTGGACTAGTGTGGGATAGATTATTCTACTGGCATTATTCATCCAAAACACAGCGACGAGTGATTCAGGTAGGAAATATACAGTCACAGTCATGAAATGCTACATTAACAGTGATGGATTTAAAGTGTATTGTAATTGCTCTTTTGCAGCTTCTGGCAATTAACATATAACTATTAAAGTTTATGAACTTTTGACATTAAAACATTTCACTTCATCCCCTCAGGGACTTTCACCATTACTCCCCGGACAATGCTGGTGCTTTTCTGGGGACAGTGGACATTTAGTCATCTCACTGTCCCACCCGATCTCCATCACTCACGTAACACTTGGCCACATAACAAAAAGCCAGTCTCCTCATGGCTACATCGCAAGCGCACCGAGGAAGTTTTCTATCTACGTAAGTTACACATTTTCCGTTGTCCGGCATTCTTGTATTATCATTATTCCCATAGTGCGCAATGACCTGTTCAACTGATCTCTATCTCTCTATGTTTCAGGGAATTAGGACCATGGCTGAGGAAGGGATCTTTCTGGGAAGACTTGCTTATGATCAAGACGGTGCAGCATTTCAGACCTTCAAACTGCCTGTAAGATTTTAATGGCGGCAAACTGCTTCAGCCTAACTGTGTTCTAGACGTGGAGCTGCAATTAAAACTAGATGCAAAACATGCCAGTACCATGTGGTCCACATAGATGCCAGGTTCACCTGCCTTTCTTTAAAAATGTTCTCTCTCCTGTTTCCCTCCAGAAACCAGACAGCGGTGTTTTCAGATATGTGAAGTTACAGATTGAGAACAACTGGGGAAACATTGACAACACCTGCCTCTACAGCTTCAGGGTTCATGGATACACCCCCCCGTCTAACTCCACTTTTACTTCAGTCGGAGGGGGGACCATATGTAAAGCTTACATTAAACAGAAGTAGTAAGTAAAATTATGTTTGGGACCCATATTTATCAAGCATTTCTAAATCTCTCTGTGAAGGTAAATCAATTGCAAAAACACCTGATTTAAACTGAATTTGACCTTGTGTAATAGAGGAACAGTTGGAACAGAAAGATAGTACCAAACTTTCAATAAAACAGCACGTCCCTGTTACGATCGGCTGGTGAAACCAAAGGCAGGACACTGACTCAGAGTTTGAGACGAAAAAGAGGTTTATTGCTCTGTCGCAGGGGATGAAGGTGAAAGGAGAATGAGGATTCCTGATTCCTGCCGGTGAGGCAGGGCTTAGTGGAACTCAATAACCAACTGTCACAGGACTACACTGTAATGATTTGTTTCTAATATTTCCCCATGTTCCCAGATCTTTTAAGGTTGATTTACCTTCACTCTAAGGGCGGCATGGTGGCTCAGGGGTTAACACCTCTCGTCTCGTCGTGTCTGCGTGGGTTTACTCCGGGTGCTCCGGTTTCCCCACACCCCAAACATGCCAGGTGGACTGGTGTGTTTGGTTTTAATTGGCATATTAAAGTTGAATTTGGCTTTTATAATTAAATTGGACTGGAATTCTTTCCTCTGTGTGTTTTGTTTATCAATTTTTGCATTTATCATTTATCCATCTTGCTAAAGCACAAACTGGTCAAGAAGTCTCACTACATAAGACTCATAAGACCGCAGAAAACAACGGTTAGTGATATGTCAAGATCCTCCCTATTGGCTTTTCCCTACAATAATATCCTGATTCTGAGGTTGTTCTACAGTAAAGTGAATACAGACTTTCCCTTTTCTTATTTACATTGGTGAAGGTGATGTGTTTTTTGGCCAATTTAATTTACAACGAAAATAGTTTAAAGCAATTAACAACAGGGTATGGATCAACAACATTACAAGACTTGGGATTCAGCACCACACCCTGTGCTCCTAGACAACAAAGTTAGAATGATTTTATTTATACAAAAAGGTGAGAGTAAGAAAAGGCATGTCAATTTGGTGTAAAACCTCCAAAAATGGTGGCCTTGACTCTCTACAGTGTTTGTCTGCAATGCCTCAGTCTCAAACAGCACCAGATCAAAAAGCAGGGCCAGATGGGAGCAGCTGTTTGCTCTTTAACATCAATCCTCTCATTTCCTCCATGTAGGGAGAATGCAGTCTGAGTACAAATACACAAAGGGAACAAAACCTTTTCTTGAAAAAACCTTGAAAATTGTATTTGTGACGATGAGAGAATCGTTTGTGTCATTTTGCCACTCTTGATCTCTGAAATGACTCTTAGCAGAGTCAATGTTAAAAATCAACAAAACTGAAAAAACAAAAAATCTTAAGGAAAGGATTAATGCTTTTCTAAAGTACATAAGCAATTGAGAAACAGGGAAATGTCTCTTAATCATCCAATGATTCACAGTCCTCTAACAGAATGAAAACCAATCCACTTAACACGTTATAAATAAAACATGTCAGATCTTTCTGTCAATATTGACAGGTGGGTAACATTACATTTTCTAAACCATCACATTGATATACCCACAAGATAGGCCACATGGCATTCAGCGACCTTTGAGCATATTTTCTACCCCACAACAAATCCATGATTAATTTACACTTTACAATAAATGTACTCCTGCCACACTGATCTCCAAATGCCTAACTTGTTGTAAAACAAGTGATGTATGAACTGTATGGCACAACATGCCATGTGTCTCCATCTGTAATCCGTAAACAATCACAATCGCTTGAACTGGTACAACAAATGGCCTAAAAGTTCAACATTCAAGGTAGTACTAGTCTAGTGTTAATCCTCATTGAATTAAGCAGTTGGAGTATAACATATGATACTGGGGGCAGTGAATATTTAAGAAATAATTAAAGGGGCTCACAGTTTTAAATATTTCATGTGACAATGGACGAATTTGTCAAGACTGAAAAAATGACCCTGATGATTTCATCAGGGTTTAGAGAGTAAAAAAAAAAAAAGAGCGAACAAATCAGAACCGAAAGCCTGCATTAGAAACTGGGTACATGGAGTTTGAAAGAGGCATTTACCAGGTAGACGGGGTCCAATGAAATCATGCTTTAGTTGAATTATGGGAAATGCAGGATGCAGTATTTTTGGAGCTTTGTCCATAGTGGCAAAAAGTCTTGATATCAGCAACGGTCGCATAGATTTTGACCTTTTTTGTATAATCCCTGTCTTGAATGAACTAGTTTCATGGAAGTGCAATATTAAATCAAAAATAATGAAGTGTTAACAGAACATAACTGTATGACAGATCTCATGAAAAATGTTTTGAAAGCCGAATAAAGAACACAACTGTAAATCACCTTTATCAAAAGATAGGGATTTCTGAATTTCCTTTATAAAATATTTTAAATAAAAAAGTCAATGTGCACTGGGTTCAAGGTGCGAGTCCACCTAAAATGGAACAAAAAGAATTAAATAAAGAAAAAATATACAACTTCAACTGTGCAATCGATTGAAAGTTGATTACTGAAATTACTGTTTGTTTTCTGTTGATAGTCGGTCTATTAAAGTGTTTTTAATAAATCACCTTTGTTATTGTAAGAACATCCTCCTTAAATAAACTGACAATGAAAATGATTTAAAAAACTGGCTCGAGGGAGAGACCGCTAAAACAAGCCTGATGAAACCACATGACCATGTCCGCTATTTGTCACTAACCACTGAGTAGTTTTATTTCCCCTTATCTTAGCCCTACCCCGACCATGCTGCATGCATGGTGCTTCGCTGGTCACAGGGTTTCATGAACTGTGCCCGTGTTCCCACAATCTCCCGATCCACCCGCTACTACGCCTCGCCGGCTACGGCAAGCGCAGAGGGTTCAGTTTAAGGCTTTCTGGTTTCCCCAGTGTCAACACTTGGACAGAGGCAGAGCGCTGCTGCGGAGCAACGACGATGTCGGAGCAGGAGTCTCTGAGGTGCTCCAGTGCCAGAAACCGTGGAGGCGTCCAGAGGGTCGAAGGAAAACTGCGTGCCAGTGTAGAGAAAGGGGATTACTATGAAGCACATCAGATGTACAGGACTTTATTTTTTAGGTGAGACATCGTTTCGTGTTAATTGTCATTTTGGCTTTGGGGCCTGCCTGTTCCAGATCATTCTGATGTCAACCTTGCTGCTCTACCTGCCCGTTTGTGATTGGTTGAATTTCACCACAGAGCCACCCACTCGTGTTGGCCCGTCTGTTTGTTTGGACAGCTGTGCTGTCGATCTTACTACGGCTAACTACGGCTAGTTAGCTAGCTACGTGTTTAGCAGGCAGCTAATGATAGCCGAAGCCGAGTTAGCTGAGCTGCTAATGTAAGACAGCGAGACAGTCTGAGTTTGTGTGTTATCGGTAAAGATATATTTCGCGTGAAAAATTACCGAATATAGGGGCTACCTGTTTTGTTAACCGCTGTCATTTAGCCAGATAGCCACACACTGCACCGCAGTCTGGATTTTGATGGCCAGACACGTTTTTGCTGATTTTTTTTTTTTAAATTTTGTCTTGATTTTAAAGCTGGCAATGCTTACGCGACCATTGGTCAAATTAGCAGAATCTGGAATATGCCGGAATCAGTCAGTTTTCCAGTGTATCTATTTCACTCAATAACATTCTTACACTTACTGGTATTCATCGGTTCCAATAAAGTATGGAAACCTGGATGCTGTTGGGGTAATGAACAGATTAGTTGTACTGCCAAACTGGTCGGCTACCTGCCTCCAGCATAGTTTATCAAAAAAGGAGATGCAGTAGTGCAATATTTACTCCTGAAGTCCTGTCCCACATGTAAAATACTGCAGCTGGCCTGTGGTCCTCGAGAAAGTGATTATACAGTATTCACATTGATGCCTTGTTATGTATGTCAAGCAAAACCAGTGTGCATGCATCTCATCTTGTAGGAACAGTCTTGAGAGATGAGGACAAAGCTCGTGGCTGTCTGTATAAGCATAATATTATCCCCTCGTGTGTAATGCTGACACTGTCTTCCATCAGGTACATGTCACAGGCAAAACATGCTGAGGCCAGGGAGCTGATGTACAATGGCGCTCTGCTCTTCTTCAGCTATAACCAGGTACACGCGACGCAAGAGATCTGTTCGAAATGTTAAATGTCATGTTAGAAAGCATACTTGTTGGGAGACTGTATTTATTGTCCCCCTTTGTGAAAATTAAATATCAGAGTAGTATCTAATTATGTTTTTACACAATTAAAACTGTGCATGTAAGAACAGACATTAATATTTACACAACAGTGCAGAACACTGATGACAGCAGGTTATTACTGATCAAACAAGATATAAACTGGGGTTTAAGAGTAGTTGCACTTATGCATTATAGGTGCATTAGTGGGTTTCCAGCCTTAATGTAGTTACTCACAGACATCAGTTTTTTTTTGTGTACATGTAAAAGTAGTCAGGAATTTGGGTTTGCAGCCAAGAGTGCGCACAATTCAGTATCAGTCTGTCATTTGGTACTGAATTCATAATAAATACATTGACTCGGCCTCATCCTCTAGTCCTGAAAATACTAATATAGATTTAAAAAAAATACAATTTGTTGTGTTTTCGTTTGCAGCAAAACAGTGCGGCAGATCTGTCCATGCTGGTGCTGGAAGTGTTGGAGAAATCTGAGACGAAAGTTGTAGATGAAATATTAGGTGAGTAGCAACCTTGAACCTGTAAAAGACAGCAATTCTAATAAAAGACTTCCTGCACTAAAGTTTAAATTTTGTAATTAGGTGTATAAGAGGGTAGTTGCAGGGTAATATGTTCTTTCATATGTGCCATCATTTTGATTGTGTGAAGGAGAAAGTCACATTAACATCAACAGTGGCCTCGTATTTGGCCTTGTATTGTTCCTGCGCTATTGTACTTATCACAGCAAGATTTACACAGTCTTCAAAACACAAACAAGGAGCGCTTAAAATGTCCACTTTTAAAGCTGATTAAATTGCCACTGAAAGATAGTTTGGGACACTGAACGAAGTACAAAGCAGTAAAAATCAACTTTTTGTGGAAGTAAATGATGCTTTACAAGAATGTAAAGTGCCAATGTTATAAGGTAAAAAGAATGTTTACAATGTATGCATTATTTACAGTATACCATGATCAATAATTTCAAGTCTTGCAGTGAGCTATTGTTGAAAGCTGGCATACCCAGAGAGCAGTGGGTGATGGATTCTGCTTTACTTATATAGCCAAAACAGATCCACTACTGATTGGCCTTGATCCTGTACTGATCTGCTGGATCTGTTTGTGCCATGTCTTCTCTGAATCATCATAATAATAATAAAAATAACTGCTGCTGCCTTAGATTGTCATGACATTCAGAGAAGCCTTTCTCCAGGACAGCACAATAGCACTTTTCAAATTAGAAGGGACATTCTCTGATGTAGGTGGGATTGTTTGTGTGTTTGCTGAGCAGAAAGCCTGGCTAAGCTGTTCAGCCTGATGGATCGGAACTCTCCGGAGAGAGTAGCGTTTGTGTCCAGGGCCTTGAAATGGTCCACAGGAGGGTCCGGCAAGTTGGGTCACCCAAAACTCCATCAACTGCTAGCTGTCACCTTGTGGAAAGGTATTCAGTTAATCATGTAGTTTATAAAGTGTGGAGGATAATTACAAATGCTTATCACAAGTTACGATGAATATTGAAATAAATCAAATGAAACAGATGTTGAGAAACTGTAACCACTAAACCAGAATTCAGTCAGTATATAAATCTCTCGAAGTAATCTCATCAATTATCAAATTATCTGTCTGTCAGTCATAACATGCCTCCATTCTGTCTGAATCCACACACCAGCAGCATTGTGATGCTTGTCAACACACATCAGGATAGGCCGCCATCCTCTTTCTCAGCATCTGGCTGGTGTGTGTTGCTCCTAATACTGCACTAGCTGTCCTGTCCTGAGTGAAAGTTAATATCTTAATAACAGTAAAGATATTCAAACTTTTGTATGTCCAGAGCAAAACTACAGTGAGTCTCGTTACCACTTCCTGCATTCGTCTGACGGGGAGGGCTGCGCACAGATGCTGGTGGAGTATTCAGCATCACGAGGCTTCCGCAGTGAGGTCGACATGTTTGTGGCGCAGGCCGTCCTACAGTAAGTCAAGTGTCACTCCCACACTATTGAAGCACCAATATTATTTTATATATCATCAGTGTCTAAACTCCAACATGTAAAAGAGTGCAGCCGTAGTGTGTAATGTCCAGTAAATGTAATCCGAAATCCTGACTGGATTTAAGGTATAGGTTTTGATATCAGAGCCTGTGTGCGCAGCAGGGAAAGTGGCACTGAGGCATCCCTTTCTGGTATGCCAGCCTGCAGTCATTTCCACTTTCTGTGTGTCAGGAGTTTCATTCAAGTGTCTTCCATCTCTCTGTGGTTCTGGTCTACTGTCCCTCTCTCTTCTTTCCTCCATCGTCTGTGTGTGTCACACTTTCTGTCATGTTTTCTGTCCCATCATTTCTTTCTGTCTTTATTGTCTGTCCCTTCTCTATTTCTGTACTTTCCTTCTCTCAACTCACAAACCCTCCAGGTTCCTCTGCTTAAAGAACAAAAACAGCGCTTCTGTGGTATTCAGCACATACACAGAGAAACACCCGTCCATAGAGAAGGGTCCTCCCTTCGTCCAGCCTCTACTAAACTTTATCTGGTTTCTGCTGCTGGCAGTGGATGGGTAAGGAAAAAATGTTGTATTTAATTCTCACAAACCCAACTACCTCTTAGTGTTGTAAGTATCTGACATTGTCTTAACTATTGTTGAACTTGTATCTTTAATGCTTGACAGAAGTGAATCAGTAAAAATTAGTAAATGGTTAGTTTGATAAATAGATTGAAGATAATAATGTGCAGTATTTAAAACTTTTCTTGTCTTTGTTTCTTCAGGGGTAAATTAACGGTTTTCACAGTGTTATGTGAACAATATCAACCTTCCCTGAAGAGGGACCCCATGTATAATGAGGTAAGTGTTAAGATACTACTTTATGCTCAGTTGTTTCTTTACCATTTCACCTATTGTATTAAATAAGTAGGGGTAGTGTGACTGCAACTAGACTACACCATGTGTACAATGTGTATCATGCTTGCATACTTTAACTGTAACCTTATTTGCGTATAGGTAGTCAAAAACATGACAGTAGGTGGGTTTCCCTCAAAATATAGTGCAGATTTTAACCAAATTTTGAGAAATTCTTCATTGATGTGAAGCATCTTCATTAAATGAACACCCATGTGAAGATAAGAGATAGGATAGGATCCCCCGGAGTCTAGATGCTGGTTGATTTTTAAAAAAAACAAACAAAAAAAAAACCTTTTGGACAAGTGCCCTGGACATCATGGAGGTTGTGATGGTGAAAGGGAAGGAGTGTAGTAAGTCTGTAGTAGGTCTAAAAGACAGACAGGCAGAATTGCAGTGATATTTAAAGAACAGCACCCAGTGATTGATTGGCTCCAGGAATGTGGGCAGAAAGATCATTGGTCAGATATGGTAAATGGAGGGATTTGGCAGTGTGAGAAAGTGGAAGTGATGGAGAGTAAAAGATCAGGAGTATGTTGCCAATGTCAACCCGTGAAGGAACAAGGTAGAACATGAGGGAATAGACCTTCTACTGAACGTTTGCCAAAGCTTCATTTGGAGTTGGTTAATGGAGATAAACAGTTGGTGACACAAATTCTCCAGTTGGGTGCCATTAAACCCACTGCAGAAGAAGAGGGCGCAACAAGATGATGCAATTAAAAGAGTGGCAGTCAAACCTCAAATGGTGAAAAACAATGTAGAAACCATGATGTAATTAATGACATTTTATGTTTGTTTCATATATTAATTTAAGGAACGGTGCAGTTTCTTCATTGCTCCACACAGATCTGATGTTTTTGCTTGTGGCTGTTTTCAGTCTCTCCACTGGAGCAGAAGCTTCACTTTAAGTCACATGCTCCATGTACATCATGATTTATTCACTAATTCTTTTCCCATTGCACTTGGTCGCATTCTGCTTGTGTCGATGCACCAACTTTTCCATCTCAGCCCAGCGTAATAACTTTTTTGCGATATTTCAGAATCAAATTTCCAGCATTCCTACTCAGGTTTTTTTATTAAATTTTATTTACAAATTAATAAAAAATCAGGTGGAGGTAAAACCACCTAGTGTCTTGTTTGAAATACTGTCTTATTCATGTCATGATGAAATATTTCAGTCTATGTAAGCATTGTCCATGTCTTTTAATAATTACTTTAATTTTGTAATCACAACCATGTCTCTCTGTCCTCCTCTTCCGTTGGACTTCTTCCTGGCTCTTCAGTATCTCGACAGAATAGGACAGCTTTTCTTTGGCGTTCCACCCAAACAGTCCCCATCGTACGGTGGTCTGCTAGGTGAGTGGACCAAGGCTTTGCTCATATGAGCAGGTGTTGAGGATTATTTGAACATAAATTACTGATCAACTATATTTGTGCCATTGCGTTTTGTCTGCTTTTTAACTCTCAGGTTTTACAGATTGTTGAGCGAGGGATTTGTCTTATTGAATATTTGAACCACTCTCATGTTTGCACAGTAAATATGGAGCTATATTGGCCTGGTGCAGTGACTTCCTGTAATCTTGGTGTCAGGTAGGCAACCAGCGAAGAGGCGCATTTGTAGTGTAGGTGTAGTGAGCTTTACACACAAGGTGGTGCGTGAGCAGCACGTTAATTGAGCAGCAGCAGCTCTGGTACTCCCTCTGTGTCTAAACAGGAGGCGTTAGGTCTGGCCCAAAATGAACGACCAAGAATTTTCTACTGGTATTTTTTGCAAGTTCGATACGAGTTGTGTTTACATTAGTACGTACCGCCTCCAGGTAATTGCTATGTGCTGACGTTCTGCTGACGCCGCCTTCTCCCGCCTGCCTGCATTTTATAGGTTACCAAACTAACTGCCAGCCATGTAAATCAAAGGATTCCAACCATAAATAGTGTTTAAAAACCTCACGAGTGCTGTGTGACAAAGTTTACCTTTAAGCAGGGCAGGTTTTAAAGGACTGATACATGGTTTCCCTTTGGGGCTTTCTGTAGCTGTACGCACTCACTGCTGAGACCGTACAGTTCCATAAACCTGCACAAACCAGTATATTCGACTCAACTTGACACATACAGACTCGCTGCCCTTGACACTTCCCATACATGCAGAACTGCAGCCCGTACACTGATTTAAATACTTTAATCATCTTATTTATGCTACTGTCATGGAACAACATACATACGAACTGGTAGAGTTTTGTGTATTTACTGTAAAAGTACACATGTAGCATCAACACAGGTATCCTATATGTTAACTAAACCCCCTTTCATCAATCAGCTTTATGTAGCCTGCTGCTTATTATTTTGGGAAGATAATGCAGTATATTGTTTTACTTCCACTCCATACCTGTACATTGCATTAGTGTACCCTACACTTGTGTAGCCTGAAAGGTGCCTCCAGCCAACTCAAAATACTTGATACATTTAGAGGTCCGCACCTGGAGGTGTAAAAATACACTTTGGGTTGCGTTCAGGGGCGTATATAGTGCAAGTAAGAACACGGCATGACATTAGACATGGCCTTAGAGGTGCTGGCACAGATAGACAGAGCCAGGCTAGCCGTTTCCCCCTGTTTCCTGTCTTTATGCAAAGCTAAGCTAACCAGTTGCTGGCTCAAGCTGTGCATTTTCTGTACAAACATGAGAGTGGTATCAGTCTCTCATCTAGCTCTTTTCATAAGCATATGTCCCAAAATGTCAAAGTACACCTTTGAAAATGCTAAAATCTCAATACAAGGTAAACCACTGTAAGCACTTGATTTGAACTCATTTTTATGTGAGGATGATGGTCACTATGTTGCATCATGCAGGAAACCTGCTGAACAGCCTGATGGGATCTGGCGAGGAGGATGACGGGGCTGAAGAAGCCCAGGAGGACAGCAGTCCCATAGAGCTGGACTGAGTCTGCAGCCCAGGACAGTGAGAACAAACAAACACAAAAAAGAGGAGGAAGACCACCCTACCTCCCTTCGTCATCTGACAGCAGGGATGGGGCGAGGCTCTGGTCCGCGTTTTCAGAGACGTGCTGTTTCCAGAAACCCCCATCCCGCCTATCCAGTCCAAAATCAGAAAAAGAATCGGGCCGCCAAAACATCACTGTCAGCACTGCCTGGACTGACTGCGCCAAACTGCAAACTCTTCCCGTGTTGAATTATTGTTAAGATTATATTATTTTATTTTAATCATTATTTTTGCTAGGTTGGGACTCTTGCTCTGTGTTTAGGATTTATGTTTTTTCTTTTTTTTTTTTTTTAACCAACAAATAACCAACTGTCCTCTCCCTGTGAAAACCTGCTCCCAAGAGATGGGAGTCTCCCAGCAGAGAGGATGGCATCCCAAGTTAAACCCCTCTGCATAGTGCTAATTACATCATTGTAAGAGGGTTTAGTCAACTCACTACAAATATCCGACTGTTTTGTTTGTCATACAGCCGCACAGAGCCACACACCATCAGAGCCATTGTGTTGCTGTTGGTACTTTTCAGCAACTTATTCCGTTAAGAGTTTCTTCTGTCATTAGTAAATTAAATTGTACTTGTAGCGAAGGCTGAATTTGAGTTTCCCATCTCTAATTTGTCCATTGGCTTTATGGACAAAAAAAGACATCAGAGCTCTGCTGAAGTTATTACCAGAGCTCATCTTGCACCTTGAATTTCAACCAACAAAACTTTTCTGCTCAGTGTCACCTCTATTGGTCATAGTGGTGGCTGTCATTTTTTTTTAAATTCAAGTGAATTACTACAAACATAGAGCTGTCTGTATACAAATAGCTCCAGTGCAGAGGTCTCACTTTTTAACGTGCACCTGCTGAACTGCTGCTGAGCGTGATTGCACTGTCTCCAAGAGAAATTGTGTTGGAACATCCAGTTATGGCCTTGTAACAGTTGCCAGAGGTCAGAAAATTTTTTTGGCAATGAGGTATTTGAAGCAATTAGGGTCTGTAAAGTGATCTTGAGATGAGTGGAGCCAAAGGAGACACTGTGAAAACCTGTCTGTTGGAGTGAATCTTGCTTTGCATGTTACAAATACTAATATTTAAACCTGCCGCTTACCTTACTATTTCTGGCTTAGTTTTTTGTCTCTTTTTCTGTTCTCCACTCTATTTATGTTAAATGGTTCCTCTTGGAGGTGGATCAGTAGTCCCTCATTAGTTCAGCCTGTGCACAGTACAATAGTTGCTCTTTATCAGTGTTAACTTCATGGGCCCTCAGAGAACACAATTACTGCCCCCTGACCGCTTTCTTTTCTTTGCTCACATCATTCAATCTTCAGTCTTCATTCAGCTTCGTCTTGTCCTTGTAGTGACATTCAATCAGTCCAGGTCTTGTCAGTTTGCTGTTCAAGTTTTTTTTTTTCTGCTGTGCTCCAGATAATCTAGAGGGGTCAAATTGCTCCCGTGAAGTCAAAATTTTGATTAAATACTAGGAAACTAGGAATGTGCACAGGTATTCCAATGTAGAGTAGTGATTATTTACTTCTGTGTAATTATCTGTGTGGGACTTTGGAAGTCCAAAATGGCCAATATTAAATAAAGCTGTTATGAAATCAATAATCACATGAATCAGTTGAGTAAAATGTAAATATGAACCAATACAATGTAAGATAATTCACTACATTATTTAAAACTAATTAGATTTTTGGTTAGTGTTATTTTAACCTTTTTTTTAATTCTCATGAATAATGCATGAAATTAAATAAATAAGGAACTCCAGGATAAAAATAAGATTGCTTAAAAAACTATTTCATGATAATTGTTTTAATAATTTTTAGAATAATGCTACAGGTTAATATTTTACTTTTATTTCAGAATTTGTGATTTATTTATTTAATATTGGTCATTTTGGCATTCCACACAGGACTGGCTGGCTCAATGTCTTAGTGCTACAGAAGGACGGGTAGAATAGTGTCGAGTTGTCAGTGTACATGCTCCACTGTGATTGCATCTATCTAATGTTGTTGTTGAAGGTGCAACAAAGAGACCAGTGATGTGGCAGTCAAAGATTTAGTTAACAGCAGTGGTCATCAGACACCGGGGGAAAATAAAAAAAATCTTCACTTCCTGCAAACAATTATTCAAATGACTCAACTTTAGCAGAATTTTGGTCAAATGTTTAAGTCATGAAAAGTCCCAATCCAGAATCAGGATTCTCTCTGGTGACCAGCTCTTCCTGCAGGCCTCTCTGTTACACCACTGAGGTCGGCCATCCAGAACGGATATTCAGGCAAAACTGACTCTTAGGTTCCTCAACAACAGTACAGATTTTCCAAAGAGATCAACAAACTAAACAGTATAGCAAAACATGCTCTCCTACCCACATCACACCAGTTTTTCTTATGCAGTGTCAACTGTCATAGCTTCATTTTGCTTGACATGTCAGGTGCAGAAAGAACAAAACTTTTGGAGATTTTTCTTTTTTAGCTACCCTGAAAGTCAGTTTTGTCAGGATTCTCCTTTAATTATCTGGCAGTAAAAAAGGTGTGTGACTTAAGGCCTACTGTGTGTGTGTGACAGTGAACATCATCACAGCTTTTGTATTTGACAATGTTTTCCTTTGAGAACTAAAGGGGGGTGTTTGCCTTTTCAATGATTCACTAATTGAGTAAATAAACTACAATTGAGAACAAATTGAAAAAAAAAAAACGCTGTCCTGTGCATTTTTGAAAATTTCATAATGGAGTCTATTAAAAAGCTGATACATGGGGCACTAGTAAAGAAAACCCAAACTGTCGAGACTGTCATTTGTAACATAAAATTGAAAAAAAAAATATTTGCAGTTTTTTTTTTTTAATAAGCAACAGGTTAAAAATAGATTCATACACATGATCGGTATTTAAATACAAAGCAGAATGAATGTTTATTTCTACAAATGCATGAAGAGGACAACATATTAAAATACTCATTAAAACATTATTACATTATATAGATATTGTACGCATGATGCTAGATTATGTTGCATTACAGAGAACAGTTGTGCAAATTCAGTTGTACATTAGTTTTGTTCTGAGATAGGTGGAGGTAATACTGACAGAGACGTATCACTGCAAATAAAACATGTTAGTGCTGCAGCAGTGTTTTTTGAAGTGTTTTACTTCAACAACATAATGAGGCCAAAAACAGCAGCACATACTGTACGAGGCTTGTAGTCTTGTTTTCTGCGTTCCTTCTCTGTACTGAATATCTGAACCGAGTCGCTAGACTTAAAGACCAGGAAACCTGGAGAGGAATGTCATTTTACTTTCCTTTGCAAACCTTGAACAATCTGATCTTGAAAAAATTTTCTTTAAGGTTTCAGTGCAGGCTTTAATCATCTATGATAGCTTCCTCTGATAGTTGAATTAGTTGCTTTTTTTAGGCTTGAAAATACCAAACAAGGAATTCTGGCACAAGAACATCCTTCTTTCTATCAATATTAGGTTTTTTATACTGATCAAAACTGAGTGTGAGTCTGTGGCATCCAAAGGGCTTTTTCTCCATTCACACCCTTTCAAATGTTTGCAGTGTTCCCACATAAAAATACATTAAGTCATTTTTTTCTTCTTCTTTGTGCAACTTGTTATCTTTTATTCACACAAACTTGACATGTGGTGCACAGATGTTTTTACATAGCTTGTCGAGGCTGGTGTTCAGGTGCGGGACTGCAGTGCGAGCCTCTGGACTGTATCTGACAGGTGAGTCATGTTGGGCTGCTGAGCCTGGTGTTTGATGTAGTCCAGAGTCCGAACCTGGAGCAGGGACAACGAGATGTGAAGAAAGTGAGGCTGCATTCACAACAAACAATATAAATACCATTAAACATTTCCATAATTATGGGTAGAGCTATTTCAGTATTGCGTTAAATAGGTTTGTGGATGTGAACTCACTGAGATTCGTGTCTCACAGTATCCGTGTTTGTGGCTGAGGTTCCACAGGTTGACGGTCAGCTGGCTCAGCTTGTTGTTCCTCAGGTCACCGTGAGCCAACAGGACACCGAACAGGGAGAAGGCTAGAGCACCTTGACGCCGTGTGCTCTGCTGCGAAGGGGGCAGGAAGAATGTCAATGCAATGCTATTGAGAACTGGCAAACAGCGATGTTGGACTGTCCCATCTGTACATGAATGCAGCAAAATAGCGCTGGGTAAAAGGACAATCATTTAATGAGGGAAACCCCGGAACTTGATAACATACAAATGAGTCAACTGCTGGCAGAGAGGGCAGGCATTGTAGTTATCGTAAAACCGAGTGCAGCATTAGAAAATGAAAAAAGCACAAGAGGAACAAAAATCCGGCTTCTTTGCGTCTGTCCTCACCTCGTCGCGACCCAGCGCCTTCAGATGATCCAGGATCTGTCCGATCAGGGTCTCGCACAGCTTGTTGATTTCTGACAGAAACTTGGGGTCTCCTCCATAAAGTGTCTCGTTGGAATCCACTGAGAAAAGGAAAAATGCTTTGAATGGGTTTGTTATAAAGCGCTCACGTAAAATCCCTCGATAGACCACCACAGCTTAGAAAAAGATAAAAAGTACAGCCTCCAGTCATGAAGCAGAGCAGTAGAAGTGTTAATACACTTAAAACTTGGTTTTGTATCCAGGAATTAACCTCGGGGTAATCCATAAAGTAGGATGAGGGAGTTCCGTTGTCTGAAATTCTGGGAAATCCTGGATAGTGTGCTCCAAAAATAAGGGCTCACAGAAAGTTGTAAAATTAATTCTGTCAACTGGATTTGTCTTCAAGAGAGAAAATATAAGCGGCCGATGGTCTTCTAGGTGAAAGTCTGCAGTGTATCAGAGAGAGTTCTTCTAGAATGTGTGTGCATGTACCTTTGGGGACAGAGTAAAGGTAGGTTTCCTGGCTCATGGCGGCCAGCAGGGGCAGAGCGCTGATGTAAACCCGCACCTTGGCGTCGCTGTTGTCCTCCCAGGTGTAATCCTGGACCATGTTGAGCAGACCGCGGACTAGGTAGAGCACGCCATGCTCCGGATGGTCCTGTAAACGCGTACACATGCTCAAAGATTTGTAAAACTATAGGGAGTTTGGGGAAGATTATGGGTCTGGTATATGTCCTCTAAACCCACATCTGAACCCCTAACTTAGCTGTCTAAACAGAGCAGGATTTTCCTTCTCCTTCTGTACTAGGAGGCCGATTAGAGAGGATGGAGTGTGTTACCGGGACAACCAGAAGGGTTGCCAGGAAGTTGTTGATGAAATCCAGGAGGAAGCTCTCAGAGGAGCGAAGTTTCCCCTCCACGCTGATGGAGCGAGGAACCTCTGGAAGAATACTGACTGCCGCCTTCAGGAAGGCATCCGCTGGAGGAGAGGAAAGAAGGATGGAGAGAGGAAGGGAGGAAGAATAGGAGGTCGGCAAGGAAGAAACAAAGGAGGGGGAGTTACAATAGAAGGAAAAAGCGAGAGAGGAAGGAAAAGAGGGAAAGAGGAGGTATGAGGGAGAGAGGGTGGGGAACAGGGAGGAAGAGAGGTGGGAAAATATAGGAGATAGAAGGAGGAAAAGGAGAAAAAGACAAAAGAAAGGAAAAAGTGAATAATATAGAAAAGAAGTGCAGAGGAAAGGAAAGAAAAGATAAAGGAGAGATAAAAGACAATGTAAATGTAGGGAGGAAAAGTTAGGATTTGTTGAAACAAAGAAAGACAAATAAGAGTTGTCATCCCAAGTTTTGAGGACAAAATCTTGGACCTGTCCTCAGTATTTCCATCCAGTTTAAAATCTGAAAGCAAGCAGCCTGCTCACCCTGGGACAGACACTGGTTGGCCAGTGCAACCTGACCAGACAGCAGATAGAGGCTGAGACGGCTGAAGATGCTGCTGAGAGACGGGATGGTGATGAAACTGTAGGCAGCACACGCCTGGAGGAGAGAGACGGAGAAAGGTGCTTATGGAAGTTTGGTGTCGATCGTGTTCTAAGTGCAGCACCTGAAGCCAACACTGGACTTTCTCCCCAGAATGTCACTTTCTGTGGTCAGACTCTGCTGATATCTGTTCCTGTGGGAATGTACGGTCGCCCCGCCGTGATCAGACGCCGGTCGCCGTTGCGAGCGTTGACTCACCCTGACGAAGGCCGCCGTTTTTCGGGAGTGACTCCCTCTCATCACCCTCCTGGTCTCCATCGCCAGCTGGTTCACCGTCTGGAAACGACACGACAAGGTCAGCATGGAGATGATGTGTGCGCCAGAGTATCACACGCTGACTTAAATGTACACAATCAGCTTCATACTGACGTGAATGAGCTGCACCAGAACTGGCTCCAGGTTACAGAAGGTGGCTCTGGCCTCCACACAGAAACTCAACTGCTGCTCAAAGTCACGACCAAAAGAAACCTGAAACAATATGATGGACAAACAGAACAAAGTGTGAAAAGAGAGAAAACATTCCTGCTTTTACTCAGCAACTGTGATATTAAAATTACTTTCATGACGTTTGATCATAAGATACGGGGATTGTGTCATGTTGGTTGGTTACAGGGTTCAAATAAAGATAGGAAAGTAACTGCTGTGAGGTCATAAATCAGAAAATCTTAACATTTTGAGTTCAACGGAAATCGCAAATAGTTGAAAAATAGTTTCACAATGAGAGAGTGTGTATGACAGACATACAGGATGTAAAATAATACTAAGCTTTCAAGGAGCAGGAAGAAAATGTAGCAGTGAAGGAGGAGCCTGATATACAGTGGGATCCAAGAGCCCAAGAGTGGTCTCAGATTTCTGGACCCCCTGTATCTTGTTCCTCTGTGCCACAGAGCTCCATTGTTGCCCCAAAAACTATTAAAAACACATCAATGAGCGACACTGTTGCACTGGGTCAGTCTTCATTATGAACATGGGAGCTGTAGTTTATTTTGACTCAATCCCACATACATTGTCCTGCCGCCACAAATACTCACAAGAGCTCCAAATGTGTATTATACTGCAGCTGAAAATAGCCCCCAACAAATGCACTACTTCCTCCTGTTTGAGCAACGTTTCCTAGACGCTACAGTGAATAAAAATAAAATGATGTATTTGTGAGCCGAACCACCGAAATTAGCCGGAGGAGTCTCACCATGCGGATGAAGCCAATGATCAGCAGAGCCAAAGATCTTTTCTCATCCTCCAGAGTGAGAGCGCTGCGGGACAGAGAGGGGTTACTGACTGAAGATTGTCACCGGGCAGATCAGAAGAGCAGTCGGATTCAATATCTTTCCTTATTCACAATCTCCATTAATAGAACTGAAACTAAGAAGAAAAACTAAGTCGGACATGAACAAAATTTAAATGAAAAAGAAACTAAAAAGCGAGTAGAATTAATTAAGAGACTATATAATTGTATAATGACAACAAAAAACACAATTTCCAACAACTACTTGACAGAGTCGTGCATGGTCTTGCAGATGTGCAGCATGGCGTTGAGGATGACTGGGTCTCTGGTGAGATCCACCTGGTGTCTGCGGGAGACAAACATGCAGATGAGACAAATAAAAAGTCCCAAATTTTTTAAAACTTTTACTGACACATTTGTGAGAAGGTGTCAGTTCCTGTCACAAAGCAAATAATTCAAAGTCTTTCAGCAAACTTAGGAGGGGGCTCTTACTTGATGAAGACATCCATGATGGATCTGCAGACCTCAACTCTCACACTGTCCTTCTGGAACATGTCCAGGAATGGCAGGAAACGCTCCTGGGAAACAAAAAGCGAAAAACTGTGGGGCCGTGGCAGAATGAAGGGAAGTCACCGGCCATTTTCAGCTCGTCCAAAGTCCCATTTTGTGCATCTTGAACTGGCGAATGCTCACCATGGAGAAGAGGACGGAGAAGTCGTGGAAATAGGTGAGGATCTTCCTGATCACTGACTGCAGCTACAGGCCAGACAAAACAAAACAGAGTCACTGAAGAGGAGACGGCAGAAATAGGAGGGAGAATAGCTCAGTCTTAAAGTCGGCAGGGGCAATCGTTCGGTTAACCGATGAGCTGCTAACCTGAGGATAGGCGTCTTCAAACGCCCGGTCAGGGGTCATGTGTTTGATGATGTCAGCCAGAACGGTGTTGACCTCACGTTTCTGAGAGATAGGGAACGAGACGGAAAGTGACAGAAGAAGATTGTTATCCAATTCCCCTATGATAAAAAATGAAACAACTCATCCTCTCTCCTGGGTTTTACTCACTGTAAAGTGTCGGCAGGTGAACTCCACCCAGATTTCAGCGCAGTTGACGTAATCCTGACCAACCCCCAACAATCACACAAAGCAGTCATAATCTGGAACATTTTCAATGAAATAATAATCTGTGTGAACGCAGCTTCAGCCGTAGAAGTACCTGAGGACTGCGGACTTTGGTGAAGACCTTCCAGGCTTCGTTCAGGATCGTCAGCCTCTCGGATTCCGGCGGGTCGGCACAAGCCAGACTGCGACCCAGAGATCCGAACAACAGATGCTGGAGAGGAGGCAACAACCAAATATCATAAATCATTATCTCCAGCATATTTAGTAGATACATCATAGTCGACCTCAACAGTAGAATAAACTTCAACTTCTTTAACTCCACCGTTTTTCACCAACTTTTCCCCCCAGTATCTTCAGGGCCTGACCTTTGGGAAGCCGGCTTCATCGCAGTCTTTGATCATCCCGATGAAGTCAGTGGCTCTGGCTGCAACAAACTCCGGCCTGAACGCCCTCATAACTGAATTCAGCAGCAAGGCACTGTGGGAAACAAGAACGTGTTACATTTTTCCGGTTAAAATCATATTCCCTGTTTTTCACCACCACCAGAAACCACTGTAACACTGAATAAATCTGCTGTAACACTTTTCTTAAGTGCTTTTCTTAGCATTTTGTTTTTTTTGTTGACAGTGCATAACTCTATAAACACTCTCTGGATCTATAAACTGGATTTTCATTATGTTCTGAAACTTTAAACCCCTTAAAACAGTGTCAACTTTTAAACCCTTGTCACCGGTTACATGTGGATGCACACTGGTTGTGACCAGTGCAACCAAAGTATGTTTTTCCTTCTTGTTTTATCTAAATAATGTTAAGGATAGGACAGGACAAAACTCTACAAATTAAAGTCACCTCATTATTATCATGTTGTTAAAACACTCACTTGTTTCCCAGTTTCTTGCATCTCTCCATCATCTCTGTTAGCAGAGGCTGAAATGGAAACACAAACAGCATTACTGCACCGAAAACTACTATCAATTTTTATTTTTTTTTTTGGCAAATATTCAACACCTTTCAGTTCGACAAACTCAAGCTAAGTAAGTAAGTAAGATGTATGTGGCTGTGTACCTCTGGAGCTCTGTAGGCAATGCACTGCAGGATCCAGCTGATGGCGGGTGAGTAGAGCGTCAGGTACTCGGGCACCTCCACCCTCTGAAGCACCAGCTGGTTCTGGACGCTCTCCCCGCTGATCTGGCGGAAGGTCCCGAGCAGGTCGAAAAAGTTGCGGTTCAGGTTGTCTTTCAGGTGGGGGGCCACCTCCATACCCACCTGGAGAGAGAAAGCAGTTTCCTTTGACCGGTTATTACGTTACGGTTATCGCACATAATAACCGATAGCACATGCACAGTGACTAACCTGCTGACGTATCAGTGTATGACACAGTAACTTACTGAATACAAATCAACATTTTCACCAGACTGTTAATGAGCGCTATGTGGGAAGAGGTACAGAGAAAAAATATTGATCACATGAAAAATGTCCCCCGTCTCACCCTGCAGAGGTAAGCTCTGGCGTACGCAGCCACCAAAGGGTCTCCAATCCCTCGGATCATAGCCGTCAACCGAGGGAGTGTCTCCTGAATGCCACTATGGGGAAAGGAGGGACATAATGAGGCAAAAAGACAAAAATGCTCTGTTATTTGTCTTTAAAACCGCTTTTAGCTGGATGGAATATTTGAGGGGTCCATTGTTACAAATGTATCTTAACAGTTGGGCTTTGTCTAAACCTTTAACTTTAATAAAAATCACAAATTTTCCACACAAACCAAATTATGAGTTGAAGAGAAATGTGCATGATATGATACAAAACTAACACAATATGTCTTCACCAAGGCTTTGGAAATGGTATATGCAGAATTTAAAACAAATATTTAACATTATAAGTTAAATTTGTATGGAGATGTAAGGAGATATCAGAAATCAGGTTGCAAAGGCTGATAAATCCAGTAAGGGAAGTAAACAGTAACAACTTACGATTTGTTCAGGAAGCGGTTGCATTTGAGAATGGCAGCCTCGACATATCTGTTCATTGAGGTTAAAGACTCAAATTTATACATGAGGTAAGGAGTGTGTCTTGATCTGGGGCAAGACAACGAAAGTCAAGCCCTTGGATCAGTGCAGATGATCTGAGAAGAGTCCCTGAGAGCAGCTTTAAGCAGTGCAGCCGTGCTCAAGCTGGTAAAGGATACAGTCTGGGCAGGAGCTCTCTGATGGAGGCGATCTTGAAGAACCAGTTGAGGCATGTCTCCTTGGCCGTGTCATTCACGTCGTCTACTGTGAATGAGTCTGAGGAGGGACAGCACCAAGAGCCACACCAAACAAATCAATGCAGCGTCACCTCAGAAGCTATAGAAAAATAACGTGTTTCCCAGAAACACTACAGGATGTAGATATTCGATCCATACCTGGCAAGGGTCGTGGGTCTGAACACATGGTCCAGATTCTATCGTACACCAGTCGACCTAAAAACAAGCAAGACTATACTCAAAAAAACTTTCAAACTGTCTTTTTTACAAGACCTGAACTGAGGCAAACAAGGCTTCTCCACACACCAAAAGTGTCGAGGATATCAGTGATGAGAACAAACTTGCTGGGGTAGAACTGGATCACCGAGGTGTCAGACAAAAGTTTGGAGCACTGGAACACAGATCGCAGATCAATGCTAATATTCTTAAAGAGAAAACCAGTTAATATAGACACAGTGATGATCAAACACTGCATTCGTGATTGTGAATCTGAGTTTTTTGCCCCCGTTCTTTTTGAGGTTGACTGTTTTCAACTGCGGGGTCACCTGAATGACAATCTTCAGGGCTTTGACTTTCTGGTCGGAGGCCCAGGCCTCCTTCAGAGACTGGTTTAGCTCCTCAATGCGGTTGGCATAATCCTGCTGGGAGAGGTTCAGCAGCTCTCTCTGGGAACCCTTAAGACACACATATACACACACACACACAAAAACACACACAAGTTGGTCCAAAATACATCCTTGTTCGAATATGGATTCACGTTGCTTAGTTTACTTCAAGGGAAATCTATTGTGTTGATGAATTTTGCAGCTGATTTAAGCAATAATAAGAAGTAGTTTGAATGTATATATGTATATGCATACAAACACAAATAATAGAATATTTGGTAACCAATTTAATTCAATGAGTCTTACAGAACAAGGAGAGCAGATGAACGCTCCCAGTCTGAACTGAACCTCTAACACCGATATTACCACACTTGACCCATTCAAGTTTGTAGGTATGCAGTACACATACAGACACACATCTGTGCGCAGACACGCTAGAGCGTTAATACAACCCTGAACCCACGCAAACATGGAAAAAAACCTACCTCCTCCAGATCATCCAGTTCCTCCAGGCGAGTGCGGACTTTCTCTGAAACAGCTGAGGATCCTGGACTGGGAGCTTTTCCTACAGAGATAAAAGGAGTGATTTGAAAGCTTTTAAACGTAGTAGAAACACACAAAGTCTCTGTATTGTTTTTTAAAGATCGCTTAAAGCTGTAATGATTGATTATTTTTGCAACTTGGGACAGGACAACAGGCTGTAAACACAATACTGACATGTGAAGTTCATATGGCAAACGTTTTTTGCAAACAGTATTTACACATCAAGCAGTTAAGGAGCAACATTATCATTCATTAGGAGTCACATTTCCATCCCCCTGATGAATTTAAGTCCAATGCTCACTCTCCTTTAAACACTGGTTTGGCCTCCACCAACTCCTAAGGGAAATATCTGGCTCTTTAGCTGCTAAATCCTCCACTATGTTCACCAGCTAGCTGCTAACTTTGCCTGTTGACTGTTTCGTGCTGAGCAAGTAGCGTACAGTTGGTTTAAAACAGCTGCTTGCTGCGGCTGGAAAAAAAGGTGAGGAGAGCTAGAGTGAATCAAAACAAAGTTGAGGGTCGTAAAACCACAACAATGAGCTGAAAGACGCTGAAAGGCTCCATAGAGCTGAGAGGCACTGCAGTGTCAGGTGAGAAGTATCTGTGGGTTTTAGCTATGAGCAACCACTTTCACATTTATATAGTTATTTGATCTATTGTTAATATCAATGTAACGATTATAGCAGCTCTAACCCCCCCCCCCCAAACTGTTATTGCATAGGTTGATATATTTGAGAAAAGGTTGTTACAGGTCCAATCTCATATAAAATACTGATATAGCCTCAGTTTTAGGAAATCATTATGTTGAATGGAACCACAGGTCTTACCTCTATCAGAGCCCATGAAAAGATTCTACGAAGACAAACAAATTTTAATTAGATTTCCATTCAGTAAAGGATGGCTGTGTACACACAGGAAGGTAAAAGGACCTTTCATAGTGTAGTTTATAGTAACAGAACAACTTGATGGTTGGTGTTATAATGAAGAACAACTCACGATCGAGAGTTTTTCGGTGGTGGTGAACCTGGCCAGGATCTCTCCTCGCTTCGACAGCCAGGGCTCAAAGTCTGGCCCCACCGCCTCCTCCTCCTTCTCCTTCCTCTTTCTCCCGAGGTCCTGCAAGCACAACATCCCAATGTCTGAATCAAGTATGGGAATCAAGTCTTTAGTTGTGAATCATTGTTAGTTTCTCAGGGTTGATAGTAATCATTTTGTAATGAAGCTGCCAGTTGCTCATGGTTCTGCAATGTTTAGTCAAGGTAAAAAAGGTTTCTGGAACAGAGTCTCGCTAAATGTGGTATGAACTGACCCCTGTGGAGGCGCTGTGTGAAACGGCTGGACTCTCACTGGCTGAAGCTGCTGCAAACATGGACAAGGGGTCGGTCCCATCCAGCATGGAGCTTAGTGGGTCTGGGGGCACTGAGGAAGAGGAGGACGAAGAGGAGGAGGTACTGCCTTTACGAGCCCCACGGCGGGTCTTTGTATCGGTCACCTGGGTGGAGTGGAGAGGGTCAGGTCAGAGCTGTTAAAGGGAAACCAAAGAACTGTACTAATGTTTTCTTATCATCATTGCTGCCTATTTTCCAATTCATATCACAAGTTTACACACTGTGTTCCGACCTATTCGGTAGTAGCTTGTTTCAATTTCACATCGCCCGTTTAACGCTAATTTCTGTCAGAATAGAAAGTGTTGAAACTATGCTGAGGGAAGAAGCTGATGAGATGGAGAGGATTAAGAGAGGAGGGGGAGGTTCATGATGCAGACGCTGTGATGTTGTGACACAGATCTCTTTTAGATGTTTTTGACTGCCTGTGTGTGCAGCTGATAGCGATGAGGCTGAACGGCAGGAGGAAGTTGCTACCATTATGGGTTTGAGGGGATGGTAGTCTCCAAACTCGACTGGAGCCGCCTCAGGACGACACCTCTGCAGCTCCGCCTCATAGTTGCGCCCACTGGAACGCCTGGTTACACCACAGACAGACAGGAGACACAGAACAGGTTAAGCTGTTTCTGCTGACACCCTTCCAGTCACCATGTGAGCTTACTCTGACTTAACAGCTGTAGAGAAAATACTATTTATTTACTCGCAGTTAATACAGTCGATGACAATTCTCTCCATGGGTTTTTAAGGCTTACTTTTTGTAGTGCTTCTGTCTTTGATTAAGCAATGATTAAGTCCTATTAGGACACAGGAGTAGGGCTGCAACTAATGATTATTTTCATTATTTTTTTATTATTATTATTTCCTCGATTAAACGACAAATCTTACAGTCAATAAATCGTCAGAAAACAGTGAAAAATGTCCACCACGTCACACATGTTAGTATCCAACAGTCCAAACCCAGAGCTTGCCTTACACACAAAGATCTGGGTCTGTGGTGAAAAAGACACCCAGCTGTCATCGTGGGAGGCAATCGTAATATCATTACATTGATATAACTGAGATCTGAGTTACTATTACTCTAAAGAATGAAAGACTATCAACATATCTTTAAGCACTGCAGTTTACAGTGTCCGATTGCATCTGGGTACTGGAACAACTCTGGTCTGTTAGACCTAAATTATGTTTAAAAAAGGTGCTATCACTTGTATGACAAATTTGCATCTGTAAACTTTCCATGTGATTAATAAGAGCAGTCAAGATGTTGGACATTATCTAATAAATACAGGTATTCTCTAATGAAATATCAAGTCCCCAACTTTGTCTTACTTGTATTAATTCTGTTTATTAAATCTGTTTCTCTTCAGGGTACTTTCAACATTTAAATCTAAACTACCTCAGTGTAACAAAACCTGTGTAATAACCTTGACACTTCCCCATAGGCCCTGCTAGACTACTACTAAACCATAGCCAAGGACGGTGTGTGATTTAAGGCCACAGCCGTGGCAACACTTGCTAATGTTGAATTTGACTTAGAATCTTATGTTGAAAAACTGCTTTAAAAAAGTTGACATTTTATTTCCGGCGCTAAATTATACTGAAGCTCGCGATACAATCACCTGTGTTGCATGTGCGTTCTCAAAGTTCGCAAAATATGAATAGATACATGATTTAGCTGATTTATGTTGACAATAAGGCGTTTTTCTAAGGAGAAAATAGCATCTTACCACTGCACCGCGGCCATTTTTCTTCAGTCATATGACATCATAGTACTTCCTGGTTATAGCAAATTTTGGGAAAGCGTTATTTTTCTTTTAAAACGGGCGCTTTCTTAAATATTTATTGTTGTCCTACCCAGGACTGCAACTGTGAATATATAATAAGGTGCTATTCTATCGTTTGCAACAACGACAACGTGAGTTGAAAGACTGTTAAATGAACCTTTAAGGCAAAATAAAACTTCATTTCCCAGGACACATTGCACCGTCTCAAGCGAGCTGCCACCAAAGAAAGGGACTAGAGAAGAGGTGCCACTTGGGCGTTATTTTTAGGGAAATATTTGAAAAAAAAAAAAAAAAGGATATTTCCGTTGTCTAACGTGTAAGTTGCAAATCAACCAAACCAACTTTACTCATTCTGGAACAACAGTTGACTCCCACTGGTTAAAAAAAAAATCTCAAAAGGTTTCGAAGCCAGGATAACGGACCAGAGAACGTGATGGTTTTCCTACTGTTGAGCGAATCATCTTGTCACATAGACAATCTTCGTGTGAATCGCCGCTCTGCGCCGAGTGTTTTCAGCAGTCAGTCAGTGGAGACCTTAGCTAAGAGTTTACCCCGACCATGACCTGACCGTAGTACCGCAGGCTCGTCCGCCCCTTTCACCTGACCAGGTACAGTATGCCAGTGTCAAGTTTAGCCCGGGTCGGTGAGCTGTTTGTATGAAAACGGACAGTTTGGCACGCGCGGGTTGAAGGTGGCCGAAGGCAGCAAGCAGTTAGCTAGCTGATGTTAAAGCGTGACATGTTGAATGCGTCCATCTGCCGGTGGACTGGCAAGATTAGACGTTTCTGTGACATGATAGTATCAGTCAGTCAGTGTGAGCATTTGTTCCATAGTTTCATCTCGCTCGGCCTTAGACTTGTTCAGCCATCATTTGGACAAAGGTGTTTGAGCCTCTGTGGGCTCCTTATATAGCCTCGTGACAAATCAGACAAATATTACATTAAGATGCGGTTATATTACTATGTTAGGGCATTCAAAAATTATTTTGATTTTTCTATTAATCGATTGATCATTCATTCCGTAACATGTCAGACAAAAGTGAAAACTGCCCACAGTTTCCCAGAGCTAAAGGTGATCATATCGCTGGTTCTATCTGACCGACAATATGAAGCAGAAAAAAAGCTCCAGATCCTCAGAGAGGACTAAGCTGGAAATGAATAATGTCCGGCATCTTTGCTCGACAAATGACTGAAACGGTTAATCGACTATCGAAATAGTCGCTGATTACTTTTCAATCAATCGACCAACCAGTCAATCGTCTAATTAATAATCCACACAGTATTGTAATAACCATAGCCACAGGAAAAACTTAGTCACATGTCACCATATTGAGTTAGACATTAACATGGTGTGGCGACAGCAACAACCCTGAGCTGTCATGACTCATCTGGAGCTGTCAGTGTGGAGTCATAGGTAAACAAGCCAAGACTTAGCTGCGGTTAGTTATGTTGGAGCAGTAGCTACAGAGATGTACAGACGGGGAATTACAAAACCTTGTCATTACCACGGTCCAGCAGCTGAAAAACTTGTATATAGGTCAAGAACCAACTGTGCAGGCCCACCACAATCACTGAAACAGATCAAAACAAAAAGACCAAAGATAGCTCTGGTGCTCATGATTATTTCAAGTAAGTGATTAACATATTTATATTGATGACTAATGAATTAACATTTGCTGTATAAAATAGCAAAATGGTAAACCAGTGTCCACTACAGTCTTCCAACGCGCAGAGTGACGTGTGTGTCCAGACCACTCTCTGACAGTCTGACCAACAGCCGGAAACCCAAACTATTTAACTGGTGTTATATAAAGTAAATCATCTTAGCATTTGGGAACTGTTGCCAGCAAATGTTTTGCTTAAATGTATTACCAAAGAAATGACTCGGAAATTTGCAATCAATATCCTCTCTCGACTAATTCATTAATTGTCTAAAAGTAAAAATCGGCATCGTCTTCCTCTGCGACTCTTGGAGACTGAGCCAGCTCAGGGGTGGGGGACGAGGTAAAGCTCATTACAGTGAGACACACAGGCAGTGAGACCAGATTTAGGCCAGCGGGTTGAATAGAGACTGCGGTGCCCTGCTGTGTGCCACTCTTTCATGTTCTCTGACTCTGCCAGGTACACAGCATGGAGATTAATATTATGCCTTTAAACACTGTTTAGTCAGCCAGCAGCCTGTCTGCAGCGAGCAAGCGGAGGTGTTGCTGCATGTGCCCTCGGAGGGTGGTCCATTTTTCATGCTTCTTTTCCCCTCCTCTTGTTGATTTCAGCCATTACGTCAAGCCCTAATTGTAACGTTTAATTCGACCTTCTGATTTCTGCCATGATGAAGTCCATAGGTTTTCCCTCCAATCATGATCTGGCGGCTTACAAATTTAAATACAGAGGCGAGGTTAAAGGTCTCATTTGAATGAAAGCCCATTTATGCCATGATGAAATGTGTTGAATGACAAAAGTAAAAACAATCAAAGTTCAGACTGAGGGCATTTTCAAACCTGCGCTGTTTAGTATTGTTAAAATGGACTCTGGTTCCTCATTTCAGAATGCAGTCTGACCTCGATCTGACACAGCTGCAAAGAGTACTCTGCAAGTCCAGGCTACATGGCTCCTGTAGCCAAGTGGGATTTTGCGTTCTGGGATGCGACCGAGTGAAATCAACAGTTGCTAGCAGCTAGCCAGAGAATAAATCGAGGTCTGACCCGGACTAGCAAAAAATTAGGTTTTCTTCTTGATATTTGGACAAAGAGGACCTTCTTCCTGGGTTTTCTTTCCACGGACCAATCATCGAGCAGGGTCAACACATGGCTTTTACTGGTGCGTTTTGGTTCGCTTGACTTTTTCTCTGTGTTTAACATTTTTGAAAACAAGCCAAGGGGAAACTGCATTGACTTCACCAACTTCTCCACTAATTCGGACCAGAGCAAAGGAACCTTAGGTTTGAAAATATCCTTACAATCATACATTTAAATTGAACTTTTCAAACTAAAATTCTGACTTTGTGACTCATGAAGAGCTGAGGCGATCAGCCCATTAATTAATTACTCAATTGATGGAAAATGAACCTGTAATAATCATGATAATTAATTATTAGTTTTTTTTCTTTTCTAGAACAATAAATTGCATACCTTTTGGGCTTTTGACTTGTTGTTGGACAACACAAGCAATTCGTATACATCAACTTGCCCTCTGGGAAACTGCAGCATGCATTTTTGGATATTTTCTAATATTTTATGGACCAAAAAATTAATCGATTAATTGAGAAAATAATCTGAAGAGTAATCAATAATGAAAATAATCAGTAGGTACAGCTCAAACTTGTGACCTATCTATGATTTTATCCTACCACGAGTAGAGCAGCAACGATTAGTCAGTCAATCGATTCGAAGATGGGTAGAAAACTACATGGCAAGAATTTTAATAATTGTCTAATTAATTTCGATAAATGGTTTCAGTCATTGTTCAAGCAAAAATCCCAGCCATTCTCAGGTATTCCCTTCTTAAATCTGAGGATTTTCAGCTGTTTTTTTTGTCATACATGATAGTGATATGAACATCATTGAGTTTTGGACCAGTGGTTAGATAAGTCAAAGAATTTGAAGACGTTGCTGTGGGCTCTGGGAAATTATAGCGGGAATTTTTCGCCGTGTTCTAACATTTTATAAACAAAACGATTGCATGATTAATGGAGAAAATCATTGGCAGATTATTCAATAATGAAAATAATGGTTAGTCGCAGACCTATGAGTACTTTTATTTTGTCATTCCAAACTTCACCTGTTTGTCTGTCTTCTCCTGGTGAAATTGGGCTTCATACATTTACGTGGAGTAATTACATTAATGTTATACGATTGAGATTGGTCGTGATTTATTAATGTTGCGTGTGAAACCTTTTAATGAAGAAAGAATTGAAAACCAGTGTCGTCATGTTTAACCTTGACGGATGGGACATGTGTCGTACTGTCTAATTCTTGTCAGACATTCGCAAATCTCCAACAAAGTGTGTATGCTGAACAGAAATATTGACAAAATATAGACCAGAGTTAACAGTGGTCACCATGAGAAGTCAAATAAAAAGAGGGCAGATTTTTGTCTGGCTTTACTGTTACTGTCTAGTAAAGGTCCCTGATTAGCATCTCTCATTATTAATGCCATCCTATTTTGGAGAACCCGAACGAGCCTTATCTGTGTAACCAATACTCATCTTCATGAAGTGATGCTCCAGGATCAGGTAGCCACTTGATTTCCTTCTCGGAACATTCACCCCTTTGCATTTCCCTCTTACAGGGTTACCGCTCTGCACCTCCCCGGCAAGTTTCTCTAGGAGGTTTATGACCTGGAGATATGGGTTGGCTTTGAATTATTAACAGAAGAAGTTTATTTGTTGGGGCTGGTGGGTGTAGCTTGTTACCTGATAGCTCCTGTCCTTGTTCGCTTTGATGGACACGTGTCGCACGGAGGATGCAGTCGCTGAACTTAAATAACGTCACTGCTCTCTAGGAAAGAGAGGGCTTTCTAAGAGTGGAAGTCTGGCTGTTCTCTGGTGTCGGAGCTCACTGGTCATCTTGTTAGTTACGTTTTCAAATGCACCAGGAGCTCTGACAACTCTTACTTCTCCTGAGGTGGAGACGACAATGGAATCCTCAGCGGTCATCAGGCTCCGCTACGAAGAGCTGCTCTTTTACGCCGTCTGCGTTTGTAACTGTTGGTGTGTGTGTCTGTGCGTTTGTGTGTGTCTGGGAGGCAGAGTGCGTAGGAGGGGAGGTGGCAGCAGCGGCGGTGGCATGCGTATGGGCAGCAGCTGGAGGTGGCAGCTGTCCCGGGCCATGAGACTGGCGCTGCGCTGGTGCCGGCTGTGCCGCCCGCAGAGAGGAGGGCGAGGCGGGAGGAACAAACCGTGGATCAGCGGGAGGTTCCTGGAGCTGTGGAGATACAGCAAGCTGCTGCTCAAGTCACTGTATTACAACAGCCTCAGCAACTCAGACACTGTGCTGGACTCTGTGTTCGAACCCGTCTACTGGATTGTGGACAATGTGACCCGCTGGTTTGGAGTGGTAAGCTCGCTCCTCTTTTCTTTCATTTCTACGCTTCCAACTTCTTTCCTCACCCCCTCTTCTCTCTTTTCCTTTTCTCTCTCAGGTGTTTGTCTGTCTGGTCATCTTCTTGACGACCTCAGTCGTGGTCATCGTCTACCTGTTCATCCTTCCCACGATCGTCGGCACCTACCCCCTGCACTGGGTCGTCTGGCACCTCAGCTGTGGCCACTGGCTTCTCCTCATGGTGGTCTTCCATTACTACAAGGCCACCACCACCTCTCCGGGACACCCGCCCAAGGTACCAAACGTCTTACAGCTCTGTTGGAAAGTGTAGATGCACTGTACACTGCAAATGTTGTCTGATGCAGTTAAACTAGAAGTCTGACAAGAGAAGAGGAGCGGGTGCTTGAATATACACTGTACGGCTTCAATATATGCATTTACTTAAATATCCCTGCCTCCTTAGTCTCCGCTGTCAATGCACGAGGGAAATGGTTGGTAAAATTCGACGTCTCTTGTTTCAATTACAGGCACAATATATCCTCTTAATCTCTGTTTTTATTTTTCTTTATTTTAGGAAAAAATTCATATTCCCTCAGTGTCCATCTGTAAGAAGTGTATCACTCCGAAACCGCCCAGGACGCACCACTGTAGCATCTGCAACATGTAGGATCATTTGCCAACTCTGTTCATGAGGGCTATTTGATCAATTCAGTTCAGTTTTTTTTTTTTCTTTTTAATTTTTCACTGTAAACTGTTTCTGTTATATTGCAGGTGTGTTTTGAAGATGGACCACCACTGTCGTATCCTTTTAATAAGGAACGCATAAAAACCCAAAGGAGAATGCATGAAAACGACTTTTATTTATACACTTTTATCATCTTTATATTTTAAGTGTTTTTCACACTTTGTCGATATTGAGCTGAACACGTTTCCAGCCTGGTTGAACAACTGTGTGGGCCACTTCAACCATCGCTACTTCTTCTCCTTCTGCCTCTACATGACCCTGGGCTGCATCTACTGCAGCGTCAGCAGCAGGAACTTGTTTCTGGAGGCATACAGTGCTATAGAGGTGAGGCGGGGTGAACGAAGACTGGTTTTTAACTCGGGGCCACCAGTATCTCCGGATGTGCTCTGTTATAAGTGTGTTCCAGTGAAGTTTAGCCATAACTGGATTTATTTAGTATTTTCACAGGGTCCTGGTGTGATGAATTGTTTTGTAGGGGCTGCCAGATGGCAATAAGAAGGAAGAAGTCGATCTCAAATTGCAAAACCCAAGTGAAACAGGAGAGCTGAAAACGATCTTGGCTTTCTGCTCTCATATTTACCTCTTATCCAGCATGGTCTTATCTCAAGGGTGTTTTTTGCCAGATGGTAAACAAACAACTCTCGCCTTTGAGTGCAATCGGGCACGGTAGACTTAACTCACGCGTATTGTAAGCACAAATGACCACAGAAAGCAGTGAGATAAAAATGTTCAGGTCCGCGCTCACAGTGAAATAACTCCATCCTCGGCACCATCCCGAATATGTAAGTCTGACCATATGTTTCTGTCCCCTCTAGAGTTACTATCAGACCCCCCCTCCAGACTACACCTTCAGAGAATCCACCGCTCACAAGAGTGTCATCTTCCTCTGGGTGCTGACCAGGTGAGCAACAGTTCACCACGCATATCGTTCTGGTTAAAAATCAGAGGAAGGTAGCAATGTGTCAAAAACCCCCTCCCCTCTGCTCCAGCTCGGTGGCAGTAGCTCTGGGCGGACTCACCCTGTGGCACGCCTTGCTCATCAGCAGAGGAGAGACCAGCGTGGAGCGCCACATCAACTGCAAAGAGACCAAAAGACTCAAGGAGAAGGGCAAGGTGCATGCACTGATGTACAAAGTCGCAGCAGCATACACATGCATACATGCTGTGCTGCTGCAACACCGGAGAAAAGACAGAAAATGCTGAACTTTAAGAATGCTCAAATCGCATTGTCAACTCTGCAAGTACAAAATCCAACTTTAAAAGGCCGATAATGTTCCTTCTTCTACAATTCAGGCGTTCAGAAATCCGCATCATCATGGTAGAATGACCAACTGGAAGTTACTCTTTGGTGTGGAGAAAAGGAGGTGAGTTCAGTTTTTCGGTTTCCTAAATTGTGCTTGTATCTATCATATCTTAAAGGGTCAAACAATCCTTACCCTAACCATGAGATTCTTGTTATCATGTCTCAAAGCCACTGCTTCAGATCTTGGAGTTCTTGAGTTTCCCCCTTCACACATCATCACAGGTATTAAACTTAGATATGGACCAAAACAGTTAGATTCAACACTATTATTGGGGATTTCCATTTTCCATTTCCATTTTCCGATAAGGCTGTTTTTTTCAAAACAACCTTAGCGATTCGTTAGCTTCATTAGGGAAAAGACCACAGACAGATTGAAGTACGCAGGCTGGATTGTGCGCTAAACACAAGAGTCTAACATCTGAGAGACTTGTTTAAAATGATGTGTGTTCAGTTTGTGGACATTATTTGGTGGATACTCCCGTCTCCAGCCAGCCTAGCTGTTTCCCCGTGCGTCCAGTCTATAGTGTACAAAGTTCACTCACCTCCAGTTCCCTCTGTAGACGTACATACCTCTCCATCCAGGATCTCAGCCAAACTGTGATCCTTTGGCTTTTTCAGCAAAAATGTCAGTGCACATGAGCCGTGTAAGCTGCTGGTTTCCATCCATATTTGTTTTGGTAAAAGAATAGGCAACAAGGGGGTGTTTTAATTCACTTGTTCTTCTGTTCCTCAGTCACTGGTTCACACGGGTCCTGTTACCCTCCAGCCATCTTCCCAATGGTAACGGCATCATGTGGGACTGCATCTTCACCAGGAGAGACCCCATGGCCATCTGACCTTTGCCAGTTAAATTTGTTTGTTTTTTTTTTTGACCATATCAGACATATTTGTCCTGCATTTACATTACAAGCAACATGTCTGGTGTGTGCGGACAGTACGAGAAGCTCCCACGCTCCATCTGCCGCTACAGTCATTTTGACAAGAAAAAGAAGCTTTGTAGTGTGAATGTGTATGGAAATAACCAGAAGTGATTCCTCAAAAAAAACCCTCATCCTCTGAGACCGTCCACCTGTCACCAGCCTAACCGTAGACCTTACCACCAGCCAACTTCAAGCTGCGACTTCAGTGCTGTTGACTGATTTGATTTACAGAAGGTGCTGCTGGCCGGCATCATGGTGAAGCCCAAACCTTTTTCTCCTTTCTCTCAACCATTTTTGAAGACACGACAATGAATTTTTGTGCATTTCTTGCACCAGCTCTACAGCCTCTCGCAACACGTGTAAGAGTGTAAGATGGAAGAACGAATAGGTGACAGTATGGGAGGCTCTGGAGACCTTCAGAAAGGCTCATTAAGGAGTGACTTAGGTGCTGTGTGTTGCATTTATAAACATTAATACAGCACATTGTAAATGAATGCTTCAGCATGATTGGTAATTACACTATTCTTTCAAAGTATGACTACATTTCCCAAAGACAAAGTGGTTCTCTGCTTTTACCTAAAGAGGTAAACATGATGGGTGTTTTGTTTTCCGTGTGGTTCTAGCTACTTCCATCAGATACTTTACAACTTTATCCTACTGAGTTTAATTTCCACTCTTCCTGACCTGTGCTGTAAAGCAGCTCAGCAGATTTCCCTCCAGATGTGGCTTATTGACTGAGACAGACTGACGGATTTACAGTCTTTTCAGAGAAGACCCAGCACCTTTAATAACTGACACTGTATTGATCCCTGACAACATGTTTAGTCAGGGATTTGAGCCTAGACCTTGTCTATTTATTCAAGGAATCCTCTCTTGTTGATTGTCCATTGTAACTGTGTTTATTGGTCTTGGGCTGAGGACTAATCCAAGTGTTTCTTAATGTGGGGGAGGCAAGTCATGAGATGAAAATGCATTTTTAATATTCATTTTTGATTTTGTTTGATAAATGTCCCGTGATTATTTAAATAATCGTCATTTTCATATTTTTTTTTAACATTTGCTGCTCTGCATGCTTACACCTGCAGAATTTTGTAGTCGTGTTTTGGAGAGCGTGCTGGCGAGAGCCACTGGTCTGAACTGATGTTCTTGTACCAAAGAAGAGCGAAATATACCAATATACCAAGAGTTTGATTCACTTTTAAATTTCTGACTTGAAATTTTTGCTAACTATGTTTAGCTTAAGAAAAAACCTGCACAGCACTCATTTTATCATGTGTACTATTTCTTTGGTAGACACTGATAAAGAAATTGTTGTGTGCCTTGTTTGGGTGATCAGCATTTAAACTGAGAAACTTTAAATAAATGACAAGATGCACTGTGAATTACACATTTTTTAAATTCCCTTTTAGATTTTTCACCCCAACATGTTCATATCTATAACTACAATGATGGATGAGTTGGACCCGTAGTTGCCATAGACACATGATGTATAGCTGTGATATCAATTGCAACCAATTGGAGCTGTGCTCCAGTTAGATGCCTTTTTAATAAAACAAGTCTTTGATATTTCCTGTTTTTGTAGTGTTTCTATTGCCTGGTGATAAAAACAACATTGGAAGCTTTTTGTATAATTACAAAGAAAAGTTTTAATGACATCTTAAGTTAGACTTCTTAAATATCGTCTATTTCCTTGGCATAAGTTGATGTGAGGTCCAACCTTAATGAAATGACTCAACATTAACTATGATATAGCATCAATACTTGTTCAAATATTGAGTGAATACAAGGCAGATGTTGGACATACTGTTCACATAACGTACAATCTTAATTCTCTGATGAACGTTAACGTCAACACAGATATTTAATAATGTAAAACGAATCGTATAATATCACCCAGTCAGTTGAGGCGTGATACATGTAGAAGTGCTTGATTCTTGTCACCCTGTGAGCAACCAGAGGACACTTGGCACAAGCACATTTTCCTTGGTCTTTACAACTCCACCCAGCTATGTGCACCAGAGTGACGCAAATCAAAACCACCAGCAGTTGCTAAGACATTACTGCTCAGGTACACATTCATCCCGATGAGAAGATAAAAGGCTATCAGTGCCTGCTGGGTCCAGTGCTGCCTTCATTTGGCTCCAGGTCCACATCTTTATACGCAGTGAAGTGGAGATCTTTGATGTTTCCAGTGGTCTGAATTCTCAAATTGGTCATAAAGTTTAATAAAAAAAGAGAAAACACTGCAACCACAGTTCAGGAGACCACTCATCAGCTATAGTCCATGAGCACTGCAGTGACTTCTCCACTGAATGCATGTACTGTGTTTACTTTCTCTCTTCATAAGAAGTGACACATACAAAGTGCATTCAACAAGAGCCATTTTAAATTTTAGACCTTAAATATATTTAACTTTCTTACTATAACTAAACAAGCTTGATTAGATTTTCAAAAATCTTGCAAAAAAATGTATCAATTTTTTACAATTATTTTGTTAGTTAATTGTGAGAAAATCAGCTGATAATAGTTATTTATCAAGCAAACATACTAAAGATTCGAAAATACTGTCTTTCATTTCAGTATGATTATACAATGATTTCTAGGGGGTTATTTTAGCTGTTGATCTGACTTAGTGAGCAAGACTTTGGGCTCTTGTGACTGGCATTTAACTTGTGATTCAAAATGCACTGCAAGTAAAATGTTTCAAATTATACACAACCAAAATGTCTTCACAGAAATCCATGTGACATTCTCTGCGATATGTAGAGAGAGAGACAACACGTACATGAGGCGTTTTCCATGGTATTATTAATAAACTATTAGTTTTCATTCTTTTAACTTTGACTATGCTCCACAGTCGGTTCATATTCTCTTATTTGTGCGTTCATGAAGATATAGGCGGTCACAACAAAAACATTTCAATAGAAAGGGAAAGAAGATGGGTGATGGAGCGATTGTGGTTGAAAAGATGAGAGTAGGAATGGTAGAGGGGAGGGGGAAGGGAGGGCGTACTGGAGAGTTTGAGCGAGTAGAGAGCTGTTGTGTAAACTGCACAGCTTTGATCCTGTGTACCTGATCCTGGAGATCGAGCCTCCCAACTCTGTTTCTTTTTTTTTTTTTGGGGGGGGGGGTAAATGGGAGACTTGGGTTGTGTTTGAGGTGTAAAATCACCTTCCACCAGGACTTCCCAAGAGGAACCTATGAGGAAAATAAGACAGACTAATTTTAGCATAGAACCAACTCTAAACAAGGTTATAATATTGTAGTAGTAATAGTATAGTTTGCGGTGAAATGTATGAAGCCTCATGTGAGCAAATACAAAACTGGAACAAAGAAGTGTAGGGGGAAATCTGCCGTGACAAATGTGACGTAACGTTTGGTAACGGTGGCAGATTCTTACCACTCTCCTCGTGCCTGCACCGCCTCGCTCCTCACCAGCCTCTTCTTGTCATCCAGAGGCCGGGCCAGAGCTCGCAGCACTCGGGCTCGAAACGGCAAGATCTGAAACAGTGACAAATGTTCAAATGTTCTTTTCTTTTTGTTTGGTTTTTTGTTTTTCCTTTCGCTACTTTAGTTATAGATAAATGTAATTCCTGATGACAGGAATGGAACATGGTACAAGTTACTTAATATACAGGAAGGGACATATGGCTTATTTGTGGTTTGAGAATTTCAGTGCCCCAGAATAGCGGAGAACGACATCAGTAAACTAAAATATTTCTCAGTGTCTGGTGGGGTAGAGGTGGTAGAGCAGTTGAGTCAGACTTATCTGGACACTGCACCTGCTTGCTTCAGGTGACAATGTTGTATTTTGTTAACAGTTTCATCTACGACAAGATTTTCTTCCAGTGTCCATAACAAGCATTAAAAATAGTAATTCAGTAATAACGTAAAACAAGACTAGGTCAAAACCTAGTATGTGGCTGGACCACCCTTTTTCTGTTTGTTGCTCTCCTATTCCCTGTGCTCACATATACAGTAATTTAATACAGCTGAATTCCCAATAAAGCTGTTCTCATTTACATGTTTTTCTGTTTCTGTTGTCAGACAACAGAACAAGTATGAAATAGTGACTGAAATGCGGCCCATTAAGAGACCAAATGTTAACCAGCAGTCACTTCCAAGCCATTTCATTTCTGCCTGTAAACGCCCCCCCATGATGCAACAGAAACTGTTTGTGCTAATCAGTTTTGAAAGAGCAACGGCCAGTGGGGAAACTTCAGTACTTAGTCACATTTTGGCTGACAAGTGGTGTAGCTTTATTCACTCAGTCAGTCAGTCATGGAGATTGCCGTTTAAAAATAATGGGTTACGTAACTGTGTTGCAATGGCTGAGGTAGAGCACTCTTTTCTACTGAAACCCCATTTTATAATGATATCCTTGAGAGGAAATCATGACCAATGATTCATGAGCACGGTGCTCATACAATCTACAAACAAGAGGTTAGGTTCTTCTTCAGTCCAGAGAATAAATAAGCTCTTCCTCACTGTATAAAACCCCCAAATGACCTAACTGAAGAATCCACATTAATTACATGGAAGTGGAGGGAAATTATGGGCTTGAGCGTTTTATTTGAAATTCTTCCAAGGAACCATCTGAGGAACCCCAGATGAGTAAAGTTCCCTAGAAACATTATTTTTACTTGCGTGTTGGCCAAGAAGAGACTCTGAATTTGGGATTTTGGGAAAGTATGTAACAGCTTGATCAGGTCGTCAACATCTAAAACATGGACAGTTTAGAGTTTTACCTCATGTGCGGGGAAGCGGGAGAGGGCATGGATGCAGCGCAGCGAGGCGATCTTTACACTCTGCAAGAAACAAGAAACAAACAAAACATTGCTAAGAGCTCTGGCTAATTAACATGTCCATGCCATATAATGGGTAGCTCCAGTTGACTGATTAAGATACAGTATTATGCTCCAACTGTGAGTATGTGCAGTATGCCACATTTTAACAGGAGTAATGAGCTGGTTAATGTGTTTTCATGTCATTTTCTTCCCTTTCTGATACATGAAGGTTTTTTCCAGTTTGCATGTGCATTGTCAGGGTGAATACACACCCTGACGCTGCTGATTACATATTCAGCTTTACTTTGTCCTGCGCCAAATCACACAAGTCGTGACAGAAAAATCTGTATAGAAAACACGATCAGGTATGGTATCTCACTAACCATGGCTGGACTAGAGATGAGGGCCAGCAACCTGCCGACCAAGGCCTCGAGCTGCTGTATGAGAGCTGATGGTGGGTCGATGAGGACGGGCTCCAGACAGGACAGGGTGGACAGCTGGACACCCTGATCGGGACACGACAAGGCCTCCAACAGCAGTGACAGGAGCTGGACGGGGACAAAAAAACTTCACATAACCGTGGTTCATTTTCCAAAGGGCAGCGTACATTTGTCAATAATTGCGGGCAACCGCTAGCTGCAGCAGTTTAAATACAATTTGAGATTCAACTTGCAGAGACCAAAACAGTTTCCTGTTCACTCACCGCTGGTAGTTCTGTGATTTGAACCTGCTTCGGCAGCTTATTGACAATGTTGGACAGAGCCTTCAGGTAGTTGGGCTTCTTCTCTGGAGAAGAGACAGAGAGTGAATAAAGTTGACTAAATGTAACCAAAACTGAGACCAAAACATGCAGGGGATACACAGTGGAAAAAGTCTAAAATCCTAACAAAAATCTCCTGTAAAAGCAGAATTTAATTTATTTCAAACGCACAATCTCCTCGGCAGTACTGTTGCCGTGTACCTTTTGGCGCAGCATTGAAGCCCTGGACCAACTTTGCTGAATTCTCACTGAAGAAGCGCTGGCGGTACATGATGCGAACATCGGCATGGCAACCACGGTTAAGAACGTCAGCGGAGTCGCTCATCAGCAGTGAGAAGCCGTCTGCTGCCATCGCTCCCAGATCGGCATCATCGAGCAGAGAGAAGAGCTTCAAGAATACACAGTGTAAAACTCAGTGATGACACCATGTTAGCAAGAGCTGACACTTTCCAATATCAGGTGTTAAACTGTGCATTGCCAGAATAAGACTCGGTAAAATACTTGTCATGAAACACAAGGTCAAATAAAGTGTGTTAAATAAAGGACATTGCTGAGTGAGTGAATGTTGCTGACAGCATTTACCTTGTCAGTCAGTGCTGTGGACAGAGGGTGGTATCGGAGAAGCAAAGCCTTGGCCACCTGGAGACAAAAGCATCTTTACTGTACAGGCTTATCCTAAAATAACTCTATTTATTTATCAGTTAACTAAATCTACTGACTGAAAGCTGATACTAAGTTAAGTAAAAATTCAATTAAACCTTTTTGCATCTACACATACCAAATGTCAGACCAAAACTTTTGACACGAATTTGGAAAAAAGTATTCTAGCAGCCTATGAGAAATAATAATGCAAACAATCAGCAGTAGAAATATTGAAAACAGTGCAACTCTTACCCAGATCATGAGGGTGAATGCCTGAGTGCGTACAGGTGAAGATGCCGAGTCCAGCTCTCTGCACACTCTCTTCATTGTCCTCTGAATGAGGCTATCAAGAGAATCACCTGAAGAGAAAAAAAAAAAACGTCAAACCATTACCTCAGCTTTTAACTGACACGACGAAGCTCCCAGTTTTGCCACAAAAACTTGTGACTCCTGACAAGAGCTTGAAGTAGAAAACGGACCCTGTGGTCGCTTGTTGACCAGCCCAGCGAAGCACTTTGCAGCAGAGGTGTAAGACAGCGGGTGGCTGCAGGTGCAGCTCATCTCCTCCAGCTGTGACAGCAGCTGGTCCATCTGGGGCACCTCCACCTAGACGACACACAGAACACTGTGAGAATACAGCTTCAGAAACTCCAACAATTATTTTAAAGACTCTCAATAAAAGCAAATTTAGGTGATTGAGATGAGACTCACACTGCGAGGTAACGAGCACACGCAGCCCATGAGCAGACAAACCATCTGAGACTGGCTCCACGAGTCCCCCTGCTGCTTCTAGGGAAACATTACATGTTTCCATATTTACAATTTTCAGCTAATAGTGACATGAAAGGTTATGCAGATCCATAGATAACCAACTCTTAAATCGGTGCTGGGAAATATAAATGATATCATGTATACAGATAATAATAATTCTGCAATATAGTTGCATTTTTATGATACTGTCTTCAATAGCAACGATGTTTATTTTTTAACTTAAATTTTCATTAATTGCACAGTGAGGCAATAATGAGGAACTTGTCGTATCAACCAAATGTACTGAGAGAATATTTGAAGAAAAGCCTCAGAATTTTAAAACTACCTTCACAAACAACACACAAAAACACACTCATATGCACCAATCCCTGTACGGACAGACCTTGAGCAGCTGGATGTGTGAAGGGAAGGAGTTGTCGGGCAAAAAGGAGACATCACCGTTTAGGAAGAGAGAGACAGCCCTTGACGCTGTTTGTCCCGCCAACCTGACGACATGAAACACCCCGAGAGGAAACCACACAGACCTCGTGAAGAATGCTTTTACATTGTACAACATATCAAAGACTGGGAAAGAAAGAATAGTGAGAGACCGACAGGAAACTGTAGCATATTCAGGTTTTCCATTTGCAAGCTTGAAAAAAAAAGATTTAAGAACAGATTTAAAATCAAACAGGAAAGCGACCAATAAAAGTTTTTTTTTTTTAAAAAAAAAAAAGCAGCCTCTTCTCTACAGTTCTACAGCTTTAAAGTGTCTGTAAGAGCAGACAATATGCTTTTGGTTATGACGTTTATGAAATAAATCTGTGTTTAATAAGCAAAAGCAAAAGATAAACCATTAAAATATAAACCGTTAATCCCGTTCTAAACCTGTTCTCTGCAACAGATCTGAAACCTTACAGTTTTTAACCATGATATATGACATTTATCTCTACATGATATTCTTGACACACTACTTACCAGTGCAGTGTCAAACTGTCTAGATGTGCATTGGTCTAAATCATCAGTTTACTGACATTGTTTCTATTGGATTTCTTTGTGTTGAAGACTTTCTAACATTTACTCCTAACTAACATTTTGTATTACTAAGATGTGATGCTGCCTAGTGTGCCTTCAGGTTGGACAATTTTTTGGGGATTTAACAAGCTGGAAAATATTCTGGTACTGTGGTTTTCGAGTGCAATGCCAGCATGGTGACACAAGTGTTCATGGAAAAGAAAAAACAAAGAGAGGAAACAAACAAAAAAAGGAGGCAGAGAGATCGCTTATACTTACATTGGCTGTAGCATGGAGCAGGAAGTACTGATGACAGGGACCATAGCAGACAGGACCACTTCCTCTACCAGAGGACTTCGACGACTAGAGGACCCCTCACCTGCAAAACATGTACCAGTTGTGAGAAACACACACAGCATGAGGTCACCATTACACATAAACAAGGAGCTATCAAAATGTTCTAGGGATTTTTGAGACTGCGATGAAGGAAGAAGGACTGTGGTGAAGTCCATTCAGGAACTCCTGCTTACTCTGCAGTGCCGCTTGGAGCGCCAGCGACAGCAGCCGCGGGATGATGAGTTCATGGAAGCATCGCCCTGTCTCCTCAGTGTCCTGAACCTGCTCTGCTATCCTCTGGAGGCTGCGACAGGCCAACACCACCTCCTCCACTGAGAAACCGACGCTACCTGAAAACAACAGGAAGTCTTATTTTCTTGAGCCTGTACAAGTGAGACAGTTCCTGTGGATTTAAAGCACAACGACACACCTCACATGTAATAACTGATGCGTGTCATTTGACACTGGCACACTGCAGATGGGAGATTTGAAGTGTCAGCTAGCAGTGATGCCCCTTACATTCCAGCATTTGACGGGTTAACTGTCAAAATTTTTATGTCACGAGAGCAACTGATAGAAAACTAAACAAAGCCATTCTTATTTGGTCATTGTAGCTCGAAAACTCGTTTTGTCCCCCCTTCCTTATTCAGCACAATAAAACTGCTTAAAAAAAATAGGACACATGAAGGCAAAGATGTATTTAATGTAAATATGATCACTGAAATTAGCTGCCATATGCTCTGAGTTTGTCCTCACAGGTTATAGGTTAACAAATGTTGCTCGCCAATGTTAAGACTGAACACCGTTTACTTCCATCGATCGTTTGATAATAAGTGAGTCTATACTAGGAGCCAGAGGACCATCTGTCCTGACAGATTACCTGTGTGTGCTGAGCTGAGGACCTCCAGGAGAACAGGCGTGCTCTCCCGTACAACACTGGGCTGGGTGGACACCGCAGCCAGAGCAGACAAACACCGCTGACGCACTGCATGGTGGGAATGCTCCTCAGAAGCTTCTCTGTTGTTGTCTTGATCCATGGGCTCTGAGCAGAGGCGAGAGGAGAGGGAAAGGTTGGTCAGGCATTTCGTTGGAAATTCATGATCAACATTACTGATGCCAAATTTCCTCTACTAAACACTCACTGAGAGGAGAGAAGTATTTTTTTACTTAGTATTTGTAACTGATTTAGTCCATTTGAAGAGATTTCTTTTCACTTTGACATAAAAATAATTTCTTTGTGGATCAGTGTCAAAAAAGTTTGAAGTGCTAAATACACAGTGACTAGTCCAAAAAGGGTAAAAACACTTTATACAGGTATTAATATTTGTATTAAACAATGTGTATAAGTTTTTCCACTTATTTTGTATTGCATGTACAGATGTCATAATTTTTATGATAGGCTTTTCACTTACCAGAAAACATCTCCTTCTTTAGTCTTGGGATCAGTTGGGTGATAAAGGCTTCTGGGTACAGCTCTGCTAAGGTTCCAGCAGACTCTACCACAGCAAGACTGGAGGCACAAACAGGACAGACACACAGAGAGACAAGATTTATGTTTACTTCAACTGAAACATCTCGGTTCTGATTGTATCAAAAAAAAAAAAATGCTTAAAGATGCTTAAACTAATTGTTCTGTTTTACTTGGCTCTAAAGTACTCTAAGTACTCAATATGAGCGTGAGTGATAAGTTTGTGCAACTGTGTGTGTGTGTGTGTGTGTGTGTTTAAGAGATAAAAAGAAAAGGAGCAATACAGGAATCAAGTGGATGACAGAGAGAGATGAAAGTTGTTTCCACCATGAGCTGACCTGACTCTGTCATCCTCCTCCGTGAGCAAAATTCTGTTCAGGTGATCTACAGCCAGCTCAATATCCGAGGCCAACAGCAGACCTGAGAGACAAAGCATTTGTAATATTTGAGTAAGGACAAAACCTGGCTCTGCTGTAAGCTGTAAATGTAGGAGTTTATTGTATCTGACCTGTTTGTTGTGCCAGTGGGGTGAGCATGGAGGTGGCTGTGATCTGCAGACTGGAATTAGTCTCCGACAGAGCTGAAAACACCATGCTGCACAGAGACTGACGGAAAGCTAAAAACACACTCTCTTCTACTGTGGAGGGATGGAACACACAAAGAAACAGATGAGTTAAGGGTCTTGGGTTTTGTTTTGAACTTTAAGGAAAGCAAATTGTGTCTTTAGTCTCCATAGCCATGTACACACAGAACTTGAGCAGTGACAGTATTTAAAAAGAGGAGAGCAGATAATCCTTTCTGAAGTTCCTTTATGACAAATGTACACAAACGTGCTATACAGTACATCTTGAAAACTCACAATTTAATGTTAAGAGACATAAACCTACACCAAGCTTTTCATTCTTGTCATTTTACAGGATGTTTGAGATGAAACAGATGAGCAATAAAACCCAGGAGTTTCAGATATCCAGATTTTAATCAGGGTCCACACTGGGACTGCAATAATTCAGTAATACTGTTGATAATCTTTCAAGAGGATTTTATTATGTGGACGTAATTACATCCAAATCGGACACTGTCATTAAAATGTCGTACAAATGTGACAAATGAGGTAGTATAATTGAGGGATTATCATCATTTTTTATTGGTGTTAAAGTGGAACAAGATGCAGCAGTGAGAAGAGGAGGTCAAACAGGACCAGCCTGGAGTGGATTTGATGTGCTGAAGTTGAACAGTGATGAATGCAGCACTCACCGTTCTCTGAAGACTGGCTGGTTTTTACTGACTGGATGAATCGAAGCACCACTTCCAGTAATGTCCGTCTATGGGAGCACTGCTCAGAAAGCAAAAAGTCACGTTTTCTTGTTTATTACAAAGTTGCTGGTTGAAAATAAGAAAATAAAATAACCTCAAAAAGATGGTCTAGATGTTCAAATGCATAACAACACAAGTAAAAGCTCCACTCTCCCCATCACCCAACAGTCGGAAAACTTACTCACATTAAACTAATAGACATTTGGATGTCAGTTTTATTTGTTTACCTGTGTTCTGCTGCTGTACTGCTCGATGAGAGAGGGCATGACAGCGGCTGTTACGATGTGGCTCGCCCTGTTGGAGCCGCTGCAGGCAGCCTGCAGCAGCTTGGCACTGGGCCACACAAGCTTCAGGTCTGGCTCACACAGGTGATGTTTGCAGTCTGGAACAACATCACACTCTCTCATTTAAAAACAGTATCACCGAGCTTTTACTACAGATGAGATCCTGAGGGGTCAGTTTCCTCAAAAACTGTTGATTTATTGACTTTAGCTGGTGAGTTGTGGGTGTGTTATTAAAGTTGTCTTAGTAGAGAGGGTGTCTCTACCATCAAACACGGCACAACACATTTTGAGTGTCTCACATGCTGTTTCGAGGGCTTTTCTACCCTGAATAGACCAACTTTCTGAGGAGATTTCTGGATTCTGATTGGCTGGAAGGTATGGATTAACTTTTTGTAACCAGACAGTTTAACCAGACACCTCTGCCGTAAGTGTTTCGTTGCGCTTCTAAATGAATGTGCCGGTATCAAACTGTAGGTAAAGACAGCAACAGTCCGGCTTAGCTAAAGAGCTTGGAGCTAGGGTTATTTGTGTAACCACCACCACCAACCAAAAAATAGGTTGGGTGGTTCTTAGGCCCGGCGTCATGCATTACAGTCATTGTATGAAGAACTCGATGGGTGTTACCCCTCACTTAAAATATTGACATTTAAAAATCAACCAAATCCAAGGGTCTATATTGTAATTACACTTCTAGAGACCTAATTCTATAAAGTCTATAAAGGTGTGATATTGGTTACTAAGTTTCCTTTGCACTAACTGCACTTTGGCAGAAAACTACCCTTCCTTGGAGGGTAATATTTTGTATAGTGGACTGTTAACATAGCATGTTGATCATGAAAGCGTGAACTGTCATTGTGGTATAATTTCCTGCCCATCTACTCAAGCAGCGCTCCACTGCAGCAAACTCTACCATTACCACAGTGTCGACATATTTAGTTCAACAGCGCTGCCTAACTGTTACTCTGACTGTATAAGGGCATTTAGTGAGTTCTTTAACAACTCTTTTCCACTTTGGTTGTTTCAATGTCATCCAAATTTACCGTATTTCTTTAATGGTAATTTTCTTTCTTTCTTTTTTTTTTTTTAATACATGTTTTTGTTCACCTACAGGGTTAATTTGTCCTACGTGTAAAATTTTGCATTTTATACATTTTTTTTTTAGAAAGTTTTTCATTAGGTATGTGCACATATGTTAGATTTTAGCATTTCACCTTTGAGAACAAGATCCAGGAAGGTGCTGAGGGAGTCTTCAGAGTCAGAGTTGAGGACTGAGCGAGACAGACAGGAAGTGAGTGCGGTAAGAGCAGTGAGGCCTGCAGACTCAATCCTCTCACTGGATGTCTGAAACACCTGCAATGAAACAATTAGGGGGAACTAACTTCCGATTCTGTAAAACCTGATCATACCAGCAATTTGTTTGCTCGTGTGTGGATGGCTACACAGTATTGGAAAAGTTTATTGTGATGCATTACTGTGTTGGATTTGTTCATCTAGAGGCTCTTGCGAAGACAAGAAAACCTGAAGAATATCAGCACTGGTCCAGACTTAATCTTGTTTTACTTGAGAAATTCCATTTGTTCCTTTCATCCCATAAAACTTTGTACTTTCAGTCCTGTCCTGTAGTTGGTGTCAATGATATGAGAATTGAATATGATGAATCGTCCCCCAGTTCTTTCGTTAGAGGATTTTTGCATTTTTGGCTCCCAGCTGCCATAATTTTGTGCCACATATGTTCTAATGTCAATATTTTCATCTGGACAAACAATACGAACTAAAGAAATAAGATGCAGAGATTCAATAAACTGATCCATGGTTGGCTGACGTGAATGCACCAGCTTCTTGTTGTTAAGGATGGAGAGGGTAAAAAGAAGTATTACACTTTCTGAATGCTAATACTCACAAAATCCACACTTCAAGATGCTTAAATGTCCTAACAAAGCTTAGACACCATATACACACATAAATGAATCAAAATAACTCATGGTATTTGTGTAATAGTCACTTCAATAACGCTTAGTTTTCACAAAAATTTGTTTCAAACAAACCTCTCTGCGCAGTGATGTCCACAGTCCCTCAAGGAATTCTGCTAAGTCCTTATGTTCGTATTGTGACACACAAGCGGTCTGGAAAATACAAATTGTTAAATAATAAGCAGCCAGGTACAACTTTTTTTAAATGAAATACTCTCAAAAAGAATTTTTGTAACCCTTTACCAGTAAATCCCTGCATCAAATTCATTAATCATACACATAGCCCTCTGCTTTTAGCCTCTCAGCACCTTCACAATAGTTGTAATGCCTGACTGTGTCTCTATTCTTGAGGGAATATCAACTGGATATCATTCATATTAACCCATACAGACTTCTTTCAGATGCGAACATGAAACTGGCAAGTTTGAGTTAAATGTTTCTATCTCCAACCCCACGGGATAGTGTTATGACCAGAGGCCCAGAGGATGTTTAGAAAGGAGCCAGGAATCTCACCAGAGTCTGCAGCGAATCCAGCTTCGCACTCTGAATGTCTGAGTCCAGCTTCTCAATGATGAGAGGCAACAGAAACTGTAACAGTGTGGTAATAAACACAGTATAAACACTCCATGCACCCTGACAGACAACTCTTGCCAGGTCACACAATTTCCATTGCACCAGAAAGCAAAATGTAAATGGACCAACCTCAGCAAATTTTGGTGTCCCCGTCAGGACAGCCCTCAGCGCCTCAATTAGTTCCTCTTTGGTGATGCCGTGGGGGTCATTGGGAGGCTGGGGGGGAGGTTATGGAGATGAGAGTAAAGGAAGAAAAGATAAACAGGCTATTAAAACACGCAGAAATCATGCATGCACTTAACAATAAGTTGACACTGACAAATTCAGTTCAGGGACTTTCATTTTCCTAAACAGATTACCTTCCATCACAGTAGCACTAAGACTAGACCTCTGAAAGCATTTATAGATATTTCATGACTAATCCAAAAAAATTTGCTGTGCAGAAATAAAGTCAGGTTATTCTAATATAATCGGTCTAACAATATGTGCAGTTTTCCTGCAAATTCAAAAATAGCGAGTGAAACTTGCAATACTATCATTTACATTCTTCATTTAACATTTAATTCATAATAATACATTGCTCACAAAATTTAAACTAGATAGTTAATTTTAAATGCAGGTAACAAATCCCAGAGAAGAGGTGGTACCTTTAAAAGTTCCTAAGTAAAAACAGTTCCTGGTTTTTAATGGAGAGCTTTAATTTTGAAATTAACATTACAATGTCTAATACTAATACAGAGATTATTTTCCTGTTTACAAAGAAACAATTGCAGAATAATATTTAAGCAAACTGGGTGAATCAAGAACATTAGTGTAGATGGTACATTCTTTGCAGCTTCTCATTTTGTTCCAGACTGGGGAGACATAATGGGTTTAAACCTTCCCTTCTTAAGTCCAAAAGACAAAATACTAACCTTCCTGTTAAAGACCTAGAAGGGATTTTAAGATTTTGGTGTGGTAACAGAATTTTGCAGTCATCACGCTACACAAAAAAAAAAAAAAACAAAAACATATCATATCAGCAGCAATGTGGCAGTGTGCTGGTTTGCTCCAGAAGAGTCAGCAAATGTTCTAAGAGATGTGATCTTCTGTGACGTAGAGATGGGAAATGAGCAGATGAGGACGCAGCTGCTGCGTTATTGTTTTTTCTACAGAGTTTATGTGAGGTCACAGGAAGTCGGTGATGACATTTCTGTCTGCTACGCTCTCTGCTGTCATCAATTCTCACTCCATAGCAGCTGAGTAAACAGGGACTTACGGGGCTGAAGTCAATGGGGAAATAGCAGGATGTCACTTCGAACAGCTCCTCTGTGAATTTACCTGAGACAGCAAACAGGAAATTGACAGGAGGCAAAATAGATTCTTACACGATTAGCTCAAAATCGAAGAGCTTGAATTGTGCATTGGACAGTAACAGGGTTATAAAAACGTCAGAGGGGGGACAAAGCGAGAGAGATGCTGTATATGCGCTCACCTAGATCGTAACCTCGGTGGATGATGTTCTTTGCAATCTGGAAAGCTAGCAGGAGGTTGCGAGGATCCCTCTCGCCATCCATTGACTGGACAAAGCCGAACACAAAGTCTGCCCCCAAACCCTTCAGCTCTGTGGATTAATCAAACAGGAAGACCCTGATTTATTCAGTTTTGTTATATAGCTGACAGAAATAGAGCCTGGACACATAATTTTTGGACCACGGTGACAAATTCCTACAAGGGAGAGACCGCTAAGTTGGAGGATTTGCACCACGAAAAACATTTTTATCCTCCTCCACAAAGTCTAAGGAAGCTGTAAGGATGCTGTGCATAGGCTACAACTGTGTTCAGCATTGCTTAATCTAACATAGTGTGACCACCAACCCAAAAACCACAGAGGATTCATTTTATTAAATGAAACTGAGAAAAAAACAACTAAATCTATGGCGAACAACCAGACGAAAACCTCGCTCATTATGTGTCTCTTACCAGCCTCTCTGGTCTCCATAAGGTTGATGAGCATGTTATAGACGCAGGACCTCTCAGCCAGCATCAGAGACTGGGGAAAAATAAACAAACCAAATGAGCTTTTTACCCACAATGCCTAGGTTTAGAACTATTTCCATTAGTCACGTTTACCCTTAAAGGATAATTAATAAAAGAGGAAGTGCTTTGCAGAACACGGATGAAACAAGAAGGACATCATCAAACACTCTGAAAAGCATGGTGAGATATTGCACAGGTGTGTGTTTGCATATATCAGGTCTATTGAGGCAGTTTGATGCAGTTCAAATTCACAAAGCACACAGAGCCTTAAAACAGTAACAGACTTCTTTAGATATGTAAAACCTGCTCGCTGCAACTTAAACCATCTTTACTATAACACAGTGTTGAATCTCACCTGTACATGAACATCCTGGAACAAAGACCTCAGCATTGACACAGCTGAGCCAGGAGGCAACGCCGTGCATTTAGTCTGGAAAAAAGGACAAACACACACAATGTGCATGTTGATCTTTGCTATCACTTCTGGAGCTTTTCAAAACGATTCTCAAACCTGGCAAGCAGAAACTAACCTGCAAAAATTTAGCAGTCACTTAATCTTAGGCCGGATGTTTGGGACGTTGTTGTCACTGACAACCCGTCACAGACACTCACCAGTGCTCTAAGCCCCTGTAAGACAGGCGGTGTGATCACGTAATGGTCCTTTAGACGGTTTTCATAGAAAGCAATCAGCACTTCCACTGTGAAGAAGAGGAATAAGGAGACATGCAGTTAAAATATCACTCTGTACGGGAATATGTTACTGACAATGAAATAACTGACATGAAATTTTTTGATATATAAAGTACACTACAGTAAACATACGCATTTTTCAATATTTTAGATCATTCCATTTTTTCCATTCATTGATAGTAAATGGAGTTTAGCATTCAAATTATGATACATTCAATTAAGTTAGTCTGTAAATACCCTTATGAAGATATGGTATTTATTGATCTGATTATCTAGAAAACGACCAAAGATTAAAGAAGAGGGAAAATTAGATTACAACAGAAATGACAGAAAGGATGCCTACCTTCTCTCTCTGTAAGATTTCCATAGCACTCATGCAAAACCTCAGACAGCAGCTGGACTCCTCTGGCTCGAGTGTGAGGCTGGGAGCTCGTCAAACTAAGTCTACAATTGAGAAAAAAAATGTAGACGGAAATGAAAATGGAATACTTGAAAAGCACCTCTAATTGAGATGAACTGTTTCTTTTTATCAACCAAAGTCTGTGATATCAAATCAACATTTTGACATGGTGAGGTGTAGCTAATATTAAAAGGTAAAACAACTATATTACAACTTTAAAAAGATTTAATATCAAAGTCCATGGAACCCTGCTATGGCTCGGTGATATTGTCCAAATGAAAAATCTAGATATTTCTGAGGGTCATGCATCTGAAACCTCTTAACTCCCACCACTTCCGTCCTCTTACTTGTACCAAAACTAGAAAGAGACCGCATAAGATGAATTGAAAAATGACTCCAGCTTGGTCAAGCTTTTGATTATGTTTTTGTTATTGCTGTGATGTTACTGAGGATGTTGACAGCTCACCCCAGTGCTTCCACCAGCTGCAGTATTGTAAACTGTCCCTCTTTGACACCTGAAAATAAAATCGGGTTCAGTGAATTGTCATAAACAGTGATACGATAATCAACTACACACCCACACGGTAAACTGACCTGGCAGCACAGGAGGATAACTGAGTTATATCTGGTAGTTACCTACAGATTAACAAGCAGCATCGGCGGAGTTCAAAGGTACAGAGTTCATTGACAGGATGCTTTAAGGCGGACACACAAACACAGCGGCTAGCAAAGCAGCGTGCGGTTAAACGACAACGGACTAGCATTCAAATTCACAGTACTAGTCGAATGACTAGTGCAATAAAACATGATGTTCGGTATTTGCTGGTACGTCGACAGAGGGAGCAGACTCTTGTCACAGCGTATGTTTTGTGTCATGAGGTCGTTATACCTCACAGGATGTTGTGGCCCTAAGTTAGCTAGTTTCGCATCATGCCGTGTTGCGCATCGCTGAAGAGGCAGCTCAGCAGCATCCACAGCGTTTATTTCACAACGAGCTGTTCTGGGAGAGTGTCGAGGAAAATGAGACAAAGAGTTATTTACCTGTTGCTGTATCTTTGGCCTTGCTGTCTTGTAGTCCCGAGACAAATTCCTCCACCAGAGACAGCAGCAAGCCACTGTCCGCAGCCATCGTGCCCCTGTACCTACCCTGATACCACGCATGCGCGAGAAGTTGGGGTGAAACGCAAAACTGACTAATTTTGCATAAAGTTTTATAAAACAGGTTCGTTAACAAACAGTACAGTGATAAATTGAGGCCATGTTCGTTATGTGCGTGTTCCTTGAATTTTAACCGTTCGCTGAATGTTGAAATAAAAACCGCAATATTTAGTTTTTGGTGCTGCCTTTAGATGCTGTCCGAATACCAAAATACTCCAAAGACTACAACCTGACTAAACTGAAATTCTCTTTGATATTCCTGATGTACATCGTCTGCCCTTTCACTTAAGCAGAGTGTGCTTCTATACTGTTTTTGAACAGTTTAAAGTGAATAACTACCAGTGTCATTAAAAAATAATATACGCGATAGAATCAAAGTAGCTGTATGTGACAGACCTCCGTCGGTACTGAATTTATTTCTATCTTCCTCCACTCATAGTTCCCTTTCGTCCTGACGTAAGAGAACCCAACACCAGCATGCGTGCATACGCGCAAGCGTAAAAAAGTTCGGTGTTGCTAGCTCCGCCGCGCTAGTCACCTTTCACCAGCAGAGAGGAAAGTAACGTTTTCAGGGGCTTTAAAGACGGAGCTCTTGAGACAGCGTCAAGGAATTGATGTGGTACACCGAGGGCTGCGGGAAACTGTAACTACCCACCACATCTGGGAGAAGCTCATCGTACAGAGAAATGGTCACGAGTGCGCGTAAGTTTTTATGTTTACTGATGTGGTAGCTAGCTGACTGGCCCTGTTAGCTTGCTAGCGAGGACGGTGTGCGCTGCTTGCGCTGCTGAACATCCACATTTAAAACTAACCCAACTTAACAGGCAAGTTAGATAATAGACATGTTTCTGCTTATATCATAACATTAAAAAAACAGTTTGGCAGATGTTACGGCTGGCTGTTAGTTTGGCTACCAAACTCTTGTAACGTCGGTGCGGGCCACGAGCTTTGAATCTTTTTTGTCAAACACAAGCAGCGCTGATACAGAAAGAGAGAAAACGCACATCAAGCCACGATCCCGCAGGTACAGCTCAGCCCAGCGCTATCAAACATCCAAGCGATCAACCTTTTTGCCCTTACGAATGACATATCAGGCTTGCAAGTCTGGACCTGCGACCCGTCCTCCCAATTGGACCTAGTTCATCGTCTTCGTCCGTGATGGGCCCGTTGCTCAGCTGGTGAGACGCGTGGAAACAGTCTGCAGTCTGACCATGGGAGGATGTGTTGGGAGATACTGGCAGGGCTGGGAGGACACACAGAGCCGAGGCTCGTCCAGGAACGGTGGACGAGGAGGTAAGACCACTGTGTATGTGTGTGTCCTGTTTATGTATATGTAGGTTGCTTCAGTAAACCATATGCATTTCTTTGTTGTTGTTGCAACACCAGGGCCTGGGACTTTTACTCTAACTGCTGGCATTGTGAACTCATTCTGGTTTTGACATCTTTCTCCAATTCACTCTTAACCCCTTCTGTGACAAAAATGGCATTTGGTATCTGACAACTGTCCAGTTCTGCATAATTGTTGGTATGCTACTTTATAAATACACCCAGTATACATTACAATGCACAAAAAAAAAAAAAAAAAACTAATAGAGGTGGTTGAGACTCACTCTTTCCAGATGTGTTTTCCATTCCTGCATCTCAAGTGACCACTTGTTCTTGGGTTTCACCTTTTTGTTTTTCTGTGGGAAAACCCTGACTGCTGGTAAACAGAGTAAAACACACTTTAGCACAAAGCCATGCAGCTAAATAACACAGAACTTTTTGTTACACCTCTCTGGGAGGTGTCTCTCTGTGGTCAGGGAGCCATTTGGATTCAAAAAACATATCTTTACACACAAGTGCATGCCAGCATGCTTGGACCAATGTCAAATGTGTATTGTACAGTTACAAATACTAAAGTGCCTCCTATAATAACTCGCACAACTGCAAATAAAGGGGAAGGATGCTGACAGCTATCGGTTCGCATCTTGGATAGGTAGTCAGATCCCCGGAGATACATTCTTAGTTGTAAGTGTAAATGCAGTGCAGTTACAGTTCAGCTGTATGCTGCCTGGACACAAGACCAGTGTAAAGCCAGTATGTTTGCTCCCTCAGTACACCAGTTTGTCGCTTTTTTCTTAGGACAAAGTTGCTTTCTTGTTTTGCCTGTTCACAGAATGGGGTTCAACTCCCTTGTGCTGTTTTAGGATGATCACCTACTAACATGGATTACATCCAAATTCACCTGCACTACACACACATTTGCCTGACATTGCACCTATAACAGGGCCGACAGTTTTCTCACCCAACAATTTCAAGCCTCACACTTAATCCCACAACATTAACCCTCTTGGGTCAACTGCTGTCTTAAAAAAGGTAATATGTTAGCCCTGTGAACACCATACTTCACTGCAGTAGGGAACTAAGCGGGATGCTGTGTTTACTGCAACCTCCAGCAAAGTAGAGGAGGTCACATCAATTCCTGAAGTTACTGATATGCCGATTATTCACATCAGGGACTTGAGTACATGCCCGTTACCTTCACGGAAGATGACATTCTTTCAAAGAGAGACACTGGCAGACTGCCATGATTTGTTCTTTTATACTTGTCTTTTATAGTGACAGATGGAATTTGGGTTGCTGCTTCAGCACTTAGCAAGGTTTATGAATGTTTTCATAAACTCACCTAGGATGGGAAATAAACCATTAGTCTCCAGCCGAGGTGCGGTCAAATCTGTGCTTGAGTTCGCCAATCCAGCAATTAACCAATATGTTATTTTACTTAAAAGCACAATGTTGAAAAGACTGATAAGTCAATTTGTTTTGAATTTCAGCATATCCGGCAAAATAAAGTTCCCATTATAGTGACTGATCAGGAATCTTAGTGTCTGTTATTCATTTGGATACACGTTCTGTCCCCTTTGTTTCTTACTGATGGACAATTTTTCAGTTAGTCTTGGTCCAGCGGGAATTCTCTCCCGTTTACATCATAAAAACAGGATGTTTTCAAGATGGATTCCAGCTTTGTATCAGGGAACGAAGGAGAATTCTTTGACCCCTAGCCACTTGGAAATATCCCCAAAGGAGCATCTAATATAGCTTTCTAGAGCAGAATGTGGCCTTTAAAGTAATTTTTCTTTGTTACTTGCTGAAGTGCCCTATGGACAGACTATTTAAAGTCAAAGCCGCCACAGCCGAGATTCCCCAGGTTTTGGCAGTGATTCATGGTAATTTCCCACCCTGATCGGTATCAACAAACACTCCCTACCAGACCAGGCTCTGATCAAAAAGAACAAGTCACATCATGTCCTGCTGCGTCATTGACTGGCTCCTCTAACGGGACTGAATCTACTCTGCTTGGCACACCCTCATACAGACAGCCATGTGAGAGGAAGAGGTGAAATACAATAGAAGACTGATGTGGTATCTCACCATTTTTCACAGTATGGGTTGATTTAATTTCAGTCCTCAGCATGCAGTAAAGATTTTGTCCTTATTTTTTTGGGATGAAATAGCTCTGTGATTTGTGTTGAATTGTAATGTATAGGTTTTGCCCCTGCGTCACGTTCGCCGAGTGACAAAAAGCCTCATTTGCATCCTTTAGGCTGAAATACACTCTGGTTGGACAACATGTCCACTGTGTCTGACAAGCAAGGATGTATACTCTTTTAGAGCAGGAAAAGTAGTAGGTTAAAGAAGAGGGGAGTGTGTGTGTTTGCTTAAGAAAATTAGAGGTATTTTGGGTGCAGTCTTGTCAGAAATCCGTAACGGGATACATTTAATTTGCTCCTGGTCTGCCAAGAATGTTTTCAATTCATTGACTCACTTCCTTTTGTTAATGCCTGCTTTTCATACACACTATCCACTGTGCCACACGTACTTCTGTAAAAAGTTCCCCCTTTTTTTAAAAATGTATTTCTACCACTTGAGGCCTCTAAACATGCTTCAGTTTGTGCATTTCACTGTTTCCCGTTTTACATACAGATTTTCGGCACGCATCCTTATTCAGTGTTTTGTTTTGTATCGAGTTGAGCTCACGTTTTACTATCCACAAGGAATCTCGATTGCAGGAGGTCACAATGACAATACAATGACAGTACAGAAACTATACTAAGTTTAGCTTACTACCAACTGCTTCTGCTAACTGTGCAGGATGTCAGCCCTTCAGAGAATATCCTCTGTAGATATCAGAGAATGTGTCCGTAAGAGATAACCCGTCTGAGACCCAAGTCAGCCCATGTTTTAGGAAAGGGGAGTCACCAAAACTGTAGAGCTGGAACCACAGGGTAGCTTCCACTACAGTAGTGTATTATTATGACAATTTAAATGATAACAAGTGATATCACAAAAGAAATGATGTTGTGGTAGGCAGTATACAGTATTTTAAGACATTTATCAACATGACATGGTATGTGTAAGTAAAGAAAGGAGGCAGTAATCAATCATACATTGTAAATGAAACTGCATGCGCCAAACAGCATAGAATATGAGTCTATATAATACATACACAGCAAAATTAACATGTGTACCAAGATTGAACTGTTAGCAAAAGCTTGCGATAGATTGAACGACCAAAATGAAAACAGTTCAAAGTTTAATTACCTGCAATAAAAGGAGGCATCACATCTGCCTCCGTGTTGCAACGCAGCAACAACATACAACATACGTTCGGTGCAACAAGTCCTCCACCTTAATGATCATATTGGTCGTTGGTCCATTTCCTCGGATATGACCTATAGGAGCATACCAGGGGCAGGTGTGCCAGATCTGCATCGTTGTGGTAACAACAGTAAACACACGGTTAGGGGTGTGGAAGGTCACGGTTTGGTTAGGTTTGGCCAAAAACCACTTGGTTAGGTTTAGGAAAAGATTGTGGTTTGGATTATAATTAATACTTCCTTAATGTTCAAGGAACTTAATTGTCATGGTAGCAATAATAAACAAATGGTTAAGGTTGTAGAACAGCCACGGGTAAAAGAAATAATTTTGATTATGGGTTTCCTGGGTGAAACCGAGAATCAAACCGTCTCCCGCGTTAAAATCCTGTGTCTGGACGACCCATCCATCCACCCCAACCTCCTCCTAACACGATGCTTGTCGCTCTTTTATAATACGTCACCTGACCTCCTCCTTTTGCTCCTGTCATAACTACTACGGCAGCTATAGGACGCCAAACAATAAAATGTAACTGGGTCGTAATAAGTTGCTTGTACAGACGAACTACGGGCTCATCTCGCTAGAGGCCACTGTAGCCATAATATAGACGTATATATTGTAAGAACATAGAGGGGAAACTGTTGACGAGTTGCTGGACAGAAAATGAATTGACAACTATTTTGATAGCAAACTATTGGTTTTAAAAATAAATTGACTGTTTTTCTTTGAATTAATTGATAGTGAACTGATTTTCTTTTGGGGTTTTATGATTATTCATGTGTTTATTTTATAGTCAACAGAAGGTATCTGGGGAAACAGTCATGGCCAATGAGAATATGGACCAAATTATCATAGATATGACACTTCAGATCCTTTCACAGCAAACGTCCACTACTACTTAAGTGATAGTTAGGAGGCCCCTTTGCTTCAGTTGGGATTAACTCTGCTCCAAGTGCTAATCCTACACCATCCCTCGTCCTCCAAATTGCTCCTCCTAAGACGCCCGCACTATAAATAATTTGTTTGAAAGAAAGGCAACCTCTTGGTTGTGTGCTGTCACCTTTATGGTCTTCTCCATTTTCCATCACTCCAGTTCTCAGTGACTGGCCTCTGTCCCTCTCAGGCATTCGTAAATGTAAGCTTGGGCCTATTTAATACTTGATTGCTCAAGTCACAGAACTACGTCACAGCCTATTCTGTCAAAGCAAATGTTACACAAGCAACAAGAGAAAAAAACTAGTATAGTAGATCATTTTGAGCCGCATCATTGGCGGGTAATCATAGCCGGTGGAAGTGTGCTTTGTTAATACTGAATGGTGGGAAACACAGGTAAGGTTACATTGACAGATATTGGCTACACATGCTTCATGCATATTGCAAACTCTGAATGTCCTCCTAATTTTAGATTCAGATGACATGGGGGGGGGGTTGTTCTGTCTCTGGTGACGGGTAGCATTTCTCTCTGCTGGCAGCTCTGTTTATGACTGCTAAGAGATGAAAGCACAGGATGTGAATTATATGGGAACATCATTTTCGTTCCAATCCATCTTCTGTAGACAACAAATAAAACAATACTAAATGCAACACTTAAGGTGCCCTGTGGAGTTTTTGACATTAGTATCGCTATGGAGCAATGTTTTCAAGAGTGGATCCCAATTTTAAGTTTGTTACACCTCAGGGGATACACACAGAGCATTTTGGTGAGAAACACTGAATATAAACATAACTTTAGTTTACAAGAAAACTCCACCGGGCACCTTTTAATATGGTACTGTGCACTGCAGAAATGTACACCCGTGTTGGTGCTTTCAGGCTCCTGTCACTGACACTGGATTTTTGTGTTTTTCCCGATTGATGGCAGCTCGTTCGCCACCATCAGGACTATGTTGATAAAGTTACTCCTGGGTTATGAGTGTCCAACGTCTCTCTTCAAATTTATACATTACAAACAGCAGACTTGTGAAATTAATATCAGTACCAATCAATGTAAATAAAAAATCAATGCACCTCTCCTATTACTAGTAAAATCCAAATATTTTAGCATAACTGAACTAACACACAGGCTTGCATTTGTAAATGTTAGACATTGCAGTATTCAAACCACTATTTCCATGCATTATACCCAATCTCGTAGGTTGCTGTCCCCTGCTTCCCGTTTTCCCTTCATCCCGTCATGCAAATCAACCCGCGCACCGCAAGTTTGTTGGGGTCTTTTTATGTCTCTGTAGTTCGCTTTATATGTTTCTTTTTCATAGTCAAGACCCATCAAGTTAACACCATGCAATCGATAGGTTTATTCATTTAATGTGCTATGCCAAATGTTCTTAAAAAAAGGTAATGGTGAGTCCCTAGCTAAAGTTGTTTCATTGCACTTGTTAAAAACAGCTTTGGTGCCTCTAACCAGCAGTAATCATGTTAGTTCACCAGAGATCTCACAGGCCGTTCCTTCTGACAAAACATTGGCAAATGGTAGTTAGCAGGTTGTCACCTTTTTTTTTTTCGCTGCGTGTAACAACCTTCTGTGGCTTTTCCTTTCCATTAAAGGACGTAATGAGCCTCTGAAGAAAGATCGTCCCAAGTGGAAGAGCGACTACCCGATGACAGAGGGCCAGCTACGGAGCAAGCGGGATGAGTTCTGGGACACAGCGCCGGCCTTCGAGGGCCGTAAAGAGATCTGGGACGCCCTGAAAGCCGCCGCTGTGGCACTGGAGTGTAACGACCACGAGCTGGCCCAGGCTATAGTGGACGGAGCCAGTATCACACTGCCACATGGTAAGAAGACAAAATGCACAGTACACTACAACAAATAGGCCTGACTCATGTCTGAATTGTGAGGGAAAAGACACAGATACACACACACACAGTCAGTGAAATAAAAGAATCACTGAAAATACCTGGTTGGTCCAGGGTATATAGCGCATATATTTAGACACACGTGCACAGAATAACCCACAGAACATTATTTTGCAATTTGACAATATATTTATATAACAGCTGTACTCTTTTCCTCGACACCCCTCTCCAGGTACTCTCACAGAGTGTTACGATGAACTCGGTAACCGCTACCAGCTGCCCGTCTACTGCCTGGCTCCACCTGTCAACCTCATCTCAGAACGCAGCGATGAGGATCCCAGCGACAGCCCCGAACCCCCCGTAGCACCCAAGAAGGAATTTCAGCTCAAGGTACCACAACAAGCCCCCGACAGACATAAAGAGTTATTGTTCTGATGTCATTCGGACGTAAAGAACAACTTAACACCCAAACACTGACACCCCCGGCCGACACGTATCAAATGTTTTCTCCTAACTTCCCATTCAAAACTGAAAGCAGTTACAGTGACTTCAAAAGTAAATGTAGTAACATTTGTAAATGAACACAAAAACGCATTCCCTCATTTCCAACCAATATAATGTGCTTATTATGTCAGTTTGTTTTATGCGGTTGCCTAGTGATTATTTTTTTTGGGTTACTCAATTATTTTGAATTCGGTCAATTTTTATGACCATAATCATTGCACTGTTATTTGGGGAAAAAACATGCTGAAATTGCAATGCTAAAACCAAACATTCCCGATCTTTCGTCTATGAATCTGTGCACATGGGACAGAGAGCGAAAACTGGCATGGAGTATGATCTGATCCCAAAACACTACCCAAGGCAGTATTGCAGGGTACCGTTTTGGTTTGTCCCTGAAAGGCAAATTTTACCTGTGTTCCCCTCTCCCCTGTAGGTGAGACTGTCCACAGGTAAGGACCTGCGCCTCAGCGCCAGCATGGCCGACACCATAGGGCAGCTTAAAAAGCAGCTGCAGGCCCAGGAGGACATCGACGCCACCCATCAGCGCTGGTTCTTCTCTGGCAAGTTGCTCACGGACAAGACGCGGCTGCAAGACACTAAGATCCAGAAGGACTTTGTCATCCAGGTCATCATCAACCCGCAGGCCCTCCGAGCCCCCAAGGCGTCACCCGCCTTATCTGAATAACTGAGAACAAAGAGGATAACGTGAGGGCTGACGCTGTGGGTGACAGACACTAAAGGACCAGAGGTGCCTCCTAATGCTGGATTGAAATAAAACTGAACTGCGGAGGTAACTACATGAGGGAGAAACTCTTAAGTGCTGCTTTCTTTCATCTATCAAGTGTCATTGTATTTTTTTTTGGGTATGTTGGGTTGTTCTTAAAGTGAATCCAGTCACCACACTAACTTGGGAGATCCTCTTCCCCTTGTCTCTTTGAAGCATTGCAAATTAAAGCAGAACCTATGCTAATGAGCAGCCTTTTCAAACACATCCAGCATGTGCATATCGTGCTGCACATACAAAGACTCGGCCTCTGCCCTTTTTGTCTGCACTAACGGTAACTAAGTGCCAATGGAAGAAATGCAGAAGTGTTTGTGTTGGTTTCAAAGCACATTTCTACTAGGACGCCGATGGACTCCGCACTGCATTCCTCGTCTCCTCCACAGATACAAGAGGGGAAGGTAGGGAGCGCGATACCGAACACTTCTTGTTTCCGTTTTTTCTTTTATTGAGGAAATTATGTAATCTCAGCTTTTTTGCACATTTGAAGATTATAACTATACTTTTGTGGTGGTTTGTGTGCCTTCTACATGATGAAACAAAAAAGGGTCAATGTCCTGAATGATGCTAGTTTTACCACTAGACTAAGCCTTCTGTATTTTTTTTTTTTTTTTTTTTTTTTTTTAGATTCAGGAACTCTTAGATTGACCCAAGCTATAACTGCTGCCTTTTTTTTTTTTTTAATTTTTTTTTTTAATTTTTTTTTTTTTTTTTTAATGATTTCACAAATCTTGCCGACAAAACATATGCTGTGTGGTTGCGGGCGTGCGTGCACGTGCGTGCGTGTGCGTGTGTGTGCGTGTTTGGGCAAAAGGAATATGTATTTTACCGATATGATACATTTCAGCTTGAACTAGCTCATGGAGACAAGACTGTTTCCCTGGTGTACAAGTCATAGCTTTGCAGTCAATCATATCATGTTGTCTAGGGAAAATAGAAGTTACAAAAATGCAAAGATTGTTGTCTTAAACCTTGACCACTTAATGAACAGCAGACCACTAGGGGGCAGCAACACAGCCCCGATATAATCAGTTCACCACCTGATGAATGTAAATCCAGTATTCACTCGCCTTTTATCCTCGGTGTTGTCCAGTCATTTAAAATATTTGTCACGCTTGTTCGCTAGAGGTTTGATTTTCTTCACCAGCATACAGATCGCTAGACTGAGCTGGTTTGCCGGAAATGGCTGCATACAAGTTTTATATGTGGGGATCGGTGAGAGCCGTTAGGAGTTGACCATATGGAGCAGTGAACCAAAACAATGAGCCAAAGAGCTGCAGATTCGAGTGTCCGTTCTCCGTGGATCCAGCAGTTGACAGCCTACTTTGAATTCTCTAACACTGCGTAGACATTAGACTTTACTTTTGTTTTAACCCCTCTCCAAGTCAATAAACATTTAGAGTCTTTGCGCAAGCCATTTAGCCTGACAGTTAAAAATGTCTCTAACTAAGCAGTAAGGTACTGGCGTTTTCCCTTTATATAGTCAGTGTTTGACTTTGACTGATCATTGTTGTACAGCAAAGATAATTGCTTTGAATGGAAAAGAGCCTCCGGCTTTGTCACCAACCACAGTGGCTGCCGAAAGACGGCAACATGTCGGCCTCAAACGAAATTGCAGTGAAATTATGCTGGTGGCTCATAGCTGAAGTCGCCGTTAGGCCTGACAGTCTGATTGGAAGAGACAAATGAAATTAAAACACTGGCTACTACATTCACACCACAGCTCAAACTAGATATTTCCCCCCTGTCAGATGTGACTTATTGGATTCACGAGAGCTGCGCTGTGAGGACCAGAAACATCCACTTAGCCGCATGGGAAGTTTTTCATTTTCAATCGGAGGCTTTTATCATACATTTCACTAAATGGTAGCTCTCTTGCCCAGTGTGTTGCCTCGTAAGACAACGAGACACAACAAAGGGAACGTAGATCATCTAGTGTGGAAGGGTGGCTGACAGAATTTCACCTGATTGGACAGAGGTCTGATGGCTCACATAGCTTATACATGGATCTTCCGGTTTTCATCTTGACGTTTGGTTGTTGAGCAACTTGGGTTTTTGACTTCTAGTGGAATTTTTAGACCTGCGATACGACCTACTCTGCTTCGGTGCAACACTGTCACTTCCAGGTCATGTTAGTGTCAAATTTGGGTTATAGCCCGGAATAGATATCGTGGCAGTTCAGGGTCGAGCTTCAAGACCTGCTTTGCGAATGCAGCCTGTGCTGTGCCACTCATGGCAGAATTCTGCCCGACACACAAGTCTACAGCTCGATGGGCTTCGTTTTCCTTCACTGCTCCCGTCGCACAATTCTCCAGCAGTATCATCCTTGAGGAAGTGAATTTGAACCATGAGTTTGAAACCTAACTGAGCCAAACCCCAACATATTAAGAAAAATGTCTTACCTTTAAATGAGTTTCATTTTCCTGTGTCTTTTTCTATACAGTTTCAACCTTGAAGTTAATCAAAATCACCCCTTTTTTTTCTTTTTTTTTTGGCTTCCCTTTACCAATGATTCTTTTGGGGATTTCTTAATCATTGAATGCAAACTTGAATAAGCATTTTTCTCTGTATGTGCAATACAATAGACATAGACCTCATGTCTTTTTTTTTTTTTTTTAGTTTCTGACACTAGAGATTTCATAGAGCACCAGCTATGAGTATTGTTAAAGTTCTGTCAAACTACAGATACAAGCCTGCTACAATCCGGATGCTTGTGTCAGCCGTTTCAAATGTTCATGTTTCACTTGGAAATGTATTCTAGTCTGTTGCCTTGACCGTTCGGATGGGCTTTCATCTTTCACGGACAAGATTATCTAAACATTAAAAATGCCTCCACAACTTTTCTTCCCCAGTGTCCATTTAGCATTCTGCCCTGCACGCCTCAGCTGCGCAGGTTAGGGTGTCGTCGAGCCTCAGGGTGTGTGTGTGTGTGGGGGGGGGGAACTCTGCTGACAACTTTATCGATAGCGTCTGCTGTTACAGCGCTGTTTAGTGAGCCATGGGTGGGGTTTTTTTGTCCTCATGTCTCTTGACCGTCTGTCCCTGTGCTTATCCTGAGCTTGCCCTCTTTTTTTTTTTTTTTTAAACTGAAATGAAGTAACATTAAGCAGTGGTCACTGTACCATCTTAAAACTCAAAAGGCTGAGCATCAGGTTGCAAACTTCGGAGAACTCCAGAAGGAACACCCCCCCCCCCCCCAGTGTCACATATGACGCTCGCAGCTAAGGAGAGCCCTTCGTCTCAAGGGAAGTGCATACAAATGCAGATAAGCTGTTCCTGATAAATGTGCTATGAAATGGATCAGATCTTTTTTCTAACTGATGGTTGCATGTTGGGATACAAGGATTTTTTTTTTTTTTTTTCCCCGACTAAACCTACCGTGATAAAATCAGCAAATGGAAAATGTAGCAAAGGTTTAATCTGCAAATGAATATTTGAAGTGATCGTGTGTGTGTTTTCTCCATTCTCCAATACCTCTGTCCGGATGGGTTTGCTGTGTGTTTTAAGAATGAAGTGGTTTGACTTCCTGTAGGAAAAGCCAAAGGTGTCCCAACATTAACGATGGCTCTGCTCTGTCCCAGTGAAGCCATTTCAGCGCGCCCACATGCACAACACCAGGACCCCGACACTGAGGCAGCTAGATGGAATTCAGCCATCATCCATTTTATTATTTACACCCGTGCTTTTTCTTACCGTCGGACCGCAAAATGCCCGTGATTCTAGCCGGTTAGACTTCGACAGCGCTACTCTAACAGGTGCCGCGGAATTGGCGGCGGAGTGAGACGCCAGTTCAACAGAGGCGGCACATCCCCGCGTGGTCCTGAGGTCCAACTAAGCGACGCGAAACTAGCTGCGAGTGGACCCTGGGTGCGCGGCCAAACCCTTGAGGGGCACGAATTAGCTCCTAGTGCAGAGAGCAGAAAAAAAAAAACGCTCTTCCCCCCCCCCCCCCGTAATGCAGGACAGAGACTTCGGCTTCGAGTTCGGTGTGACGATCATTGAGTCGAGAAAGCCTCAGGGTTCCAGTACAAGTCAAATGCGCCTTGGCAAATCGGAGATCACGCAGCCCCCCCTCTGCTTTTTTCTCTTCCCGTTTATTGTGAATAGAAAATTCCGCAACCCAAGCACAGGGGGGTCTGCGAATTTCACTCCGGCGTCTCCAATCTCACGTCTAAGCCCACTGACACCGGCCTCAGCCCGCGAGTCACACCTCTCATCTTAGTGAAGACCCTTTTTGAGAAAATGTAGTTCGAGCTCGCAAGGGGTCGAGCAGGGGAAATGTTCAGGCGTGGAGGCAAGGAGAGCTGCTGGAAGTAGCGCTCAAGTACCCCCCCCCCGGAGCAAACTCGGGAAAAACTCTCTAATTCCCGAACGTCTCTGCTAAGCAACCCTCCAAGATGCGGTCGAAAGCCCCAGAAAAACTTTGCCAGTGGACGCTGAGCTCAGATGTTTCTTTTTTTTTTTTTTTTTTTTTTTGGTCAAACTACTGTTTCTAGGGTCAAGAGACACCCGCATCTTTTCTTGACTCACTGGCACCCTCAGTGCGCTGCAGTTCTGAAGGCTGTTTTCCACAGTCGGGAGCAATGCGAATGGACATTGACCATAACACCAGGCAAGATGCAACACACACATTTGTTTTGCACTCATTCGAATGTATGTAACTCTCCGCACGTTTCAACACGTGAAAGACTTGACTTGGACAAAACTCTGATAGGACGTCTGCAGGACGTCATGCACATGTATGTTCGTGATACACAGATTAAATAAAATTTGCATATGATTATACAGGAAAAGCCATAATAGGTTGGAAATATTTATTTTACACTCGTAACAGCAAGTAACACGCCATACATCAAACTCAGATGTCCACATTGCAGTTAGATAGAGCTTTCTCATTGTTTTGACACATTAACAGCCATGTCGAAACCACTCACACGAAGGAAATTGTTTTTCAAATTGTCTAAGTTTAAAAAAAAAAAAAAAAACCCAGTATATTTAGTCAAAGAGAACAATGAAGTCATTATATGGACATTTCTTGATGATGAATGACACCTACAATTCATTTTACTACTCGGTGTGTTCATTTATATGCTGATTTCATTTTAAACCATGTTTTTAAACTGTTGAATAAAATCAAACTCTTGTAAAAACTAAGGACCGTTTTCTGCTTTTTCTTCTTCCTTTTGAATGAGTGAAATCAAAAGGGGCTGAGTTAATTACAGTGCGCCGTACAATTCGAGAAGTCAGCCCCGGCTCGTTGACCAGGCGCTGCAGCCGAGGTCCCGATCGGTCGTTAACCACAAGATGGAGCTCTGCCCCCTCTGCAAATCCTCCAGCGGGCCTCGGCCTCTTGGGCAGTGCAGGGAGTGATCACGAGTCCACTGAACACAAACAGCCGTGTTTGTTTTTAGCCTCCAACACATTCGGGCATGAATCCGATGATACACAGTATGTGTTGTCCTTGAAAGCAGCGTTTCCCAACCTGCAAGGTTCAAAAAATGGACCATGGAGAAGTTGTTTTTCATAAAAACATGTTTGTGCTTTTGGTTTTATTTTTAATGATTATTATTTAGAGGAAGGAACGAGCTGAGAAAAGTGACTTTTAAATTTTTGGTTTGGAAGTGCTCAGCTGTGAGCGACTGCACATACGTGTCCAAACTAGTCACACGCAGCATTCGAAAAATCCTCAACAAAGTCTCTGCACCGCGTTACCCAGCTACCAGCTGTCAATCACACGGCGTGGGCGGGAAGGTAACGGGACCAGTCTTCCTCGAATTTTTCCTCTGACGAAGTTTCAGTTTCTGTAGGTGGCGCTCTTTTCTTTTGCCGCCGAACTGCGGTATGCACCAGCGGTTATTATAATCACCCGTTTCTCCTTGTGTTTATAACAAACACATAACTGTAAAATCCCTCATTTCCTGTCTGAAAGGCAGGGAAATGCTACTAGACAGCAACCAAGTGTTTAAAGCAGAAAATGGATCAACTGTTGTAGGTTTGGTCCATTTTTTGTTATAGTAAATAGCCAATAGAGTCATTTTCTTACTGGTACTTTATGTGAAAAGACTGCCCATTATTACTGTCATGCTGCACATCGTTCTCCTAGTACACAGAGAGGGAGCTTTTTTTAAGCGGTGCAACTCTGTCTCTTCTTTCTTTCAGTCTCTGCAAATACAGTCAGCACGAGGTCTCTGGAGGGTTGCGGTGCGCTGGGCCTGGAAAAAGCCCCTATTGACCGTGGAATTTCACAGGGAGCGCTGTTTGTGGTCGCTCGCCCAGTCAGCTGTATTCTAAACTCTGTCCCCCCCCACTAGCAGTCCCAGGATGACCCTGACGCCACAGCGGAGGGTTTGGAGGCTTTGGACAGAGGCTCTTGTCTCAGGGGTCGTAACAATGTCCCAGGCTTGTGATTTTTACTTTGGAACCCCGTCAGTCTGTTTTATGAAAGTCCCACTTTGTAAAGCGTGTGTCCGGATCTTCTTGCCTCTGCCTCTTGTCTGTGTGCAGCAAAACCACTGGAGTGGACGCCATAAAGTTTAACACTAATCCTCCCCAATGAACACGACTGAAATTTTCTGAGATTACTTTAATACACAGTGCTCAAAAGTACCAACTGGCACAGTGACGCCAAGACTTGCCCCCTTTTTATGTCTGTATATGTAAAGTACGTATATCATTTAATTGTCCTATTCTCATATTTACGTGCATATATTGCTTTGAATAAATTTGTTGTGGGACTGAGTGCCGGGTAGTTTAAAGCAGCATTACTTATTCTATACAAAAATCTCCCCCGAAAAGACGAAACAATCCCCAGGTTGTCAAACTGGATCACAAAGTCAAGGTACAACCGCACTGTACATTTGCCCAAGCGAAGTTCTGTTTTCAGTATGATGGAAAGTCTGCCCCACGGGAAGTGGTCGGTCAAAAGGGAGAGTAAAATAAAAAGCAACCTGGAGGAGGCTGGACTCTCCAGCAAAATTCGTCTTGCACCCCCGCCAGACATAAGCAGTATGTTTCTTCATAGTTGGAAATTCCCTTATAGGCTGTAATTACAACTTCTGTAGGTTCCACTCCTACTGACTGTTAGTCAACCCAGACCAAAAGAATGACTAACTAACTTCCAAGGTAATGGTCAGTAGAAAACAGTGTGAGAAGGGGTCCAACGGTTTGCCAAACAAGTGTGTTTTAATAGACTGTGAAAAGGTGGTAGTGCCCTGACCTGTAACATTTATAGCACCGGCAACAGATAACTGTGGAGAAGGAATACAGTCCGGTGAAATCTTGACAATCTCCAACCTGGAGCAATTACTTAAATTCTTCCCAGTAGTAGTAGTGGATTTTTCCTATTTCTCCAGAATCCCAGCGCAATAAAGTTACTTCGCTGACGGTAATGCGTGATTTCTGAGTGATGAAATGCTCTTGGTGCTAATTGTGCAACCATGCCCTGGTTGAGTTCAAAGCCACAGCTCTAATTTCTCCTTTTTTTTCTGGCTTTCACTCCCTGTTTTCCATCAAGAATGTTTTTCCAGCCGTAGGAGATTTTTGCTTTGCTCCCCTCCCCCCATCACATTTTTTCTTCCAAGTAAATATTTTTGACACAAACTAATTGTACTGAGTAAAATTTAAATTTAATTTTTGTTTTTCCTAATCGGTTCCTTTGATTATCCTGTGAGTGACGTAGAATAAATTAGCTAAGGATGACTGTGTTTGGTGGAACTTCAATTAAAGAAATATGCTCTGTGCCACAGCAGCAGCAGTAAACAACTCTGAATTGGAAGGTTTTCTAGACTATCTTGATAGTGTTTCCATTGGGAACACAAATTTGTTTTCTAATTTATCCTCTCCTCTGCAGCTCCTGGAACAGTGTCATGCCGGCTTGCTTCTTAACAGAACCCACCATTATTTCTAATACCTGATCCCTTTCAGTGTACTGTGTGCTCTATGCTAGCGAACCTCCAGTAATCTGCTGCGTTAATTTACAGGAACTGGAGGGCATTCGTGAGTCATCAGGATGTTTATGAGAGGAGTATGTGGGCTCACTGTGGTATAAATACAGGGGATTGTTATGCAAAGCAGACAATGTCTCCAGAATAACAGAGGACTCTAACCAGAATAGATGAAGAAGGAAAATCCTCTCAGCACAGAGCTCGTGTGGCTGCTGTGTGTGTGTGTGTGTGTGTGTGTGTGTGTGTGTGTGTGTGTGTGCGTGTGTGTGTGCGTGTGCGTGTGCGTGTGTGGGTTTGCATGCATACGTGTGCCCTAAGGGCTAGTTATGGTGGATTTAAAGCTAATCCCTGGACTCCTGCTCTCACCGGACTCTCATCCACTTACCTAACGCTCACCTGGCGCACACCTAAACCTCACCTAATACTATGGTGTGTATGTGAGTCACCTAAGACCGTCACCGTAAACTGTAACGGTGAACCTGGTCACCCCATGGCCTGACAGATCACGTCACAGTGCCCAGTGGGAGCAGAGCCAATGGAAGGTGTTACAAAACGAGCCTAGTTTCCAAAGCTTAGCATGGCAGGAAGGTGTGTGTGGGTGTGTGTGGGTTTATAAATGGGGGTTCTTGACAGGTTAAAGGTCTGAGGATTAATATGAGCCAAGCTGTTACGTTGACACTGTAGAACAAGAAACAAGCTTGACACAGTCATTTTTTATCATAGTGTCAGACTTTGTAAAACATTAAGTGAATTTGAAGCGAGAAGTGAAAATCACGTCTGGCTGTTTGCTGTAAGATCGACTGAAGATGGTTTATCATCACTTTACTTTGGAGAACAAAGGTGTCATCACTGTGCCCTGCAAATGCCACGCCACCTTCAGTATAATACTTTCAACCCTGAGGTCCTATTTTTGGTGACGTCAGTTTGAAACTTTCAGTTTTCTTGCCGTTTTCCCTCCATTTCAGGTAACCCTTCCAGTCTGTTATTCAGTTCCTTCAATCCCAGTTGGATTTAGGGACGAAATACGGTACATTGAAACAGATCAACGAGGCCTTTCTCTGCCTGAATTTGCAGGTTCACCACAAGCCTTCAGTCCTCTGAATTCCGGTGCTGCTTCCTTTAAGTCTATATTTCAGGACTGAACATATTGTACCAGGTCAAAATGGACAGTCCCATCTCACAGACACCTCCAAGTGTCGCATTTCATCTACATTTGCAGGTTTAGTCCACAATTCTTCAGCAACTGGGTGCACCTTTTCTTCTTTAACTCAAACTTTGCCTTGCTGTAAAATTTGCACACTGTTTACGGATCACTAAATTAACACTGGTGGCACCACACAAACCACTTTTTACGTAGACATTTAAACCAACCAACCGCGAGGTTTTAGTTGCATAGCTAACTGAAGTAGCTAGGAACCGTCAAAACTAATATTAGCTTGTGAGTCTATGTCCCATTTGAGGGGTAAAGAGGTGATATGGAATATGGTCGACATATCTGACTTGGCATGACCCGATCAAAATTAAATTACATTTTAACAAAAAAAAAAAACGTTTTACAAAACATTATGCTAATGACATTACACTAAGTGACCAAATAAGGTTGGTTAGTTTGAACAACTGGACATTTCGCACTCACTCTAAACTGCATGAATGAGAAGTAATGTCTACATTTACAAAGGACAGGCATTTAAGTTTAATATATCCTTTGACCCCTAAAACTGATATTTTTGAAAGCTATGTTACAGCTCGAGATGCTACAGTTAGAAACCGATTTACACATTACTAAAGACTTAAGTAAAACATTTCTTATGCTTAAATGGTGCAAACATTTAGTAAACCACGAGTTTAGAACAAGCTAGTACTTCCTAAGGACTAAGGAATGACTTTAAAAAAGACGTGCTCTCCAAAGAACACAACCTTCAAATAAAATCTTCAGCAGAAGGGCAGAAACTGTGACAGGAGGGACAGTGAGAAAACTCGACGTGGCCGAGAGCAGGACAGATGGAGCTAGTCCTGGATGTACACCTTTCAAATTCAGGGTGTTTGTCAGAACGGAAACACAGGCATGGACAGCTGAGCATGGGTAGGCATGTTTATTAACCCTGAGGCAGAAACTCAATTAACCGCCCTCTGTGTCAACACACTGTCCCAATGGCCTCTTCCAGCTCCGTGTCTGACACTTAAGTTGGTCCTTAACCCCCCTCAAAGCTGGCCAAATGTGCCAGCCAAACACATACTTCCTCCCCCAGTGGCAGGTGCATGGTACAACACACACTGATTCAATCGCCCAGATCCAAAGCAACCATCTCCTCATTTCCCTGTGGCCAATCAGCAGGCTCCCTGGTGGCTCCGTTCTAATCGGCCGACTACCTCGGGGCTTTTACTGTACCAGACTGTAGCTTAGGGGAATCTTCCGGTGGCCTACAGGGTATTAGACACTGATATGTGTTCTGTCAAAAGCAGATTTTCCCATGATGGAGGGAAAAAGTGAGGCAGCAGTCGCCTGAAGGTCTGAGCAACGGATCTCTGCCTGGAAGGGCACAGGTTTGAATCAGACTGCGGGGAAAAAGAAACCCTGTTACCAGGAATGCCCCTCCCTAACACTTTGTATTAATTTAAGAACTGAAAGTGACCATGTCATTTTCGAATGAAATCATAATTGAATTCATAAGAAATCAATTATGCACCATTGCTAAATTCGGTACATGCAAGAGTTTCGCGGCCACAGTTTTATTTGGTCTGGTATGACCAGTAGCTTGTGGTGGCTAACGTTAGCTAATAATAGCAAACTTAAGATCAATGTTGTGTAACGGACATTACTGAGTCAGTTTGCTGTCATGTTTGCTGTTTCCCGTTTGTGCTCTTATCCCACTCATTCTCAGTTAAGATGAAAATGTCTTTAAGCAACTCAGGAGAATACTGGGAAATGGAGGGACGTTCATGTGGCAATGGTATGGTATGCTGCGGTTACTTCCTTTACTTTTGGGATAAAGCTGTTGTTTTCGGTAACATGCCAAAACACGGTAAAAAGTACTGGAAGTAGGGAAGTAATGAATGCGGTGAACTGACATTCAGTTGCACAACAATATCCATTTAATGTTTGCTAATGTTAGCAAATATTAGCCAACATAAGCTAGATTAGATTCTGAATCGCTTTTTTCATCATTTCCAGGAAGCCACTCATCTTGGCGTGGTTGAAGAAAACATCATAGAGAACAAAAGAAAGAAACAGAAACTGAACATCAAATCGGGTTTTCTGTTTGAAAAATGTTGCATTATTATTAAACGATAATACAGGTGCTTGGGGGAAACTGCAACCCAGATTGAGACTAGAGGTCGGCTGCCAAACAGCAAACTTTTTAATGTAAGAATTTTTCAAAATCCAATCATTACTTTTGTTTTTTTGTGTTCTGGGTTTGATTTTTACTGCAGCTTGTGAATGCATGGCTGTATGGCAGCTCTTGTCTTGGACGTCTGAGCTTTGTGCTCGCATTTGAATTCGCCATATTGTTTGTTTTGAATCAGCGTACGCTTCCAACCGCGTTACCATGAAATAATAACCGAAGTTTGAAGAAAATAAAACCAGAGTGCAGCACCCAAAGGTTGTCTTTTCCATTCTGTCTTTCCATATCTTCCTGTACTGTCAGACAAAGTGAGCATTTGCCATGCTCTCTTATTATCAGATTGAGGCACTTGGTAATTCTGCCTTGTGAAAATGCCCCATAAATACAGTTGTACAGTTGTACAGTGTTACTGAAGTGATCCTGGCCTCCCTGTCAGTGAACTACACAGCAGTTGACAGCAGTTACTTTCTTCCAGAGACACCATATAAATCAGTTGGTTGTGACAAAAGAGGGGCAGCCCCGCCCCCCACCACCACCACCACCACACACAAACTCTCGCACTCTTGCTCTCGATTTAGCATAAGCACCGCTGACCTACATAATGCTCTATCCAAACCGCATGACATGGCAGGATAGTGGAAAAATTACAATTTATGTCACTAGATTTTGTCCGATCAGGTTGCACTGGTTTGTGTTTATTTCTTTCTGTGGTCAGCGATGGCATTCGACTGCCACTGCAGCTGTGAGGGAGAATCCACATTTCCAGAATCCACGTTGCTTGCTCGAAATGTAAGAAACATAGTAAGATTACACACTTAGCCAAATCATCCCGCTGTGTTTGTTCTAGGAATTTTTTGAGGGTCCTGCTTTTCGTGGAGCATCTTACACAGAATCAGCCCTGGTTTCCATTCGGACACGGTGCAGACACAGCATATTGATTTTCAAAGCAATGGTACATGACTGAACACCAGTTGTGCGTTGATTGCATTCCTCCATCGCACCTTTAGGGAAACTGGCTGCAGGCACCCTCAGGAATGAAGAGCAGCTCTACCCTTTAATGATATTCTTTTTTTCAGGTTCAGTTTTACTCTGGAATGTAATGGTTTGTTTGGTGCGGGTTAGCGTGATGTTCAGTGGGCAGGCTTTTAGTCTTACCACACTTTTTCTTTTGTCTGTGGTTGTTTTTCTGCGACTATAAATGTCAGTTGTGTCATTCAAATCCCGCACTCTCTGTCTCCATATCGCCACAATGATGTCAAATTCAGAAAGAGATTTAGCTGTTGTTTGAGCAGCTACTACACAATAGATGGTTGCAACCAAAGTCGGTTTTTAAAGATGGTTGAAACTGTAATTTAACCCCAAAGTTCTTCATTAAATCCCCACTGGAATACTGCAGTTAAATGCCAGATGAAATTTCACGAGGCAAGGAGTTGTGCTCCATTAATTTCTATGAGAAACAAAAAGGCATGATAATGGAATATGGGGATGAATGGAAACGAGGCCTGCAATATACAGTACCTACAAAATTTGGAAAAGTAAGTTCGCACATGAGCACATCTGTGGGATGAGAGTCAATCCCGTTCAAGCCAAAATACAGCAGACTGTGGGTGTCCTGGCCGCTCAGTTGTCTAATGTGCCCACCATGTAACTGTGAGACTTGTATCCCGTCTTTGAGTTTGGTCACGTCATGCTCTTCCCGTCTCTGGTCATGTCTGATGTGTCTTTATCCTCTGAGGCGTCTACAGTCCCTTCCAGAGCTCTAAAAAGCTGGAGACTGTTGGTCATCCCGAGGTGTGTGTATTACAGTGGGAGAAGTCTGGAAGCTCTTTAGGGACTCTCCAAAAATGATTAGGGGTGGAGTGGGGGTCAGCAAAGGGGGAGGATTATTTATTAATTATGTATCTATTTAATTTTTTTTGTGTTTCCTCAACTCCAGATTTACGTATATATTAAGTAACTTCCCTTATGGGATGTATTGTAAAAAAACAAAACAAAACAAAACAGAAAAATATAAAAAAAAATTTTTAAAAAGCAAAAAAACCCCAAAACTCATGGGGTTCAAGCCCCTCAACTGCATTGGTGTCGGTGTTCCACTTCTATTGTGCAGTTTGGCAGCTATGTAAAAATAATTATTGCATTCAATGATTAAGGTTTAAATATGAGTGCACCATCTTAAATCCTTACGTTCTTTTCTTTATTAATGGTGAAACGAGCTTGGGGGAGAGCCTTGATTTTTTATAAAGTTAAGCGAATGGTTTAGGCAACAATATCCCTTTAAATCTCCCTTTAAACCAGGCCACCCTTATTTTTCTTGATCCCTGCGAACCATATGTGTGTGTGTGTATGTTTGTGTGTGTGTGTGTGTGTGTGTGTGGGTGTGTGTGTGTGTGTGTGCTCGTGTGTGTTTGTGTGTATGTGTGTGTGGGTGTCTTGGAACAAGCTGTGATCTCTGTTTATCTTTCTTGTTTTTCCCACTTCCTGGTAAGGGGTAGCGAGGTAACAAAAGTTTTAAGATACAGTCACTCTTAGTGGAGACAGTCTGAATCAAAACACCTTAAATCTTTTTTTCCCAGGGGAGTCCAGTAACTTCATCATCTGGCAAAATATCACAAACCAAATACCAAATTCTACAGAACAGTATTGTTTTTCCAGTTTGGTGCTGTGGAGAGGCAATTAGGAGTTTCAAATAGTTCTCCGCAGAACCGTTATGGCACTAAGAAGTGGTGAAAGGTCGTGACATGAGGGGGGACTGGCGTCCAGAGAGAGGAGGCACATGTCACTATATAGTCAGTAAGAGTATAGTCAGTGAGTGGATGTGAGGGGAGGATAAGATGAAGAAGTGGAGGTGGGGAGGGGATTCTGTGCCACACAAGTTGCCCCTGGGGCCTGAGTGGTCATGTTGGCTTGGCAGGAAGAGGGAGGAAGCGTGGAGGAGGGGGAGGTGTGTGTGTGTTTGTGTGTATGTGTGTATGTGTGCGTCTGTGTGTGTGTGTGTGTGTGTGTGTGTGTGGGGGGGGGGGCTGTTGAGGGCAGCTCCCGGTGCCACGTTTGCATCACAGAACTGTAATCCTTTCAGCGCTGAGCAAAGCAGAGCTGGCACTGTGGCTGCTTCGCTTTTTCTCTTTTCTTTTTCTTTTTTTTTTTTAACTCTTTTCGAGCAGTTGCTGCTCCATCAGCAGCATGACCACAACAGTGTGCGGGTATAATTTATTTCACTTTTTTTCTTTACAGGAGTTATGTGTCCTTTTGTCTTGATGTTTTAAGAGTTGAGTGTTCGCGAAGCCCTGCACACCTTCGTTACTGTTGCTATGCCTATTGTTTTCATTCTTTGTTTTTCATTGTGTAACTTGCACACTGGGCTGTTGAGAGGATTATCTGTGGGATCGAAGCTGCAGCGTCTTTGCATGGAAAAAAGAGCGTGATGAAACGAATTCAAACTACATTTAACACTGAAATGCACTCTATCAAATGAAATAAATACGACTCGTTTCCCAGATTTTGCCTTTGTTGTCACATAAATCAGCCAGACTCTCTGCAGAGGTTCATTCAGAAATTGTAACACAACCGAGCATTTACTGAAATAAAAACGAAGACCAAACCAAAAAAGAAATGAAACTATTCAAATGAAAAAGTGATCGGAACTGTAAAATCATAATAACCCTTGCACACACCAACCACTGACACGCACACACACTCACACACACTGTTGACAGGGATGTGAGTCGGGGTTTTCCAAAGTCCACAACATCATCAGTGTTGGAATGAACCAAAACAGTTGCTGTCTTGGTTCAGAGCTGACAGCCAGGTGAGAATAAATCCAGCCTAATATCGGATAACTCCGACATTTGGGTCCTCCGTGTCAACATGATTACACTCTTTTTAAAAATTCCCTGTTCTTGGCATGAACTCAGTCAGCCCATGAGCCTGTGAGCTAATTGATTGTTAATATAAAAATATAGATTATAGCAGCTCTAAATTGAGGAAAGATTGCCTTTATGGTAAAATGAAACCTGTGCTGACTGTTGATATAAGACAGGATGCGAATGGCAGCTGCTGGTTTCACAGCCTCTGTATAATGTGTGTGACAAGCTCGCCTGTGGTTTTTAAAAAAAAAAAAAGCCAAACTACTGTAAGGTTGAACTTTGCACTATTCAGGCCAGGTGAAAGGGGGCGGCTCCCTCGCTGCTAACCGACTAACAGGCAATGTTTAACCCATTTGACCCATGTTTCGCCGGGCAAACAGCTAGCAAGGTATATATATGCAACGATACAACATTACAATAAGAATTTAAAAAAAAAAAGGGGGGGTCCACATAATGGTCATGGTCATATATCACATCAACACTATCCTGGAAATATCTCTAGAGAATGAAAACACATCCAAGACCTAAGAGAAAAGATAATGTTAAGGTAATGTTCAAAGAAGTTCAAGATGAAATCCTGTCAAATATCTGTCAGTTTACTGCATAATTTACACAAAAGGCTTAATATTAAACCCTCATGGAGACCACTGAGAGACAGGGTTATAAGAGCCTTTATTTAATTAAGAGCCTTTCAGTTTGGAGAAAACACCCTTCAGGTTGGAATTAATTCAACTAATACTATAATTTGACACTAAAAGCACGGCACCATGTAGTAGTTTGTCAGCGTTGATGGTTTGGCAGGAAGAAAGAATGAGCTTTATTGCATATGCATTGTCAAATTAACTGTTCACCGGTCTTTATTGGATTAAAGAAACCCTTCTGAGTCAGTTGGATGTGCACAGTCAATAAATCATTCCAAGTTGTCCCCTTGCAGCCTCGTATTGACGGTCGAAAACAGGGAATTAGTTTTAGAAACTCAGCTCTAACTGCCAAGAAACCACCACTGTGCTTACAGGACAGCTTTCTGTCTTTCCAGCTGGCTGTTTGCACTCGCACCAGTTACCGTGGAGACCAGGGGCATCAAAACACAGGCACAATGACAAATACCAGCATCTGTGTGGGAGTGCGTGTGCGTGTGTGTGTGTGTGTGTGTGTGTTGGGTCAGTGAGGTTCAGTCTGGGCGGTAATGTGAGACCAAGATGAAACACTCAGCCATCAGCACATTCCTATGGGCCTGAGTTTTCTTCAGCTGGGGGAAAGAAAGGAAGAAAGAAAGACAGAGGGAAAGGTGAAGAGAAGTCAGAAAGACAGGAATATTACAGAGAGAGAGAGAGAAAACCAAGTCGCAGTAAACATGTCACCCACTATAAATGATGCAGTGGGCCATATGTGACAATCATAATCATACAGCAATAACTCCTCCACCTCTCATTAGAACGGCATGTATAGGGCTGCATATTGTTGAAGTCTTTATATAATGATATGTTTCACGGCGGCTTCCTTCAGCCTCGTCTGCTTCATGACAGTGGTTGACGGAGGAATTCACTTGCCACAAATATTGTCTGAATATCTGTGAACCAGTCTAGGAACAGAGAGCTCGCTCAGAACGCTCGCTGTGATGTGGCTGCAGAACCCTTTAGTAACCGTTTCTAATCCTGTGTACCCAGACAGGGACGTCTGTTAAAACAAATAATGAAAAAAATAAATAAATGAGGATTTAGACAACTTGAAAAAGGCACAGCCTGCCATTTGAGCTGTCTGGCAGGTTGAAAAGTCCTGAAACAACACATGTAATACTTTCAGGTTTTTTTTTAAAGTTTAGCTGGTAAAATGCCTCTTAGGACAGTCAAAAGGTAAGAGCAGTCCTTAGGTGTCCTCGTTTTTAAAGTATTACGACAGCCAACGGTTTCTCCGGCATTTTATCCGCAGCTTTCAGCCAACCTTGCTTGATTTTCTTTAGGCTATGTCTGATGACACTGAACAGTCTGTCTGGGTTGATCTGTGAGCAGATGGAGGTTAGATGGAGGTCACTATGATTCCAGACCCGGCTAAGTGGTTGCCTAACTGTCCGGGTACAGTAGTGTCAGGCTGAGCTCACTTACACCGGCTCATCAGGTTGATCAGCGTTAATGGAACCGTGCCGCTAAAATCGATGGCAGCGGCACGCCCTAATTCTGAGGAACTTCAAACATTTCGCAGCACCTATCATGGGCCAATTACAATAAAATTCAACAGCCGACTGTGTCACAACAAACACTGTGCATCATTCCTCTCCAAATCATTCCTTACTAAGTGTTACGGCCGATGTCGCGATGGTTGCATGCAACGTAGTGCATCCCATTTTCAAAAGAGCCCAGCGAGTACGTGATGTGCAGTGTCAGGACAGTTTAGCTTAGAACAGGTACGAAGCAGCCAGCAACATAGGGCATCGTCATCGTGCTGTACTTCCAAGGGTTTTTACTAGTGTAGGATATTATGTTTTTACAATTTTTCTTTGAGTATTGGTATGTTTGACCACAAAACTGAGGACATTTTGTCCCACAATTTGTGACTTTGCAAAGCCTGAGCTATGCTTTTGTAAATTTCACTTGTTGCGCCTTGTTGCTATGTCTTTTGGTAACAGCTGGTAACCATGCAAAAACATACTGTCTAGATATCATCATCTTCATCAACATCATTTTAGATCATTATGGTGTCACGGTCAAACAAACGGTTCTAACAAACAGGATGTGTTTGTGCGTGTGTGTTTTTTTTAACGAGAAACTAAATAGTGTTTGGAATATTTGGGGTGAGTTAACATCAAAGTGTGTGTACAATTATACACAAACATCATGTAAAAAATTGAACCATGAAGATAATAGCAATGTTTATGCAAAACTGACGCAGGATGAACGTGGAGAAGGAGCTAGGGTTGGTGAAGGTGATGGGACTGTGATGGAGAGTCCCGGCTGCTGTTATTTTTGCTATTTGCCTTGTTCAGCTCTCCGTCATTGTCTGTTTGAAGGACTGACTGCCCGTCTGCCTCCTTCTCTCCATTCTTTTCTCCATTTTTCTAATTCAGCCCACCCTTTTCAGCACACCACATCCTTCTCTCCTCCACATGTGGAGGGGAAAAACGCAGACTCCCCCATAATTATCCAGCTGGAACTGCTCATGGGGGCCATTCTGGCTGTATTAAATTCATTACCAACAAGGGAAAAAGATTTTGAGTACTCCCTCAGCAAAGAATGTGTTTTTGTTCACATTAGGTTATTAAAGACACTTGGACTGTCAGGTACAGCGTGACATCCCTGGAGCTGGAGGGGATGCTCTGTTACACTTGACTTCAGGTCCAACAGTGACATTGTTTCCGACCTCCTCTCTGTCTCTTGGCGATTTGAGAGGTTGAGGTCGAAAGGTTAGTGTTAAGCTTGTGACCGGATGGTAGCCAGTGGTGAAACCGGCACAGCCGTGGAAAGAAGTATTTGGGGGAATTCAATGGAAAGCACATTTCCCTCCATTAGCAAAGAAGAAGGATGAGGAAAATCGTCCACAGTGAGACGTTTCTGGTTCACTCTTCCATAACAGGTTTGCTGGGAGTAAGTGGATGGACCGCATTACAAGCATAGCATAATGGCTAATTTAAAATGCTAAAGAATTCAGTTTTTGACTTGCTTATGAAACTTACTTTGTTTTGGGTTACTTCACATTGTCTTGCTCAAATGTACAGTATAGTTAAACCTGCAATAACAGGTTTTTGGCCACTTCTTTTTTTTTCCAAACAGTTGCTTATATACACATCAAGCAGAAACAGAGCAAAATTAGCATTCATTTTGTCTTTTTTCTGTGAATCCTATGAATGTAAGTACAACACTAATTCTTCTTTTAGCTCTGTTTTGGTCTCCACCACCTCTTAAAGGAAATATCTGGCACTTTAGCTGCTAAATGCTCCACTGTATTCACCAAATAGTTGCTACCTTTGTCCGCCTGATGTTTGGTGCTGGACAGGTGGTGTACATTGGGTTTATCAGCGGTTTTTGAGGTAAAAAAAAAGAAGAAGAAACTGCCTGCTGTGACGAAAACTGAAAACTGAATGGTCAGCATGAACCAAAACCAACCAAGTAAACCAAGTAAAGTTACAAGATGAAAAACAAAACAAATACCTGAAAGATTCTATAATGGATCTGCAGAGTTGGGTGATATAATCATTTTCAATTGTTTCGTCACTACAAGCAGTACCATTACATTTCCTATTACACATAGTTATTCAGTCAATTCTTAATATAAAACTTTTGAATAATGTAGCTTTAAGAACAAATGAGTGACATATGTTTACCTCTTATTAAAGAGCAAGTATCTCACTGTTGTCACTTTTGGTTTTCATGTCCAATTAGCTCAGAGTTGGACGTCATTTATTGCTTTATAACAACAATCCACGTTGTCATATGCAAGTTTCTATAGTTACTTGAATCAGCTGACTTGAATCCAATTATTAGTAAAAAGCGCAACATTCCTGTGGATTTTGATGTACACCATCGATGTGGTGAGTGGTGCATACAACTGTCAAAGACCTTTTTTCACAGCAGACATTCTGACTTGTCATAGTAGGAAAAGCACAGCTGCAACCAATAACATTAATGATGGCTCAGTTCTATTCAAGTCTGACAGTGAGGCAGCCTGCACAACACCAGGACCCTGAACCTGAAGAGGTTAAATGGAATTCAGCCATCATTAATGTTTATAAATTACATCTGCAAACAGGAGCATTCTTTCAAAACACCTTTCTCACAACAGACATGTTGACTTGTCACACAAACACTGGTGTGACTAATATTAATTATGGCTATTTTATATTAAGGTTTTCCAGTTACAAGGATCTGTTATATTGTGCATGCTGACTCATTTGTCAGGAAAGGCACCAGAGTTTAATGTAAAAAGATTAAGCTAAATGCAATCTTGACTGGGCTGTGACCATAAGCCAGGTCATTCTTTGCCAATGAGGATAGCCAAAATGTGGGTGTGGGTATTGTACAGGGCTAATTTTGAATAAAAAAGTTATTATCAACTGTCCAAACTTTCAGGGGTGGAGTTGCAAAAGGGAAATTAGTCGGGTGAGACACTGAATCCTTTATTACACAGGAGTCCAAGCAGAAATCACACACAGAAACTCTCTGGTAGAAGCTTGGAAGTCAACCTTTATTGATACTGTTAAAAAAAAGTCATGTCAAACAACAAAGAAAATCATATACGTCTTTCATATTTGCTTCAGTACTGCTGTTTATACATGTAAAAAACACTGGTTAATGTAATGCATCTCAACTCATCTCGGGATGACTGATCTGACAGCGATAACAAAAGCAGAAGTTCCCTTTCAAGCACTGATCTGGCATCTATACTGCATTTGTACTATCATTTTTTCTTGGTTGTTAATAGAGTTATTATTATTATTATTAGAGCAAACTGGGAAAGATGCACTGCTTAGACCAAGGTAATACTGTATTGCATCGCTAGCCAAACTTTCAAGTTGAATGTTTTTTTCACAAATGAAATACATCCACTCCTACTTTCTCATTTACATGGTGTCATTAATAAATCTCAACTGAGTTGGTGAGATCCTCTTTAGTTTCAAAGGGAGCTTAGATCATTTAGCAACATGAGAGGAGGAAGGCGGAGGAGGTCAAACCAAGGTGCAGTTTGATGGTGCAGCAAATTACAATGTAAAAAAATACAATTGTGTTTCTGGGTTTTATTTTTTAAGGCACAGAGAATTTCTCGGTGGTGCCATGTCAAAGGTAATACTGATGGACAAAAGATATGTTGGCCAAAGGTTTTATGAATTCTGTTTTTTATGTTTTACTTTAAATAAATGAAATGAAAAGCCTGTCAGCCTATCAGCTTCTACTATGCGTTGGTTTACGTCAGAGGGCCGTGTCTGGTGGAAAAGTCTCTGTAGGTTAAGCTACCAATCAGTTGGAAAAGCTTGATTGTAGGTGTACCATTCCAACACTGTCTCAATGTTTTCTATGAACACAGTTCTTTCTATGAATTTTCATAGGAAACTATTCTGAACTTACAGACTTGTAAAATAACATGGTAATGAAGGTAATGAAGGTAATGAAGACATCCTTTTTATGATCAGAAGCTACAAGGGTTATGGAAATGCAGTCAAATTTGATGCTACATATTGCTAGGGACATAAATGATTACCTTGCCCTGATCTCATTTTGTTTACAGTTATTATGGCAATGTAGCACAATTAATTTGACAATTTTTACATGTAACACCTTGTTATTAATAGTTGTTTCAACTCCAGCAGGTTAATTTAAAAATTTTAAGCAAGACTAAAAGGCATTTTCAGTGAAAATGTGGATGTGGATTATAAACACATTTGTGAAGCAATTTACATATGTACCTTTTCTTTAGCTCAGCAGTGGAACCTCTTTTAAGATGCTGCGACCGATTACGAATGCATGTAGTAACACAACGGTACAGGACATACCTGAATGACGTACATTAAAATGAAAGTATAAAAAAAAAATCCAAGAAGAAAATTCCAGAAGGCACTGGATATAGAAGGAATACCAACATTTTTCAACTGCTTTTCTACACCCTGAAGTCAAAATCTTACTTCTGTTCTTTCTTTTTATTTTTTGGGGGGATGATGTTCCCCATTTTTCCCACTTTAGCATGTAATCACTAGCAGTGTCTTTTCACCTGCTAGAAAAGAGCTATGGAGGCATAATGCACATCAAAATTGACACAATTTTCAGTTTTTTTTTCCAATTTACACAACATAAAATGCAAATGCATCACTTTCAGTTTCACAAATGTTTTTTCAGTGTAGCTGAGGGGTTGAGAAATGCTGGCAAACCTTATATGACTTTTAACTGGCTAGCTGTTGTGTCTCTAAATTCTGCGCACAGTGTCCGTCTTGGTGGTTGGACACCTTGTCAATATTCAAGTACTCTCCTCTATTTCTCTCGGGGAGTAAAATAAATTAGATGCTCTTTGAACTGCCCTGCAGTTGCACTGTGACCTGCAATGTGACCGGTGATGATAAAACTGAAGACATAAACACACATAATGGTATCAAAGTACAGTATAAGGATTGTGTATAAAAGATGTGAGGAGAGACGTTAACCTGATTTTTGGTTGCTTGATTTCATGAGTTTCAATGTCCCAATACTAAAAAAAAACAAATACATACTGTAGTTGCCCAGCAGTCTATGTGCGCAGATACCAAAAAACAAAAAACAAAAAATATATATTGCTGTAATCTAAATTCAACTACATGAAAAGGTGGTAAAGGACAAAATCCAAAGCCTCGAAGACATCAACCAATGTAGCATTCAAAAATGCATCTCAAACATATATTGTAAAAACATACCTTCCATATAACATCTGTACACTTCCCTGTCACTGAATGGTGCAAAGACTGGATCACAAAATCATGTAACTGTATAATTTCTGTATTAAGGGGTTGGAATTTGTTGGGTTAGCATGTTTTTGGATAAAGGAAATATCACAAAAAGGTGAAGAAAAAAAATTCACTTTTCGCTCAGAACAAATGTTCAAAACTTACATTTTTAGCAAATCACATTTGTTTTTTCTTAGTTACTCAAAACCATTAAAAAACAGGACCGATTGAAACTGCTCTGAAATCCAATTCCAAAACCTCATGGCAATGTAGAAATAAGCCAATCCATTCTGCTCAGAGCTTAACCTGGTCACTCGGATTTCCATCTACAACCTACTTTTCACCTTAATTCTCAATAACAATTGCATAACTCAGTAGTTGATGAAAACAACAAAGAAATTTCATCCATTGCAGTATTCTTCTGTGGACTTCCTGTCCCAACATGCTTTGCTGTCCAGCAACAACCCTCCCTGATCTCACAAACGCCAACACAAAGTAAAATATTTCTCCGAATCACCCCATTCATTCTGTATGGGACAGAGCGTTATGTCAAACTGCTTGTCCAAATAACTTTTCTTGCACACTAGCAAATACTAACACCCTGTAGAAAATGACCTTTTTCAATGATTTGGGGTCAACCCTTCACTTTGGTACATAAAAAACGACTCAATGGGCATCGCGGTTAGTAAACTTTCAGTTTTCAAAACAAGTTTCTCTGGTATTCAAACATTTTTTTCCACCAGAATTTATCATGCTAGGTGGTAGCATGTGTGAAATGACTTAAATTGCTAGCTTACAGTTTAACTTGACACTCTTTCCCATACAAGAAGAGGAACACAGAGTGACTGGGATTCAATATCTTTGGCTTATAGCAGGAGTATCTTTGGCAGCGAGGACCACAGCCTTCAAACTGAAAGAACTGGTGAACCGAGCGGTAAGTCTTTGTATCAAAGCGGGTGCGTTTGGGGGGTAGGAGAAGGGTTTGTCTATGTGATTCAGGGTCGGAGGCTGGGCGGGGGACGCGATGGCGGTGGACAGGGAAGCCCCGGGGGTGTGCGGGCTGGTGGCTGACTTGGGAGTGGCGGGCCTGACGGGGGTGATCTGGCAGGAGGGCTGGTGGAGGTGGGAGACGAGGAGGCGGTGCGGGTCACGGGGCGGTAGTCCGGAGGTGGGGGCGAAGGCGTGTCGATTGGGGTGCGAGGTGGGGCCTTAGCTGCTGATGTCTGATCCTTCACTCTTGTGAAGTTAATGCAACGACCCTAAAGGAAAGCAAAGAGACATGTAAGATTAAAAAAAATGTTAAGATTCAAATCTGCAAGTAATTTGATATGTTTTTACTCAATGTTCCACCACTTTTGTCTTAACTACTGCTGGATGAATTGCCCTGAAATTTTAAACAGATACATGGTGCCCAGAGGTTGAATCCTAACGACTTTGGTGATCCTGTGACTTTTCATCTAGTGGCATCATTAAATCAAATTTTTTACTTGTCCAGTAGTTTTATTAATGACCAAATACCTGAAAAACTGACATACCCAATGTGTTTAGTGCTAATTACAAAATGTTAAATTAAGACTGTGAACGTGGTTAACATTACACCTGCTACACATCAGCATCTTAGCATTGTCCTTGTGCTTCCATCCACCTGATTTTATACGCATTTTAAATTTGCGCATAAAAAAAAACCCTGGGTTGAAACGCCAAAAATTCTGAAAAAAACCCTGCAAAAAAGTTGTTACGCTTGGTTGAATTGGTATAGTTGGTGTGAGAAGGTGTATCGATAGAAGTGAAATTATGACAAATAAAAAAGACGAGCGAATCAATCATGACGTACATGAAGCAGTTCGCAAAACACAAAAAAAATAGATGTGTGGAGGATGATGAGTAAACTGTAAAGTTCCTCAAATTAATACATGAAACAAATGTTTTCATCATTTTTTACCACATGGTTTTAATTATGTCAACTTGTTGCACCCTCTTCTTCCGCACCTTACTGGAGAATTAGCGCCTCCAGCGGTTTATCTCTATGAAACAACTTCTAATATTTGCATAACAGTAGTGGGTGAATATGCACTTTTATTTGCATTTTCTGGACATTCGGTTCAATTTTGTGCTACATGTGAATGGAAACCTGACAAGTGAAGGATTTAAAAACGATTAAGAAAAAAGAATAAAAGTTAAAAGTATGCACTCTATTTGTCCATGAATATGTATGTGATATGAGAGAGAAGAGTACAAAGTATATACATAATCTACATCTAGTAAAACTGTATGCACATGCACACACACACACACACACACACACACACACACACACACACACACACACACACACACACACACACACACACACACACACACACACACACACACACAGACAAAGGTGTCTAATCTTCAGTACATTTGGGCTAAGAATGCAGGGACATCAGTCGACCACAGGGTCATGGTACAGTCACTGCTCTTTGTATCCTTGTGTATCCGTGTCTTTCTTTGTGTGCCTGTGCATGTGCATGTGCATGTGCATGTGCATGTGCGTGTGTGTGTGTGTTTGTGTGTGTGTGTGTGTGTGTGTGTACGGCCAGCTGGTGTTCCAGATTACATTTAAATCCCCACTTTGATGCCCCCCCTCCAAATTATCCCGGTTAGTCCAATGTTCTGTCCCGACAACCGTGAATCGCTTACTAAAGTTCCCGTACTGAGGATGAGACCATATGTAGGAGAAACGTAGGGTAGGATTGGGGGTGGGGGTGGAGGTGTTGGGGTGGCAAAAGGTAGCAGTTTATCTGGAACCTTATACCAGTGTAAGGGTGACTTTCAGACTGTAAAACAGATTAATTTGTTCCAGCAGAAATCATATTTCACTCCTTAGCTACTAGTAAAATATTACACTCACCACAAACTTGACCCGAGTTCATAGAGGTTACCATCGTAACCACACCCACTCCACAGTCGCATATGGTTGGCAGCCAGAGTGGAGTGAAGTAATGTTAATCTGCTAATAACCAGTATCAGTGAGCCACAGGACCATGGTTTTACAGAGTGGAAAATGAGAGAACAGGAATTGATGTCACTTGTAAAGCTGTGTGGGATCAGTACAGCTCATTCCATCATAAAAAAAGACAAACAAACAAAAACGTGTTGAACCTGTATTTTTTCATGTTTTTAAAAAAATCTGCATTTATTGATGTCTATTATGTCTATAGAGCAAAGGTATGAGTGAAACACAGAGAACAGGGCCATGTTTTGGATGAATAATGTTCATATAGTGGAACATATCAGATACAGAGAATAACATAGCTGGAGATGAAGAGAAAACAACATCAGACAGAAGAGACTAATAATAAACCAAATTGAACCGGGGCAATTCTCCAACATCCCACTCTAAACTTTTGCCCTCTTCTCCAGCCAAGCATTCATGTCCTCTTCCATTTAGATGAACATCTTAACATCTACCACAGACTCCTCTCAAACACTGATGCTGAACTGTAACTTGCCTCTCATCAGATCAGTTGCAGATCAGTTGGATCAGAAACTGAAAAACATGCATACACAAAATTGGCTATATGCAGAATGAGCAATGTCTCTGTCTCTTGAAACACATACTGTATATAGTCACGTCAAGGCAACATTTGGCAGAAAATCAGTGAGAACGGTCACAGAAGACACATTCCATTCTTCCCTACTGGTAAATTAACTTCTGAGAGCAGACATGAAAAGCTGAATTAACAAAGTGGAAAAAGGACAAGAATTTAGCAGTGACCTCCAGGTTATGGTCTGTCGCCACTTATCCAGTCTGGCATTTCCAAAACATTGATGAAAAAAAAGCCTGTGTGAGGATATACTCAAATTCTTTAAAACTGTTTTCTTGCCTCATGGAAATACCCATTAAGAGATGGGATGTATACAGACTGCCTTCTTTTTGCTACATTCATGTATTGTATTCTCTGAACTAGCGCTGCACTTTGGCTCCATCCCAGACAGGATTTATCGAGAGACAAATGAATAGTCAGTTTTTTTCTTTTTTCAGCTGTTAAAAAATAACACTGCTTTGAGTAAGCAGTCGAACCAGAGTTATGAGTTGTAACAATCTCACTTAGTTTCACAGAACAACTTCCAGTGCCAGCAATGAGAAGTTGCAGGGGAATATTTTCTTTTGAATTTTAAGAAGCTCAGCCAGGAATATTGGCATGTTACAGTTTGGTAATACTCAATCCTATCACACAGCAAGGGAAGTGAACACCAGAATGGCATGAAAAAAAAAAGAATAAATCAAAAAATGTCTGTATGGTAAATATGAAGCTGCTGTACTGCCAGTGGCTGGCTAACATGGCTTAGCCCAAAGACTAGAAACGGGGATAGCAGCTAGCTTTGCACTGTCCAAAGGTTACAGAGTTCGACTACCAACATCTATAAAGCTATATCTTGTTTTTTTGATTATATAGAAAAAGAGAAATGTAAAAACGACAAAATTCCACCATATGCATGAAACAAATGAGATATAACTTGATAATTACTGAGCTTTAGTGGTGCTGGTAGTCAGGCTAGCTGTTTCCCCGTTTCCAGTCTTTGTGCTAAGCTAAGTTAGCCGACTGGAAGTGGCTTCGTATTTAGCATACAGACATGAGAGTACTAACAATCTACTCATCTAAATCTGTGAGAAACTGGGAAATAAGTCAATTTCCTATAATGTCAAACTTTTCATCTAACTTTGTAAGCAAGTAACTCCCCAGTGTTACCGTTCGCTTGTTGAAGTTTATTAAACAAATTGTAAGGTACCGTTCAATGTGTGTAGACCTCACTGCACGTTTAAAAGCAACCTGATACTGTTGAATTGCATGTGCATGTTTTGTGCACTGTATGTTTTTTTTTTAACCCAGCTTCGCTTCATTTACATTGTTCAGTTAGCGCCCAGCTGCGGTTTGAATCTCTAGACTTTTTCCTGAATTAAAGAAAGCCACACTCGCTCGTTCTTTCTTGCTGATCTCCTCCACTGTCTGCAGTCTTACCAAGGTCATAAAATTGTCTAGGCCTGAGCAAAATGTGTGTGTGTGTGTGTGTTAGTGTGTGTGTGAGACATGGTCAGTTGATCGATGGAGACAGCCTTGGCAGTCGTCTGCCTTAGGTATTAGCTCATGTCCTTTAGCCAGCTAAATGCTTCCCTGGAGAGGTTTGTGTTTATATGAATGAGAGAGAGGGAGGGAGAGACAGAGAGAGAGAGAGAGAGAGACGCTGTTAAGTGTGGACTAGCTCTATCTCATACTGTACACACTGACGTCAGTGCAATCAGTGTGGTTTGGTGACACACACACACTCATAATGGCTAACTCCTATCTTAAATTTCAACTTCATCCTAGTGGTCTTAACTCTGGTCTATCAACGGTGAATTCTGGGGTTATGTATGTATATACACACACACACACAGCCATTATTCTGCTCTACAGAGCCTATGCAAAGCAAACACGCAGAGGGGTTACTGGGTTCACTGTTGAGAAAGACGAAAGAAGTATGTGAGTGTATATATGTGTGTGTGTGTGTGTGTGTGTGTGTGTGTGTGTGTGTGTGTGTGTGTGTGTTTTTGTGTGTGTACTCAGTAGAGTATATGAATACTATAGGAGAGGAAACCCATTTTGTATTCCTGCCGTTGGACTCATTTGCACGAACTAACTTCATTACTGTTATTATCTCAGGTACTGTATGCCATTTTAAGTGTGTGCCCACTAAACCATAATTACACATGTTGTTGACAGTTAGAATATTCAGTTAAATATAACACTGATTATGGAGCATATATACAGTATACCTGTATCACATCACTGGAGTTCACTATTAGTCACGTCACCTACAAGTCTGAAGTCCCACAACAAAGACTTTGTGTTTCGTGCCATTATGCGCTCCTCATCAAGTTTCGTCAGAGTAACTGTATAGCACACTCAGAGAAATAACATGCCCATACAAATTTATATTTATTACTTTCAAACAAACTTCATAACAGATAAATTTGCAGGTGTGCCTTACTAAGTTATTCTGGTGACTAGGGTTGGGGTTCGATAGTAGTGGAGAGTACAAACACTGGCTTACAGAAAGCACATTAACCAGACAGGGACCAGGTTTAATTCTGATACGTGTTTAACATTACAGCTATTATTTGTCATTTAAAGCAGAAAAAGTGTCAGTCAGCAACAATTAAGAAAAGAGAGAGAGCTTACTTAAATGCTTTAATATCCGAATGTGATAAGCTGTTTCTTCTATCTGTTGGTCTGCACTGCCAGACCAACAGATCTTTCCCTTTCCCTCCTGCTCTTGTAACATGATTGGCTAAAGTTGGATTCAAAGAGTGTCCATTGTCAGGAAAATGAATGATGAGTTGAATCGCTGCACACAATAATCTTTCTGCACATAATCTTTAATCTTTGTGCCAGGGGAGGATATCAAGTCATTCCAGGCCAAAAGCCAAAAGTCTGAGTCAAGTAAGGTTGCAAGTCTTTTCTGATTTTGTCAGTTCAAAAAATCTCGAGCTTAACTCATATGGATCAAGCCCACTTCTGCGTCTTATATACAAATAGTTAAATAAGGTAAGCAGTAAGCACGTTGTCGCCAATGAAACCACCAGTGTCCATACTCAGGTTTAATGACCTGAGTATGGACTGAATTGGTGTTGTAATAGCTGATACTGGAGAGGAAAAACATGGTCCTTTATTAGAAAATGTTATAGAGTTCTATCATAATGAAATACCTGAAAGCAGTTTTGAGTGCAGGGTGAATGTACTTTCACTGTAAGAGCTCACTGTGCAGTGTCTAACACAGACGCAGAGGCGAAAAACTCCCGACTGCACCATATAGGCTGAGTTAAATGGTGACATTCAGCTGTTGTTGTGGCAATCGGCACAGCAATGAAAAACGCACCATGGCAACAGAATGACCAACCAAGAATCCAGACTGAACACGGCCAACTTGGCCTCATGTAGGAAGTGAGTGTTCCTCATAATGTCAAACTCTGGCAGCTTTTCTAGTGTGAGACTTTGCTCTAGAAGGTCTGTTCAGGGTGGGACTGCTGCAGGAAACTGAACACCAAATAGCTTTTCAGGTGACTATTAAAGCAAGGAAAGAGGTGCCCTGCGCTTGTTTCCACCCTTTCCTCTGTGAAATACAACATTACACTACTCAGAAATAAGCTGGCCTGGGAGCTGTTTCTCCCGCTTCATTACAAACTGCAAATGACTTGAGGAGGCGGCATCATTTGAGTGGAAAGAGACGCACGATTTCCTGTAGAAAATAAGCATTGCGTCATGCAGAGCTTACTTATGCAGCCATTGGTAAAAGTTTCTTTGGGTAAAGGAAATTTGTTGACGAAGGAAATCCTACAGTTTATATTTATCATTCACTACTAAATTTCAAAGTATCCATTAAGACTAGTGAAGGTGGAAATGGTTATAAAGAATCACCAGAACATATTTAAAACATTAATTTAATTTAAATGTTAAAACTGAATTAGCTAACTGTGTCAGGAAGATTTAAAACATCCCTCAAGAGCTTCTGAACTCAGTGACCCAAACTCTTATTTGGGGCTTTTTGATACAAAGTCTCTGGGCATTAAAACTAAACCATGTGGCTGATCTGAGCAGAAGAGTGATTTTTTACCAGCTTATACACAAAAACATTGGAAAACACAAGGATGTGTGCAACCTGAGTGCAAGCTGCAGTTCTGCTTTCTATCCAATTTATAGTCTCTAATGTGAAGCAGGTGTGAGAATGAGGCTGACTCAATGAGATGGAGACGGGCCAGTTGAGGTGCTAGCCAGCACAGGAACACCAGGAGTGAATGACACGGAGAGAAAGCTCGAGGAGGCGAAGACAGGATGAGTAAACCATACAGATGACTGAAAAATTTTCAGGCTGTACATACACCAGGATTGTTTTAAAACGAGCCAGTTTAGAGCATAACAATGGGTTTCTCATGCTTCTTTCGTAAAGACTAATTTCTCACCCTAGGGAGGAGTATCACACATTTGACTGTATTACTGAAAATAACCTTCTGATACTTGATTCATCATAGCCGACAACGTCACAATTTAGCAGCTCCAGCATGAATTCGTATGTATTAATATGCATTTTGTGAATTTTGCTATAAGTATTATATTTATGGAACTGAAGGCTTAGACCCTCCCCCAAACAACAACTGACAAATCATAGGTTTGCATTTGTAATCAGGCACGGCATGTCTGTCAAGCTTTGGATTTCTCTACATGTTTGTTTGTATATAGAGAGTTTGGAGGGTGGTGTCTTTTTTAGTCTTTATAAAACCAAAAGGAGCAAAGTGTTTGTTTATCTGCTCTAACATAAGTTGTATATGTTGTCCAGCTAACTAATGCATTTCTGGCTAACTACCTTAATAATGTACCTGCAGTGAGCTAACCCAGTGTTACTTCCAAGGCTAAGGAGCATTTTATACAAAATTATTCTGAGGGGTTACAGGGTTAAAAAAATTCCTTGAGGATAGCACATTCACTGTGTAGATGCTGGTACTGGGATGCCACTATATCGGAGTTTAGACTAACATTAGCAGCTCTGTCCTGACCTTTAATTGACTTTGTGAAACATACTGTTTACAATTACGAAGAGTAAAGCATAAATCTCACCTCTGTCTTACTTGTACACGTATGTAAGCATAACAGGATTATGTTTTTTGAGCTTACATTTTTCTGTATCATACTTAAAAAACTAGCTAACTAGCTCTATAATACAGTTCAAAAGCAATGCTCTTTGTTTATTTCCAGCTTTAGCCTCTTTTAGCTATATACAATGTATGTAGCCACCAAGTCCATATTTAAGACAGCTGGAAATGCAAAACGTTAACTAGAATAATTCTCTCAACAACAGTTATTTCATCTGAGAAAATAAAAAACTACTAAAAAAATGTAAGTTGTGTGCAAACGGCAATCAACACTAACTAAGGGGGGTGGGGGGGCAAATGGTCCATTGGATTGCTATGTTCAGTTCTAAGTAAGAAGATGGGATTTCCCTCTACCTACTAGTAAAAAAGGTAAAATTTCATATCACCCCCCTTATTGTGGGCCCACAAAAGAAACAATTTAAATCCAAATTACTTAGTGAGCTTTACGAGAAAACCCATATAAAAAGAATAAGGGAAAAACATGACATCTGCATGAAGATGGAAAGGAAGGGTGACAGAAAGGAAGAAGAGGGTGGTGCTGCTGTGGGTCGCTGCAGGTATAAAACACTACAGGAGGGAGGAACTGGAGGCAAACAAATGTGAAATGGGGGAAGTGAATGAGAGGGGGTGTGGGTGAAAGCATTTAATGAAATTCAGTATTTCCACAGGACACTGCTGAGGTACTCACATGATCCCCGGGCTGGGGTCTCATTAGAGAGACCTGGTCGTAGCCGCGGCGAAACAGAGCCCAGATAGCATCCAGTTTACCCTGAACAGGACAGAAGGGGAGGGAGAGGTTTAACAACTGGCCACATCTGGATACCAAATGCCTCCACACCACAGTCCATAACTTAATGAAATCCTTTTAATACTGATTCTACTGTATCAGCGAACATTTGGTCTGCGGTTCTCGGTCAAGGCCAAGAGTCTGCAGGTTTTAATTCCAAGCAAATATTACAGAAGCTTATTCTACTGATTAGTTCCTTGCTCTCTAGTTGAAGCCTTTTAGTCACGGATTAATCTCTATCATTCCCTAAAAATGAGCGTCTATGTTTCCACAAATAAAGCAGTTAACACGGTTTTCCTGTTCACAAATAAGATGATCTCCCAAGGATAAAAAGCAACTGACAGATTTAGCAACTGAGGAGGAGCTTACTTCTAATACACAGGAAAGAAATAATGATCCCAGCAAAAACAGTAATAGTAATCCAGGGTACATGTATTTCAATAAGAACTGTATGAAGACAATACTCAAGCTCATTTAACATTTGACAGAGCTGTAGGACAAAAGTTTTGAGCCAAAATCTGGTGAAATACATGAATTAAGGGGGGAATTCTCCTTCCTTACATAAACGGTACCGTGCTGTTGTGATGTTACATTTGCTTGTACCACAAAAATTGATGACTACTGGGCAGGAAGTCGATATCTTAAACAAGTTTAAAATTCTATATTAAAAGATCCTCAAGTGTATAAATACAGAGCAGCACAGGGACCAACCACAACCCAACACACAGAGACCAGTCAGTATATAAATTCACCTTTTTCCTACAATGACTGGGATGTATGAAGAGTGTAAAACTTCACTTTGAATCACTGCAGTGCTGTCTTTACGCTGTGGCATATTTAAATACAGCCTTTAAAGTTGTAAGGTAGCAGTGTGTACAGATAACAGTACTGCTACTGTATAAAAGGCCAGTGTTGCTACACAGAGCTGTATTATACGATTGAGGCACAAACAGCACTGACGCCAAGTCTAGTAATGTCTGACTGTCAGCAATATATGTGCTTCTACCAGTTATGTGTGTACATTGATAGTTGTTGAATTTTGTGCTTATGCAACAAATCATACATAAACATGGCCAGAACAGGCGTTATTCCTATCTGCCTGCAGTGGCTCCTTTCATGATGCTTTTCATGTTTTAATTTCAGGCTCTTCTGTGGGTTGAGAAAATTTTGCCACCCTCAGTTATTTGAAACTCTGTGGGCAAGAACTCAAAAATGCACAGTGGTTAATCTGTAAACAAGGCAGATTTCTGAGTTCCTGAAAAGCTGGTATTTTGTTTCAGGACGGCAAGGATGTACTTATGTCCCACGTTAAAGATTTGCATGCTTGCGTGTAGCTTCTCTGCCTAAGTAAGTCAATTAATTGTATGATATTATGTGCCATTATCAGTTGAAGGAATAAAATATGTGGGTAGTGGGATGTTGTTATTTTTAACACTACAGTGCCCCATTGTCTGCTGGTCCTGAGGGAAACTGAGGCTGTGTTTACCTGGATGGGTGTGTACCACTTCCGGCTCTGAGTCGGCTTCTTGTTCTGAGGTTTCTTAGGTTTGGGCTCGAAGGGTTCATACTCTTGCTCCGGCATTTTCACCACGGCGTTCTTCGGCTTCTCCAGCTTAGCCCCCTCCTCGGTCGAACCCTTTCCTCCCCAACGCACCTACAGATGACGGACAGAACAACCATATAGAAGCAGTGAATGTTATCTAAACTAGTAAACTAATTTCCATCAGCTTATCGCGTTGTAGTTTTAGTGATCGTCTTTTAGCATTATGCATCTCAGTCTATCACCTCCATCCTCTTGATGCCTCCAATTCCTCTTCCCCCATAATATGAAGCATCCACAGTGGGCCACTTCTTCTTAGGCAGGCCATCTTCATCATCTGACTCCTAAAACACAAATAATGACACAAAAGCAACTTTTTTCCTCTCCGATATACTATATAACATACAGATTCAGAGGCTACCAAGAGTTACACTATAAAACAGATGTATTCATTTTTATTTTGTACCCATTTTTCAATACTGTAGGTTGATCTTCCAAAATTGATGGTAATTTGGGATTTTTAAGTCTCAGATTTTTCTCAAATCAAGAAACTGTACTGCAATTTAGTAAAGTAATCATGCTTTCACTGGTATTCTATCTGAATTAAAGTGTGTTTAGTTGTGATCAATGATGCAACTCTGGGTTACGATTTATTTTATTTTTTATCCTTCAAAGACACAGAGGTCAATTTACAGGCCTTCATCTCCTCACGCCTTGACTACTGCAACAGCCTCTTCACATGCTTCAACCAAAAATCTATTCATCGGCTCCAGACTGTACTGAACCCAGCCACCAGCCTTTTATCAAGATCTTAGAGAAGTGACCACATCGCGCCTGTTTAAGCCTCCTTACACTGGCTCTCGGTTTGTTTTAAAATTGACTTTTAAGATCTACTGTTGACTTTTAAGGCTCTTCATGGCCTCTCGCCATGCTATAGATCTGACCTTTTAGTCGCATACGAGCTGGTGGGTAGCCTGAGATTCTTGGGCAGAGGTCATTTATCTGTTCCCGAGGTGCAGCTGAAAACTAGAGGTAACATTGCATTTGCAGTCAGAGCCCCGAAGCTGTGGAACGAGCTGCCTGAGGAAATCTGGTCAACAGAATCAGTTATCTCTTTTATATCTCTTCTTGAAACATACTTTTATCGGAGCGTTTTTCCTGATTTTACTTGATTTTTATTGACTGGCATTTTTCTGGCGACACAGTAATTGGTCTTATGTGACATTGTTTTTAATATCTGCTTGTTTTCAAGTTGTTTCCTTGTGTGAAGCACTTTGTAAAATGGGTTTAGAAAAGTACTCCATAAATAAAGATTATTATTATCGTTATTATTAGTGTGTGTGTGTGTGTGTGTGTGTTTGTATTTTGACTCACGGGCTCAGGAGGAGGTGGAGGAGGTGGTTCTTTGATCACCTGTGGAAGAATAAGACACACGACAGGTTCAATGTTATGAGAGCTGGAAACGAGAGGTATTGTTTGTTTTGTCACAAACATATTAATCACATCGCCTATACACTGGTAGCTCTCAAAGGAACTCTTTTTTTAAATGTTTTTTATAGGTCCTTTTGGAGTTTAAACAAACCCCTCTGACGCTCTTAATAATTTTACATTGGCTACTTCCAGACTGTAGTTTCGGCTTCTTACCACAGTGCAGCAGAGAGGCCAGAACCACCACATGAAGAGCAGGGCCAGCAGAAGGAACAACACCAGCAGGGTGATGAGGAGAATGGTGCCGTCAAACTGGTGAGAAGACATACGTGGCAGCTGTACATTACTACCACGGCACCAAGGCTGACATAGCTGGACAGAGATTTAAACTACAAACATATGTGAAATAAATCTCTCTGCTAGAAGGAAGCTGAAGAGTGGTACAGGTAATACTAGGAGTAGTAGACGTCAGTGGTGGAAAGTACATTTACTCATGTACTGCACTTCTGAACAATTTTGAGGTACTTGTACGTACTTTATTTCCATTTTATCCTACTTTATACTTTAACTCAACTAAATTTTAGAGGCAAATATCACACAGTTGTGCCAGTACATTTATTTGATAACTTTAGTTAATTTACACATTTAGATTAATAATACAAAATATAATTTAGAAATTAATTATGAATATTATTATAGTTAAAGATAAGACTTTATTGATCCCTGGGGGAAATTCACAAGCTACCCAGCAGTATATTGAGTAATTATAAATAGGCCTAACAGCTGCAACATTAAAGTGATGTATACATTAATGCATCCATATTAGAATCCGATAATATAATGTATATAATTCTGAAATAGGCCGTTCTGCATAATGAGTACTGTTACTTTTGGTAAAATTTTGAATCAATGACTTTCACTTGTGTATACGCTGTGGTAATAGTACTTTTTTACTTAAGTGAAAGATCTGAGTACTTCTTCTAACACTTGCAGAAGTAACAGTATTTGTACTGAAGAAGTAACAATAATAGTGGTAGGAGTAGTAGCAGTAGCAGCCATAAAAACAATAGAGGTAGTAGTAGCAGTAGTAGTGCACTACTTGCAGCAGTGATAGTAGTAGTAGCAGTAGTGATAACAGTATAATCATAGCAGTATGATAGTGGAAGCCTGCAGACTGACTGTCTTTCTGTTAGTGTTAAAATTCATGTTTATGTTTTTCTCGATGACAGTGGTTAATGTAAGTTGTGCGATCCCTGAATGAATCCATCAGCTAAAATTGCTCACTTTAAGCAAGGTTGGCGTCCGTGAGCCAAACGTGGTTCCAATTACAGACCACAGATGAGGATCACATGTGGTTAGACTTTCCCCTATCTATCTTGTGGCAAAGACGTGGGGGATTCATCTGAACTCAGCGGTAGGGTCCGTCGCAGGAGGCACATCACTGGTACCGAATTACGCTTTTGCACGTATGAAGTATGTGAGTTTTCCCATGGGCATATTTTGTGGGCAAACTACAAAGGCTGTAACCTCTGGATGTGGCACTTGGACAGAATTTGGGGAGGGGTTGCAGGGGTTTATTGGGTTTATTACATTTGTTTTCAACCATGATTTGTCCATAGACTTTAGCTTGCATGTTGTTTATTGCACCAGGCCTACCCATCTCCAGTTAACAACTTGTCATGCCTTCTTAAACCTGGTGTGACTTCAGCCTATATGGTTTAGTTTAGTGTCAAAAAGCGGCTAATTGCAATGGTATGTCAAATTGAGCTCTCTATATGACTAACCACAACACAGAAGTTTGAATAGGCAGTGTTATCATGGATATGATGTCACATGGACTGATGGAAAACAACTTCAAGAGCATATTTCTTTTTGGCTGGGTGGGAATCTGCTGTGGTTCTGGCCAATATGTTCCAACATACGTGTTTTATTTTGTTAAATTGCTTTAAATTGTCTTAAATTGCAACTTGTTTAATCTTGATTTTTAGGCGGTTAAGCTCCATCCTGCTTCACGCTGACACAGTTATATACAGTCACACACCTGGGACCTATAGTAGTCTCGAAGCGCAACAATAAGCAGCTCCAACTGAGGTGTAAATAATTTGCACAAGGGCACTTCAGTAGTGGCTGTTACAGGATGCTTCTCCTTCACTTTCACAACCAACATGTTGAGATTTGAGCTCAGCATATTCACGTTCATAAACTTGCTTCTTTAATCTCTTGTCTCCTGCAATGCTGGCAGGCGGTGAGCTCAGATGGTCTTTTTTTTGGGTAGATCACTACTACTAACACCTGTGGTTTGGCTCGTGAAAAAAAAGGGAGAAAATAACAAAACTGAGGGAGGAAAAAAAGGAAAGAGATAAAGGAGGTAAGGAAACTCACTGCAGAGAGCAAAACGACAGGCTTCTAGGAACAATTGGTAAGAGATGGAGGTTAGAGAGGACAGAAGAAGGTAGAAGATTGGAAAACCACATGCAATACAAGAGGAGATTTTACTATATTACATAACCTACTAAAATCTCAAGTGTAAATTCCCGATTTCACATTTGAAGTTGAAAAACTTAAAAAAATTCATTTGAAGATATTATTACAACCTACTCAGGTAGAAAGTATAACCCTTTCCTTTTTACTTCTTGTACTGTAATTTTTGCATTAGTGCAACACTTTGCTGCATCTCCTTGAGGGACAGCACACAAGAAGAAGTTTGGTCAGTTTTAGCTGTCAGCTGCTTAAATATGTTCAAAAAACCCCAGAGTTTTGATTTAAGATACACTAATAAAATTCTACTGAACCACAAATTGAAGGATTGATTGTCTGCAGTACTTGTGCAGATTAAATGCATCAGTGGGGCACGGTATAAGAAACTGCCACTTACACATTCTGTGGTGGTGATGTGCACGTTGCTGCTGATGAAGGACAGACCGTCATTCATGCTCACTTGGAGATAAATCACCCTGAAACAAAACAACAGACACACACAGGACAAATGAGTATCTCAGTGTCGGGATGTAACATTATTAGTTCACACTAAGCGTGTTGGGATCAGTTTATTAAGTCTGAAGCATTTCCTCCTTAAACTCAGTTTGTTTGATCAGAATGATGTCATCTGAACTTGGGTTCACACCAAATAACCTCACCGAGCCGCCTGTGAACTGTGAGCGGGTTTGTTAGATATGAGACTGTCATTTGAACCGACAGGAAACAATCACAAAACACACAGGATTATAAATCAAAGGAGAGAGATTTTCAAGTGAAGAACAAAATGATGTTTAGGCTGATGCCCACATTCAGATGTTTCTTCTAAGGTTACAGAATCTGGAAACAGATTATTATTTACTCTTTGCGAATGCTAAAATCTCTAACCTGGAAGGAGGACATGTTACCAAAACTCCAATAAATGAGCTACCTGGTAAGTCTTTACTGACTTTTGTGTACGAGCCCTGTTTCCCTTGCAATTGAGCAATCTGAACCCAAATGAACCGAATAAAAAAGTTTTTCACTATGGTTAAAAACAGAAAAAAAAACAAACTGCAGATGTGATCTTGTGACCCGGTGAGCCACACAGGAGACACAGGGGCCAATGAATGACAGGTGAACTTGAGGAAAATGGAAATGGAAAAAAAAAAACACAACCTGCTTGTTCTGATTGTCTTCTTTGTGGTTGTGGTCAGGTTGTGTATTTTTCCAAGATTTGACGCTACTAATTGCACTCTAAGGAATGAGAACAATCTGTTTCACTTGTCCTTTTTAAACAGTCTATGATCTCTACATGGAATTTCAAAACAATTTCCTTCGGTGACACCATGATTTGTGCAGAGAAAACACACTCGGGATCCTAGCCTCCTAAGGTTTTTGGAACTGCCACAGGCTTTCTTGATGGTCTGGAATCCCTTACTCCTCCGAGTGGTGAAAAACAATTCTGAGAATTTCATGTGATGTCCTGTTTTTGTTCAGTTCTTAAAAACATGTAGATGAAAGGCATGCTTTCTAAACGCCCCATCCCCCCTTTCTTGTTTGGTAGGGGACTAGGTGAATGTGAATGAGGTCTGGCAGATGGAAAGCGGGCCATGTGACCAGTAAACCTGTCTTTACTCTGACTCACAGGGCTGTCTGGGTTTAAAAAAAAAAAAAGGAGAGTGGAGAGAAAGAGAAGAGTTGGGTTAGAGGGTGAATTTCATGATCAGTAGTATACGTACCTCACTGACACCAAACAGCTGGGTACTAAAGGACTGACGCTTCAAGGTGATCTTAAGAGCTAAAGAAGTGGCAGTTTTCTGTGCATGTTTTTGATGTAGCTCTGTGTGGTTGAAGTGTGACAGCACTGTATATGTGCCAGAATCCACTCAAATTGAACAAAACCCCCTTCGGTTTAGGTTAGCATTTAGGAGAAGAAAACTATGGACAGACACTGGTATAAATGGCATAAATCCACACATGCATCCCTGTCAGTCTCAGTAACAGACTGCAGGTAGTAGTGATATAGGATCAAAAAGCATTATTGCTGAATTTTAGGTTCCTCTTTTAAAAATAGATAGTGGGGTCAAAATGGGAAAGTGGTCTGAGCTTATAAAATAAATTCATGGCGAGTGAAAACGAGCTCTTAGCGTCTTGCGTGCTGCACTGCACACCCCGTATGTGAGGCACACAGAGCGGGCTGGTAAAGAGCTGGTCCGACTATGAACCAGGCAGAAAGTCTGTCAAACAGCCAATAATTACGTCTGTCAAAGATGATGGGCTGACTGTCTCAAGAAATCTGAAAAATGTTAACTGTTAGAGAAAATAATTATGGGAGGAATGAGGAATGAGCGTGAGAGAGGAATCAACCCGCTGCAGTAACTCAGTCAGCTGACTAGTGGCCACTGGGAAAGTGAGCTGTCAAATTGAACAAAAAGGTTTGGTAAGCAGCCAAACACTGTTACACTGTTCTGGTGAGGTCTATGACAATAAGCTAAATCTGGCTTTAGCTACACAGGCAATACTTAGTGGGATCAATTCATTGTTGGTTTTGGTCTTTTTCATAACAAAAAGATAGAATATTGCCAGCCTTTATAATTTGATCTTTTACTGGATATTTTTCAGAGGAAAGCCCAGAATAACAGAACATGACAGCAATTTACTGTGAGTTTGCTCCAAATGCCTGTACTGTCTGTAGGACGCCCCAACACCACCCTGTTGAATTCATTTCCCTCACAAAATTCAGGCTGTTCTGGAAGCAATAATCCAGTCCGGGTGTAACTTAGCTGAGGTCAATTAACCTGATTACTTTGATTTTTATTGATGTTTAAAATTAGACGAAGGGTTATATCCTCAAATACATCCTCAAATGACTTTGAGGATGTGGAGGAGAAACAAAGTAGTGGGAAGGAAATGTTTGTTGTAGAGCACCTTGTCAGACAGCTCTTAAGCAAGGAAATGAAACAGACAGGGCAGACACAGACATTCATCTGCCACTCATTAGATGGTGTGGGTCACCCTACCTTAAAAGAAAAACCTAAAATAAAGCACTTAACCAAGTGCCTTGACATAGCCTGCATTCCTATTTACTTGTCTTCTTGTGTATAACTGGCCAAACATAGACGACATTATGTCATGTCCAGATATTTCCGGCTGGATATATTTAAGCAGTCTAAAACAATACCAGATGCCAGGTTTTGGCATCAGTCCCCTAGAATAAAAGAGTAAAGTCTTCTTTCTAGAGCTCATATTTTGCATCACCATTCAATCATACAACGGTAGAAGAGTCAGAGAGACCAATTTCTACACCTGAACCTGATCAGAAAGTAGACCAAAATGTGATGGGTTTTGAGTAAAGGGACTACATAATTCTCAAAATTGCTACCAAATATAAATCACGGTTTTGTGATCTGATTAAACTTCTAATCAGTCTAAAACTAATGTAATTTGTCTGGGTTTCAGTGGAGCAGCTTAAACACTCTCTCAAAGGTTTTTTTCCACCCTGCTGAAAATCAGGTTGCATACAAACACACATGGCCACACACTTGAAAGACCAGGCTAGCTGCTGCGAGGCTTTGATCAGCCAAAACTGGACAAAGAGACAGTTGAAAGAGAGTGGAAGACTGACAGATGATGAAAAAGGGAGTTTCACCACGTTGGTGAAAAGAGCCTCCGTGGCTCCAAAAGTAAAGGTAGAGGTGGACAGAATGAGGAGGGGGAGGGGGAAAAGATAAGTGTGGGATCGGCCAGTCAGGAGGTGAAGTGTTCAGGCGTAAAGCGATGGAAAGTTTAAGCGCACTAAGGCAAGAACAGAAAAAATATACAAAGGCAGAAATGAAAGGACTTAATGGGATGTTTAAGAGAAGCAAAGGCACACGATGTACCCTTAGTTTTACCCCCTTTCTGCCATGGCATCGATTAAAGCTTCAGAGTGTGAGTCCAGGTTGTTTAAATCTTTCACCGCTGCTGTTACAATTAATTTTTCTCTCTTTCCACACCACTGCTCGTGCAACTACAACTCTGATATATATAACTGCTGTGAGAGAATAAAACGAAGGAATTTGTATTATTATTGCAAGTACCCTTACAAGGTCACGAAAGCGTGCAAGGAAAGACTGGACCTCTCCTCCCCTTTGTCTCGCAATATGTTTAAAGGCTTTAACCACCGTCCACTGAACCGTATATTCTGTGGCCTGGTGTACTTCTCTTCCCATAAGACACAGGTTAGAGAGGTTTGCGGATTGTTGATGTTGGAACGTGGTCGGGCTCTAAAAGGAGAATACGGTCAGCTGATGAGGAGCAATTCTGGCCACTGCTAAGGTTACACAAGAAAATTGTGTGACTGTCTTGTGGTGAATGTTCGGGTAAACTAACCTCAGTAGGCTTTTTATTCTTTTCACAATCTGTCACCTTCCTCCCTTTCTTCAGTAATCCAGAAAACATTGAAGTGATTACGACAAACTGTATTTTGAAGAGTGCAGCTTTAAGAACAAATTTATTGTGCATACATTCTTAACAGCTGGTCCACTTTTCTTTAAGTCAAAGGAGTCAATAATAATAATAATTTTAAAAAAACCACTCCGCTTTCTTTTTTGTCATCAGGATTTCAAACGAATGACTTGGCAAGTCATCAATTGAGTCGCATTAGATTTGTAAGTTTTTGTCTTGACTTTCTGCAGGAAAACGTCTGCAATTGTCTTCACTGCCCAGTTCTAATTCAGGTCAGAAGCAGGACAAATGCATGAAAGGTTTACCACTACATGTGCTGCCGTGGCGAAAGAGCCCCTTATATTTTGCTAAGTTGTACTGGGATCTGGAAAAGAGGAATGCAGCCGTAGAAAAGGATCGTAAAAAGAGCTAATGTATGGCAGGCTTCTTATGGTCTGTGCACATGTATGTGTACGTGTATGCATACACGTGTTTTTCTGTATTTGAGGGCAAAGAACGTGATCTAAGATGCACGTGGATGCCACTTAGTGGGAAATATAAGCCTGAGTAGCAGTTTAAAGAGGGTCTCTGAGAACAAATTAAATCATAAAGTCATAAAAAAAGAGGCACTTACTTCCCAACCTCATCGATGACAGGAGCTGGACACAGTAAGAATGTGTTTTCCACTCCAACCGGCGTTTCGTCTAGAAGGCAAAGACAGCATTTTGATGAATGTACTGTATATTCATCCCAAGTAGACTCCTAAATCCGAATTACTCAGCTGTCTGTCACTGTAAACTACAGATAATATACAGACAGGTACTTGTAAGGGTGGAACAGGTAGAGTTTGATCAATAAAGGCTTTAGAAGGAGCCAAAGTTTTGTACATTTATGTGTGACCATTTCCCTGCCATACAATTAAAGGTATGATGAGTTTTCTTCTCGTGAAGAGTTGCTTTTTAGGACTCATACTGCAAATATATTGTGTTTTGAGGAGATTGTCGTATCTCCAGAGGTTATTTTGTACAGTCCCATGCTTTCCCAAGAGAAATACACAGGTTCACACACTGATGAAGAAGACAAAACTACTATAAACCCTGTTACAGAACAGCTGGGTTTACATTTAAGAAAGAACAACCAAAAGTGTGGGACTACTCACTGACTGTAAAGGTATCATTGATTTTGAAGCTGCAGAGCACCTGGTTGATGTTTCTGGCATGGAAGAAACCGTTTCCTCTCACCACCACTTGGAAAGACTCTGGTTACACAACACACATTGACATTATAACATTTCAGACACTTTTCAAGTGCTCCCTTACAATAATTCAGTTCAATTGTGGTTGTTCATTTGAACTGTGCCACCCAAATAAAACTGCACCAAGATGTATCTGAAAATATGGTCCTCAGTCCTCCAATCTGAGATCTGTAGTGCGGTTCATTAGGAGTGAAAACATGATGTATCATCTACAGAAAATGAGACTAAAATGCAATCCCAAAGGTGTAGAAGGAGAAAAACTAATCAAAAAAATAAATACTAACTCTAGACTGACATGCACATTCAGCTACTCTTTCATGACTAGCAATTTTGTTTATTTATTATGTTTTTCAGTATGTTTACTTACTTTAAACTTGTATGAATGTATGTATATATGGGAATCTACTTATGTATATGGTTGCATATATGCTCATATATGCATTTATATACCCCCCCCTTTTTTCCAAAATAGATTTTTCGTCATGTAAGTTATTGTCACTGTTATATAAACCAGTAAAGGAACGAAGAAGAAAAATAAATTTGGCAGGGTGACAGGTTGTCAAAACTTTGTTCACTGAACAGACAGACTAGTTAGTCATGTGACTTTAATTTATGAGCCCTGATTTGCTTGTAATTGGGCAGAGAGAATCTGAAAAAACAAAAAATAAAAATACAACAGTGTCAGCTTTCCCACCCCACAACTGAGCCACTTGTAACTGCTGGACATTAATTTAAATAGTTGAAATGTTGCCTATACCACAGGACACGAACCTGCAGGACTGAACTGAATAGTACAGCGCTCGCCATAACAGCATCATTCAGTTTTTCAGTAATTCACAAGCAGATGTGAACAGTGAAGTCCCTCTGCTTTTGTCAGAAATGTTGATTCAACCCCTGCTTTTATCTGTCCATTTGTGCATTTTAATGTCCATCTAATGTTGCTTTAACTATCATAGCCTTTCTCTTGGCAGGACACTAAAGGATGTTGTCTATTTTATATTTCAGCTGCAGCCAATCTCAACACTGCTACTCTCTCGTGGTTAATCCTTTTAACGAGACCCTGCGATATTATTCCCAGTGCGGTACCCTGTCCCAATAGATTTCCTTTAAGTGACCTGGATGCCCATATTTGGTAATTTTTCAGTCTGTACTTGTCATTATTGAAGTGAGAGAAGGAGAAATACGGCACCCAGTAATAAAATTAACACACTTCGAAAAATGATGGCAGGCTGGCATCAGTGTCAATGACTCAGGAGGGACCCAGTTCAGTTTGTGTATGTGTGGGTGTGAGTTTGTGTGTTTTTAGCTTCTCACCTCCTGCACACACACTGGAGGGCTCAGCTGCCAAAATTTCAATGCAGGATTTCTTGATGATCTAGAAGGGAAACGAGGAGAAAAGACATGGATCATTGTTCTACACTTATAGTGATAATGATCTGTTCTTACAGAGCCAGTGTGGTGACTGGACTGACTAGCTGATTAGCAGCACCACTGGATATAACTTGTTGTAATTGAATGACTTCTATGTTAAGTCTTTGTATTTGTACTTTTGACTGTTTTCTGAAGTCAGTTCTTCAATATCCAAATAAGAATTAAAAGGTAATTCTACTGAAACTGAACACGTCTAAGTTAAATACATGAATTTGGACGTATGCACGCCTGCCCTGTTTGTCAGTTTTAGCCACAGGACTGCTTCCCTGCACAGACAAGTCTTTATTTACCGAATCAATGACTCCCCGGAGGGCGTGGAAGCCACCCAGCACAGGAAACACATGCTCGATGGTGTCTGCAATAGTAGCCAGCTATAGGAGGAGAGGAGAGACAGAGGTGTGGATGGAGGAAAGAAGGGGAAAAGAATTAAGTAACTAAAAGAGAAAGGAATTAAAGAAACAATTCGTGAAACCATTAAAAGTGAATGAGTAAATAATGGAAAATAAATATACAGATGTGACACAATTTTAGACATTGTGGACAGAAAGAACTGTACTAAGAGAGTATGAACTCTCCCACTCACATCCTGTTCACATTAATAATGACCCATCAGGTAATAGGTCAATCTACCATCAGTCAAATAGGGCTTGAACAAAACATGAGGGAGCGTCTTGAAGCCAACGGTGTCTGGTTACTGAAGGTCAACAAGCCCTCATGACAGAACAATCCCTTGGCTCTCAAATATCCGTCACATTAAATACAGGAACCTGAATCATCCGTCTCATCATGGTGAAGCTAATTGTTCAGGATTATTCAAGTTACAAACACATCTCCAGTCCAGCCTCGCGTGTTGGAATCCGCTGCAGCCTGAGAGGCAGCTCACAGTTAAAAATCACTCAGATTGGTTTTCAGGAAATTTTAAATTGTCGGTAAGCCAAAGTGCACAGGGGCCAGTGAACACACTGGCCAGTATGCAACATGAAAGTAACAGCATTTTGGAAGTTTCCACAGCCCTGGATTCCTGAGCACACCCAGTAAAGTACATGCATGGTAAACTGTATCTGGCTTGTAGATTTTAAAGATAATCACGGTCAAGCTTAGAGAATTATTTTTATTTCAAACCAGATGTATAACATATATGGAATATACGTGCCAAATATAGCATAGATTTATTGCAGTGGAAAGGGTATTACCTGTGTCTCATTGAAGTCTTTTACACCAACACAGTACACAATGGCTCCAAGAGACCTGGCCCTCTCTGCCTGATGTTACAAAGAGGGAATAAATCTATTATTTTCAGAAATCTGGCACTCGAGCAATGAGAGTAACCCTGCTTCCAGAGCAACCACGTCACTCGAGCTTTAACTGCAATAGTTTGAGAAATCAGCCTCAGTATGAAGCTGCTACCTCTTGCTGTGCAGTGATGAGCTGATGCTCCTGCAACTCTCCGTCTGTCAGTGCAATAATCACGCTGGCCGTGCCTGGAAAAACACAGAGCTGTGCTATTACTTCAACATAATGCAATTTAACCTGGAGCAAGTATTCACAAGAATGAGTAATTTGATGCTTACCAAAGTTCTCATGGTATATCTGCTCATTTGCCTTTAAATAAGAAGACAGATTGACAGGAAATACCAAGGTTTCACATTTAAACAAGTAAATCAATGTAATCTGATTTAAAAAAAAAAAACTTGATTCCACATGAAAATATCATAAAAACAACAAAGGCTTACCCTCTGCAATCCAAGGTGCATGAATGTGTCTCCACCTGGAATCTCCCTTTTCAGAGCATTCAGCCCCTTTCTGATTTCCATTCTGCAGAGAGGAAAAATAGCAGAATGGATTTTGATGATACATTTGATCTACAGTTTTTTCCTATTGCTCACCTATTTGTCAGACTAACTCAAGTACTGTACTTATGTACAATTCTGAGGTACTGAGAATCACATTTTATCCAGCCTTATACTTCTACTCCACTTCACTTCATAGACGAATATGTTACTTTCAATGCACTACATTTATCTGACAGATATTGTATAGTTACTTTACTGATTAAAATTTTTTGCATTAAAAACGTGATAAACTTACAAAAATACAATGCATCCTTAAAGATTTAACTAGTGGTTTCCTATCTTTTTTTCTGCTTGTGACTTCTCATACAAAACAGTGTGGGCCCAATCTGGGGCCGCTGGTTGCATTTCAGTAACCGTTTGAGGCCCAAAGAGATAAAAGTATTTGATATTTCACAAAAAAGCAAAGATTAAAGAAAAATCCAAAAACTGGAAAACGACTTGTGTAGCATATCTTTGTTTTTTTCTCTTTCGTCTCCCATTAATCATCTCATAACCCCCTCAGATTTATCTTGTGACCCTTTGGAGGTTGGGAACCCCTTGAGTAAACTACAAGCTGTAAATAAAATATTTCAAACTAGCTCCACCACGACCTGCTACAACAGTAAAATGCAACTTACACATTGATGCATTAGTGCATTATTAGCATCATGCATTTTGTACTTTTACTTAAGAAGGCTTTTGAATGCAGGATTTTTACTTGTACTGGAGTATGCTTACATTGTTGTATTCATAATAAAGTAAAGGATCTGAATACTTCTTCCTCCACTGACGACTCAAGCTGGAGACACCTCTGTCAGAAATGGAACCTCAGTTTACGCAATAGTGGTTAATAGTGAGTTTCACCTCTCACACACGAAACTCTAGCACAAGATAACACTGAGATTTATGCTATAACAGACACATGGTGACATGAGTCCATTTTCAGCTTCATGTCGGTTTAGAGAGTATCTGCTTTCACTGTGGTGCAATGGTTTGAGTTTACTTTAAGGCTGATTGTTCCTCCATATTTAGAACACAAATTCAGCTTGGGTCTGTCAGTTGCAGTTAATTAATTACATTAATCAACCGACTGTATCAGCCATGACTTAATTTACCTGTTTTCTGTCAGTTTCATGATAGTGGATGCTCTGGAGGAGAATGTTATGAAGGACATCCTCAGCATTGGACTGGAACGGAACAAAAGGAAAAAAAAACAGAAACAAAACATCATTATACCTAATATGATGGTAAGTGCAAAAGACAAAATTCAACAGCATTTGGCATCTGGATGGTGATTTCCCACCTTGCACAACATGTAGAATGAATAGGTTAATCATTTCAGTTATGTCAATACTCAATTGCAGGATTGCTCCCAAGCGACATGTTTTCCTCAAAATCATAAAATAACTGGCAGTAACCTACCAGGAGTTTTACATGCCAGACTTAAATTTGACAAAGCGAGAGTCCTTTTATTTAAACAATGAATATCTCATTGAGGACAAATTACCTCTCTTCCTTTGAGGTCACTCCAACAGTCTGTGTATGAATTATTTTTGTTGTTTTGAATGCAGCCCAATGCACTAAGACACAAAATCACACCATACATGGATTTTTGCCAGCGTGCTGGATTTTGTCCCCTGTGCGTGACAGGCACTTAGCTGCTGATATTCAAACTGCGTCACAGAATCCTCAGATGTAAAAATTTTTGTTATCTTTGTTTACTGGTGAAAAGCTATATTTAGAAAAGACTGACATGCATGTAAACACACACACGCTTAAATATCTGAAGTGCAAAGTGTGTTGTTTGTGAGAGAAAATAATGCCGATTTGCGCTGTTTAAAACTTTCTCATGTTTGTTTCAAACTGAAACTTTGAGAAGGGTTGGTTGTTTGCTTTGGCTGCCCAACAAAGCTCCAGTTGTTGCTGTCGCAATATGGACGCAAAACAGAGCCACCTACGAGGTGGAGGACAGATGTGACAATTTGTTGACATATTGCATTTAATTCCACTCTTACTTTTCTAGTGCTGCATTGCATTGAAATGTAGACTGCATTCTAAGGGATAAAATGGAACTATTTAATGCTCAAACGTATTGTAAAAATAAGAACTGAGTATCATTTGGAGAAAAAAACTGAATTGGGCCACTTTCAGCTACAGTGTCATTTCAGTTTTCGTTAGCCTTGTCCACTTAAAGCATCCACCAAACACTGCTCAGCATTCATAACACTTGGCCATCATATAGGTAAAGACCTTCCAGCCTGTAGTCATTGATGGTAACCCTGCTGACACCAGACATCAGCCGAGCTACTGCAGAGACAGAGCGAAACATCAGCCTGGAGACTGAGTGACTTTGCATATGGCCAGTTGTAGCTGTAGGGACATATTTTATTTTACTTTACCGGGTTGACTGGTGTGTAAAGTGTGGGTTTCTCTTTAGTGATCTACATCTCGGGGCTCCAGGAAGCCGAGTAAAGAGGCAACAAGGCTATTTAGTGTCTAGAGACTTGCAGTCCAGTTGTTAAAATTCTTCCAGTGTTACAGTATACAGTCCACCTATGTAGTTCCACTTTTTTCCTGCTTATTTGATGGCTTAATTGCGCTGACATGTATGTTTCCATACATGTTAATGCTTTTACCTTTTGAATTTCTCAGCTAAATTCTCCACAAAGTAGTAGATTTCCTCCCAGTGATCCTTCACACTGCCAGATCTATGACAAGGAAAAAAGGAAAGTCATTTAAATATAACAGCAGTTATGTTTAAGAAATTCATGTTAGCTAAACATCTCGACATCGCTGAAACAACTTAAATCAAGTTATGAGTTGTGTACAATAGTCATAAATGCACATAAAGTAATTGATAAGTTTTCTTCAAAGCACATAACAATAAGACCGGGAGGAAGTGAGAAATATCCCCAAGTAGCTCAGTGCTTTTAATGACATTGTTAGCATAAAAGCAGAACAGGTAACTCATGGTCATTATTAGCTAGCATGGTTGGAAGATAACAGATGTGAAATATAATTTCTGTATATATTTGAGTTACAAATGATTTGTTCAACCAGAACTCAAACAAAATACGGAGGCTTAAGCTATTTTTCATACATACACTAATCTCCATATGGCAGAGCAGTCAAACTAGAAAAATACAGCTTTGGTAGCCAAAAACGACAGGGGGTAAAATCATTAGCTGTGCAACATGGAGAACAAGCTGTTTGTGTACTGGGCAGAACACGACTGTTTAACTTGTTACAGCAACCTTACTATCGATCACAATTATGTGTAACAACAAGATTTATTTTTTGTTTATTTAATAGAAGGAATATAACTTTGATCCCATAATTACTATCAAGAGCCTGCATGCTATTTAGCTGTCTAGTTAGCAACAGATAAATAGCTAGTAAATACTTCATCTGTTACAAAGCCTTGGAGGAAAGGATATTAAACCTAAATTTCATACAGAACATGGATTTTCCTGTGTTTGTATCATAAACACCACTGGGAGAATAACTTAAAACAATTAGCCTGCACTATACATTAGGGGCCAGTAATTTCCTGGTGACATAAAAGAGGCTGGTGGCGGGATCTGGTGTGTAATTTAGCACCCCTCTGGATCCTGAATGAGCCCCTGAAGGCTGAGGAAACAGGCCCTGGTCTACCCAGGGGAGCCTCCGTAAAACTGGACTTTTATTAAAAAAAAAACTCCCCATGGAGCTACCTTCATTTCCTCTGTGCAGACTATGTGTTTGTGTGTGTTTCTGTGTGTATTTGTAGCAATTTTAGTAAGTGTGATTAAGCATTAAGGGAGAGGGCTTCCGGCATGATGTGACCAGTCAGCAGGTCATGCGCTAGCTAACGAGTGAGCCAGAGAAATGACACAAGGGAAATAAGCTAATTGACTGTGGTAAAACTAGAGGCCTGTTTAGAGGATGAATCTTACTTAGATTAAAGAGCAAGGCTGACTAAATGTTATTCTAGGTGCTGACTAACTGATGTAACAGTATTACACACACTGGCACTGGCCAGCATTGATGTGTAACAGTTTCTCTGTATGTGACAGAAAGTCAACACCAGTTTTATATCCATGGGTATTAGCTGGATTTATTGAACAGCTTCCATTTAGCATAATGCAGTCCACTGAGAAGCCTTTGTTTCTGTAAACTGCTGAAATTAAACAGTAAATAATTTTAAAAGTTAACATTTTACATAAAACAACTCAGAAATGACTTCAACTCATGAACCAGACAAAACTGTGACTCTGTTATCCTAGTTTACCTTTTAGTTGTATCATTTCTCAGCAAACTGGAGACCAAAAAATCTGTTTGAGAATCGCATCTAAACACAATAAACAGAGTGAACCATTTCTTGCATGTGTGCTTTCCATCCCTTAGGCTGATGTGAAAACATTTGTTCAGTATATGAGATTACTATTACCAATCTGAGAAATACAGCTGCAGGTTGCTTTGGAAAACAGCACCAGCCACATGGCCAAAACTTGAAATGAAAATGAATTGTGACTAATGTTATTTGTCTGCAATTGAGTGTCACAGATGTTATGCCCCATGGTGTTTTTGTGTTATTGCTTTGGCACACTTGGGGGATGGGTGGGGGGAGTGTGGTACACAGCCAGGGAATACGAGAGACTTTCCCATCACGTCTCAGTCATTCAAGGCTTTTTATCCTGCCAAACTGGACTCTGGATCTGTATTAAATACTGTTTGGTAGACTTTATCTACAAGTTCACTGTGTTTTGTATCCTTGTAGACCCAAATTTTCTGCTTTTAATAAGCAATAAGACAGTTTTTAAGTGCCCCAAAGCTTATATATTGTCTTTAAGAGGTTAACATTGTTGGTCACCTATTCATTCAGCGATTACTTTTGGAGGTGTTGAGATATCGGAAACTCACAACAAACTCAAACTCTCCAGCTACATGCATTTCAAGGACAATCAGCATGAACAACAGTAGCCATCATAGTTGAAAAGAGAGCCGCTCTTACTGGAACTTCATCAACAGAAAATCGCTCAGAATTGCTCAGAAGAAGCTTTTGCAGAAATGAGAAGAACATTGTACTAACACCGCCAAGGGCTGAGGATTAGGTTTGGGTTCCCATAGGCCACCCATGCTGAAATTACTACTCCATATACAATAAAGCATCCACAATAACATATACACATTATGTAAGTTTCAATGTTTTCCCTCATCCAGTCTGGACGGATACAAAAGCCAGTCAACTGCTAGCATTTTCTCAGTGTTGTTGTTGCTCTGATGACACGACTTGTTCCCCCACATCAAAACTTTACATTCCTTTGAGGCTGACGGAGCAAAGAAAAAGGACAAGACCTTACAAGCTAAACAAAAAATCCTCCCAAAATAAAAAAGCTTGAGGCAGAGGGGGGAGGTGTTTAGCTTGGATGTCCAACAAAATGTGCAGCGCAAACAGAAATAGTCACACAAGGATTGCACAGGCACACACATAGAGACAGCCTCTAACCTGAAGGAATGGCAGGAGCCAGTTTATTTTGCAGATTGTTCCATTACAGCAACAGTGGAGGGGAAAAAAAGAATATAAAGTCTGGTAAAACTTTCCTGAAGCTAATAGTTGTGTAGAGGTGTGGGGATCATTTTTGAGTATTTATTTAACATCAGGGTGAATCTGAGGACTCCCACCTTTGGTTTTCAACTGCTTATCTTTAATTCTGAACCACATTGGCTCTTGTTTGTCTTGGAGCAGTTTGATTGTCTGAGGTGGCTGCAGTCATGGGACCGAGGCCTAGCTTGCAGTTTCATTCACCTGTTCAAACACTGTTAGGAGAGGAAGTGGGCCATTTCATTCTATGATTCTTGATGAAACCATTAATGCGGTTCCCTTTTCCCCCCTCAGTCCTTTGATCTAATTTTAATGGTCTGAGCTGAGCCCTGAAGTTCGGCGGTTTGGGTTTGGACACAGAAAATAAAGGTTTTGAGAGGTGAGGGTTGTTATAATTTGCCAACAAAGTGATCGTGCCTAACAGCAGTTTGAAGTTATGTCATAGCAAATCTTCAAAGCCGGGCGACAGTGTTTTCTCAATTGATAGATTCTCAGAGGAAGATAAAAAACATGTGCCTGACTTTCTGCCATTTGAGGGTTGAGAGAAAAAGAAACAAGGAGGAAGAAAAGAAAGGAAGCAGCAAGGGAACGACAAAGAGCCTTATCGTTGAGATTACAGAGATCACAGTAAATTCAGCTGAGTAGGAGGGAGATAATATGAAAAATCTGTTGGCTCTATAGCGGACTTGCTCTGCCAGAGGAAACATGGCAATGATTTGATGAAAACTTCAACTAAAAGGCCAAGTTTCTCTCTGACCTGCTTCAGTCCGCTTCAGCCAACGCAGCCGGCAAGCACGTTGAAAACAGCCTCACGCAACACCACCACCAGAGAACCAAAACAAGGAGTAAACTACTGATTAAATGAGTGTGCGGTTACATATATTTATTTGACTTTTTTTACTTATTTTTACTGGGTCCACAGCACTGATCAGCATTACTGTTAATGTGCCAGTGTTGCCAAATTTTGCTGTTTAGTTTCCGGCTGTTTGCCAGATTCTGAATAAGCCATTTAAAACAACAGTATAAGCCATTTAAAACCAAAGCAAAAATCAGGCAGAAAAAACATGAACCCGATCAAGCAAAGGATCAAACCTAAGAACAGAAATATTGTAGAAGTCAAGAGTAGACTGTAAGTAGTGAAAAGCATAACATGAAAATAATGGTGGAGGTAGTTAAAGCAGGTAATTACTACATAACAATGTATAATGTGATGTTAAAAAAAAAAAAGGTTGTGCGGTAATCTGACAAACATAGAAAAATCAGGAAGATAACAGACAAAGCGTGCAAAGATTAGGCATAATATCAGCTCTTAAAGCAAATTCAAAACCATATACAAAGGAACAGCAATAGTGGCCAACAAAGGTTTTCCTCACTGGGATAACAATATTCTCTCTTATCATTGATCTGGTAAATGTTTCCTTAGTATTTTTGTGAATTATGAACTTCTATATGTGGGACGCTATACCATGATGGAGTTAAGATATTAATCAAGCATCATGGAATTTAATATATTTTTTATTATGCTTCCATGTCCAGGGACTATGTTATAACAATGGCCTAGTTTCTACGTTTGTTGTCCTGGATCATGAGAGCTTGTTTATAGACCGTATTTTACTGTAATATCAGTGGCAAGAGACCAGGTATAGCTGATAAAATAAAAAAAGGACAGGAAATAATCAAGGAATAAGCAGCTGCTGAAATCACTGTAGGGTCTGCAGGATGTCCTCTACAGCCTGCACTCGGCTAACAGATGAATACTGCATTTAATATCTAAAAAGGTGTGGTGCCCATGTGACCTAGGGGGGTTGTTGCATGTCATTCCTCATATCTCTCCCCCTAAAATTCTGTTATCTCTTTACTGTAAAAATACATAAAGAATATCAAAAAAACTTTCCATGGACTGAGTTGAGGTTGTGTTTCCATGTGGATTAAAGGCATTGTTAGAGTCCTTTCAGAAATGCAAATAAGTTGAAAAATGGCAATAAAATTTAAATCACAAAAGAAAAGATCCTCCACCAACACCTCTAAATTAGTTCAGTGTTAAGTTGCCCTAAATTATACATAAATTATACATAATGAGTAATTTCTTCTGCTGCTGCATCAGTACATAATTTAGTGCATTGATCTACTATTTCCAAATGGCTGTGGGCATTAAGGGAGGTAATCATTATTGTTAAGCAATGCTAAACAGACAATGTTAAAAGAAGACAGGAATTTTCTAGATGTCCCCCACGGGTCTGAGCCGACCTAAAGAATAAAAACATCTTAAGTCAGTTATAATAATACCTTTTTCTGCTGACTGGGTGAGATTGCATAAAATGAGTCAGCCAGTGAGTGTTTTTGAAAGAGTGTATGTGTGTGTGTTTGTGTGTGTGTGTATGTGTGTGTGTGTGTGTGTGTGTGTGTGTGTGTGTGTGTGTGTGTGTGTGTGTGTGTGTGTGTGTGTGTGTGTGTGTGTTTGTGTGCGTATCTTTCTGTCTTTTCTGGCCGGCTGTCTGTTGAGGAGAGCAGATATTTCAGCTGGAGGAGGGGAAGTGGTTAGAAAGACAGAAAGACACTGAGGTAGAACAAGAGAGAAATAACAGCAAAAACAGTACGAAAAAGAAAAAGCAGAAACAACACCTCATCATGCTACTGTGGAAACACACACAACGACAGAGCAGAGCTGTCTTTAAAGGATCATATCAGTGTGTTTCCATGTTTTAGGTCTTTAACTACAGGTAATGTGTACTTTACATTTATGCTGACTAGCTTCAAATGCAGGCTAGGGACTTATACAGTCATGGATGTTATTTGTCTAACTTCTCAGTCATCTACTGGTTTCTATGTATTTACACACAGTATGTAAATCAATTAGCAGACTCTTGCCCATCACATATTGATGTCCCATCACAGTGAACACCAACCGTGAATTAATCTTTGCCAGCCTTACATTATTGTTGCACAGATGAGGTTGATTTAAAAACTTTAATTGTATTACCTCATAATGGCAAACTTGATTTTCACTGTACAAAAAGTTTTCATAAGTCTGCTTAACTATTTTCATCCTATAGAACAAGAGTTAGATTTTACAGCCACACTATAGCGGCTCTGTCAAGCTGTACGTGGGCACAGTGCTGCTTTGAGGAAAATGCTAAGTTCGACATGCTTACATGTTCACAACGACGATGATAAGATTCCGACATTTAGCAGGCGATGTTTACCATGTTCATCATCTTAGTTAGTGTGTTACACTGCAAACATCTGCTAATTACTGAACAAAAAAACAAAGTACAACTTTGTTGTTGAGACATTATTGAGATATCAGTCTGGACCAAAGTGGTGGACCCACCAACTGACCAACTGCCCCCAAACTGACCTAACATATCAATTAACTTTGATATTGATAATTAACTGCTTTAAGGTTCCTTTATTTAATGTCTCAAATAAAGGGCCCTAAAGTGGCCATTTTGAATGTCAGGGAATTGTTGACTATGCCTGCAATTCTCTAACTCTTGCAAAGGATATTACAGCTGAAGCAAGTTTGTTTGATACTAAGCCTTTTTAAATTATTGTTGAGGAGTAACTGCTTTTCGTCTTTAAATCCTTAACCAAATCCACTCTCAGATACCCAACAGGCACTTCTATCCCACAGGGCAATGGGATGACGGCATGTGGGAAAAAGTTCCCTTGGTCTGAAGGCTTAGCAGCTCTCAGCTTCGTTCTCACGGTTCAAAGTGTCTAAGAAGGAAAAATAAAAAAATCCCAACTCCGCTAAAAAGGCTGTCTGCCATTCCAGCTGGGCCTACCACCATACCACCCCAGCCTGTATCCAATGATGGTACTCCAATTTAACTGACTGGGCACAAGGATTTGTTTGTTTAAAACCACTAACCTACTTTTACAGCCATTGCAGAAGTCAAAGTCTTTACTGCGTGATTTCTGAGCTAATGCTGCATTTCTATTCCAAAACCGAGAGGAATTGTTTGGAAAAAACTATTGGATAACTGTTTGGTGAAGAAGAATTTGAGATGTGTGTCAAAAAATACAGATTTTTCTTTTTCAGTCTTTATCTGACCATCTAAAAATGTGCACTTTTTTTTCTGTTAACTGAGGCAGAGCCATGTATCAAAAATTACCAGGAGGTTTGGATTAGAGTTAGACTGGGATTCATCCGCTTTAAAACCTCATCCTTTTTTTGTCCCTCAGTGCATGAAGGACTGAAATCATATAACAAGACATTTCTTCCTGCTGAAAACAGCACAGCAACACTCCGTGAGAGGCCAAATGACAAAACACAGAGTGTGTGTCTTTCCACAGCTAAAGTATTTATGGAGTACAGCTGCATTGGGTTTTCCACTGACTTGCTTGGGTTCAACCAGCATGGATGAACGCCCAAACGGAGCGCAAGCTTGTTAATACATCAACAACAATAAAAACATTTTGAAGCCATGATTAGTGTTCTAAAAAGTAGAGATAAGACGGATATGGTTGTGATTTGACTACAGCCTATCAGAGAAAGATTATTATTATTAATAGCAGCAAAAAACTGCTGTGAGAATAGTGTATCTCTTCTTTTAAAAACAATGATACTGGATTAACTATAAGTGGGGGCAATGAGGCGTACAAGGTGAAGAGGTAACGGGGGTCTGCTGGAAATAGGAGAGAGATAAATGGAAAGAGCTTGTCGAAAACAATAACAGGAAAGCGGAGAGACACTGTCAGAGATTTAAAGACCAATCAGTATAAACACGATTCGTTTAAGCAGTCTTCCTAAAGAGTTGAACATTAGCATTTGGCCTACAGGTGAATCCTTTAATCTACCATATATGAACACACCTAAAACCATTCCTCTGGCGATGTGTTCCATATAAAACAAGTTGAGGCCCATCCGCTCTGATTCAGCATACATCCTTATTTTAGGCTTATGGTTTGACTATGTGCCAGCTAAATGGACGAACAAGTAAATCTCTTCAAAACTCATGTGCTGAAACGTCCTGAATTATGCTGTCATGTCTCTGGAGTTCTGGTTGGGAAACTGGCTGTTAGATTTTGTTTGTATGTACATTTTTATCCATGATAGGGGTGTAGCTCTTGCCATGGCAATGTTAGTCTCCCAGTCAGTCCGTTGGTCTGTTGGTTGGTCAGTCCACCACTTTGGTCCAGACTGAAATATATAAAAAGCTATTTGATGGATTGCCATGCAATTCATGGTTCCTAGATTATGGATCTGATCACTTTGATGATCCCCTCACTTTTCCTATGACGCCATCATTAAAATATTAATATGTTTAACCAATTGCTTTATGACCACATACCTGCAAACATGAAGACATTCTCATAGACTTTAGCTGTACTTTCTATTTAGTGTTAATTAGCAAATGCTTGCATGCTAACACACTGAACTACGATAGTTTACATGGAGTACCTACAGGACATGTTGTACCTGCTAAACATCCGCATGTTAGCATTGTCACTGTGAGCACCTTAGCATTCTGACATTAACATTTAGCTCAAAGCACCACTGTGGCTAAGTGCAAACGGGCAGAGCCAATTGCATGGCTGTTGAGTCTTAGTCTAGTTTCTGTGCGTCTGTATATAGGTTCAGAAGAAATCAGAGAACTCAGTTAATTTCTTGGTATGTGTAATTGAAAACAATTTACCATACACCAAAACACGGGAATAGGGTGTCACATTGTTGACTGCGGGTGGCAGGGTGTGGCAATGGCCTTATATGTTCCCACATATTATTTAATTAAAACAGATTTTTAAACTTTTACTGGCCAAAGGACGGGAATTCTTCATGGTTTTTTTTTTTCAATCCACACCCTTGTGACGTAAAGTTAAATGTGGAAACAAATTATGTGCATGTCTTTTCATTTTGACCCTGTTTTGCTCATCAGATTTTTTATCCATCTCCTGTTTTCTTCAGCAGCTGTCTCTTATTAGTTTCTAGAGCATTACATGCTTAATTAGTACATTAAAGTCAGGCTTTGTCACCTGATGCTAAAAAGTTAAGGGATAACTAACATTCATGTTTTTCCTGTTGCAACTTTTTAGTTCTGTCACATCACTGTTTATATTATCTCTAACAATCACTCCTACAGCCTTTAGCTGCTAAGGGAACAATCTTGCTTTCCTATAGCATGTCATATACAATTACACAATTATATACAAAAGTTATACACTTAGTTATACTTCACTTAGCAGTTGAGGATAATGGGTCTCGCTTAATCCTAAATTTTCCAAACCTAGTCCCAGATGTCCCAGATTCAAATTGGCAAACTTGCAGTCACTACCCACCTTCTGTATGCTTGTGACTGCAGACACCGTTATGTCTCAGAGAGCACTGTCCTACATGATCAAGCCATGACATGACATCATCTGCCAGAGTCAGCAATAAATGCCTTTGGAGTCAACTTTATGAGCCAACACAGCAGTTATTTTTCCTCATTACTGTAAAACTCATGACCCTTTACTCCACCTACAACACAGTGCCCAAAGCATACTGTTCATTCTAAATTAAATGGATCCATATCCATACCTGCAGAAATAATGTTGATATTGAACAATCCTGCAAATCTCCATATTATGATCGATGAAGATGTTTCTGAATGTGAAATTTTTAATGAGGCCAGCTGCATGGCTCTAGGGATGGCTGTCAGTTGGTTGGTCTGTCCAGCACTTTGGTCCTGACTGACATACTGTACCTCAAAAAAACTAAAGACATTCCATTAGCCTCAGCTGTACTTTGTGTTGGGTGCTAATTAGAAAAATTAGCATGCTAACATACTAAACTAAGAGGGTGAACATGGTACATATAATACCTGCTACACACCAGCATGTCAGCATTGTCTTTGTGAGCATGTTAGAAATCTTGATTTTAGCATTTAGCTCAAGAACTGTTGTGCCTAAGTACAACCGAAAAGAGCTGCTAGCATGGCCATAGACTTAGAACTGGTCTTTAAAATCTGATGAGAGATTGGCTCCAAAATCATCTGTGGCCCAGTGGCTCAGTCTGTGACACAAGTCACAGTCAGATTTTAAGATATGGAGTTTAGACTGCCAAAGGTTAACCCCCAAACACCCCAAAAATCTTTGCAGTAGTTCTTTGTGTTTTCATGAAGGGCTGGTTAAGGCCTTTTAACATTCTAGTGGCCTGCATCCTCAGCTTCTCTGCCTGCTAAAACCTTCTCACACTGATCTTTACGCCTTCCATATGGATCAACCAGGGCACAGAGTTCAGACTGTGTCTCATAAAACCAGCTCAGGCTTGAGGGATGAGGTTGAGGGACAGCTGTAGGGGGCTGACACTGGTCTCTAATGAGCTTCCGCCTGTTTGAAGTCCACAGCTGATATCTACACCTTGTTAGTCATCCCTACAGTGAGCACCAAAGCACACCAGAGCTAACAACAACATCTGACAATGGGAAAGAAAAAGCATTTTACTTATTTGCAGCATGTGTCGGTGTTTACCACACAAGCCAAAAGCAGCCTTTCAGATCTGGGGTGCGGTCCCACCATGTTTGTGTCGTTTTCTACTCAGCAACCAACTGCCAGGAAAAATGTCAAATGTTCTGTTGAAGATCAATGGGTACAGCAAGGCGCTTACACTGTCACTACATGGGGAGTGATTCCACATTGAGGGCCATCAGTGTAAAATATGTAAGCCCTTTGGGTAAAGCCATCCAACCAGTAACATATGAGTTGTTATATAGTCACTAGTGATGCTAATCTGCATGAAACTTCTCATCAAATCCCAAAACAGGCCTTTAAAGGTGCTGCGTGCAACATTTTTCTCTCCAAATTAAGACCACATTCTCCATAAATGTTGTTGCTTCCTGTCCTTTCTTGTTTCCCCTCCCCATTCCTGGCATTGCTCCATTAATGCAAGAGGAAGAAGAAGAGCTGATACAACAACATGCTTCAAATCCAAGGGAGATAAGTTAGGAAAACAGAGCAATAAAGGTCACAACAAAGGTTCTTATTGTGCTTTAAGAAGATTCTCCATCCATATTTGATGGTTATATTTGGTTACAGAAATTCTAGTCATATTTGTGCCACTAGAATGAATGCATCATTGAGGTATAAATCTTAAAATTCAACAAGAAGCCTCTTCGATCTACAATTCCGTGAGGATGTTGAATCACAATATAGCACAGAGCATTATTCCTGTGTAGCATAATGCCAGGAAACATATGTTACTGCGCTTCAGTGTCTATAAACCATATAGTAAAAAATGCACAGAGAAAGTAAAAGGCACTCCAGAAGTTTCGCTGACATTTTATTTTCTCCCTGGCTGTCTGAGCCCAGCTGCTGAAGTCCAGTGCTAAGATGTCACATAACCACACAACAATTTTCCTATGTGGGCGTACAGAGAGTGTAAATGGAAGAGTGAAGGGTGAGCGGTCACTTGGTAAAGAGCAGAAAAAGTCCCCCCAGTGTTTCAACATAGAAGAAAAGTCCCATTTCCTTGGACAGTTTTATGTTTTTTTTCTTCTTTTTGTTTTTCTAGAGAATGGCAAAATGGGTCGTGGGTTTTGACTTGGAAAGAGAGAGAGATTACTTCTTTTTGAGCTGCAGCATCCGAATAGCTCCTGTTTTTTGCTTATTCAGCAAACTGTACCCTGCAACTCAGCCTCCTTTCCAGCGTCATCACGCGCGCACGCACGCGCCCACTCACAGATACAGCGGCGCTAATCAGCAACTTTAAAACACACACACAAAAAAAACTAAACTAAACTAAACAAAAAAACATTCGTATTAGAAGCTGAAACTTTGGTACCACTCACCTCATGTTTTGAAAATTAACTGCCTATTTTGTCCTCAATTACAACCATGACACAAACTAGGCACAAATAAAGACCGCAAAGTAGACGCAGATGTTAGCTTATTTTTCGGTGTTTTGCTAACTTCCTTCTCCGGGGAAACTGCTATAGGCTAGAATCCCAGTGACATTCCTGTAGTGTCTTTATGAATAGCAAATTTATTGCCAAAAGCTGCTTCCACTTACTTATCAAGCACAAAATACAGGTCAAAAGCGCCCTGGCAGGAACTCTCCTCCTCCTCGTCGTCCTGCGGCTCCGGCTCGGATTTTGCGGATGGAGAAGAGAGCAAAAATAATCCGAACAAAACCAGAACAAGACGCATGTTCAACAAAAACCTCGCCATGATGTCTCCTCGTGAGAAAAAAAAACTTAATTCCTCTGTTGATAAAAAGAAAAAAAAAAACAACCAAAAGTATTATAGTGGCTTCTTACATCCCCGAGACAGTTGCAAAAATAAAGAGAAGCAGAGATGCAACAAAGACAAAAGAGAGGATGCAGGCGATGCTCACACGTCTCTTTTGTTTTGCGCTCAGTTTACAATCAGGACCACCCGCATCCCGGTCCGAGCGCCACTGCAGAGATGCTTTCGCTCAACGGGAATGATTTAAGACAAACAAAGCAATCAAAAAAAAGTTTCGTGATGGTTCAGAATCCACATGCAGTTGACAGGGGGGTGGGGGGAAGTTATAAAAACTTTGCAAAAACAAATCCAAAGAGAGAAAAGGATACAATGATGGAATGGGTGGTTCGTAAAAAAAAAAAAAAAAAAAAAAAAATGGATAAAAGTTTCCTGTCAAAGTGTCAAAACTGGTTAAAGTCTGACAAAGCCAAATGAAACTGGGTTATGCAGAGCAGTGTTGGCGTTGGAGGAACTGGGAGCCCAGGGGACAGACTTGGCTGAAATGGACCAGGTTTCATATTTCATCCCGAGGAGGAGAGAGAAAGAGGGAAAATGGGTCAGGATCCCATTTTGCGCCTCCCTCACGTGGCACACTGGCGCGTTTTGCAGGGAATCGGCGCAGTGCTGGAGGGGATGATCATTACAGGCGCCAGATGAACTTACTGTCACCGGTTAAACACTGCGCCTTTGTCACAATAGTCTTTTCACCTTAAACAAATGTATGTGTTTATCTAGTGTTTTATCATTTTGTCCTAATTAAGTTTGTTTGGGCTCACTTTGCTGCTGCTACCACTTAACTGCAGCAGCAGGGGCCAGGAAGAGCCACATCCTCTGTAATTACACTTTCTTAAAGCAGAGGCTGTAATGAGTGTGTAGCAGCATTCGATGAATGGCACATTTACAGGGTACAACAAACATACACCTACACACAATGATCAAACACATGGTGATCCACCGCTTCTAACCCACAGTGAAGTATAATATGTGCTGAAGTGAATAGGGCTTGAAGAGGTGTTTGACTAAAAAAATTCTGATTACTTTGTTTATTGAATAAAAACAAAAACAAACCCTATGGGAATCTAATCCATGATACACAGTGAAAATGTAGCTACAAATCACCTACTACACTCACAGAGAGTAAAACACACAGAGGACAGTGACTGTTTGTTGTTGGAACCACAAATATATCTTTGGCGAAATACCGATTTCGTTTGCCATACAGGATTTCTGTTTGGCAGTTTGTTGTGAAATTTCAGAATATGCACCATCATATCTGTATCTGCCTACAGTTACAAATCCTTAAGATTTTCATTAAATCAAACCCCATTTTTGATACTATTTATGGTTGGCATTTACAACAATAGCCATTTCATTTATTTACACTCTGTAATTGCTGCAATTGCTACTGTAATATAGTAATTTTGTTGTTAGTGGTGGACTCTGCCATTCCCACTCACAGGATTCAAGTTACCCGCACATGCACAGGGGACTCACGGGAAACAATGCAGGATGTAATCCAGTATTACTAATCTAATCTCAGTGATAGAAGCCTTACTATACCTAGCCACAGCCATGTCAGAGCTTTAGTGCAAACTTAGACATTTCCTACTGCTATGGCTTTAAATTAAAGTGTTCAACTTTGAAGTGAAACACGAAGCGGCTTTTATTGTAAAGCAGTCAAAGTAAATGCAATGTATTTTAAACTGAGGTTAGCGCTGACAGCGACTATTCATCAAAAACAAATCTCCAAAATAAGACGTGGTCATTTTTAGCATTTTTGACTGTGGACCACAATGGAACATGCCTGATTTGAACTTAAAATGACAGCTAAAATGACAACGACAAAGTGCTGGTTGGCAGCAGTGATACATTTCAGATTGTACGTTTTTTTGTATTATTTATTTTCTGTCCATTTGAACTGTAATCTGCTTTCCTGTCACTTCTGCACAAACCGAGCAAACAAACAGATTCCTAAGAAGTGAGCAGCAGCCAGACTTCTTCACACGGTGGATCTTGTTGTGCAGTTTTAAGCCTTAGACCCCCCCAGCCCCCAGCCGCCTCCACGTATACTCACAATGCCCTTTAACCCTTTGCCCCTGTTTAAAGTCTCAAAACTTGTAGATGTGTGCTGACTTATCCCTCACTAAAATGATCCCTCTTCATCCTTGCAGTTCACAAAGGAAAGTCCAGTGCTCCTCGGCCTCACAGCCACTAATATACTTTTACATCCATTTATGTACTCATACACAACACACTCATTAACATTCAAGCCACTGTATATAAACTGAAAAATAAAAACAGCCTGTCTTTAGAGTTCCTCAAGTGCTTCCTATAAACACATTCTTCACACAGACAGTGCTGTAGAGTGTTCTGGTCTTTTGTTTGTAATATTCGGTTAGTCACAAATATAACGTTTGCATTCTGTTACACTAGTGCCGTTGAATTATTTATTGCTATAAACTATAAATTGTTTGAAAAATTAAGAGAGAAGCCCAACAATAATCACATTTTTATGACAATGCCAAATGATTAAAAATAACCACATTTTTTTAACATACAAATTCATTATTTAAAGCAAATTTACATTTACAACAATGTGTTATTCAGACTCTATTTTAATCTTTGTTTTATTAAGCAGCATCCAGTCCCCTTCAGAAATAGCAAGTGAATTTATTTTGGGTAAAATTTGTGCTTCAATCCAGGAAATCTTATCCACCTAACTACCCCAACAGCACCACAGAAACAATATTTTTACTGAATTCACATAAAAATACAGACCAAATATGTGCACAATTGAGGTCAAGTCGGTAACCCAACTACATTTCACATGATGTTTATTTAATCAAATGAATCAAGGGATGTACTCTAGCACGAAATTACTCGTAATAAGATGAATGAAATTGAAAGATAATTTGCAACGAGTTATCTTCCAAGTATGCACAACAATAAAAATGGGTTTCTTATGTGTTTATTTATTTTATACTATGACCACATGGGAAGTCCTTGATAGATGTGAAAGAAATTATTCATAGTGGTTGTGTGGGCTGATCAACATGGCGCCATTATTCAGGACCTAAGACACTGAAACCACCAAAGCCGTCACCAGTCAAAGCTTTACATTTTTTTGCTGTCCTTGACATAATTGCCCTTAAACAGAGTGTAATCTTCAAATTGTAATGTCACTGACAAAAGAGAAGGTTTGAAAAGCTGCTTAATAGCCCCTAAACAGATTGTGCTTGTGGTACACTTCACTTTCAGTCTTGGTAAAATCTTCTGTGGCTTTTCTGTTGGATGATTCCGTTGGCACCATGACTTTGTCTATTGTGGTACAGATGAGTCTAATTTTTACTCCATTGTTGATTCATTAAAGCTCTGATTTAGCAGCGTTCTGAGGAGAAATGTTTTGTCATCTCTTTCCAGCTGTTGGTGTCGTAACTGACAGTTGTTTGCTTTGATACATTTGGTTCTATATCAAATTAAAAGGAACTGTTATCACTTCACTGTAGATGGGATTTGTGATAAATTCTTTTGTAATGGTAAAAATAAATTTTTTGTCTGATGCCTCCTCTGTAAAATATGACTAACACACACTTTGGTTTTGTATGTCTGTTGTCTTTTTTATTTTGTCTCACCACTGGAATTGATACAACCCAAGTAGATCCACATGGCATGATGTTCACTGCATAATGGACGTACAGCATTTCCCAATCACGATAAGGACATCAAATTATGATTTTCTTACCAGAGTATCATGTGGACTACTTTCCAGAGGTCCAAAATTCCAAAAAAATACAACGTAACAAAGGAATAGTAAACTTAGTTTGAAAGCATTTCTGTGTGTGTTTATTTATCTTGTTTCCTCTCATTTGCTCGACTTCCCAAAAGTATAATTTTTGAAAGTTGTTTTGATGTTGCAACTTATCCTTGTCACAGACTTATACAGTGGGGTCCAAAAGTCTGAGACCACTTTCCCATAAGGCGTCTTAGATTTGGAACCCCCTGTACATTCCCAATTCAAAAAAGAATCGCATCAGCTTTTCACCGCCATTCATTCTGAAAACCTTCAACAGCCAGTTGAACATTTGACAGAAATAAAAACTGCAAGTAAATCCTGTTCAACCTTTGCTCTACATTACAAACATGCTAAAAAGGCTTAGATCTTGAGGAAATGAATAACAGATTACACTTTGTACTTAACCTACATTCTTCACTTCTTAAATGAGTCTAGATCCTAAATCTTGAAACCATTTGGCTGCAAAACCAAAAGTGACTGTTGAAAAACCCAGTTCAGGATGTGGTTTCCTTCTGGCCTGCAAAGTGCTTATTGAAGATGCCCTTGGCTATCTCAAGGGCGGCATCAGCTGAGACGGGTATGTGAGGTGCGATGCCTGCTCCCTCCCATGCTGGCCCGGCGGCAGTGTCAGAGTGGACAGTGGGGATGTTGAGGAAGATGTCGGTCTCACCAACACGGAAGGTCATGGGTGGGTGGGAGGCCCCGGCGGTTGTCTCTCCAACTATCATAGCGCGGCCAAGCTTCTTCATGATGTAAACAAACTCTTCAGCAGCACCGGCAGTTGCTCCACTGGTCAGGATGATTAGGCTCTTCTTGGAGCCGTACCTTGTGCCTGAGGAAGAGGGTGAATTACAGGTAGAACAAGGTTAGAAAGGTTAGGTGGGCGAGGTAGAGAAGTTATATGTGGATAGCGAAAAGGGTTGCATTTGAGAAGGAGGATGGAAGAAAGTGGCTAGGTGTCATGGATGAAGGTATAGGTATGACTATGCAAGTTTATTATGAAAAGAAAAGGGTGCAGGGTGAGGGTATAACTGTGGTATAATTCCCAAACTAAATAAAAAAATACAGATACTTCTACATTCTTGTATTTGTCAAGCTGCAATAACTGATTTTTGGCCACTTGAGTGCAGCAGAAACATTCTGGAAACACAACAGACATATCACCTTTTAAGTTGATATGTCAAATTCTTAGCAAACATTTGCTAATTTACACTTAAGGCAGCTACTCTGTTAGCATTCACAGAGTTGTGTGACTGGTCACCTGGTGAATTTAAGTCCAAAATAACTGTCCTGTGTAGCTGTGTTTTTGGTCTAAACCAACTCCTGATCGAATTATCTGGCTCTTTAGCTGCTCATTGCTTGACTGTGTTCCCCAGCTAGTTGCTAACTTTGTTGTTAACGGGAATCACTGTATACAATCAGCATGACTTGATTTAAAAAAAAACATTACCAGTGAGATCAGACAAGGTGCGGAGCTCTGTGGTGGTGCCGGACGGTCTGTCATACAGCTTGTCCAGAACAATCTGCTTGTCGGCATCAAAGAAGTAAGAGCAAAAGCCTCCGATGGCTGTTGTTGGGCCACCAAGGTTGTTCCTGCAAATACAGTTACAGAACAATCATAGAAAGGCTAGACTCAGGATAAAATTGAAGGATCCTTTGTGAACTTTCATTTATGCAGGCATTGATGAAGCTATCTCATCTTGACTGGGGTGCCAGTTGTTTTAATGTAAGAAGTTACATTCAAATTAGTTTGTTGAGCAACCAAACAGCAAAATGATCCTGACAACGTTTTTCTTTTGTAGATTCAGTTTATCTTCTAGCACTCTTGGTGGTCCATAGTTTAAAATGATGCATAGGGTATAAATAGAAAAATTAAAATATAAATTTAGATATGGACTGATGAGCTTTAGCAGCTTTAGCAGATGATTTGTATTCCAAAATGGACACAACCAGCTTTGAATAAAAGCTCTGACTTGCACTTTGAACAAGATTACAAACCTGAGGTCGATGATCATGGCATCAGTGCTGACAACTTTGTTCCAGACATGCTCAACAATAATCTGGGCAATGGCCTTGACCTCCTCAAAGTCTCCGAACATGTCAAAACGCAGGTAGCCGATGTTGTTCTCGAATATGTCGGTTTGGAAGGAGACTTTGATCAGCTCAATGTACATCTCTGGAGAGTAATTCTGGCAAGAAAGACAAGCAGAAAATAGATATAAATCTGCATTGAGTTTCTGTCTGCTTTATATTTTTATCCAGAGTCAATACTAAAACAATATATCTACCAAATTTCCTCATACTAACTCCATTTTCTTTATACATTTTTATCCACTGAACTGCAAAATCATTTGTGGTAATTTGACTTTAAATCGTAAAAAATATTTCGACACTTCGATTGTTTGTCTAGCTCTAGGTACGCTTTGAACATTAGTGTAATTTTAAGCTCTTTAAGTGGATAAAAAATCTTCAAGGAACCCATTTGTGACTGAAAAACCTACAGTAAAATTAAAAACACATCTTTATTTTAACCATAAGAGCTGACAATGACAACTATTTTCACAACCAAAAACCAATAATCTTATGTACAAGGCTCTCACCATGGGGGGCAGGGCTGGGGTACTGCTGGTGGTCTTCAGGCTCTTGTCCCCGGAGAGGGTCTTCAGGTCAGCAGACAGCTTCACTTCCAGACTGTCCTTGGAGACAACCATGCTGTACTCACCGTTTTCCAGGAGTCCTTTCAACTTTTCTGCAACATTAGCCCCGATATCCTCAAAGGCATAATTGTCAGCAATCAGGGTCGCTGATGCCTCAATGATGGCTGGAACTTGGCCACGGAGGTTGACGATCTTGATTGCGGTAGCAAGCGCGTCTTCAGCGTTGACCTCCACATCAGGAGTCACACCCGCAACCTCCCAGGTAGAGCCAGTGATGGGATTGATGGACTTTGCAGTTGGCACGGTAATATAGAAGTCAGTGTCGCCCACTTTGATTTTATCCACTTTCACTGAGCCCCCAGCTGTCTTCTCGCCCACAATCGTGGCCCTCTTCAGGTTCTGGAGGCAGTAGGCAACATCCTCAGCAATGCCCTTGGTGTTTTTGCTGGTGAGGATAATGAGGGGTTTGGTAATGCCGTATCTTTCTCCCAGCAGTGTGGACAAAGAAAACAGCTTAGTGGTAGTGTTTGAGGGACGGTCATATATGCTGTCAATGTGGATCAGAGGCTCAGCTTGGGTGAAGTAAGACACAATGTATGGGATTCCTGAGATGTCCCCGCTGCCGGTGTAGCGCAAATCAAAGATCAGAGCTGATGTTGGCAGGATTTTATTCCAGACCAGATCTAGGAGCAGAGGGCCAACCTTGTCAGCGACCTCCTCCCCAAGGATGTGATCGATCCTCAGGTAGCCAATGTTGCCCTCCAGGATGTCGAGCTTGATGGAAGTCTGGAGGACGGCAATGAGCTGCTCAGGGGGCAAGGGGGGCATCTTCGGGGGAACCACAGGGACGTACTTTGGCTCATAGGAGACCTTCAGACGTGGGTCACTGACTGTCGTCTGGACTCCAGAGCTGAGGACATTAGCCAAGGATTCAGCGTCTGGGATGTTGAGAACCTCTGTGTTGCTGCTGGCTGCTTCAATTGCCTCCTTCATCCCCACCAGCTTCTCTGGTGAGCAGTAATTGTCCATGACGATTTTTGCCATATCGACAATGAGGCTGGGGGCAAACGAGGCATGAATAAAGAAAACATTTCCCAAAACTAGCAGAGATGCTACCAAAAAGAGAGCCCTCGCCATTTTTCGTCAGTTTAGTTTAGTCTAGTCGAGTAAATGGCAAGTGGCTGCTGAAGAGCCAAACCTCCTTCTCTGAAGAGGTTCTTTGTCAAATGGCACTGTTTTGGCTGCAAGGTTTCTGTTAACACACACATAAGAGGATTTACCCCACAATAAACCTCTAATCGTATTATCCTTAGTGCTTCTGTAAGGCAATAACAACTTAGCTAAGTAGGTGTAGTAACAAGAAAGTGTTGCCAAAGATATGAGTCTTAAATTTACACAAGGCATTTTGAACAACTATTTAAAGCTACCTGTATCAAATGAAGTAAGCTCTGTAAATGACAAATATCTAGAAAGGGAATAAGAAGGGTGAAAATATTTATCCTGCCCATCCTAAGGTAAGTCACTGTTTATTTATTTAGCCCCTTGGTGTCAGTAAATATAAGTAGGAGTCATAGATGTGTGGATTTTGTACCATTTTTTAAAAAATAAACGCACAAGAAAATGTTGAAATAAAGCATGTGATTACCATAAAATTCAACATAAACTGTGTTGCCGGCCCAATGATATCTCAGAGCTAAGGAATATTCTTTTAAATATCTGGAAAATAAATCCAAAATAATTCAGAACCACTCAATTCTTTATTGTTTAATAAATGGTATACATTTAACTGCAGTAGAGCGGCTCGGTTGGTTGTGGTTGTTTCCTTTCTGAAATGGTGTGGAAGTGAACAGCAAGATTCTGTTTCAGTTTGTTTGGCGCTTGCTCCCTCTGCTGGTTAAATTTTGTAGTTGAGGAACAGAAAAGCTGAGATATTCATTACAGCAGACTGAAAAACACAGTGCAAAGCAAAAGGGCAAACAATGACCCAAAAATAATAGGGATGCCACATGATAATCATAAAAAATACAGAAATTTAGCACATCAACATACATTTACATAAGGATCAAATCATGCATAAAGAACAGAACATTTACCACCTAAAGTATGGCATTTACAATGTAATGAAAGGAAATTGCACAGAAAATAATAAAACACAAGAGAAAAGGCGACTCTCTATACTATGAATAGAATATACAGGTGGGGGTTTATAAATGTATAAATAAAAAGTGAAATGTTTAGTTTACTTTAAGCAACACTAATTTTTTTGTGATTTATTATTAATTCGGAAGTTACAATACTTACTCATAGTACACTCTGACATTAGGCTATTGTAATGTTAAGCAGTTATCAGACATTACATCCCCTTTACTGTTTTAAATGCCATGGTAGATAGTAGATTTAAGGTTTGATCCTATCCACAGCTAATAAGTTCTCTACTGTAATGAGATGTATATTGAATCCATGCTCATTCACTGGAAGTCTTTCTGGATCAAGGCATCATCTTAGCACTTTAAATACAAAAGTAAGTTTCATAGTGGAGACAGCTGGCAGGTCTGGGGTTCAGGAGAGAGTTAGGAGGTAATATAAATGCAGATACTGCTTGTAGAGAACCAACATTTCATATCAAAGCTACCAATGGTTATACATTAATTACGAGGATTCCTTTTTTAGCATTACTGTATTCTTGGGAAAAAAGATATTCGCAGAAAAACTAGTCCATGCAATTGTTACTTCTAGGCTGGATTATTGCAACTCCGTATTATCAGGCTGTCCCAACAAATCTTTAAATACTCTCCAGCTGATCCAGAATGCTGCAGCGCGAGTACTGACAGGAACTAGGAAAAGAGATCATATATGTCCTGTGTTAGCTTCTCTGCATTGGCTCCCTGTAAAATCCAGAATAGAATTTAAAATCCTCCTCCTCACCTACAAAACCCTTAATGGTCAGGCACCATCATGTCATAAAGAGCTCATAAACCCTATTACCCAACTAGACAACTACGCACTCCCGGAACTCAGGCTTGCTTGTGGTTCCTAGAGTCTCCAAAAGTAGAATGGGAGGCAGAGCCTTCAGTTATCAGGCTCCTCTCCTGTGGAACCATCTTCCAGTTTGAGCCCGGAAGGCAGACACTCTCTCCACATTTAAGAGGAGGCTTAAACCCTTCCTTTTTGATAAAGCTTACAGTTAGGGCTGACTCAAGCTTGGCTTGAACCACCCCGTAGTTATGCTGCTATAGGCCTAGACTTCCCATGATGCACGAAGCTCCTGTCTCCTCCTCTTCCTCTACATCTGTATGCATTCATATGTCCTCAATGCGCGTTACTACCTTGTTCTCTCTCCTGTAGGTTTGGGCTTTCTTGTCTCTGTCATCTCTCTTCCTGTCACTTTCTGAAGGTATTTCTGCCCCTGGTGCTGCAGAGTCTGGATCTGTGAGTGCAAACCACCCACTGACCCCAAGATCCTGCTCAAAATCCACTGCTTCAATTATTATGATTATCATTACTATTATTAAATTTAGTTTTATTAGTATTTTTATTCACCGTATCATTAAAAATATGAGTTTTATTATTAGTCTCATTATTGTTATACATTTTTATGTTGTACCTGTACTGTGCTATGCCCCCCCCCCTCTCTTTCTCTCTCAACCCAGGCGGCCGAGGCAGACGGCCACCCACCATGAGCTGGGTTTTGTTCAAGGTTTCTACCTGTTAAAAGGGAGTTTTTCTTTGCCGCTGTTACCAAATGCTTCCTCATGGGGGAATGTTGGGTCTTTGTAAATATAACCATAGAGAGTACAGTCTAGACCTGCTCTTTATTAAAAGTGACCCGAGATAACCTCTGTTCTGATTTGGCGCTATATAATTAAAATTTAATTGAATTGAATTCAAACAGTACATATTCTGTGACTGTAAATCTCTAAACCAAAACCAGAGAAACTAAATTCTTCTTGTGCATGACAGCTGTGACAACCAGACCTCTGCAGTTAAATTTCAGGAAAAGTAGCTCAGGGATACATTACAGCCTTTAAATGAAGGATAAATTGGCAAAAATGTTATTCAATTATTAAATATATTTACAGGACCAGAATGATTTATATTCTGTGGCTATGGTCAGTGGATCACATGACTGGTTTATATGTGAAATTGACTAGAAGGCCCCTAACATCTTAAAAAGTGGACTTTTTTGGGTTGAAGTGGTGGCTAAACACAAGACAAATGAAGTAATCATTTTTAAAGGAAATGAGAATACAAAATGAGGAGCTATTTCTCTTGCTCTCTCTTCATCAGCTTTGCTGCGATAAGTCTCTGTGCTACATGAAGGGCATCACTTGCCTGGGCAATAACATGAGGCTCAATCCCTGAAACACTCCATACTTTCCCAGTGATGGCACTGAAAACAACCTGATTAGGGATGGAAGCGTACAGGACACTGTCCCCGATTTGGTAGGTTCCACTTGACAGAGACCCTCCAATTGTTGGCTCTCCAATGATTGTGGCCCTATTTTGGTCCTTCATAGTGCGGGTGAACACTTCAGCTGCTGACCCGGTCATATGACTGGTGAGGATGTAGACGTCCTTGGTGGACCCATACCTTTGACCCCCAACTTGAGGCAATGTCATGACCTCTGTCATGGTCGTTGTGGTGCGGTCGAAGACTGTGTAAAGATGCCGCAAAGGTTCAGCATCAAAGAAATAGGTGCACAGAAGGGGAATGGCTGTCGAATAACCACCAGTGTTGTACCTCATGTCAATTATGACGGCATCTGTGTTTACTATCTTGCTCCATACTAATTTTATTAGCTGTGGGCCAATGGCTTTTAACACCTTTATGTCTGCCATCATGTCAAATCTTAGATAGCCGACATTACCTGGCAGAAGCTCAATTTTAAACAAAGCATCAATTATATATCCCACTTCTTCTGCTGTAGGGATCTTTGCAACATCATGAAGTGGCTCAGGCTCGATGTCGCAATGGAAGACATGGAGGCGGTGATCGCCTGAAGCCTCTTGGAGGTCTGCTGTTAACTGAGATGCCAAAGATTCAAAGTCAACCACTGACCGGTACAGTCCCTCAGCCCATTTGCTCAACAGCACCTTGCTGACCTTTAGGGCAACTTCATGGATTGCATAGTGTTTTTCTAGCAGTGCCCCAGTTCCCTCCATTACGGACCTGAGCCCTTGATGAAAATCTGCAATTTCATTTACGTGTTCCACAGCTTCCTCAGCTAGCACAATGGCATCAGGGACCACACCACCTCCCAGCCAGCATTCCCCATTGTTATCTATAAAGTTTATGAAAGGGACAGTGATGGCAAGGTCTGTCCACTGTATTTGAAACGTTTTTGATTGCATTAGGGTACCAGATGTTATTTCCCCAATGACTGTACCACGATGTAGAGACTGTATCAGGTAAGCAAACTCTTCACCGACGCTTGCTGTGTAGTAGCTGGTCAACACGTAAACCCCACGTTTGGAGCCATAGGTAGGTCCTGTAATTTGGGGAAGAGAGTCATATGCTGTTGTCGTGTTCTGAATTCGGTCATATATTGTGAAAAAGTGATGCTTCTGGGAAATGTCCTGCAGATAAGACAGTATAAGAGCTAGAGAGGTAGAGCATCCACCAGTGTTATAGCGTAGATCAATAATCAGATTATTAGTGTCTTTAAGGGGCTCCCACACCTTTTTAGCCATGACCTCTTCCATTTTAGTCAGTGCAGATGACTGAACAAACTTGTCAAAACGGAGATATCCAGTATTGCGTGGGAGAATTTTCACTTTAAATGTTGTATCAACCAGTGCTTTTAATAATTCTGGATCATCAGGAACTTTGTAAAGCTCGGAATCCTCCTCTACAGTGGCCACATTGTCTTGTATGTATTTGATGATCAGTCGTGGATCTTCGGACACAGTCTGGAGTTCCTGGTTGAGTCTGACTGCAAGATCCTCCTCAGATACAACCGAGAATAAGTCTGTAGATTGCAGATGTTGAAGAAGAGCTGGAACTCTGTCAGCGAAAGCATACAACCTCTCGATTATGTCACAGATACTCTTTACCACTTTTGGAATGGCTCTCCTTACAGCCAGAAGGGACTTTGCTTTTGTGACAGCTTCCTTTGCGACGACGTTGACTGTTGGGGAAACGCCACTTACTTCCCAGCTCTGGCCTGTGATTGGACTGACAGATCTGGCCACGGGAACTGTTATGTAGAAGTCTGATCCTCCAATCCTAATCTTTTGGACTTTTACCGACCCACCAGCAGTCCTTTCTCCAACTATGCTGGCCCTCTTTAAGTTTTTTAGTGTATATGCCACTGCCTCAGCAGCCCCCATGGTACGCTTACTGGTCAAAATAATAACGTCTTTCTTCTTTCCATAGCTTGCTCCCTTTATTGATGGCATGGTCCAGAGCTCCCTGGTTGTATTTGAGGGCCTGTCATACACAGTGTCAATATGAATAAGGGGCTCAGGGTCCGAGAAATAGGAGATTATAAAGGGAACTCCAGATAAGTGTCCAGCAGTGTTGTACCTCAGGTCAAAAATCAGTGAGGATGTGTGAGCAACTTTGTCCCAGACGTTGTCCCTCAGCAGGGAGCCAAGCTTTGCTGTTGTTTCTTCCCCGATGATCCGATCTATTCGCAAATAGCCAACGTTGTTTTCCAGGATATCCAGCTTTACAGAGTTCCTCACCAGCCGGATTAGTTGTTCTATTGGGAGAGATGGCAGCATTGGTGGCATCACAGGGACGAAATTGGGCTCGTATGACACAGTCAACCGTGGATCGTTCAGTGCCCCTTGTACTCCGGCTGTTAACACTGCTGCCAAGGTCTTCCTATCTGAAATCTGCAGGATTTCTCCGCTGTTGATTGCTTGTTGGATGGCCTCCTGCATCCCAATCAGGTTCTCAGGGAAGCAGTAGTTTTCCAGCAGAATCTTGGCCATTTCTAACACCAGGGCTGGCTGGAATGATGAGTTGGCAGAAGGGGTACAAAGGAGAAGCATCAATAGCAGTGCCGGTGTGTGTTGCGCCATCACCATTGTCTTCATCATTACTCACAGAAAGAGAACTACTCTGTCTTCCCTTTCACTGGGGTGTGTCAGTTGATTTTTCTGTGTCGAAGGATGGTGGTTTTTGTAGGAGGGAACGTTGTCATTGTGATAGGTTTTTTTTGGACAACAACCAGATAAGAGGCATAACATAAGAGGCTTTTGTTCCCAATAAACCTTTAATCGTATTATCTGTGGTGCATCAGCCAGCAGACAATCGCAGACAGAATAAAAAATGGTAAAGGGGAGATGCAGTTTCTTATCTTTTCTGATACAAAAAAAATAAAGGTTTGGGTTCTTACTTTAATTTTGCAAAGTATGTAGTGTAACTGACTAATACTTAAAATAACACTGTAGTGTTATTTGGGCTTGAATTACATCCTGCATCATTTGCTGACTTCCCCATATGTTATAATATACCACCGCAAATTTCTTTTTAGAAACAAAACTTGGGCAATGGACAGGTAAAAAATGTGTTGAAGGTGGGCAGATGGATGCAAAAGCCTGATCACAAACTCTCAAGCCCTTTCCCCCTCCCTCTCACACTCTCCCTTGTCTGTTATGAAAGCTTATGGTGGTGTATTTTGGTGCCATTGGTAGCTTTACAGGTCATGTCTGGGTCGCTCCATTGGTGACATGATTACATAGTTTGTGGACACGTGGCAAAGCCTTCTTAAAACACACGCAGGATCAGAATGGGGGAAAAACACAACCACACTCTGGATATAGGAACTGAAAGCTGATTGGAAAGTTTTTATCTGGACTGAATACTGAATTCCTTGCTTACTTCCCACTTTCTACTGCCTTGCTTTATGATATTGTTTTTCCTGGTTAGTTTTTTGTACTTTTTAATGAAAAGTGACATATTTTCATTTGGTGAATAGTGTAAAATGGAAAGTGTCCCTCTGAATAACATATAATTGCAAGTGCCAAGCTGACATTTTTTAACCCTTTGATTTAATTCAAACTATGTTTGTTGAAGAATTAGATCTGTATGTTGAACTTGAACCTGACATGTACAATTACTTCAGTGCAGAACCCCATAAGACCCTGATCCAGACATTTTTGCAGCTCCGCATTATGCAGCTGGACGTCATCTCCTTCCAAATGCTAGACGGTGCTCAGCTAATCTTAACGTCTTAACTTTTAATACCGCCTCATGCATTACATAACACAATCCCCTCTCTGCCAGTGCTAATCAAGACCTCTGGAACACTGAATTCTGTCATACTTTGTCCTCATACTTCCAGTATAAGAACAGCAAGGAAATCCCTAAATACTGACTTGCTTAAAATACAAATGCAACCAAAAAAGTATGTGTGAAATTTAAATTGTACAAATATTCTCTTAAGACAAGACAGCTCTGAAGGCTTTAAAAATCTCATTGGTTAAATTACAAGGCTGTAGACAGAGTCAAAGAACAGATATATACGAAGTAGCTACCGCAGTAAGCAAATTAGCCTGCTTAAATTCATGAAAACCATGCTCATGAATTAATAAATACTTCATTGACAAGAGTAAACAACAGGCAGCTGTTTTAAGCAAAAAAAAAACCTAAAAATGTACTGTACCCCGCCTGCTTAGCACCAAACGACAGACAGGGACAGTTAGCAACTAGCTGGAGAACATGGTGGAGCATTTAGCAGCTAAAGAGACACATATTTCCCTTAGGAGTTGATGGAAAGAAAAACAGACCTAAAAGAAGAATGAATATTGAACTTACATTTATCAACATACTGTGTGTCAATGCTGGGTTTGCAACCTGCTGTGCTGCCCCCGAGTGGCCCAATTAAGTATTTAATTACTGCAGGATTAAGGTTTAATACATTTTCCTGATTATTTTTGACCATCTGCAAAAACAAAACAACAACAATAACAACGGACAATCCAGACATTTAATATGGCTCTGCTGTTACACGCTGTTGATGACTACTGGAGAAACATCTGATGAGACAAGGCCAATTATTTTCTTGGCACGCCAAAGACATTCAAGTGGGTTTGCTTCCCTTGTTATTTGTGTTGTTTCGCGGCAAGAGCAATTTTGCATTACCAATGAAGAACGTGTGTGCAAGTTATACTGTACATGAACATATCTCCAGCTCTGATAAGGATGTGGTCCTGACTTCAAATATTTACACAGCCAACACTGTGCATTAAGATGAAAAAGACTTGGACTGACCGGTCAGTTTGTTTTACTTATATTTTAGACAAAGATTCAAAAGATATGATCTATGTACATGTTGTTTCCCTCATGTGATAAATCTGGCTTCTAAATGGTTTAACTGTGATTCGACTGTCCTTTAACACGAACAACAGCACTTACAATCTTACATGTTCCTGTCAAATGAGGAAAGTTACAGACAAGCAGAATTTAGGTAAATACAGGGGTTGCTGTGTGTCTTGGATGGTGTGAATAAAATACTGCTCCCGCAGAAAACACTCATGACTTTTCAACATCACAAAGTGTACATTACAGTAACAAAAAATATCTTAGTCCACATGATTCAACATTGTATGATGTGAAACGCCAAAAATAACAGTCACAAAGTTAAAGCAACAGCACAAAATGAACTCCTTGCTCCTCATGGTATTATAATTTTAAGTGCTACTATACAACAGTTCACTTGCCACTTTCAGCATTTCCCCAGGCACATGAATTTTAGAGAACTGTGCAGGAAAGATGGAGGTTGCTATGCCCCTTGTGAGTGGATCTCATTTTAAGTGCACTTTACTGTTTTCTATCCATGGTTGTTACCATTTGGGTTCACAATTACAATAGGTTAGTACAGAAGCCGTGTGTTTTCTTTTTTAACACTTTTCTTTAGGCAGTAAATGATATTCTGGAATTTATTGTATAGAGTAACACCTCAACGGGCAGTCTATCGTTTGGGACTGGACAACTTTGAAATGGATGGTGAGCACTGCGCCACATGCAGGTAGGAGTCCATGCAAAAAAGTTAAGATTTATTAATAGTCCTACACACCCACACCGGTGTTTTCAGTTATTCTGGTGAATTCGGTCTCTGCTCAGCAGTTAGCAGCATAGCTCCAACCGGCCCAGTGGTTGGGGTGAGTGGAGCTATGCTGGGAACCATCTGGAGTCATCAAACTCCATGGGATCAAATTAAGTGAAAACACTTGTGTGTAAGACATTAAACTTAATAGTATTATGGAAAAGAGGCAAAAAATAAATCAAAGTGATGTCAACAAAGAAAACCCACGGTCTCACAGCAACTTATTTCCATCTCTCCTACTACAGATCAGTGTCTGAAGAAGAAGAAATCCACGCTTCCCTTAACCACTTGACAGTGTCCAGTCACTGCTGAGAGGATATAATGATGTACAGCTGTTTTCACTATCATCTAATGAGGAGTAGGACACAATTATAACTTAGTGCAGGATTCAGTCCTCCCAAGGCTACTTTTTTTATTTATTTGTAAAAAGAAAAAAAGAGTGTGCTTAAAATGTGACGCTGATTCTAACGATAGGCTGGTGTGAGATGTATTAACTTAACTTCCACCTTCCCTGATTTATTGGGCTAATAAATCTGTTCCACAACTGTCTGTTTGTTGTTGTAACTATGACGACAAAGGTCCTCTAACTGTAAGGAAGTCCTTATTTGAACCCAAACCACAAACTTTTCCTAAACCTAACAATGCCAATACCATGACGAGGAAAGTCTGGTACACCTGTCACTGGTATGGCTCCTATGGGTTGTATCCGAGGGCAGGTACAAACGACCTTTATGGTCGTTTAAGTTGGAAGACTTGCTGCGAATAATCATTAAGTTAAAAAATGTTTCATGTGCATCCAGTGTCCATTTACACATTGTGGTTTGTCTGATCTGTAAGATCTGTAAGACTTTAAGTGATACCAAAACGTTATGAAATGCAGTAAACGCAGGATGAGCTGTATAGATGATATGAGTAAGAACAATTAAATTTCATTTTCGTGACACAGAATATTCCCAACATTTTTATTTAGTCATTTCAGGGTTAGAAAGCCTCAAAACCAAAATGTAGACATCATGAGACCTATGGTACAGTAACAACTCTCCACTTTAAGATAGATGGATTGGGTTATATTAGGGTCAGCAGAGGGAGGCAGATTTTATTAAAGATTTGGCAGACTTAGGATAATATTCCTTAAAATAATTTGGGCCTCATATAGATGAATACAGACCTTGCAGTCATGACCACTGTAGAAGTTTGCTACTGCCGCCCTGCATGCATATACTGACCTTTACATAAGCGGAACCTTCTGTATAAGTTAGATCTTTGAATGGATGCACCTTCCCGGTAATTATTTGTTTGTGGTGCTAGATCGGAGTCATAGAATTCCAATGTTGAATACCCAAAGGTAAAAATGTAGCACACACTCAAAGCATGAGGACAAAGCGGACTGATCTCAATTTCACCACTTTATTCTGGCCATGTCAACAAACATGCTAGCGTTTCGGACTTGAGGCCTTCATCAGAGTATGGAATTAATAATGGAATTTATACAGGAGTTGGCAGGTGATTGGATTAAAGGGTCGCGTGGACTTCCTAAGGAAATCTTTTCTTGATGATATGACAATGACTAAAACAGGTGGAATGGTAAATCCCATACAATTTAAAAGTTCTAACTGAGGTAACAGGTTCTGTGATATACATTCTATGTTTCCATATTTTGAAACTTGTTCACAGGAAGGTTTTGAAGCTGAAATCGTTGGGTTCAGCAGGTGAGGGTCAATGATACCTGGCTGAAACATGAGCATGTTTGTTGGCATGGCCGGAATAAAGTGGTGAAACTACGATTAGTCATCCTAGTCCTGAAGCTCTGAGTGTGTGCTCCCTTTGTAGAGTACCTTCTGTACAAGTCTGTGTGGCAGTAATTTGCAGACTGCTACAAAATATATATTAATATAAAAAAATTACACTTACAGTAGTAATATACAGATTTACATTATATCTAACATAGGATTAGCAGATGAACAGCTGTGATCCTATTAATGCCAACTGATCAATTTATTTGTTTTAAAAACTTTGTACTACTAATAGATCTGCTTAAGATTATTAACAATATATTTTTTAAACATTGTTTTCCGTTTTACATTATTTACTACAAAAAAAGTTAGTTTTAAAGTTGAAACATATTAAGCCGAGACTTTGCAGGAGCAAGCTTTTTTATACATACAGCAAGTATTAAATATATACAATGTAAAACTGTCTGTTTCCTTTGGTTTTCTGCTACGTACTGTTACCATGTGAAATGCTATAAAAAGACATCATTTTAGCAAAGGTCAAAGTCTCTAAATAGGATCCATTTCAGCACTGGCACATACACTACAAAAAAGACAGAGAGGTATAATTGACCTGTTGACAGTTCTTCTATTAGAATGTAAGACAGTTCACTTTTTTTCGATTCAGGACTACTTGCTAACAATATATTTAAAGGAACAACATAAACTGTAAATGCTACATAGCATTACACCAATCAGCCACAACAATAGAACCAGTTACCACTTTTGATAAATACAGTGGGGACCACTTTCCCATTAGAGTATACACACACACACACACATATATATATATATTTATGTATATATTATACAGTGCCATGAAAAAGTTTGGGCACCCCTGGTTAATATTTCTCTTACTGTGAATAGTTAAGTGAGTAAAAGATGACCTGATTTCCGAAAGGCATGAAGTTTTTTATTTCCATCATTTACAGTTTCAAAATAAGAAAAAATGAAAAGGGCCTGAATCAAAAGTTTTGGAACCCTGCATGGTCAGTACCTAGTAACACCCCCTTTGGTAAGTATCACAGCTTGTAAAGGCTTTTTATAGCAGCTAAGTGTCTTTCAGGTCTTGTTTGAGGGATTTCTGCCCATTCTTCCTTGCAAAAAGCTTCTAGTTCTGTGAGATTCTTGGGCCGTCTTGCATGCACCGCTCTTTTGAGGTCTATCCACAGATGATCGATGATATTTAGGTCGGGGGACTGTAAGGGCCATCGCAAAACCTTTAGCTTGCACCTCTTGAGGTAGTCCACTGAGGATTTTGAGGTGGGTTCAGGTTCATTACTCTGCTGTTGTTATCCTCTTTTCAGCTTCTTACAGACGGTGTGATGCTTCCAGAATTTGTTTATATTTAAGTGAATCCATTCTTCCCTTTACCAGTGAAATGTTCCCAGTGCCTGGCTGCAACACAAGCCCAAAGCATGATAGGTCCACCCCTGTTCTTAATAGTTAGAGAGGTGTTCTTTTCATGAAATTCTGTACCCTTTTTCTCCAAGCATAACTTTGCTCACTGCAGCCAAAAAGTTATATTTAAGTCCATCAGTCCATAGGATTTGTTTTCAAAATGCATCAGGCTTGTTTAGATGTTCTTTTACAAACTTCTGATGCTGGATTTTATGGCAGGGACATAGGAAAGATTTTCTTCCAATGACTTTTCCATGAAGGTCATATTTGTGCAGGTGTTGCAGCACAGTAGAAACGTGCACCAGATTTGTAGGCAGCAACTCAGAGGAGCCTATGGCTGCTGATTGTTGGGCTGAGGTTTGAGGAGGCCGAATACTTATAAAGCTTTGAAATTTGCATCACTTGGCCTTTCCTAATGATTATTGTGAACAAGCCATAGCCCTAAAAAGCTAATTAAGGTCTGAGACCTTGGTAAAATTATCTGAGAACTCAAATCTCATGGGGTGCCAAAACCTTTGTATGGTGGTCCTTTCCTTTTTTTTACACTCTAAAATTGTACAAAAACAAAATAATACAATAATCTTGTTAAAATGTTGAAAGAATATGTAATCTTTAACTTGATGCCTTTTGGAGATCAGTTAATATTGTACTCACTTAACTATTCACAGTAACAGACATTTTGACCACCACTTTGGTCCAGACTGAAATATGTCAACAATTACAGGATGAATTGTGATGATGCTTTGTACAGACATTCGTGGCCCTCAGAGAATGAAGCCTACCTACTTTGGTGATTCCTGGAGTTCATTTAGCGCCATAATGAGGTTGACATTTAAAAAAAAAAAAATCTCTTCAACTTTTGGATGACTTAATGTGAATTTTAATAACTTTGTCTTTTCATCTAGCACTTCTTTTGATTCAGCATTTTGGTTTATGACCAAATAACTGCAAAACTTAGAAAAACTTATAACATTCTCATCGGCCTCAGCTGTACTTTGTATTTGGTGCTAGCAAATGTTAGGAAACTAACACACCAATATAAGGTGGTGAACATGATAAACATTATACCTGCTAAACATCAGCAAGTTAGCATTGCCATTGTGAGCATGTTAGCATGCTGATGTTAGCATTTAGCTGAAAGCACTGTTGCATCTAAGCACAGCCTCACAGAGCTGCTAGTATGGCTGTAGACTCTGGGTATTGTTATAAAATATCACAGATGTAACTTATGCTATCGCATAGGAAGAAGTATTTTACAAAGACAATGTTTAGGCAGCAGGACGCATCAATGTTTCTTCTTTGATCTGGGCTTCTTCTCTTCGACTGGACCAATGGTGAGCATGGTGGTTGTTATACAACCTTTTTAGCTCTGAACATCAGACTGACTTGAATAAAATGCAGCTTTAGAACCATTACAATCACCTGTGCTTCCACCAAAGCAAACTGACCCTCTCCAACTACCTGCAGCCACACTCTGCCACTTTCATCTCCTCATACAGGTATCTTATAGTGAGACGTCCATTCTCCTGATACATGACCGTGATGGGGTCCAGTTTGATGGGGACGCAGCATGCCATGTTGGCCTTCTTGGGGTCCCTGATGTTGATCAGTGTCTGGATGAGGGCATGTTTGGACGGGGTCATTTCATCCGTCAGCGGGTGGTAACACAGACCTCGACATTCAAAGGCATCATATTCTGGAGGCGCCACAATCCAGCTGTCCCAGCCAATGTCCTTAAAGTTGACCTTGAGTGAGGTCCGCCGGCAGTATTCCCTCTCTGCCTTTCTTTTGTTTCTCCGTGGATGCTGGGCTTCTGGGATCTCATTTGGAAGTTGCTCTCCTCTGTTCCAGTCAGCACCCGAGTGTAAGATGGTTTCTTCTTCATGGAGGATCATCTCTCTTAGTTCCTTCCTTGTCTCCCTCCTCCTGTTACCCAGGTCATCTGAGAAGACTATTAAAGCTGCTGAAGTGTTATCTCCAAGAGACATGCTCATATTTAAACAGCCTGCTCCTTCCTCTCCACTGTCAGAAGCCCCACAGTCCTTCCGATCCACCACTACATCAAAAACAGTTGCTCCATTGCCTGACTTGATCCAGCTCTGAATAGCTGTGGTCACATCAAACGTCGTCCACATGCTCTGCAAGCCTGTCACCTCTTTGCCAACCAGTAATTGGGTTGTGGATGTCAAATCACTGTGATCCACCTCATAGACTTTGACGGTGGCCTTGACACGGTGGGAGGTCACCCTTGACCTGGCATGCAGGAAGAAGAAGAGCTGTAGTTCAGCTGTGGTAATCTTTTCATGGTTGGGGATGCTGATGTTGAACTGCAGTCTGTGTTTTGACTTTGTGCCATTTGTCAAAGAGAAAGTGATACCTGTTGGAGAGACACATAAAGGTGAGAGGGTTTATCTGAAACAGCAGATTTGAGATTCAGATTTGAGATTTGCATGACATGACATGGGGTTCCATACATTAAAGTCATAGTGAACTTAAAATTAATTTTTTTCTATGAAATCACTATTTACAGTATATCCTGGGTCTTTGCTTTGGCTAGATTCCATCCTTTCTATATATGGTCAAAAGTGTAGTTACCAAAAAGGAGAAATGTAAGCTTTATTTATTTTTCTGCCATGATGGTGATTTTTTGGTTCAACCTGATGATAGTACTGTAATTGGATTTGTCCAAAGTGTTGACTCACCTTTTACTCAGCTAACTCAGATAGCACTAGCTAGACCCCCTCTTTTCTATAAGGAAGGACAAAAACAGCACTGAGTCTGCAGGAGCTGCAAAGCAGATGTTGACACGAACCAAAAGTAACCTCTAATGGGTATCTGTGCTTATGTTAGCAAACTAAGCTAACTAGCTTTCACTTTCCATGTGGAAGCTAGTCAGCCTGGCTTGCTAGCTTCAACTTTTGGAGTGTAATACAAACTTAACATCATGATGGGTTATGCCTTTGTAAGGGACAGATTTCTTAAATCGCTAACACTACATTACCAAAGTGAAAAAGTGGAAAAACCATCTTATATCAGTGTTTGTGGGCTATACAGGGCTATGACATGCTCCAATTGGTAGCTGTCCACGGAAATTGAAAGCGTGTCCCCTACACACTGGGCATTGAATGACACTGGCCATCGAATGAAACTCCAGGCCTGAAACTTACACACTGTTTTCAAAATGTACAAAAAACATTTTCATTTTAGTTTTATTTTATCACACAGAAAGTGGGGAGAATTCAAAGTTTAGTTCAACTTTAGCAGAAGTGAGTCACTATTTGGCCATTTGTAGGAAATATTCAAGAATTTAGTCTTTGGAAGAAGTAATTAGGCTATCATGCTGTAGTGCCAGTATTCAATGAAAGAAATGCTCCGGGATACTTAAAAACAGTGTTTCCCAGCCCTTGTTGGTTCGTTCCAACAAGGGGTCACAAAATAAATCTGAAGGTCTGCAAGTTGATTAACAGGAGAGAAACCTGAAAAAACATATTTCTGCTACACAAATTCTTTAATTAATATTTTTTAACATGTTCCTTCTAATTTTTTAAGATCTCCAGGCCTGTAAAAATATAAAAAATAAAAAGATGACAAGCCAAAAAGGTTTAGAACCACTACTGTACATTTTTATATGATATGAATTACCCGGAAATATCTCCCTCTCATCAACTAGACAGAAAATTATCTTACTTCCCTCTTGACAAGTTAAACACTGCATATGTACCTTGGACAGTGAAACTTCGTATAACATCAGACTGAGGGATTGCTGAGCTGTCCGAGGCGTACTTGTGGTAGAGCTCCATCATGAACTGTGGAGGGTAGATCTTGCTGTGCTCCTGAGGAACATCTGACAGGTTGAGTTTCCTCAAAAATCCCTCCTTCATGGTTCCCAGGACGTTCTCCATCCTCAAGTCCATATCTTCCTCATCCAGAAGGTCCTCCTCTGAGAGATGAGCATAGAATCCCTCTTGGTCCTTGCTTTGGATGTCATTATTGAGAGGTTTACAGGTACAGGAGCCAGTAGAAACCACCAGACTCAAACACACCTGCAACAGAAATGCTCTGGAGCTCAGCATTTTGAAATTATATCCTTTCTAAGCCACTGAGCTTGCACACAGTTTACCTTCTTTCAGACTTGAAAACAGACTTTGCGGTGGCAAGGTTTGAAAATGGAGATCCCCCATGCAAGGACCAAAGTCATGGTGTCCGCTCCCATGCTCCCAGAGTAAACAGGGGGACTTGTGTCAACCAAAATAGTAGCTCGGCCATGCTTATCACTGTCATTGATGCCTTCTTTTAGGCTATGTTATCATTAGAGGGCTGGCTGCTAATGAAGACTCTGTAAACACTTGACAGGGATAATGAGGGAGGCAATGGAAACTGTGAGGTTACTGACAAGCAGACATTTCCATAAAATGCCTTTTCCCAGCTTGAGGGTGAAACTGTTGAGGCCAGTGGAAACAAAACTGCTTAAAAAAAACCCAAAACAGAACATTGCATTCTTTACCACCATTATTGCTACATGTTTCTTCCAGTTTTTTTTAAATCTTGGATCCAACCACCGCACATTGTAGACCACACACTTTTAATAGTACTGATAAGGAAGATAATTTCTTTTACAGACCCAGATAGTCATAGGAATGTGCACATTTCAAAAGAGATAATCTCACAAACCTCTCACAATCAGTTACATAGAGCAGAGTGGATTTGCTCTGAAAGTTCAAATTTGTTGAACTTTGACCCGAGCTGTGCTGACCTTTCTGGGTGCCCATGTCAGTGTGTTGACCACTGCTTGAACTGAAACAAAGTACTGCACATGCAGCTACAAGGTTTGAGTCTCTGAAACATAGCAATCTACTGTTAGCAACATTGTAGCTGCTGCTGTTTAGTAATGTTACGGTGCCAATAGGAGTTCCACAGTTGTAAATACTGTGATAACCAATGCAGAACCCTTGTTTTTCCACTGTGATGTACAATAAAGGTACTTTCAGACAGTGAGCAGTCACCACCCAACAACAAAGTTCTGTAATGTGAATGGTAGCACAGGGGTGCAACCAATCCTACCAGGCAGTTCACAGCAGTCTGCTGCTACCCGTGTATAATCTAATCAAATGGCTAAATAGAGCAAGTTGTTGCTCAAAAAAGAGGAAATGGGTCTATTAATATAGAAAGTTTTGCTAGTGTCAATTGTGTCAGTGTTGTTTGTTGTACCAGACAGATAATCAGACTGATTGAAGCTGATGTTGTTCACAGACCGTTCTGATCTGAGTGTTTTCTGCTGGAGAAGAGGTGAATCATTCAGCGAAATCAGATACCAGTAAAATAAGTTCCTGTATCATTTTCCTTAGTTTTTATGGTTGCCATGGTCATATGGTGAGCCACGGTAGCAAGCCGGAAAGGTTGAACCTTCACAAACTCTGAATGCAGTGGCACAGAACTGTGCTTTTTCACGAGAGGGGCAGACACCCTCCTTGTCCTTGATGCTGCTTCTGCCATTTTGCCAATTTCAGCACTGCCATTCAGCAGTGTCTCTACATGGAATTCTGTACAGTGGATGCAGTTGAGTTTATGTAGGCGGATCCCTTTTAGTGTCCATCCATGGTGCCTATCACTAACTACGCTCTTCGTATTATTATGTTTATCTTATTATGTTTATTCTTATAAACATGAACATAATTAATGATTCTTCCAAGCAAAATACAACCAGACACAATGTTAGGTAAAGCACATTTAAAATGTTCATGAACTGATAAACTTTTATTGTCGGAATCTATAAAGACCCATAGGCATGAGAGCAGAAATTATTTCTGTACAAAGACATGAAGTTGGTGGCCCTAACTACATCCTGTAAGTCCTAGATGGAGACTCTACCCTGGGTTCCGGTGGGGGTTTTGAGCCCGAATGACAAGCCAATGTGTCTGGGGACGTTGGCCTGAGTCTGGCCTATCTTGGAATTTCTGTCGTTCACCCATGCAGTCTGTCAGTACTTATTTCATGCTCTGTTGCATAAAAATGCTTTCGTCGTGGCTGTCCTTTCTACTGGCATGGATACAGCAAATCATGTAGGCATGCTGGATGAAAACAAGTACAGCAGGTCAAAACTGGACTGAAAAAATTCTGTTGTGAAATTGTGGTCGTCTCATTACTGGGCTAAGAAATATGTAGTAAAAACCTATTAAATTATATTAGGGTCTGGCCAATAGCCTATGGTATCTGATGATTGATACTGGTATTTGCTGAGCTAATGGCTAATGTGGATAATGTGCCAATGTTTTGACCCTATATTCAAAGTTCTTCTGTTGTCTGGTCAAGAAATTCAGGAGTACTCAAGTGTTTCCTCCAGAAAGTCTTTCTTATCAGGGTACAAAAGGCTTTGAAACAACAATCAGACCATCATGGAACGTTCAAACTCTCCAATTAACTATTTTATTTTTAACGGCTTTTTCAAGCAGCATTAATTTTTTTGGCTACTTGGGAGTAGAGGCACAATAAACAAAACACTGACATATTATCACCTTGTAAAGTTGATATGGCTAACGTCTTAGCAAACAGTTACCTATTTACACATTGTGCATACATGGAGCAACATTACTGGGACTCATGTTTCTGTCAACCTAGCAAACAAGAGTCCAGTATTCACTCTCTTGTAGATCTGCTTTTGGTCTCCGTCAGCTCCTAAGGGGAAAAGTCTTCACTATATGTAAATGCTTTGGTATGTTCACCAGCTAGTTGCTACCTTTGTCTCTCTTGCTTTTTGATGCTGGGAAAGTAGTGTAAAGTGGTAAATTGGATTTATCAGAGCTTTTTGATGAAAACAACTGCTTGCTGCACATTGCAACAAGTTTGATGAGCCCTCACAGAGTGAATCAAAACATTAAAGTTGTTGGCCATAAACCAAAACAATGAGCTAAAAGACACTAAATTGCTGAGAGACACTGTGGAGTTTCTTGGTAATTCTTGCACTTTTCACGTAGTCATCTGATGCATTTGTTGATATAAAAATATTGATTAGTGCAGCTTTAAGTTGGACCAACGATTATTGCCCATGCAATGCCGGTAGAAAAACTGGACACTACATTACATTACTACCCTCATATGAAGAACTGAACAAAACTTAACATCAAAATTTAAATATAATCAAATTTCCCTACAGACAAGAGATTTGTACTTGAATTGTAGTTTTTCTCAGGGAAGAAACATAATCATGGCACTTGACACATTTAACTGTCCAAAACCTGTTATTTAATAAAATAAAATTAAAAAAAAAAAAAATCAAGATTAGCATAATACATCAATAAACCAAGATATCAGCTTTAAAATAAAATATATGTAATCTAATGTATTGTTTTTAAATGTATAGTTGATATTATAATATTATTTTATATTACATTGATATACAGTAAATAATGGTAAGGTATATGTCAAATGTACACACATCTAAGTAAACATCTACATCTATGCTTTCTATACTTAGACAAAAAAAAAATCTAATAAAGCCAATAAGTATGTTTGGCTCTGTGTGCAGTTCAGTTTATTTCCATACCAAGCATACATTATGTCTGTGATTTGTTAGAGCACACATCAGTCTATTCAAATACACTTTTAGCCATACAGTTACAGGGTTGGATACGTTTATCCATTTTTAGTGACTATGGAAATCTTTTTATCACTACTGTACATATTACAAACTGTACATTTCTTCTTTTATAAACAGTATTTATGTGTTAAGGGGAAATATGGACTAGCCACAGGAAGTACTGTAACTTTTTGATTCGCAATTAAGTCCCTTCAACTTTCCCAAAATGCACAGCAGGTGGCAGCAACGCACCATTTTTTTTCTCTTCGCTGTGGCAGAAACATGCAACAACAATGTTTCAGTTAAGTAAACTCTCAGTGACAAAATACACTCACTATATACAAGATATAAACAAATGGCTACTGAAATATATTTCAAAGAAGATATGACCTCTCATGCATGAATAACATTTCTTGCTAATATATGGGAGGCGTTCAATGAAATCAATGTGTCACTAAGAGTGACACCTCACTTAGAAACAAGTACCGTTCAGTTTGCATTAGTAGCTGCAGTATTTACACAACAAGGGTTGGTTAATTTGGTGGAATGTCAGCGTGCTGCCATTCAACCTCTGTGTCCAAAATGCTCCTGAGTCTGTGGGTCAGTGTGCAGTTCATCAGTTTGTCCATACTTCTGTCCTGAATCTGTAAAACGGAGGCGAGCGGCGGAGAATACTGATGTCAGAAGGTTTCAGAAATTGTTGAAACCCAGATCATCTACCACTGAGCTCATCGAAAACGAGTCTAAAAGGGCTGTATAGGTTTCTCACATGGGGCTGTAGTCAACTGGAGACTGAGTAGATTCCAAAACCAGGCCCAGTAGAGTCCAGACGGAGACCAGAGCAATTTCTTTCCAAAATCTAAACAGGCAAAAATCCCTTTATAAATCTTTCCAAATGTAAAACAAGAGCAAAAGCGGACTGAAAAAGCTTATTAAGAATCAATAGAAATATACCTGCAAGAGCTCTGAACTAAACCCAACATCTAGCAAATTAATACAGAGAATTATAAACACAGGTTTCTTTAAGTGCACTTCCTAAAGCTATTTTTGAAGCAGGGGAAAAATAAATGAAAGTGGACCAAATGAAGAAAGACTATGAAAGTTTTTAGGTAATCAAGAACAAGTTAAGGCAATGTCAAACCATGGTAGACACCAAACAAGTCCAAGAACTCAGAAAAAAATTATTCAACTACAGCCCTGACAGTCATATCACATTAGTTCCAATCTCTCTCAGTTGTCTTCAGTGTTTCTCACCACAACTGTCCTTCAATCTGAAAAGTGCTCTCCTGCTGTATGCTCAATCTACAGTTATGTCCTTCTAACTGTTATTCATCTCCATCAGTTGCAGTTCTGGTGGTGTCCCATGGCTCCAGGCCTACCGACAGGCACAGGTATCCACAGACATGCCGGGGTAAACCTTGAGAACCATATTCCTGTGCGGGTCGAGAAAAAGCACGCCGAGAGGACTCATCTTCTCTGGAACGCAGCAGGGTTCAGGGACACCGGGGACGATTCCCACAGCTCTGACGATGCTCTGGATGGTGGCGTGATTGGAAGGCCGCGCCACCTGAGGAAATGAGTGACATAGTGACAAAAGGTATTTTTGTTAAAGCAACTGAACACGAACTGTGTGATAACTGTTACAATACAGGCCGAAATCCTAAAACAACTTAACTACTGCATGAAAAAAAACGGATAAATGTTCATACAGCTGCAAAAGTAAAAACATAAAACCTGATATTTTCTGATGTGTACTTTTAATATTTCAGTGTTCCTTGCTTTTGCCTTTTGGTTTAAGAGTTTGTGTTGACAGATGAAATCATATAGGCTTTTTGCATGGTAGCTCGCTGCCATTGTCGTGTGAGTGTGTGTGTGTGTGTGTGTGAGTGGTTGAACTGTAAAGCGCTTGCAGTCCTTTTACCATCCATTGAAATCTGTAAAATACAGGAATTTTCTATAAAATTTGACTTTGCCTCGGTCCAAAACTCACAGTCTAAAAGTAAAGATTTCTTTTAAAATGACATTAAAATACTGTAAAATTGTGCACACCAATACAGCAAGGTACAACTGAGGCCAGAAAATAACTTCTAATATGGATCACATCGCAATACATGCAACTGTATCTTCAGCAGTTACAGTTAATTTAAATCCTGATGGGAGATACTGTGTATGAACACATGCTTGCATGATGATAATTAGCTGTATGTTATTTGATCTCATTTCAACTTTGATCTCTCAGGTTTACCGAACATAAATGCAGTAGTAAACGTTAAAAGTTAAGAGTTTATCTGGCTCACTTTAGGGATGGGGAACCCACAGGTCCCGGCGCAGTAGTAGGCATCGAAGGACTTTGGCGCCAAAACCCACTCGCTCCAGCCGATGTCAGCGAAGTCTACCCTGAGGTACCTCCGGGAGCAAACCCTGGGCTCGCTCCACTGTCTCCTCCTGGCCTTCTTCATTGTCCTCTCATCAAAGCTCAGCACCTGTGGCTTACTCAGGCCCTCGCCGCTCTCCTGGCCCTGCTTCCTTCCTGGTTTGACCGCTGCTTTGGCTTTAGCTGGGAAATATGTGTTCTGCCACAGTTCGTGATTCTTCAAGGTGTTGAATTGGACCTCTGGGATATCATTTGTTTGGATCTGGAGATGAAGCTCCCTCCGGATCCTTGAGGCTGAGGCTGAGGAAGATGCGTCGTCCCCTACAGGGAAGGGCCCATACCGCTGGAGTGACATGGCCACACTGTTTGGCTCATCTATAGCTCGATCGTCAGCGTATAGCAGAATGTATGGCAGGTTGGCTGGAGAGAGGCGCTCTTGTCCATGAGGGCTCCTCTGCTGCATCCGCGGCACCCCAAACTCCATATCAAACTCCACTGTTACCACAACCTCTTTGACATCCCTGGCGTGTTTCACCAGCGCCGTTATATCCCTCGATTGCCAAGAGCCTTTCTTGAAAGGAGCCAGACTTATGTTTCCCAGCGGTGTCGAAAAAGCTGAGTTTGGGGATGATCCGTGGAAGAGGATCTGCGGGGAGGAAGGATGGAGATGCTGGAGGCCGCCGGGCGGGTGGCGGGGCCTCCGGAAACGCCACAGTCGCTGGTGGTGGCGGGGTCGCTTGTAGAGGAAGTGAAAAGATGCAAAGAGGATGAGCTCTGAGTCTTGGATGGAGGAGAGGTTGAACTGGAACACTTCTTTGCCATGTGAGACTCCTGGGGGATTTGAAAAAAAAAGAAAAAGAAGAATGAAAAGTAAGACAAGAAAAACAATTTCTTCAAGATGTAAAACGTCTGAGAAAAACTGAACAAGAAGCAACCTCCTTTTTTTCATCCTGTCTTCCATGCTTTTTCTAATGTCTAATGGCTTTAAAAAAGGATTCATCAGCAGTGATGTGCCATACAGATGTTTTGTCAAACAGATGCTGAAGCCATGGAGGAGTATCTCTCTCTGAAAATTAACAATAAAGACGACTGAAGCGATCAAGTTGCTGCCTTGACCCTTTTCCCCCCTCTTCTCTTTACTCCCTTATCATCTCATTCTGGAACGTTTGACTGACTGGAATAACAGCCTCCAATATATCTTCCGCAAAACGTTTCTCAACACATCCGACTGACATAAGCCGCAGCATGGAAAATACGAAGTGCAGCACGGTAAAGTGCCTGCCTCACGCATGACCAAAAACCTCCTCCTAGACCGCTATACTCTTGAAGTTGAACCTTGTCTCCCACACTTCCACCACAGCCTGAAAGACAAACACTGAATTGGTCCAGTAGGTCTGTAGTAGGCATATGGAAATGCTTATAGGAGAAGGAGCTCCTCTGAGGCTTTTCGCTGTGCAGTCGGTGTCTGGGTGTGATAATAGGCTCTTGTCTAACACCTAGGCTGTTATAGCTACCGGGGAACTAACAGTGCTCGAGACACAAAGTCCCTCAGTTCAGTAAATCACAACACTGACGGAGCATGGAGGTGAAGATGTTTAGCCCAAAGGGGATCAGGAGCTGCTGTGTGATTGAGAAAAAACACCTGCGTTTCGGAAGTTTAATGTGAATTTTCTGCCTTTTGACTGTATTTTCAGTTGCACAGCAAATATAAGTAAATTGCACCTTACAATGGGAGAGCAAAACTGAGATTTACACTTTGGGTGGAATAAACCTCGAGTTTCATTTAAGGATAAGTGCTACAAAACGGTTATAAGTTATATTAAAATGATTTTATATGGTAAAAAGTAGAATGCGGATTCATTTTGTATTCGTTTTTATTTGCTTCTGGACATAAAAATGGACTTTTACCAATTTTCTACTGCGTGTGATGTATTAAAATGACCAGCAACTGGATATCGGTTGAATTATTATGACTTGAGTAACACAAAAGCATGGTTCAAAAACAAAAGATGTGTTTTATTATTTTTGAGTGAGAAATATTGTTGCTTTTTTTTTAATTTTTTTTTTAACTTATTTGGTCTTTTTAACAAAATGTCCAATCAATATTCGTTAGATGATAAAAAAAAAAATAGACTGAAGATACCTGAGGGACTTTTAGTAAAGCAGAAAGAAATGATAATGTTTATAAATTATTATTTTATATATTATGGTTATTATTAAAAAACATGGTTATTAGACTTCCCTACCAACGTGCAAAGCATCAGCAGTAAATATCGTTTCATTTTGACTGGACAAAGCGGGTTTGCTCAGTCTGACAACACAGCCGATCGACGAACTGAACTCGTGCGGTCACTCACTCGGGACAGCTTTAAAACTTCTCACGGTGTTTCCGTCCCTCCGGCCCTGCGGCTCCTTACTGTACTTCTCGTACACTTTGAACATGCTGATGGAGACCATGTCCCGCGTTGCGCCCTCCTGCGCCAGAACGCGCTGGTCTGCAACCGGCGCGACGCCGGCACCTTGACGCACGGCCTCGCCGCGATCCTCAGCCACGAGCTTACCCCAGCCGGACTCCAGGATCAGAAACAGATGCAGCAAGTGAAAGGGAAGAAGCCGGCTCGCCATGGCTGATGTTCAAGGAAATAGTCCCATTCAAAAGAAACTTGGTGGAACTTTTATGTGTTCTGTAATAAAATAAAAAAAATAAGAAAAATAACAAAATAAGAAAATATAAAAAAATAAGAAAAATAAATCATCAAAGAGACGCTCCTTTTCTATTTCTCGTTGGTTGATGCCCACCCAGACTCCAAGCCGGTATCCAGGTAATCCGTGTCAGACCCGCACTCCACGGTTCACGGTCTACAGCTGCTTCTGCAGTGGGAGGAGACCGGGGAAGGACGCATGCACGGAGCACTCCCGCTGCCCTGTCAGACGCTGACGCCTCGGAGCGCGCAGCCAACGAGAGCCATGCAGCCCCCTTGGATCCGCGGCTTCCCGCGGCTGATCAGAAGCGAAGCTAGGGGCAGAGGAGCTCCCCACGAGGGCAACGACCTGTGCCTACCTTATATAGCGGTGCGACGTCCATCAGCTGAGATGGAAGAAATGTGACGGGGTCAGGTGTGGCTATGTTTAATCCTGGAGCCATCAAGGTCAGACGCAGGCGTCTTACAGGGTGCGAGTTTTAAAGCTGCAATGCATGAGATCAAAACAGAACAATAAACGCACCTGATTTTCTCATCATTATTAACATCCATCTGTATGTTTGTGCCTAATTCGTCCTGAAATTGGCTTTTCAAAGACAGTGATTTAAATAAGATTTGCCGTGGTTGCGGCAAGTGATAGACCAGGTGCGGCTAGTGATCATGGAGCACAGCATTTGTCTAAAAGATTAATAACAGATTAACAACTTGCAACATTACTATCTCCTTTCTAGTAGAGTCATCCAAATTACAAAACGAACAGCAAATAAAAAAATTAAAAATTCTTGCGAAACCTCCACTGGTAGCCATGCAGATAGTTATTGGTTTAAGATATTCATCTCCAGCAAGTCTGCCTCAACACCAGTACAAAAGAGGTGCACCTGTCAATTTTTTTCTTAAAATACGTACAATGTTTCCTTTAGTAAGTTACTGAAGGGGGGAAAAGCTCTCCGAGCTAGTTAGCTTGTCGACTGTCATTTAGCAAGCTCATCAGCTCGGCCGTTAATGGGACGATAGGTTTGACATAGTTTATTCAAGGACATGTTTGTATCATCGATTCCTGTCCCATAATTGTCTGCAAAATCCTTCCCCCCTGTTTGGAGCGGATTTATACTCTGACAGTGGAGTACATAAAAGTGGATGGTGCAACACAGTTAATAAGCTAATAGCTTACTCATCTCAGACCCTTTCTCTCAAGACAGCTCGCATGGTCAGCGGTAAAAACTTGCGTGACAAAGTTCACTTTAGTTCTATGCAGAAAAGGTTGTACAAATACTTTACCTAGCTTTTTTTTAAATTTTGAGTGAACGGACTCACTAACAGTGGAATACCAACACTGTTTCACTGTTTATGCAGTATGTCAATGCTTGCTGGAGTTAACCGTGCGTAGTCTTGAAAAGCTGCGATTCACATCAGCTTTGAGTGATCCAAAAAAGTCAACACTAACACCACTGTAAATTTTTGGAAATTTGTGGAGACTTTAATGAAGATGGTTGTCTCAGCCTCTGGATAGCTCACGGCTCCTCAAGATGGGTGACAAGTGCTAGGGCAGGAACCTAACTGACTGATGGGCGGGCAGGGAGTCCTGCCTCAAGGTGAAACATTGTCATTTTGTAGCTTTTCAGCTTTAATTTAGAGAGAACTAAGCAGCCAACAGCAAAAAAGCAGCCGCCTGACATCTTTTTAGGGTCTCATCTATTTTCCGTGTTTTTGATGCAGTATAATAGTTTCCCTGTGTGAGAGATGGCAGCAGGCTAGTGCCACCATGGGTCAGACAGCTATTAAAATACCTCCTACTGGTCCTGAGGGGGATCACAAGGGGTTCTTTGACACCACCATGTCCTACATCCAAGATAAAGGACTCTGCTGGGACTGGGATCCCCTTCAGTAAAACACTGGTGTGTGTTTAAAGGTCGTGCTGCTTCAACGAAAGAGCCAGATAGCATCTGTCTCCTCCCAGGGAGTAATCAAATGCTGTTATCACTCAGTGGGAGGCTGTCTAATTGGTTTTCATGGAGTTAGAAAAACGAATGCTGCCCTTGTGCATTTTCTTTTGATGGTGTAATGTTTTTGTTTGCAGTTTCAGAATGATTTACACTGAAACGACTCTCCTCGCCAGAAAAAAACTGTAGCATTAATCATTTGATCAAACGTGCAAAACGACCAATGCTTATTTTTTCCTGACAAGCAAGGTTTTGTGGTCAAGGGAATAATGACTCCTCTCTTTCATAAGGAATGGCGAAAGCCTGATTTCCACCCGGCCCCCTGGGATCTGGGGCCCTGAAAGTACTTGACGTTGTTATAGCGCCACAAAACCTCTTAAGCATTAGGTCAGGGAAGATGTTTGGCCGTGCAAAGGGCATGACTTCAATATTCGAGACAACAGTTCCCATCCAATCTGCTACCAACAGCTAAATTTGGGTTTTTCTTTTAACCACGACCAAGATCTTTTCCTAACCTTATGTTTCAGTTGCTTAAACTTAATCAAACCTGGTGGCAGACCAGAAAATATTCACATGGCTCATTTGGGATGGCAATGACAAAACTACTCATTTTGTTGTTCAGGTATGAGGACTTAAAGCATTTCATTTATAACAATTCATTCTGAAGTGAGAAGTTATTTTTTATTCTAACTGAATCTAATCTTATCTAATCATGAATAACTTTGCTATGTATAATCTTTAGATATGTTGGCATCATATACATACAGAGATAAGGTCTACATTGCTTGAAGTTTGAGATAATTAGCATCCATTAGCATCCATTCAGGCAGACCAGTGGAGCTGAGCTTGCTGTAGCTGATTGGCATTAGCTGTTTCATTCATGCTTTACAATCACTGGCTCAATGACCAGTGGTGTGGCTATCAGCTGGCTAGTAATGTCCAATCATCGCCAGCAAAGTGTCTTTCAACAAGTCTAAGTGTATAACCATTTGCGATAACAGATCAGTTCCTTGACTTAAGTGTTCTCTGACTGAAATTTACATTTTGGTCACCTCCTGGGTTCTTCCAGGAAATACAACAAGTAAATAATCCTCAGCATCTCGCGTCCAAGTTCAGTTAATGAAATGAGTTCAATCTGAGTTATCACAAGATAGATTTCTATCAAAATGTATTGCATATTTGAAGTGAATTCATGAAAAATGCAAATTGAGTGCATCGAGATAAACAGCACTTTTTCGCATTTTGCTTTATCGATATGCGATCTATCCCACCTTGGCCAAGCACAAAAACCTTTTTGTGATATTTCAAGTATTTTTTCAAATTTTCATCCTTTCCATCCAGCTGTGTCTGTGCGTATGATGTATGCGTTCTTACATTGCATACGGGGTTGTGAATGTATTCTTTACAATCTCTACGCTCTCGAGAGTAGCCCTTACTCATTTCCTCTGAGGAACAATTACCATTGATATTATGACATTTTCTGCTATAAAACTCCATTGAGCCACCTTGTGGAACTACGTCAGCCAAAAGGCCCCAGCTCCATATCAACACCTCTGGTTAGCCAGCTGTAGCCACTGAGCCATAACTGCTTCAGTACGGTGATTAGCCGCCACTTCAAAGGTAATTTAAACCCTCAGGAGAACAGGTCACACCCTCAGAAAACTTCATAAGACCCCTCATTTAACAGCTTGCTTTCCATATGAGTTGAGGAAATGTCAGACCGGAACTTTAAAAAGACATGGCTCATAATTAGTTGAATCAAAAACTGCTATATCGAATGAGCATAAATTCTCAATGATCATAAAGTCACCCCATTATTGTGGGTTTGCTGCCAGAGATCAAAAGACTGAGCCCAGGCTCTGTGTCCCACACACGTCAAACTGGCTACCAATATGGCTCCTAAAAGAAGTGGAAAGTGTAGAGAAAGAGAGAGTGAATGTCGCAAAATAGTCATTATCAGGTGGTCAAACACAAATAATAAAACAAGCTTGAGGCTTTATGTTCCACTTTTTCTATGAATAAACCAGTGGAATAAAAACATTTGAACCATTTTTTCTTCTTTGTACTTCTGCGGGAAATATCCCGGCTCATCATACTCTCTGCGTGTAGTCAGTTGAAGAAAAGGTTCAACATTCTGGCTAATACGCGTTTCTGCTTTCTTGCCGAGGGTTAGATGAGAAGATTGATACCACTGTCGTGTTTGTCCATTAAATAGCAAACTAAAGTCAGCAGTCGGTTAGCTTAGCTTAACATAAAGACTAGAAACGGTCAAACATCTAGCCTGGCTCTGTCGAAATAAAAAAATTAATAAAAAATTGCCGTCTAGCATCTTTAAAGCTCACAAATGAACAAATATGTTGTTTATTCATTGCTTGTGAAAAGTAAACAGGCTGATGTCAATGAATTAATTTGTGAAATTAGTCAATTTGAACCACTTGCGGAACTGGCAGAGTTGGCCACTAACAATGAAGACTGTACGCTACAAAAATATACTCTATACTACTGTATTGAGAAGTAATTACAGAATGTAAATACATTGATTTGCTATTGCTGACGAAATGCTGACTATAATGAATGGTATAAAAATGAAGTTTGGTTTCATGAAAATCTTAAGGGTTTAAAAAGCCTCCACTCACATATCACCATAGTTGTTTCCAGGATTGTTAAAGGGCTTACGCGCAAACAAGCAGAGGAAAGAAAAGAAACCTGAGCAGTGTGAGTGAGCACTCAGCTTAAAACGCTTGAGAATCAGCACTTCTGTACAGTTCTAGACGTCAGTGATAGAAGTACCAGACCAAGAAGCAGGCCAAAATTCACGTCTTCTTTTGCACATTGAGACTCATTTAAAATTTTTCATCTCGTATGACCTCATGGATGAATCAACTCCTCACCACCTCCTCCTCCTACTTCTCCTTTACAGAGTGAATTGGAAGCATAGCCCCCCAAAATATGCTCTCATTCACAGAATATTTGCCTGGGTTGATGGTCAGGACAGGGAGGAGGACAGACAAGCCCACCATGTTTCTTTTGGCTTGAGACCCCATCCTTCTTCCTCCCCCCTCTCCTCCTCCTCTTCCTCCTTTTGACTTGTTTTCGTACTGCTGGCTGGAGCTGAATGACCATTCATGCCTCGCTGCTGTTGGATATGGATGTTTGTGTTTGTGTGTGCGAGACAGTCTGAAGGCCATGACATCCCCTCATCTGATGTCTGCCAAGCCGTCCACACACACATGCGCCGCTCCAGTCCGGATTCTGTGCCATACCTCCCTCATAGAGAGCCAGAGTCATGCCACTTTCAGCTCACATCAGCATCACTCAAGCAAGAATGACAGGTCCACACACAAACACACACACACACACACACACACGCACTCACACACACACACACACACACACACACACACACACACACACACACACACACACACACACACACACACACCCCTCCGGCTCTCTGCAGGAGATATCCGGTCGTCTCATGCATAAGTGTTGCAAGTAGTCGCGGCAGTGCCAGCTGAAAGAATGTCTGCTGGAGTCAGAGGGGAAGCTTGTGCATGACAAATGTATGACTGCCAATCAGTGCAATTTGTCAGACTTTATGGCGAAAAAACAACAACTGACATATGAGGAGAACGAGACCACATTTATTCATTCATGCAGCACCTGGGCAGCTCTCTGACAGATGAGTCACCGGCGTAGTGTGACGGACAGACCCGGAGCATGCGCATGCATGTGTCTGGTGACGTCTGTGTACCCGCAAAATAGATTGTACTGTTGTATTTCAGTTTGCGCAATGTTTTCTGTGTGTGTCTGACTGCTGAAGTGTACATACGTACATCAGTACGCACACACAAGCACACACATCCCCACAACTCCACGGTTCAGCTACTGTTGTGCGGAGGGGAACGCTTACTGTGTGTTCAGACAGAACACAAAGCGAACAATGGAGGCAGGACTGAACACAAATTCACTGGGGGTGGAGCACATACCAAGAGGAGAGGGAAAAGGATCGAGACCAGAGGGAAACAACAGAGAGAAGCGGAATCAAAACATTTTTCCGGGCAATAATTCACTTTATTCCAGGTACAGTTTTCATATCCAGGAGAGTTCAAATGGCAACTGAAAGTTGCAGAATTTGTGAAACTGTGGAGACTGGCGCTTCTGATAAAGACAAATCTTATCTTCACACACTTTACTCTGCTCCAAAACGGTTTTTGCTTTGTTAGCTTAGCTGGCTAACAAATAGCAGCCATGATCTTTTAAACAATCATATTTAAATATGTCTCCAGTAACAGAAACAACATAAACCGGGGGGGGGGGGGGGGGTTGCAGGTAAGCTACCAATTATTCTGGACATTAGTCAGAAGTTCTTGATCGAATTAAAGAAAATAATAAATGCTGACTCTAATTTTCACCAAATTTTTCATCCAGATTTCACACAATTTAAAGGGAAACTACAATTTACTTTAAGAGTGGTTCTGTAGGTTATGATAACATTGTACTCCCCAAAGTCATTTTTCTGAGATAAGGGAGCATGGCGACATTGGTTAAAAACAAGTCAGACAGGGCAACAAGCGGTCAGACAATCAGACTGATTGTAAACCTCCCGACAGTTTAGCTAGCTTAGCTAGTACTTTATTTGGAGGTAAAACGACAAATGAGCGCACCTGTAATGTTGCTAACAATCCTTTAATGCACAGGAACACGCAAGTAAGTAGGTCAGGTTAAACCAGGAGGGGAATTTGTGTGATTATTCCGTGGTCTGACTGCCTTTAATTTGTTTTCCACATGAATTTGTCTAACCTGGGGGTTTGTTTACAACCTCATCTGACCGTGTGCCTTTTGCCCAGCTGGATCTATTTTTTAGCAATAATGCAGTGTTAAATATAAAATTAATCAGCCCGTGACATTATCTAAATGGCAAAGCAATCCCCGTCCATTCAAAAACAGTGCAGAAATTGGGAATAACTGTTCCGCTCCGTTGGGATGCATGTGAAGTTTTCCTTTTAGAAATAATACCAACTCTTCACACAACTTCTGCTACCCCAGAAGACCTCCAGTGTAGCAACTGAGGGTTGTGTTTAATTTCCCAGAAAGCTCACAGATTTCTGAGTGCGGCTGCGTCTCGCTCGGCCTCCCGGCTGTCCGTGCCCCTCGATAGATGTCAGCTTGACCCCGTGCCACGGGGCTGTCAGAGCCGCACACGAGGACCTGCTCATTTATCATCCCGCTGCAGACAGTGGGGCTGATGACTAACCGAGGTAATGAGCTGCTCTCGGACGCGCGAGGGCTTCCCTCCCGAGATCCAACTAGCCTGTGCAAAATCCAAAACCACAAGAACCCCAACAAGCCCCACACAGCACCAGCCCCCATGTGACTCCACACAGACAAGGCCAGCAATCACCATGATGGATTTCAGCCCTGACACACTTTTCCCCAAGCGGCCCAATTAGGAAAATACTTTTGTGGGTTGTTTTTTCTTTCTATAAGAAAGCTAGGTTCTCATTGTGTCTTATTGTCTGATCCAGTGGTTAATGTACTATAATGTAGGCCAGAAGATGGATTGACTTTGAAGAGGAAATTTACTTTCATTACGGTTAGGAACAAGGAGTTGGGGAAATCCCTTTGCCCTAAAGGAAAGTGAGAAACCAGATCTTAAGATTGGGGCTGTAGGTGCTGAACTCAAAAACCAAAGACAGACAGGCGCAAGAAGGCTTGAAAACTTGCTGACACACCAAAACGCACTTTTGAAAAACGAGTCTGCTGTGCCATCCACCGGGAGATTTCCACTGAGGAGTGTGAGGGGCTCACTCAGATCTTACTCTCACTGATCAGGAGAAAACATGTCTTGAGGAGCCTTTAAAGCTGAGGCCCAAACCATACAAACTCTCTCTAAACCAAGTGTCACTCCGTGACTGTGTGACGGATGAGTCTGAATGTCTCCCATGAGAAGAGCTTTCATTAGTAAATGGTGATCCCTCTCCTCGAGTCTTTTCAAGACTGCAATTTTCTCTAAGCGAGTTGTTTTGGCAATTCCTCCTCAGAGGCCCCCGTCTGAGAACAATCATCCACGACGTGTTTGTCAGTTATTTGAAAAATTGACAACGATCTCAAATTGCACCTATTATTCACATCTCAGGCTTCTGGAGCAGCTGTATTTTTTAAAAGCCAGCCATGATTGCGTATCTTTCTTTGCCAATAGGAATGGTTCGCAGCACCAGCCACTCCAGTTGATTTCACACAGGGCAGACCTGTGCTGGTACTTGGCTTCACTTTGTTAACTACCTCCAGACTATGCTATTTTTTGTGAGAAAAGCACCAAGGAAGGCTGAAGCTGCCTTGTTATGTGGGCCATAACTGTGGACCACAGCCATGTACCATAGGCAATGTTGACAACCCAATTCCCAAACATTGTAAAAAAGCAATTTTCAACGAAAGAAATGTTTTTGGGTTTTTTTGCTTGTTAGAGAATTAAGTCATGTGCAGCTAAATAAAGCGCTTCCCTCTTCAGCTCTGTCAAACCAATCATTGCTGGTTGACGTAGAATGTAATGCTAGCGGTGTGCAGATCGGGAATGTTGCCACAGACGCTGGATTTAAAACTCCGGCATACTGCGAAATACAGAGATTTACCTGGCGCTGATAGGCTCAATAGACACTGTGTTAACTTGTTTGGCAAGGGCTTGAATGTAAACGGACGTTCATTTATACGTAAAAGTCCCGCACTCCAGCTTTAACCAGCTGATAGGAACTTTTTTTGCGGTCTTTCCTGTTATGTTACATTTTGCAGTTTTAATTTCTGTGTACAGAGGTAGAAGTAACAGCCAGCATCAAGCCTGCATTAATTAGTGCAGCGGCATTTTCTTATTAAGCAAAAAGACCAAAGCGGCAGCAACTTTTTAAAGATGATATAAAGCAAAATTGAAATGATCACACTCAAACAAGTTTGGTTTGGCTGTGTATTGTGAAAGTGTCCTTTCTTTACAATAAAGGCCCCCTGTTGTTTATGCCCCTGATGAGCTGAGGAGGGGGGAATCAGCCATCGAGCGCTGTGCTCTGTCCTCGCAACTATACATCATTTCAAGGGCTACCCTACAGGAAAGGCTATTTTCCCATCATTCCTCAGTCAGCGAGGCCGTTACTCTCCACATTAATGGTCCAAATGGACTGGTGACTGGCACCAAGTGCTCTCCATCTTTCCCTCTCCCCCTCACTTTATTTCTCTGTCTTTGTATACTTTCCTTTTTACTTTCTCTCCCTTTCCCAGTCTGCTTATTTCTCTCTCCCCACTCCTCTTGTCTCTCAATCCTGTTTCCAGCATTTTGGCTGCGCTGTGCATAAATCACTTGTCATATCACTGTGACGTACTCTGGCCCTGCTGAGGCAGCCTGTGGTGTGATTTAGCCTCAAGTTGATTTTCGTGCAGAGTGATACTTTGTATGTCAGTGCGTCTGTCAGTCGCACACAATTCGGACACAGCGAGTTTTCCTGCCAGCCCTGAACTTTTTATTCTCTTTTCATGCGAGAGAATGGAATTAAGTCGGTGCATTACAGACTTTAGTTTTTCTGGCCAGGCACATTGTTTTCCTTGGCCGCCGCACTTAAAGTCTGTTGAAACGGGCTTTTTTTTCATGTCTATAAATGGGCTCTTTTCATGAATCCATGAGGGAATGCTTGCTTTTTGAACGGATTTAAGAGGATACTGCACCATACTCAGTCAGGGGCCCTAGATTTGTGCTCCATATTCACACACTCTATCATTTTGAGGCTAATATGGTATGGCTGGGCTCGCTGTATATGAGTTGTCATGGTATATAAAAATGGCATGCCAAAGTGCTGGAGTCGGGAACAACTGGAGTGGTGATGAGAGGGGTTAGTGAATTGCTTCCTGTCTCTGAGAGCTGATGAGTGAAAGAGAAAAGGAGGCAGCAGGCGCTCAGAGCACAGATAGCAGGGAAATGAGGGAAACCACTGGAGTGATGGGGGAATACACGAAGTTAACCAATTAACATGTTATAACACGCTTGTTTAATCTGTACAAAAATCAAAGAGTATAAATGTCCGTTTGTGGTTTTTATAGGGGATTATGCAAACTGGCTACTGGCGTTACCTTCATATTTACTGTACACTGTAGTTATAAGAGTGGTATCGATCTTCTCATCTAATTTTCGGAAAACAAGTAAATAAGCATATTTCTAAAAATGTCAAACTATTCATTTAAGAAGTCAAACATTCCATGACTAAACTACTGATAATGTGTAATATCAAATATGTCTTATTTAATTGCAGAAAAGTTGCATGTTAGTTTAGTTTTTGTTGTTCCAGTGAACAGTGACTCCAAGCTCGGTCTTCCACTGTTGGCTGCAGACTTTCCCCTGGGACAAACTAACTTAAACTGAAAATGTCCGTTCTCATGGAACTGAAGCCCTCCACACAAACATCAACTAAATGGATGTTATATTGAATGGTAAGTTGACCATTTTTTTTGTGTTTGGGTGGTTTTTGAGGTTTCGGGGGTTGCTTCCTCTCCAAGAGCAAAAAGTCGGAGGTGATATTATGTTACCCAGCGTGTCTGTCTTCAGCTTGACCCACAGGCGTTTAACTCAAGCAGTCAGATTACTCCTGCCTCCAGAAATGTTTGCAAAATTCCATTTTCTTCTTGCTATTATTTTTGGGTTTATGTGTTATTTTTTGTTGTAATAATTTTGGAATTTTATGTGAAACTATAACGCACAACTGATGCACAGTCACCTTCTGCTCCACCTCTGCCTGTGATTTGGTGACAAAGCTTTAAATACGTAGTGTAGGTATGTGAGTGTGTATTCCGATTGTAGGTGTATGTTTTCCTTTAGAGAAAACCTTTGTAAATGGAAAAAAAAAAAAACAGCAAAAAAAAAAAAAAAAAAAAAAGGAGTGGGAGTGCTTTGTTATTGTTGAGGTACTCAGCCTGTCCATACAACCAGACTTCTGTTGTGGTCTTGTGGCAGTTTTTCTCCCTCTCAGCTCAGTCTTGACTCAGTTTCTTAATCTGTCTCTGATTAAGACAACTTTGGCGTAAAAGAAAAGGGATTTGAATTTTTCAGAAGTCCTGCTTTTATAGAAATGTGTTCCCTGTTTTCGAATTACCAGGAACTATAGTCACTAGCTGCCTTAAAGCATTGTCACTGGAAACAATTTTCTGCCCATGTTTCAATCTCTGGTTCAATATTGATTACGTTTTTTAAAAGTATAATCACTCATTACTTATTTACATTTCCAGTAAATGTTTATTGTATTTAACCTACAGTATACAGCAGTGATCTATTTTATTTGCACACACTTGGAAATGCTGGTCATTAATTGTAGGTCTAATTCATAATTTAACTGTAATAAAGTGTCTGAGTCATGTTTTACATCGAAAGGTTGATTTCTGTTATCCAGTAATATGAATTGTATCAGTTTACCTTTAATTAAATGTATAAATAATTCAATATTTTGTTTGAAATTTTGGTAAAGAGATCCGTTAAAGCTAATATATTCAGCGTATCATATGACTGTGTGTGATCTGAAAGAGGTCACTATTTCAAATAGTCAAGTTCAAATTTGAAATTAACACGAAATCTGTTTGAAATAATTCAAATGCAACCCATATAGGGTAGTGCATCCCCACACCTCTGAGCCCGAAAACCCTCCCTCACCACAGGGCCAATGTAAATAATTCTTGCCATCTTACCGGTAATGGCCTTTGCACCGGTGTTGTGATTATCCAATCAGCACGACTCGCTAGTGTCGTCCTCCATTTTTATTTATTAGCTTACTGTAGTTTCTTCATAGGTCAATAGGGCACACAATAGGTCAAGCTGATAGTGGCTTTTAAGAGCGCCCTCTGCTGAACCACAAGGTAAACTTCTTCAAGCAGTCTATTGTGCTTAAATTTTGAATTTGAACATGTCATTACAGTTTGAATGTTTAATTTCCCAGCACCAAACAGCAAACAAAAAGTTAGTGACTAGCTGGTGAACATAGCTGAGAATTTAGCAGCGGTGGACACAAACACGACTCCAAATGGAGGATCATTTTGCTCCATATCTTTTGGATGTGTAAACAGGCAACTGTTAGCTAACAAGTTAAAGACTTAAAATCAGCTTAAGATGTGATACTATGTGAGTGTGTTTCTGTTGTCCCCAAGTGGCCAGAAATCAGTTACTGCAAGTTTAAATGGGTATGACACCAAATCAGTCACAGTTGGAGAAAAATTCACAGCTTTCTGGTCTCAGTCTCGACTTGGTTTCTGTGTTGTTGTCATTAGACAAATTGTGTTGTAACTCTGCAAACTACATATGATCCATAAAATTCGATACTTTCGATACTCGATACACTAATTTTTATGCATAAAATAACCTTAATTCTCTCCATCATAAAGGTTTGCATTTGTGTCTACTACACCGAAATCATCTCGACAAAACCCTGACAGAATTAGCCTCTATGGTATCACTGCCGTAGCACTCTTATGTCAGCCCCCTGCAACATCTTTTGATTGTAAAGTTACAACTTTGTAGGCTCGACTTTCACTGACACTAATTGGCCCAAATTTTTATTGTTACAGACCAAATGGCATGTGAAGGCCCACTGAGCACACACACACACACACACACACACACACACACACACACACACACACACACACACACACACACACACACACACACACACACACACACACACACATTATCTTGTCAGTAACGCAGCACTGACATGAGTTGAGCTAATTCCTGGTTCCGACTGAATTATTTCTGTAATCGCAGTCTTCCACCACACACCATGCCGCTACACTCTCCCTGAGGTTGCCATTAATGATCATATGACCCAGTCCTGAACCTTTGACATCAAATACTCCAAGTCTAGTATGATGTGATTGTAAAAAGTTGACTGCTGCATTTATCAAACCACAGTGAATTCTCCCTGTGTCTGTTTCCTCTCTTTTCCCCCCTTCATCATATGACACAGAGGAACTCCCAGCTCACAGCCCACTTTCTTTTCTTTCACGCGTCCTCTCAGGCAGTCTGTTTTTCTGTGCGACAGATGTGTGTTTAGAAGTGAAGTCAGCCTGCTGCTTTCTGCCAAACACCCCTCAGTAAGACATTTGATACTGCTACTTCATAATTCTGCGAGAGAGGCAAGAGGGACTCGGTTTAATATGCAATTTCACAATTAACCTTAATGTCTGTCCTGTGCCATGCTCAATGCTCTAAGGAAACTGAGTCGGAGAAATCATAAGGACTAAAATGTATAACTGATATGGTTTAAAGTAAATAGTAAAATACAATGATAAATGAAAATATCAAAAGCCGAGACACAAATGACAAATTTTCCTAGGTGGCATTAAAAGTAACTCACTGGCACTAAAAGGCCTGTTTTTGAGAGATGTACTCTGTAAGTTTTCCAAATGACATGACAATATAGTAAATGAGAACCACTTGCCACTAAATAAATAGAAATCTGATGGGCCATGTGGCATTGCGATAATCATTTAAAAAGCTTTCCAATGGCTAGAATGTGAACAGGCTTACACACTGTAATGCCCCAGTTCAAACACATGCAATATGAAATGAAAAGTGAAAGGAAAGTGTAGTTTTGCTCTGATGTGAAACAGTAGCGTTCAGATGCCAAACATTGAAATAGAACCTAAATGCATTAAAATTTGGTTCTTTTAATGGCCACTAGATGCTAGCTTAATGAAAACTCTGACTGTACTGAAGTGAAATGGCATTTATATATTATGAGTAATAGTTAATCATTTACAAATGCTTTTTAGATTGGTTATAAACCACTTATAAATACCTTTTGGTTTGCCAATCACCAGCCGGAAATTGCGTCTGGCTGGTGATTTTATTAATGTTATTAATGGTGTATAACTGATCTATAAATGATTCATTAACCATTAATAAAGTAACTTGTTTCAATCTATAAAGTCTGTATAAGGAATGCCCAACTATAATGTAGTATAAGTACTTTTACGACAGGACATTGGGCTCTCGTAGCTAAGGTAGCTTTCTGTTATGTGTTGGTTATTGCTGCTATTAAAAAAGTACGGTTCTGATAAAACATTAAAGCTTTAAATCTGCAATAACTTTTTTTCAGCAGAAACAAGTTGTGAATACACAGTGACATATCATCACCTTTAAGTTGATATGGTGAACTTGATATGGTGAAACAGTTGCTTATTTACACATCCAGCAGTTAAAGAGCAACATTATCATTAATTTGGAGTCATGTTTCTGGCCACCTGGCAAATGTAAGTCCAATATTCACTCTCTTTAAGCTCTGTTTTTGGTCTGCATCAACTCCTGAGGGAAATATCTGGCTCTTTAGCTACTGTGTGCTCCATGATGTTTACTAGGTAGTTGCTAACTTTATCTGTTTGTCATTTGGTGCTGAGCAGATAGTTGTCGGTTTTTGAAGCCTTTTCTTTGAAAACAATTGCCTGCTGTGTCTGAAAACAACATTAGTGGTGAAAGTGAAAGTGTAAATTGGCAGCAGAACAGCACTGATACGTATATCACCATCTCCTAAAGTTTTTATGGCTAATACTTGCCTATGTAACTCCGATATTCAAACTTCTTTTAGCTCTGTTTTAGTCTCCACCAAGTCAAAGTCTATCTGGGTCTTTAGCTGCTAAAGGCTCAACTATATTCACCAGCTAACCAGCTAGTACCTAGTTGATGAGAACATTGAGAGTGAACCAAAACAATACATTTGCAGGCGTTGAAACCAAAACAATGAGCTGAAAGATGCCAAAAAGCTCCACAGAGCTGAGAGAAAATGTAGAAGTCTGTTGATAAGCAACACCTTTCACGTTACATGTTGTCATTTAATCTATTGTTAGTATAAAAATAACGACTAGTGCAGCTGTAAGAGGGAGTTGTTTGGGGGTGTGTTTGATTGACAGTTCAGATTGTAACCCAGCGGTGGTGTTTAAATCAAGTTCTAGCTTCGGCTTTATTTAAGAGACTCATAAAAACTGAAATACTTTGGTTAAACCTTCCCTTTCTCCGGGGAAAAAAAGTTTACAATTGTATCAGGGGACACAAGTTCAGTTCTACCATCATAAAATGTGAAACTGAGTCACAAAACTAAAGATATGTGAGATAAATGTGGTGTCAGGCACACCAGCAACTATCGCAGTCTAACGTTGCCCCGTTAAATCCAAAGCTTATCCTTATTTATAAAGACAGGTAGGAGGGGCTTAGAAAAACATCAGAGATGACTGAATATTAATATCAGATATCAATGTTAAAGCACTGCTCTGTGGGCAAAACCAACATCTATGTGGAAATGATCCAGTCGCACTTCTTCATCAGACGCCCAGAATGAATCCCAAAACCCGACATCTGAGGGTGTGTGTGGTGTGAGGAGGATGGGGAGAGAATTTTACAGATAATAGGAGTTTTTCGGATTCGTCAGCAAGATTGATTTTCAGGCTTGCATGCCAATAAAAAGGTTCGGTAATTCAGTTTAAATGAACTGAGGAAGAGATAGAGAAAAAGGGCAAAGACAGAGACAAAGAAATAAACAGAAAGTTAAAGAGACAGAAACAGAGAGGATACAGTTAAGGAAAAGAGAAACAGACAGAAGGATAAGAGACAAGGAAGAAGACTCACAGAAGAACAGCAAAAACGACATATAGAAAGACAGAAAAAGAAAGACAGCCAATTCGGCTTCATCTCATCAGTCATACAGGTTCATGAGTGATAGCAGCCAAAGGCCTAGTGAGCGGCCCGTTCCCGCCACCGTCCACCCTCTGCTTTATTTCATCATGAAAGTTTTATGTGTGGAAAAATAACAAGACGCAGAGCCAAGGGGCTCGATGGTCGAAAGAAAAAAACGCTGAGCCTTCTGAGACAAAAGGCTTCTGTTGTTTCTAATTCAATGTTAATTTGCAACTTGGCGGACACCGGCATAGCAGAAGCTTGTGGTAAAGAAAAGAAAATAAGTCTAGTTATTTTGTTCACATTTGCCCCCATCTGAGGGCCGGGGTTGTTTCTTAGCAAACCTTGTGGTTTAGTCTTAAAGTTAGCCACAACTAAAGCTGTTATTTAAAGATACTGTCAGATACGGTACATAATTAACCAACATTTAAGTAAATATAAGTATCAGATTGGACCTGGTATCAGCATATACCCAATATTAAATGACTTGGGTTGGGATTGAGGTCAAAAAACATCAGTTGTGCAAAAACAAATAAAGGTCAGCTTAATTGACAGACAGTAGCCATATCTCTTATGGACAAAGCCAAACATGCGTTGGCTTTGACAGTCCGGGGGGCTGGTTCCGACCCTCAGCCGAGGGAGCAGAACTAGCCTACACGCTAGCAACAAATCAAGTTAGCTACCAGTCCAGTGAATCGCTGATATAGGCATGTGGGATACCTGGTTCAGCGAATCTGTAGCCTACCTCGGACACTGAGTTACTCACCACGGAGAGTGATAAGGAAGACATCACGCTGGCTTCTCATTTACTACCACTGGTTTCTCATATACCACTGCCGGCTTATCAGTGAGTAAATCAGTTGCCAGCTTGGAAATAGACATAGGCTCAGTTTTTTTCCCCTCCAAAATGTGAATTTACTCAATGACAAGTTGCGTTTAAATATGGCTGAATATGTTCTTAATATGGAACAGAAACAGCTCCAGCTGCAAACCGGAGCTGTAACTGGTTGCAAGTTGCAAACCAAACACAGCATGTATGAATCAAGTGTCCAAAGACTGAAAAGAAGAAAGCGAGACAATGAAGTCCTAGAAAAGTGAGAGAAAATAGTAGGAAAGAAAGAAAATATTTTGCCCCATGTTACCGCTCTACATTCACCAGGAGGAAAAGAACTCCTGCTTATTCTCTCAGATTCAAGACGTGAAATGAGAAAAATTCCATTCATCACCGACGATAAAGACAATGTTATTGCAAGACTCACAGTATTGGGTTACATGATGTTTGTCTCCCTGGAAACAAGCCCATTGGAGAGGCGGCAGGGTTAGTAGCTGAGGCGAGATCAGAAACAGGTGAAGGCTCTCTCTCCCTCATACTGTCTCTGTACTGCACGAGGCGGGAGGAAGCCTGACGGCAATTATATTCAATGTGGTCAAATATGACAATTTTTTTTTTGTCAGAAGCAGAAGTTCTCAGTGTGTGTTCTGGACGAAAAGGCAGTTGCGTTTACAACTGTATTTATCATGGGACAGTAAAAGCCAGATAAATTACATTTTCTGACTCTAAGCAGCTCGCAAGCCCACATAGCAGCAACAGAGTACTGACTTTTTGTGACTAAACTAAACAACTGTGAGCTTCACCTCAGTGCCATCGATCTCCATTTACAGGAACTGTGTGTGCATGAAGGCCAGGTCTGGACTTGATTGGGAGGCTAGCGGAGAGGCGGCCAATTTGTCATCATTTGGGTGACAACTTGTCTGACTGACATGCTCCCTGACTGACCTCTCTTTGTGCTTTGAACTGATAACAAAACTGTATGTGTGTGACTGTGTGTGAGGAGGGGGGAAAAAAGAGAAAAATGACAACGATGAGGGAATAGGGGACGTTAAAGAGAAAAGCAGGGTTTCTGGGTTAAATGGTAAAATTTCCAACTTTTCAAGACTCTCACGTCTTGATTTCTTTTGAAGGTCTTTATATTCATTAATATTTCAGTTGCTACTCTGAATGCCATCATATACTCCACTTTGCTCAAAGCCAGATTCACAGTGTGTCTTTCGTAACAATTCAACAATATTTTTCAACACACTACCAAACTTTTCATTAAACAGCCCAACAGTTATTTACTTGGGAATGAATTTCAAGATCTAGAGGAGATAAAACATGGACAGTTATGCTTGAGACCACATTACCGGAGGGTTTTGACCTATTCGAGTGGCTGCGCGGGTGTTTAGTCCTCTGGAATTGTGCGAAATATTTTGTCTTTATAAAGCAATGAAAGTCCTAAAATCTAGAACTATGTGCCCAGCAAAAAATAAAGCTGCATTAATCAATATTTTTATATCAACAAAGGATCAAATTACTACTTTTTTCAGTTCAAAATATGAGAATGGGAATCTGGTTCAAATGAAGTCAAACTTAGTCAAAAGTGACCACCTTTAAAACAATACTGTTCCATATCCAAAGATTAAAATTTTTCCACAGGAAACTAAACTGTTATTCTACTAAAACAATGTTTTGTTTTGAAATGAAAGCTGTCCAGTCTGGTTAGCATGAGAGTTTGGAGTCTCAGGTCCGGTTCATAAGTTCACAGAGACTCTGTGGCACAATTTTGAAGACGTGGTAACGAAATAACTAGCTCTTTCTCTCAGGCCTCAACATGAGATGGAAAAGAGGATCACTCAACAGAAAAGCCAGTGTGAATATGTGTGTCTGTGTGCGCCCGCAAATTCACCTGGGCACATTGTAGACAGGTGCAGATCTTTGTACATATTGGTAGAACAACTCCACATGTGCACACATTCACAGTTTACACATCTGTTTGCTTTAATTTAAGATGAAATGTTTTGTGAATTTACTTCTAACATCATGATACGTTACTGGTTACAAAGAAGTGTCAAGCCATATTTTATTGCCTGTGATTAAATAAGCACATCAGTGTGACCCTAGGCTGTCCCTCACACAGTAGTATGTCAGATAGTCAGCACCATCAGCATCTAAATCGCAAGAAAATGAACTGGTCTGGTTCTCATAGTGCAGAGAAAAACCTGGAGTTGATGAATAAACCCAGTCTGAACTTGATTATGCAAAGTAATGAGTTATTCTCTTTCAGAAGCTGCTTTTTTATTTTTTATTTTTACAAGCAATTGGTAGCTGAGTAAATAACCCTATATGGGGAGCCAGCCAGGTATAAAGGCAGGCAAGGCTGCAGGCATTGTGAAAGGTGAATAATTACATCAACTTAAATGTTTTTTTGGCCTAAAGCATGGAATGGAAGATTAGCTCCCTAGAGAGGGAATTTAAAAGATCCAACTTCTTTAACCCTGCTGGCTGAAGGATGATTGCTGAGGCCTACAAGATGCAAGAAAAAAGGTCTTTCTCAGATTTGAACTTTTTTTATTTTAATGAATAAATTAGAAAGACAGGGTAAACAAGCCCAAGGTATGTATACGCCAAAGGTTTTAAGAGTTTCCCACCTCTAAGTTGTTTCACAGGTCTTTTGGGAGAAAAAAAATTTACTTATGCACTTTGGGTTCAGGTGAATGGTTTTGGTTTTGGTTTTGAAATGGTCCGTTTAGGATTGGATTCAAAAATTTGGCATTGTGAAGACCTCCACCCTGACTTCATATCCTCAGTATTTTGGGGGGATGTGGAGGATTTTGCAACTTGTTAAGATGCGGTCACCCGCAGGTCTACTGTAACCACGAGGATATGCACGGTTGGCCAATAGCAACATTTACGCACCATATTTTGAAATGGAGAAGTAATTACACTAATGCATAACACTGCAATTTAATACAATATCACACTATTGCACTACAAACTGCAGCGTCACTCTCATAGAGCGTTTTGAATTTGTGATCGCTCGGCTCAAATGTTTCTGTATTACCCACATCGGAACCCTGACATCACAGCCCTTCTCTGGGCTGAGTGTGGGGCAGTTTCGTTGGACGATAGGTGTAACGTGACGCTACCTGACTAACATTCAATTTAGTCCGCCAGGGTATGGACCACTAACTTTTATTTTGAAATTTAGCCCTCAAAAGCTAGTAATCTAAAGTTAGCGTGGCTGTATAATGCTCGTTAAAAATGTGTCTGGATAAAATAGTATAACTGTAGACTCACTATTCATTTTTCTAACCACACCAGGTAAAAAACACATATCCAAAAAGTGACTCATTTCTACGGCCCTGAATACAGCTGCATTGATCATCAGTAGCAACATATATTTGGTCTCCCAATGTTTTGAAGGATGGAGAAAGCTTTTTCACACTGCCCCTGAGAGAAAATAAAAGAAAATTGCCAATATAACTTCCCATTAACACCAATGGATATCTTTGTTGTGGCACCTACGCATCTCATGCAAACCTGTTTTTTTGTAAGCATACAAATATATCCATTGTCCATCCCACATTTCATCCTTTGGAGAATGACAAAGTTTTGCTATCTTAATAATTATTTGAAGAATGCTCATCATGTTTTACAGTATTTTAGGTAAATAGCTGAGAGATAGCAGAGCTTGTTTTACACTCAGGAAAGAGCTTGTGATGCAGTTATAGGATAACTGAGGAAATGCATGGCTCCCGCAGGACGTAGAGACAACTGTTTCGCTACACAGTTTGCTATGCTAACATGTTGAACAGTGGTTCTTTGTTAGCAGACAGAAACACTTTCCCTGTGCGACAACCACAGGATACAGGCCTCATAGAAAACACGCACACACACACACACACACACACACACACACACACACACACACACACACACTTACGCACAAGCTAAAGGAACTTATACATCACAGTAGTCGGTCTCCTATGAATGTTTAATAAGCAAGGACAGGGGCAAGTCCAAATTCACACACACACACACACACACACACACACACACACACACACACACACACACACACACACACACACACACACACACACACACACACACACACACACACACACAAACTTAATGAGGGGTGTCTCACACATAGTGCTTCAACTGAAGCCAGGAATGGTGGGAGAGGGGAAGGTGTGTGTGACTATGTGCATGTGTGTGTATATAGTATGTATGTGTAAAATGTGCGGTTTGGGGGTGGGAGTGTGAATCTAACACTTCACTAAGTTGCTCCACTCATGCTTCCCAAGACTTCTAACACATTAAGCTGCCTGTCATATTTCTGTGTGTGTGAAGAGTGTATGTTGCGGTAGCTGTACACAACAGACCCAAACTAGATTTCTGTAAATACTCAGCCTATACTCAACTAACTTGTCTCCAGGCTGTTCAGTGTTATCTGGGGTCAGTTAAAGGAGCTTAATTTGAACTTTGAGTTCATGTTTCAATATAGCTGCAGTTTAACAAGTAAAGTAGCTACATCCACTTTGAAAGGTACTGTAACTTTACTCATCTATCGCTTCAGGTTGTGATGCAACAGCTTGTCAACCAACAAGCGAAAAATACTTTTGTTAAAAGCTGTCATTCCTCTTCTACGGACTAAAAGGGCTGTTTTTGTGACAGGAGCAGAAAAGCAAAAAAAACGAAAAAAAAAACGTGGAGGTGGGGATTTTTTTCGCATTTTTCTGACTTTGTTTGTTTGCAACCTTTTACCTTTTAAAACCCTCGCTGGTGACGATCGGGGTTTTGCATACACAGTGTGAGGTCATTATTTCAAAGGTCAAACATCAGCACTTAATTAAACATTTATTGGAATTTAAATATTGTAATGAATTTAGATTCAAGCCTGTCGGCATCTAGGAGCTTCTAATGTACAATTTCCATTGTGGTCAGATTCTGAGGGAATTCAGTGACATACGGGAAGCGGGTCCTGTTCTTTAAGATGAAACAAAGCTTTCAAAGTTTCCGGTGGTGGCAGATGGTGAAAAGACTGAAGGATCAATCAAAAAATCCCTTCCACCTGGGTTATCAATGAATTTTTCGGTGACATGCATGTGTAAACTGCAGCCAGTCAGTAATTTAGTCATAAAGGAAAATGTTCACCAGTCACAGAACAATAAAGTGAATAAGATGATAAAGAATAAAGACTTTCCTATGTCTTCTTTACTTTTAGGAGGCATTAAATGTATCATCTGATATGGAGTACCAGGTACCTGCAGTGGAAATGCAATTTGGCAAATGGAAAAATATACTGAGCTCATGATCTGGCATTCTTGTTTGTGTTTAATCTCAAGGTGCATCTCACTGCCACTGCTTGTATGATGGTCACCCTCCACACAAAAGCAGCTCTGCAGAGGTTTGTGGTCAGCTCTTCACAGCATATTGTTCATCAGACTAGAGGCCAGTTTCGTCTATCCCTAAGCGTCCGCTCACGTCTTCTCCTGTCGCTGCTATTTGATGAGTATTTGCTTCCCCCTCGGGCCTGAGCTGTCTCTGCAGGACTTGAGATGTGTTTGTTGTTTCTTGTACTTGCACAGCCAATTAAGGTTAATTTGATAGACCTGATTTAAGCACGTGAAAGCGTTTGAGGTTCCCTGGCAAAATACTTGTGTGTGTGTGTGTGTGTGTGCGTGTGTGTGTGTGTGTGTGTGTGTGATGGGACATACAGGACTTGAAGCAAGCCCAGAGGTTGTAAATTGTCAACGATGTCTACAGGAAAGCCTCCCTTTCAAATAAAGTCACGGGACTCAGTATTTGTGGAATGCACAAATACTGCTTGCTTTGTATATACACACACGTTCATTCATTTTTATCTCTTTACTTTCCATGTTGGTCTTTGTTCTTTGCCACAAACCAGTCAGAGGCAATAAAGTTTAAAACCTGAGCTATTGAGGCAAATGGATATATCGTTATCTAGTAAGAAGAAGAATGTTTTTTCTTCTTTTTGTGTAAAAATTACGTAGTCTCACCTTAAAGCAGCATTAAATGATTTACCACCATTAGGGGGCAGTGTAACAAGCTGTAAACAGAACTAGAACAAATCATCTTATAAAGTTGAATGTGTTAACGTGTTTGCGAACAAACAGAGACATAGAGGAATTATTAAAAATATTTCGGTATCGAGTTTCTTACCACCCAACAAATGGGTAGCTCTGTTTTGGTCTCCACCAACTCTTGTGGGAAAAATGTGGCTCTTTAGCTGCTAAATCTTTCACTACGTTCACCAGCTAACCAAACTCTGGCTCTTCTGTGTAATTTCTTGGTCAGCATGCTGCCCATGTTCCCAGTGTGATCTCATCTCGGGGCACACATGCAGACCCACCACACATCCAGGGCAATGGTGGTCCACTGTATGATGATCTGCAGTGCCATGTGGGAAAGCGAATCCTACAGTGTGTGGAGGAGATTCAGAACTTATCCAAGTTCTCACCTATTAAAACGAAACAGATCACCACTTCAGAGAGAGGGCAAAATCTGTGGCAGACCGACACACACACACACACACACACACACACACACACACACACACACACACACACACACACACACACACACACACACACACACACACACACAGAAAAGACAGACAGTGATGAATTGCAGTGGGAAAATCCCTGCTGTACGGATTCTTCAAAGGCAAAAACCTGCAAAGCTCTTCAAGGCCGATCCTCACAACACTGAGAGAGAGCTTGCTTTTCTCCAGTAAAGAGAATAAGGCTGAATGAGAGCACTGGAAAGTCATTCAGGCACTTTATTAAGATCTCAAGTCATAAAGCTGCTGGAAAGCCATCGGATCCACGGCCATTTGGGCACCGTGTCCTATGGACAGCAATCAAAAAGCTTGATGCATAGCATACATCTGGGATAGTGCTTTAGTGCTGAGTCTCCTATACTGGAGTCCGGTTTAAAATACACTCAATGAGTTGCACCCAGTGTTCTCTGTTTGCCACACTGTTCAGTCCTGGAGGTTTCCGTCCACCGAAACACCAAAGCTGCTGAAACCTTTCCATAGCACTCAACTGAACACAAGGGAACATTGGACACGTTAGAATTTAAGTTAGAATCACGCCAAAGAACTATTGGCTGTTCAAAAAGTAGCCAGATAGTCATTAAGCGTCAACGTACTGTATCATGTGCTGGTTCATGGACATCAGCAAGGCCAACTTGAAACGACTGTACAAGTAAATACAAGAGGATGGAGCGATGGAAAGAGTACAGTAGGAGAATACCATGCCCAAGAAGAAATACTTTTATTTGACTTAAGAGTTGGTGTTTTTGGATGTTGAGAATTTTTTGACAAATTACACACAATTTTACATTGCTGAAGTTAAAAGTTCAGGTCCCACCCTAACACCCACTCTCCACGACTGCCACGACTACATAAATAACAGCCAACTTAAAGCTACATTAATCAATATTTTTATATGAACAACGAGTCAAGTTACTATGTGTAATGTTAAAAGAGCTGCTTATAGTAATTCAGAGAGAACAATCACCTGACAGCTTTTTTGGATCTTCCAGCTCATTGTTTTGGATTTTTGTCACACAACTGTTTTGGTTTACTCTCACCACTCTCATTAGGGATGTTTCTAGCTGTAGCACGCAGCTGTTCTCAGCAAAAAAAACTTTGATACACCAACACCAAATTGCATTCACACACACGTTAGCAGGTGGTGAGCGCCGTGGAGCCTTTAGCTGCTAAACAGTCTTTTCACGGTAGGTGGTGGAAAGACGCCCCAGAGCTATGAAAATCAACGTGCAGAGACTTGGAGCTTTGCTTGAGTTAAGTAACACTGCACATCATTGTCTGAGTTACGTTATTGTTGTACGGTAAAGCAGTCGAAGGGAAGACGGATTTGGAAAGTCTGCACTGCATCAACACAATACAGTAAACTGATGTGAAGCCTGAGCAGTTTGACTTTCATTTTGTATGTAAATTAAAATCTACAACACTATGGCACTCATTGGAAAAAAAATCCATCGGTGAAAAAATAAATAATAAATACAAGTAAGATTGCTTGTGTTGAATACTGCTCAAGTAAAAGTACAGAAATATCAGTGAACAAAACCATTATTTTTCAAAAGGTCTAGGGAGCTTTAATCGTTTTTATTTTCTCACTACATGAAAAAAAGAAGCTTCTTCATAATTACAGTAATTAACATAGTTTGAATTAGTGACTTTCCCTCCTTGAGGATCACAAACATGTTTTATGGTTTCAATTATGTCTGCTAAGCAAATAGGCATCCTGTAAAATTTGGGGTATTTTGAGGTTATGCACTCATGCAGGCAGGCAGCAACCCATGCTGGCTTTAACACAAGTACATTTAAACACTGAGACAGACACACACATCTTTTACAGCTATTTAACGCTACAGTCACAAGGCAGCAGTGATATTTTTTACAAACTTCACACAAAGGGAGAAATGCTTGCTTCAGATCATTTACGTGTATTGAGCAGTGACGACAAACATCAAAGCTATGAACGCAGTGAAAGCAAAGCTTGATTCAGAAAGATCCTTAGAGGTTTGGACCTGTATTAGGGCAATGATATTTTGACAGTTACATGGCATCCGTCCTATCTTTCATATCTGTTTGCATCATTCCACAAAATGACTAATTAGTTATTTGTGAATGTTTATGGTGCTAAAACCTTTGCACATTGTCAGGGAATAAAGAGAATCAGCTTCTTGTATGCAACAACGTTGCAACTCGATCAAAACTTTTGAAACCCACCGGTACAAATTGCTTGAGATGTGATTTCAGTAAAGTGTTTACAATGGTCCCCTTTAGAAAACCATACAGGTTATATCTCTGTTGTTTAAATTTGAATTCTGTGCTCTATGTGCAGCAAGAATCCAGATAAGTCTTGAAATTGAAATCTCCGATAGTAAACAAGTCACCTGCTGTTCCTCTACAAACTGCGACCTAAAGGTAGGGGAGAACAGTAGATGTCAGCATGTCTCGGTAGCGTCCTTTAACACTTCCTCCTGCTCTCTTGGGTTACACAGCTGTCCCATAAAGCCATCCTTTCCTATCTCTGAATGAGGTGTCTTTTTCACAGCGTTGTCTTGTCTGTGTGCCCGAGGCTTGTAAAGATTTACTTTTACCAGATGCTCTCTGCCTTGTTAACTTCAGCCCATTTGTCCCATTGTAGCTCGGCTCGTTTAATAAGATTTGCATGGCTGAACATGAAGTCAACAATTCAAGAAGGTACCCACAGCTATGCTTGGTTCTATTCACTGGAGACTTTTACTCAGCACAGCTCCTGCGCCTATGTCTTCTTTTTCTATATGGACTCAGAATGTTCATGTCCGGTTTTATGAAAAAGACTTTTCCGCATTTCGAAATTGAGCCTTGGCTACGTAAGGTGAGATAATGAGATAAATACACCCTGTGTGGTAGTCACATTTTCATCTGCGACATTACAAAAGATGACCTGCATCCCTCAATGACTCCAAACCATTTTGAGACCTGAGATACAAAGTTATTTTTGGTAAAATATCAGAATGAAAACCATTGGTAACTGTTTTGACTTTTTGGTGACAGCGTCTCCTATATTGGCATTCTCTGCGGGGTGTGAGATTTTGCTTCCAACTGACAGTGTTGTCATTGTAATTTAATTGGTGGAGCAACAATGTGGATGGGAATCAAAGAAGTTTTCAACAGCCACACAGGAAGTTAACCTGCCCAGGGGCCAACATTAGCCATAGCTGGCCTTCTGATACGTCACTCTGTGACTCCCTGTGTTAGTCTCTCATCCATACATCCCTCTGTAAATGAATGCACGACCCTGCACGTTACTTTGTGTCCTGATTCAAATCACAAGGTTGCATACAGAGGGCAAAACCCACAAGACTACTTCTTGTGAGTTTTCTCATACTCTGTATAATGTGATACAAATGCACCGCTGAGTGTGCTGGAGCTGGGCCGTGGCTCAAGCAGGAGTTGAAATAACATGAACGAAAAGTAGCATCTAGCCATAATCAGTCCTAACGTTAGCAAGCTGGGCAAACGGACTCTGCGAGTGAAAGATGGTGGCCTATCTTGCTAGCTTCTATTATAGTGCATATTTCCTTACATTTGACTCGTGAATTAAGGTGTTTTTTTTACACATTTTTAAAGCCGTTTCTTTTGTAGTTGTCATGTTAAGTAATTCATTTTTTTATCCTATTAGGCTAATTTTGTACACTTGTAGATGAGCATAAAGCTAAAATGCCCAAATTCTTTTTTCTTCTCTCGCACATGTGAATAAGGTACAAAACAGACCTCCTCTGACCTTAACCAGGCTATTTTCTTACTCCGCCTCACACATTGTTGAGATGGAGCCTCTACATAACTGTAAAGGCATTCTGTCTGAAACATCTGATAAAATGTGTCACTTGAGAATATGAAAGGTTTTTGGTCAGACAGTGGAGCCATTACACAGTAATAACAGTGTCTGACCTTCTCCGAGAGCACAACAAGCCGTAACTCTGTCCAGTTATCGGTGCGCTGTCTGCTGTTCTGGATGTTTCTTACGACTCTTCCTGTGCCAACGAGATGAAGATGAATTAAAGATTAATGAGACAATAAAATATGATATTGAAACACTGAACATATGTGAATGATCACATCACATTTAATATTATTGTAATCTTTGTTTAGATCTGAAATGACTTTTCCTTTTGTTTTTCAGCTCTTCATAGGTCTTTGAAAATGAATCGTACTTGTGAATGCAGTCATTTTACTGCTTTAGATACTGGCTTAACAGCAAGTCATCCTGCACTCCATTATAACATTGGGCAGGAACGTATTACTTAGTGACGTATAATAGTAATGTGATTACTTTTTCCAGTAACAAGTAGTGTAAGGGATTGAAATGTGAAATTCAGTAATTACAGTCTAGTTACTAATTCCACTTAACAGTCCATTACTTTGACAATATGGAGGTCAGCCTCTTGACTGTCTTAACAGGAGCTTGACGGAGGGTTGTAATCAGTTTGGTGTCTCTGCTCTCAGTGGACAGTCGGTCAGGAGTCTTAGCTTGGCACAGGGACTGGAGGGAGGCGGTTAGCCATTACCGAAAGAAGAAAGATTTGACTTCAGTTTCAATAGGAAAAAAAAAAGGGTGAGCCTAGCTGTAATAAATTGAAATGACATTTGGCTTAATGTTCATCAGTTTTCAGTTATTGCATGTTAGGTTGAGCCTACTGAACTTTGTACCCAGTCAATCTCAATGAAACTAATCAGAGGAGAAGGGGCCCCTTTATTGGAATATAGCCTAACTCTTCGTAGGTGGAAACTGTCCAAATGGAACAAAAACTAGCGAAAACTATAATAACCTAAAAACTTTTACTTGCTCAGTTAAATAAAAAGTAGCCAAAACGGATGTAAAATCACTCAATCTGGTCCACTGCCTCCAAAACATAGACTGCTTGCTGGACCACAATGTTTACTACTACCACATGTTAAATAGAAAGTATGTGATGAGTGGATAAAGAAGCTTTGGAGTTGTTAAAAACACCTTTGGCAGTACTGAGAAATGAATGTAATACAATAAGTACTTACTTTTGCTGTTCAGTAATTAGTAAAGCAATGTAATTACTTTTAAAATTAGTAATATGTAATGAGTATTTGTTTACATTTTTCAAGTATGTAGCTGGTTAGTACGTTAGCACTGCACTACTTCACTGTGGTTTCACAAAGCAAGCATTTCACTTATCGTTAATGAGAATTAAATACCTTTGTGCACATGTGAATGGTGATGCAAATAATGACAAACTTTTTAATCTTAAGTAAGGATTAGTTCGATGATACTTATAATCAGTCGAATATTCAGTCCTAAAAATCTTTGGGTCACTAATTTATTGTCTCCAGTTGCACTTCTGTAGGAATAAAGAAGAGATTTATTGCACCAGCGTCAACATTTCTTGAAATAAATGATCCATTACTGTCGGCCTATAAATTAAGATAGTTGACTTTTTTTTGGTAAAGCTAACTTTAAGTAACCTCAAAAACTTTGGCTGCTGACTTTATTGACCCATCCCATCTGCATAGCTGGTAGCAAAATATCATGCAAGAGCAAATCATCATTCCAGATGACTGATTTCCAGACAGATGGTTATGGATACTAAAACTTTATCACAGTTATATGTCCATAAATGTGACTTTTTGGGATCTTTGAACTCCTTAACATTCCTCATTCCTTAATGTTCTCTGTAGCTGTTGTCTTTCCTGACTCCTGGGGCCGGCCGACTGGTATGAAAGGAGGGAGGGTGCCGTCGTTCTCGTTAGCATTGGGGCCATTAAAAGCTGATTATATGGAGCTGGCTGTGCCATAAAGCTTCCCTTCATGAGAGATCACCCGGAAATAACTCACGTCCGACTGTCAATATGACGGCTGTTGCCGGGCCGGCCAAACACAGTTTGCTGGAATGCGTGTGTTTAATCAGAAGACAAATGCCATATTTTGCGCAGTTTGTTTTTACGGCACAGCGGGGGTTGGGGGTGAGTGAGTGTTAAGTAGAATGAATGAGTGTGTATGTGCCTTTGAATTTGTGCTGAGTTTATATAAAAAAATATACTGCATGCCTTCATGCATGCAGTATATTTTTTCTCTTGTTTTTTTGTGCGTTTGTCGCAAAGTAAGAGTGGTGTGTGTGAGACACATTTTCTGTGTGTTTTTGTAGCAGTAAGACAAAGTTAATTGTATATGTGTATATGTGAGACGACAGTGTATGTGTATGCACATGCAAGACGGGGATTATAGATGCAGAAACATTTTTGTATAGTGTAATTGTGTGTGTGTATGTGTGTGTGTGTGTGTGTGTGTGTGTGTGTGTGAGAGAGAGAGAGAGAGAGAGAGAGATTAAACTGTACATTTGGCTCATTAGCATTTATGTGTAAGTGTGTATGTATGTCTGTATATGCTGTGCCAAGGGCCCAATGTGGCCACCCATGATGATTGTGGGGCCTCAAAGTAGCACAGCTTGAATCAACAGCAAGACAAAACACATCTGAACCCCACTGAGTTCCCCTGTAAGGAGCCAGTTAATGGTCCTGTCCTGAAAGTATTAAAACCACAAAAACACACGGTTCAACACACAGTAGCAACCATTGTGTAAGCCTGCCTTCACGCATCTATCCTGCTTTGACTCTTGTGTCTTCAATTCAGAAAAACGTTATTAATAATGAGAACTTGTGCATGAAGGAGGACCCTCGAATAAATGTTCTCTGCGGGAAAGTGACCCCCTTTTTGACTAACTTCTGTTCTGGAGTCAGACAAGCTGTTGGTGCACCTCCCACACAACTGGACCTGCAACTTTTAATATACCTTCCCTCCATCACCATTTACTGGAGAGAAAGAAGAAAAATTATTTTAATGAACACCACTTGTGCTGTAGAGAAAAGTAGCGGGAATTCCATACGGTACATTCCATAATTAGAAACTTTGTTTCTTTTATGTGTGTGTGTGTGTGTGTGTGTGTGTGTGTGTGTGTGTGTGTGTGTGTGTGTGTGTGTGTGTGTGTGTGTGTGTGTGTTTTTGTGTGGGGTGAACAAATAATAAATAAGGCAGATTTGTAATGGATTAAAATCCTACACAACCACTGCAATTACTAAATAATAGCAGGGCTTTTGGCAGCGAGATTTCTAAGAGACTGTATTTTTTGTTCCAGTGGTTATGTATGATGCAGGATAAATAAATGTATCAAGGTTTTCATGGCAGTTTTTCCTTAAACACATTTAAGAGCCAGGGGGTGGTGGTGCCAGGGATCCTGGGCTGGCTTCTGTAGATTAGAGGGGGGACTTGTCTCCCATACTGTCCTTTTCATACTGTATAGCTGCATTTTGTTCTGTAATTTATTGTTGATTAGTTTGATTTGGGACAGGCTTGGAATGACAGTCTGCAGAAATAAATAAACTTGAATTTAAACTAGAATATCAACAACAGCTAAGACCATTGCAGCCAGGGACTTTGAGAAAATATGCATTAAATCACCAACCCAGGAATGGATGTGGACAATGCTTGGCTTCAGCTACAGAGAATTTGTTCTGTGTTGTCTGTCCAAACCATGAACTGCACGGCTGATGTTTTTCCACACCCTGATAAGGCCTGATCATCTCAGAGAGGCGACTTTTACTTGAACGTCTTGGTTGGAAATGATCCGGGTCACTCGGTCTCTGTCTAGGAACGCGGCTCTCACTAACCACCACTCTGTTTCTGAAGCGGGGAAATACATAAGCGCCTACTGGAAATTCGTGTCCTGCCAGTCAATAAGTTCAAACCTTTTACAGGAATGGTCTTTTTCATTTCCCACTTGACATGAGTAACCTCTGATTGTGTGTATTCTGAATGTGGATGTGAGTTTGTATAAATTTATGTGTGTTTATTGGATGTGTCCAAACCCACGGGACGAGGTTGCTCTTGCTCCAAGTCATGAAAAGCATGAAACAATAACAACAGGAGTTCAGTCACATACACAACAATGCTGACCATGATTATTGAGAGGAAGACACACCCCAGAAACACTCGGAATACCCCGTGTTTGTGAGTGTAGCCTTGTGGCTTTTTGAACAATGCACACTGCTAATATTGTTCCTGTATGTCTTATGTGAACAGTTTGTTTTCATCCATCAGAATAAGCCATGCGCTCCCTTTAATTTTTGTCCACTATGAAAAATAATGAAAGAGAAGGATAATCCATCGCAATACCCATGAAGAGAGCTTGTTTATCCTCACGTCACTGTGCTGAGTTGTGTTTTCATATCAGTGCTGCATGACATTACGCTATGCTTCCATCCAAAAACTTGATGCCCACAGGAGAAAAACAGAAGCTCTAAAAGAAATAATCCCTCAAATATGTGGAATGTTATGGACTTTGGCACGTCAAGGATCCAAAAGTGTGATTTTTATTCTTTGTAGTCCCACGCAAATGTTGTCAGGCCATTATATATAGGTACTGGCCCGGATGGTGTGGTTTCTAGCTCAGCATTGAATTTCACACACACTGATAGCACCACGGCATCAAGCCTCATCATTCTTAAAGTCTGTACCCCACTTGAACTGTGCTTGCTTGCTACAGTCGCAGCTCTGTTGTTTGTCATGGTTAACATATATGTTCATCAGACCTAAACATCTCATGTGTTGCATTTGCTGTCACCGCAGAGGAATAAATCTTGTTCAAGTAAGGCACTGTTTTTCCCCCAGCGTCTATTGGGCTGGCCAATGCTAGCGCAACCGGCAGCTCTGTGAGAGAGGCCCAAACTGGGGCTACAGTTAGCCAGTGGTCTGCTTTTTGAACTTGGCAGGGCAACTACTACCACAGTCGAGGGATTGGGGTCAACATTTGTCATAGACCTCATCGTCTTGCCTATGTTGTCAGGGTTCAGCAGAACCAAACTTTCGAATCCAAGTTGACATACAAACAAATTTTGATCAGAAAAGGCAGTTTTTATACACAATACGTGTTTTGTTGGAAAAATCCCTCCTGTAATCCTGTATTAAGTTCATACGATAATAAGAATCTATGTGATTGTGTGTACTGTGAAAAACAAACAATTTAGTATGTAGTTCCTCTTTAACTACTCCAACTTTGTTTGGCCCAGCAGCAGTTTCAACACCCTGAAAGTGGCGCCTCACAAAACAAAATTCAGCCCTATTCTAAGAACTGTCGCCATTTTCTGTCCACTGAAGTTTGCAGGCCTGGATGTAGACCAACAGTGGGATACACACATGGTTATAGAACTGGAGTTACATCAAGGTAATTTCTATTTTGCCTTGCAATCGATGTGTTTTATCTTCTTTTATTCATTGTAGTCAAAAATGTCTCCACAGTTGTTGTAGCCCTGAAGTGCATTTAGCTTATGTTGTACCTTCGGCAGGCATATGCACAGGCTCTGAGGCTATGTAACCCCTTAACGCACAAATATCAACCAGCTAATGGAGCTTACAGCTCACAGCTTACAGCCATGCTAGCAGCTTTGCGATGCAGCACGTAGGTACAACAGTGCTCTGGGCTAAATGCTAACATCAGCAGCCTAAGATTCGCGTATTGACAATGCTAACATACTGATATTTAGCAGGTAATGTTTGCTTCCCAAAGACTTGTAACACAGTGAAATGCTCTCTTAAAGATGTTTTAACTTTATTATATTTAGAAAACATAAAAAATTTCGTATGATTTCTAATTGTAAATTAGAGAGCGAAATTAAAGCCACTGTATGGCGATTTCTGTGGAAAGCAGAAATAATTGAGAATTGACACAGTTGAGTGTGGTTGCATGCTAACATCTGCCAATTACCTCTAAACACGAAGTACAGCTGAGGGGGAGGGGAGTATTGTCAGCGTCAAATGTCTGACAGACTTCTATTTCGTTTTATTCATGTATTATAATGTAATATTATGGAAAAATTAAGCATTAATAAAACATATTGACCACTGACTTAGCCATTATGAACAATTTATCAACCCTTTCATTCGTATATTCATATGTTTTATCCACAATTATGCTTTTTTCATTCATACTGTTTATTTTTATTTTCTATTTTTTTTATTTTATTTTTATTGCATCTCTCTTTTTAGCCAAGTCAGCAATATAATCCATGGTCTGTAAAGTTTGGATTTCAAAATAATAAAAAAAAATTGAATGAACAAAAATCTGTGTGCAAAATAGTGAGTCTAACGTAGAAAAGCAGAAGTTCAGTAAATGGGCTGTAACCCTCACTGACACTTATATCCTTTAGCAATGTAAAATAAATGGCTCCTGTAATGTCTATTCAACATTTCTCTTCCTCTCCCTGCTGCATTTTTTACCCAGCCAGGAAAACCGCATGCACAGTCTATATGATCTAGCCCATATCTAAAGACAATACAGGCCAGCCTTCTGACTAGCGCGGCAAAAGGGCTTTTGAATGGCGGTCAAAAGAGATCGTGTTTTGTATCCCATTTAGCGGTTTGGGAGAGGAAAGACGCTGGCAGAAATCAAAGAAGTGTCTTTGTGGAAACAAAGATCATCTGTCTCTCGTCTTTTCTCTTTTGACAGGAAAAAGAATGTCTTAGGGTTGTGATTAATGAAATTATGGCGAGGGTACAGTAAGTCAGGAAACATGCTTTCACGCGCACACAGTCACACATGCACTCACACGCAGTCGAACAGAGCCAGGGCACCTGGAGGAGGCATGAACATAATATCCATCACAGTGAGAAAAGATGATACATTTTCTGCAGTGAAACGTTAGCTCTCACCAGCCGGCTCAGCTGTGTGTCCTGGGGCGTTTGTCTTTGGCAGGAAAACACACACATACACACACACACACACACACACACACACACACACACACACACACACACACACACACACACACACACACACACACACAGGAGCTGGAGGAGCTTCAACTGTCATCAAAAGTTGAGGATGGAATCTTAGTTAGTGAGAATAATGGTGTTGTTATTACAGTGAGGTAATGGCAGATGGCGCAGCCAATGTCACACACACACACACACGCACGCACACGCACGCGCGCACACACACACACACACACACACAGATCCATAAACACGTATAAGCACACACTCTAAGCCACTATACACCTGTTCACATAGACATGGATACACACACTCACCCTAACACTTAAACTAAACAGACCTACACACACAACTTACACCTAAACACCTGTTTACGCACATACACACATAGACCCCTACACATGTACACACGCACACACGCACACTTGGTCGTAGTGGAATCGTAATAACTTTTTAACTGCCGCTCAGAGTTTTGTGGAACTCCACACAACGTCCAGAGAACGGAGCAGCAGCAACTGAGCGCGCTCACAGCCCCACGCTGCTGGTCTTCGCCGTGAGGGTTTGGAAGAGCGCTAAGCTGCCCTGCAGGAAGCAGAGCTGAGTGTGAATGTCACAGACGCTGAGTTCCACTCACCACTCATTTGTCATTACTCTAGATGTATCTCTGTTGATATTGGAAGAATTTAAAGCTTAATAACTTGAGTAGAGCCACAGATGTTCTTATTGGTTATGCTAAACCTCAGCGGGTGGAGTCATAGAACCACAGGCTCCTCTCTAGTCGGCCGTGCTGATGTGCGGCAAGTTCGGTGGAGGCGACGGCAGGGAAAGGGCAATGGGTATGATGTAGAATCTGTGCCATCTGATGGTCAAACAGGTAGTGTCACTACACACGTATTGTGACACATGCGTTGATAGTTTTATTTGTGGCGGATGATTTGTAATTCACAGGTTCTCTTTCTTTTTTTTACTTGCAACACAAGCTGTGTATTCAGATCAACATGAGCATCACTTGCCGTTTCTAAGCCGAAAGTATAGTCCTGCTGGCTGCAGATTTACCAGTGGGTTTCTTTAATACTTGTATGTGGTTAGTTTACGTTTATTTTCGTCTCCGTTTGGAACCCAAGTCCTCGCAGGAGCTTGAATCAACCAAACAGCTTAACTGAACCACAGCTTCACAAGACGAGTTGTTGAGGGCTGTGCCATTTTTGTGCCCAATTTGCGGTCTACCCTGGAACCAACAAAATTGATGATATGGATACCTGACAGGGTTGGGTTCCATCCATGTCATAACTTTAATGCTCTGAGTTATTGTGTGTTGTAGAACTTTATTTAGTCAGTGTTGTGGAGTATGTGTATGTACTGTGAACAGATGTCGTATTGGCCCCCGCAGGTGAACCAGAAAAACAGATTCAACTCCGGCTCACTCTGTGGATACACAGTTACAGCAGTGCACTAATAACGGAGTTCTAACAATGGCGGACTTTCTCTATGTCTGCCACATATGCACTTGCACATTACACATGCATAACCATACCATACTTTACCGTACTTCCTGAGCATGCACACACAAACACACACACACACACACACACACACACACACACACACACACACACACACACACACACACACACACTAATAGGACAAATTTTAGCAATCTGATGGTCTGTCTGCTCTGGTAATGGCCAAGCAGACACAGACGGAGTTAGATGGATAGTTTCTGCATTTATCTTTAATGTTGGACACACACACACACACACACACACACACACACACACACACACACACACACACACACACACACACACACACACACCCAATAGGATACATAAAGTTTGCTGAATTTGGTCTGAAAATAATTGTAAAGCCTACATATATATGCATTTTTCATCAGGTCAAGTGCAGTCAGTACTAAAGCTGCAAATATATCAGTGTCAAATCCTGAAGGTGTATCTCACGACTTGCTGGTTCCAAGGCTGAGAACCACTGATCTACACTTAGGCTGTGGGACATGTAGCAGAATGACAGGCTGTAATATTGACAACAATTGAAGCTCTGCACTGCCATCTTCTGGATTTGCACATTCTGTGATAAGAAATTGCATTTTTGAATCTTCACATCAAGGTACAGCAATAGCATATATTCACTAAATCATGAGAAGCCGAGCTTCAGAGAAACATAAAGTTATCACGCACAATCAATTACTGAATTTCCATCCCTTTAGTATGTTTTCAAGCATGCAGTAGAGTGTATACTCTACAGACTACTACTACTACTGTAAAATATTTAAAAGTATGATAAATGTGCAAAATCTCCACTAATAAAAAAAAACAAAACACAAGCACGAGTTAAAGAGAATTTGAGAGAGGCTGCGGTCAACCAACAACTGTGTTTCCCTCAATCACTTTTACTGTACAAACATTAACAGTATTAATCAAAGGAAGACTAACTCAGCAAGCTGATAGCTCATAGAAACCCTGTGTGCTAGAAAGTTTGTTACTGTACATACTACTAATTTGCAATAGAAAAAATGTTTGATAAGTACTTTAATGACAACATAATTACATATAATGGAAACAAGCTAATAAGGAAATGATACTGAAAGCGTCTGCATATTTGCAAAATGTTTGTACAGAATATATATGAACACATGACAAAATATTCACTGCCCTCACATTTTTAACGGTTCCCATCGATTAGCTGCTTTGCAATACAATATCAAGTAAAGTGTAATGTTTTTTATGGTTAGGATTACGCACTTACAGAGCATGGTCAAGGTTAGGAAAAGACTGTAGTCTTGCTAAATATTGGGTAAGTCCAAAGTGAGTTTAATTTATTAATTTTGGGCAATAGGGGGCAGCAGAAAAAAGTTGTGAACACAAAAAATGACACACACCTTGAGCGTCTTGCAAACAGTTTGCTTGTTTACACATCCAGCCGTTACAGAGCAACACTGGCGTTCATTTGGAGTCTTGTTTCTGGCTAATATGCAAATGTCAGTATTGATTTCATTACGTTTACCAGCTAGTCACTAAATTTGTCTCTTTAGCCTGTTTAGTTTGGTCCTGAGCAGGTAGTTTACGATGGGTTTTTACACCTTTTTAGCTGAAAACAACTGCCGGCTGCGACCAAAAACAACACTATGAGAGCGGTGATACCTTGACCCTAAACCAAAACAATAAAGTTGTGGGCCTGAAAACCAAAACAGTGAGCTGAAAGATGCTAAAACACTGTAGAGCTGAGGGGATCTGCAGATTCGGGTGTTGCTTCATCACCAGGAGTGACCCCTTTCACATTGTCACATTGTTAACTGATACATTGTTATTATAAAACAAAAATCTATTACAGCCACTTTAACTAAATCACAATCTTTCTCTAACCTAATATTAACCAAAGTGCCTTTGCTGCCTAAACCTGATCACACGCAAGACTCGCGGGATGTGAACCCCACTCTCCAATGTTTCCTGGAAAATATATATAACTGAATTTCTGCAGATAGACCCACATTACAGACATGCCTTTTTAGTGATCTTTCAGCAGGATTTCATACTCTTTCACCCAGGTTCCTCTCCATAGTTGTATTTATAGGGACTGAAGTGAAGATTCACAAATGATTCACAACATGCTGAAAAGATTCTTTGTAGCCTTAAATTTGCCAAGGAACAGCAACAGAGAAAAAAATAACAGGTGGAGACAATTTGACCCCATAGGTCAAGATGCATTATGCACACGGTCTTCCTCTATACTTGCATGCGTGCGTCCATCCTTGATTTCAAGCGCCAGTCCACCTTGTAACAATCTGTGCATGCTGTGCATCAAATCATCCATTCCAAGTGGTGATTGAAACAAGATGGACATCGCACTGGGAGGATGATTTGTAAAATACATGGCAACAAATTATTTACAGGGATCCTTGCCACCCAAAAACACATTTATGGGGAGAGAGGCTTGAGTTTTTACTGGGATGAATAAGACTTTTATTAGATGTGATGGACAGATACAGCGCTGAGATTTATGGCTCTGGCGTGGCCTGCTTGTCCGCAGGGATACATTAAGGAAAAGATGGGAAGAAGAGATAGATGATGAGGAAGAGTAGAGGGTGAAGGGGTGGGGGTGCAAAACTAGAACAGAAGAGATACAAAAGAGAAAAGAGTGCTGGGGGGATACTTGAATTCCTTTCACTGCCATTATCTTAATGTCAAATAAAAAGGCAGTGAGGGCAGAGAGGTGTGGTCACGGTACATTCCTACACTGTACAAACACTGTCAGCATCTTTAATTTTCCCTTAATCACTTGACACTGTTGCCGCTGTTGGAACTTGCATTGAAACACATCCCATTTATTACATTTCCACTTTCTACAGATGGGAATTATTGGACCCCTTTTTCTTATTCCCTATTAAACATCTCTGCAAGATTGAATCGCACCATGATCACAAGGAATGTGGACATCCATCCGTTTAAAAGAGGAAGTGGGAGGCACATTGGATTTTTATAGTTTCAAGCAAACATGTCTGGAGCAGAGCTGCGGTAAAGCAGAAATTATCTTATTGGTTTGGTTAGACCTCATTGCGCGAACACAAAAGTTTTTTAAAATGCAAGTTAGCCGGGATTTGGTACGTAGTTGCTGTGCTATTTGCCATTCACATAATCCGGTTGAAATTCGTATACAGTTTTTTTAAGGAGGATCCATGTGTCACTAAAGCGTACTTTATGCAAGACAGCCAATAAAAACAAATGGAATGGTCAAGGTTGTCATATTGACAATTAAGGTATTAACTGATTCACAGCACCAACTCAAGCATTGAGTAACACGCAAAAAAACATTCCTGACCTTAAAAGTTGCTGGTTGCCGATGAGCAGCACTGTGAATTAAATTATTTTTCTGACCTAGCTAACATTAACAAGTAAAGATGAAAAGGCAGCAAAACATCCTTCCATTCATCATTCACTCTTCTGATGGTTTCTGTATCTGTGATGCATTTCCAAAGAAACATCACAGAGGACGGCCTATTGAACTTGGACAGCTTGTGCTGCATCCAGAATGCCTGCAGGAAATGAAGCTCGCTTAGCTAAGTTTTCATAGCTGAGCCTATTAGATGACCTTGACCTCTGCCTGCACTGCAGCTTCTCCTCAGACTGGATGTTTTGAATGAAATCATTCAAAACACAAACTACTTGTGTTTTTGCTTAATGCCAAGCTAATTACAACCTCAAGATCCATGGTATCATCTGAAACTGCTTAGCTAGATGTTTGGCTTGCTGCCGCATAATATTCTCAACCTGATGAAACGATTCAAAAAGTAGGTCAAACATTTGACCGTGTGGTCACTCATAGTTGACTAATGTATGTGAACTCGCCATCGTAGGAACAGTAGTTGCATAACTTTAAAACGAACCACAACTGCGTGCGCACACGCCGGCGCGTCATAGGTGCACTCCAGCACTTCAACAAATAGCACTACACCTCTGTTTACAACTAACTGAAAGATGAATTGTAGACCAAGTAAACTGCTGCTAACCTTCTGACATTATCAATGCCCCTTCCATCAATTAAAAAAAATAAAGAATCTCCACAGAAAGCAACAGCAGTAGTACATAGTCTTTCAACCTCTGCTAAACTTTGATGAGAGGTTAAAAGATCAGTTTATATGAAAGTGTTGAATCGATCTCCAAGGTGTGTGAGCAGGTGTTTTTTATGTCCAAATTCAACAGATAAAAGGTCAGCAACACCAGCGTCTCAGAAGTAACTGGAAGATACAAAGGTGAGAGTCAACCAAAACAGTAAACTTGTCGGCTGTAAAACTTTAAATACACATTTATTTAAAATTCATTTATTTTCATGTTATTTAATTACTGCAACAGTAGGTACCATTTTTTGTCATTATTGTATTTATTGTTTGCTTTCCATCTTACCATGGTTTTGAGCTAATGAATCTGACTCTATATCCGAGTCTGAAAAAAATGTTTTTCAATGCAGTGTTGCATGGCTGCATTGCGTTCTGGTCGATTGCCTAATACTGTGGGCGCTTATAGGATGGATTTTTTTTCACTGCATGATTTTTGAATGTGCGTGCGAAATGGAGGATCCACAAAAAAGAGAAAAGAATATACAAGTTCTCTAAAACAGAGCCTGAAATGTAAAGCTTTTTTTGCAGCTTAATTTGTAAATCAGAGTCAGACTCCTCATTTTTATGATGTGGTCACCATTGGACCAGAGTTCCTTCTTTATTGGTTAAGATTTCAAGCTTGCTTACTTTACAAATAAAAAATTGGCTCATGCCCATCGAGACGATTTCTGCCTCTGGAGCAGCTCTGCGTAAGAGAACATTTTCTTGAAGTAAAACCTCAAGCTGTGGTTGTTAATGGGGCCTGGGGGAGTGGTGTAGGGTGGGGAACAGGGCCTTTGGGGGAAAAAGGGCGGGCTGATTGAGGGCAGGACAGAGAACGTAGGGCTTGTAAAACTTGTCTGGGGCTGATATGGTCTCGCTGCGTTTCACAGAGGCTGATGTTAACTGCTGCAGCGAGGTGGAGGGTCCAAGTTGTGTCTGTTTATCCTGGACAGGGAGGTAGCTGGGTGCATGGAGAGAGAGAGAGAGAGATGATAGTGGATGATCCAGGTTCTGACTGCAGATGGATGGGCTTTACAATACATGTGAGAGTTATACTGCAAAGGTTTGACCCCATGTGTTCATGTGGCAGATGATTATTGCCTTCACAACGGTACTTGCACATCCATACGGGGCTTTCACATAGGAAATAACTCCATTCCTGCACCATCAAATCCATCATTTAAGATGTCTTTTGCATTGCACATAAACAAGTTTTCGTCATCCATCTCAGCTGGATGCAAACCTGACGCTCAGCTTTCTCCACAGAACTACAACAGTCTGAGCGTGTGTAGGGACACTGGTAGAAAAGCTCTCTGCAGTACTTCCTTTCTATGAATCATCTTTGTATGAAGTTTAGCATTGTGCAGGATAAGTGCAATACACACAGTACTCCTCCTCCTACTGTAAAACAACAATCCTCACCTTGATTTATTTCCCTCACTCATTTTCTCATGCATATCTGGGTGGTGCATTGCATCAGGATTCGAACCATAAAGTTGCAATGGAGCGTGTTTCATTAAACAGCACAGTACATTTGGCCCATTAACACACAACGTCCCCACACAGGATGGGCCAGTCTGGAGATTTCCTGTGGAGAATCAACTTTCTAATCTCACACTTGACTGACATGTTTTACCAAGGGCCACATTAGCTATCAGAAGCTGAGTGGTATGTCATTATGTATGTATTTTAATAACATAATTGTCCAGGGAGAGTTGACTGTTGCTCTTATATCCAGCTCAGTCCTTCCTCTGTGAACTAGTTCAGCGCTAGTGACCAGCTTCCGTGGCTCTTTGGAATTGGTAACGGAAGTAGAGAGGAGCAGCACCTACCTTTACTCATCAGAGCCAGTCCTTGGTGTCCAGTTGTATGTAGGTTGGTGCTAGAGTAAGGAGTCATATCAAGACACTTACTGAAAAAACAAGTGACTACGGTCCAAACCCCTTTAGTTAATAGCCAGGTTTCCATCCAAATGTAAATTAAATTTTAACTGAATTTCCGGAAAATCTGCAAAAGAAAACACAAATTAATGCATTTTTCCATCCACTACACTTACGCAAATATAAGGAGTTAAGCACACTGAGATGAACAGCAGTTGGGGATGATTCTCCAGTCGGAGGCCATTAAACCATTGCAGAGGAAGAGGCCATAACAAGATGACATCATTAAAGGTCAGTCAAACCCCAAAAGTTGGAAAACAATGTAGAAAACGTGATATAAATCTGTTTCTTTCATTTATCAACTGAGGAACGTTACAGTCTTTTTAATCTTCACTCCTCCGATATCTGATGAGTTTCTTGGCCACCATTTTTGGTCTCTTCAGTGGAGCGTAAAAAACTTCACTGGACGTTTAGGTCACATGCTTCGTGAAGGCCGTGATTTATTTCTTAAGTCTGTTTTTCCATTGCAGAACTTTTCCACCTCCACAAGCGTAAACATTTTTGTGATATTATAGTTGTTGTTTTTTTTTTTAATTTAAGGCATTTCCAGTAATTGAAACAGGTGGGTGGAAATGCATCGACTGTTGCTATACCTGTCAATCTTTTCAGTCAATTTTTTCGGTCTTGCACCATGCACAGTTTACAATGATAGTAAGGGCAGTTTTACAACTGAAATTCTTAGTAATTTGTGAAGCAATACGTCTTTCATTTCAGACAGAAAAAATAAAAGCAAACTCATTTCTAGCTGGCAAGCATCAAGTTTGGTGGTTAATGTAGCAGCTAGCAGCATTTTAACATTACACAACACTTTTTTATGATGGGGACTAAGCAACATGAGTCTGGCAAATAATGCTATCTTGGATAATGAGTTTGGCTGGGAATGCTGAAGTGTAAACTTCTCCAAATCCAGAGCAGGACAGAGCCTCTAAATATAGCCTACAGTCTGATATAGTAGCATCCAGGACTGGCCCCCACACAGTGGAGATGTAATACACACTGGACGTGCTAGTTGCAAATAGGCTTTTTTTTATTTTTTAAATGTAACCTGTAGCCCCACAAAACAATGTAGGATTTCATGTCCTGGCCTTGGAAGAAACACTGTTTCACTACTGTAAACAGTAAGCTTGTTAGCTGGACATGCTAACATTTGCTGCTTAAAATACCAGATTTTTTGTATTCTTACATCGTCCTTTATCTAAAACAGTGGCACGTTCCTGTGTGATTCTAGTTTTTGGCAACACTGAGCTTCATCCCTTTATGTAAGCCTCATTAAGGCCTCTGGAAAAATGAGTTAATTTATCACACAATACCTCATCCTTCTGGTCTTATCATCACTGTAAAGGGATTCAGGGAAATTAAACTCCCATTGCTCCCCTATCCAAGTCTGTTACAAGTAAAATTCCTCCCTCATTGTAAGTCCATAACCAGAATTTTTGGCCTTGAACCATACAGAACATCTGGACTGACCTCTGCTGCAGGGAGACTGAGCCTCTTTCCTTTTGGCTGTTTGATCCTTTGCACAGATGGTTTTCTTCAGGAAAAGGTGCTGAGTGAGAGATGAAAAATCAGGTTTATGGTATCAAAAGAAACCAAGAATATGGACCGTTCACGCTGTACTGCCAAGAACTGCTCTAGCTTACAGGGGAAAGATTCTAAAAAAAAAAAAATCTAAAAAAGATACTTACTGAAGGTAAGGATTATAGTTGTTTTTATTGAGAAACCTGAGCCATAATTTGTATAAATTTATTTAGTGCAATTCACGAGCTTTAAATTTTCCAAATGGTACTTGCAGGGAAATGGTAATGGTAGCAAATGTTAATGTAACTACCAATCAAAAGTAAGAAAATCTTTCATGCATGAATGTGATTCATGATACTGGATGGTCAACGGGCAAACTAATCAGCTTGTGTAGGTTGCTAAAGGCTACTATGGATCTTGAGGATCCAGACCAAACAGCACTCATGACAGCACACTACAGGGTGGGTCTTAGTTCAGACCTGGGATTCTGCTTTTTTTCCCCTTACACTGATCTATTAGCGATATAACTTCTTCACGTAGCTTTTTAACTCATATACTGACAACACTCAACTATTCATTTCCTTCCTCTAAAACTTACACCTGGACAACTCAGCACTAGAAGATCAATCCAGTGAAGATTTTTTTTTTTTCATACCACCATTTAAAAGACTGAGCTCTTCATCTCAGTGGAGGATGTCATCCTCCAGAACTCCTACAACTGTTGGTGTGGCCATGAACGATCTCCTGATACTCTCAGATGAGACGTTACCCACCCAAGATGCAACCCAGATGCTGGTGCAGGTGGTGGTCAGCCTCCCCCAGCTGCCTCCTGGAGTGCAGGAGCTCTATTGGGTTCCACTAAATATTCACACAAGTGCATACCCATGTTTTTGTGTAACGCTCTTTCTAAGTTCTTAGTAGCTACTTTGTAACTACCAGCTCATTTTCAAACAAGTGATAACACAATATTAATGTCATAGCTGGCAAAGACTTGATGTGTGACTTAATGTCACTGTAGCATCACAAACTGTAATATAGCTTCCAAAAGTTTTATAGAGTCATGCGATATATTAAATTTAAATGACAGTCCTTTGTAAGCGTAGGTGCGACTTTGTTTTTGTTATGCATATGCAGAAATATATGTTTCAGAGTTCGCGGTACTCATCCTGTTGAGAGCGACAGGGATTACGCTACGTTTGAGTAATTTATGTTATTTGTGAAATGTCATTTAAATTTTATTTAACAGAATTATGATCAAGTGTAAGGTCAAACATGTCAAGCGTATTGCCATATAATATCTTTTACCCCTCACTCTAAACGGGTCATATATTAGCAAGCTAACGTTAGTTAGCTACACAAAAGCCTCACCTGGCAGTTACTGGGTGTAACTTTTAAGTAACGCAGAACCTCTGCTCAAGAGAGGCCTCTAAATTGTGTGCTGTAATCCATTTTAATGTTCAATAGTTCCACACACTGTACTTCTTCTTTCCCCCCCCGTTTTTCCCTTTATCTCTACTATAAAATGTTAACAATTTTAGCAAATTTGCTTCCTAACAGTTCAGATAGCTTTTTAGCTAGGAACATAACAACAGAGGTCAAGTGAATTAATAAAAACAGATTATCACAAGAATATATGGCAATAAATGAATGACAATGACATACAGCCAAACAATTTTTGATATCTATTATCAACAAAGAAGTTCATTTTTAAATGTGATAAGCTTGTCTGCTGCCAGAGCGTCCCAAGTCAGAGATTTGTGGGCAGACTCTGCACATTGAATGTCTCGCAACCACAACACACCCTCAATCTAGACATTTTAGCTGTAATCGGAGGTGTTCAAGTGTGCATGCAGCCGGTTGCAGTTGCTTGTGCTTGTTTTCTCATTTTTACAACTTTTTTTTTTAGCTTTCCTCTGTTGTCGTACTTGTTTAAAATGTTTACCAGTAACTTCAGTAAACTGTGACCTCTCTAAACATGCTAGTAGAGAGAATTCTGGTCTGTTTTTTCCTTCAACGAATCACCTTGCCGTGAGTGTTAATGTTAATTTTATAGTTGTTTTTGCTTTTATACTTTTTACTTCCACTGTCCTAACTGTGTCTTGAGCAATTGTAATAAAGCACTAAAGTTTTTCTGATTCTGATTCTTATTAAATGGGTGTAACTGCATGTGAAGTAGGGTGTTACTTAGAAAGAGCATATGCATGAGACACATTACAGTCACCTTTCCCCAGATAGGTGGATCCTGTCAATATGTCTTAAAGTTCTTCTGGGTGGAACTGAGTATTTATTTCACAGAGAGCAGGAAAGCTGTAAATCTCATCTCATGAAGTAATCGCTATACCTTTGGCATCAATTAGAAACCCTATCAGCCTCTGGCACTCGTACCTGATTATGGTGATTTTGTGCTACGGGGAAGTAAACACAGGCCAAACTAGCCATTTAATAATGTTTAAGTATTGTATCTCTTTCTCCTCTCTGACACCTGAAGCATCAGATTCGTCAAAACGAGAAAATCCCTCACGATCCTTTCCACCTCATCGACTGAGACAACCACAGCTCTGGCTCCAGCTCGGGGCTCCACGGTCCTTGTTGTTTTGCTTTCCTAAAGTGGTGGAGATGTATGACGAGGATTTCCGTTGAAAGAGCTGTTGAATTTCTCCCCTGTGAGCGAGGTGGCGTCCCCCTGGGGCGACCTCCCACACGGAACAATGTTGACACATTATGAGCTAGCTGTACAACTCTCCTATTTCCTTTGATTCTCACACTTTGCCTTAAACTGTGTGTGTGTGTGTGTGTGTGTGCACACGTGCGCACATGTGAATATGTACCCACTTACTCCTTCACCCTCTATTCATCTATTCGACATATTGAACTTTTATTCTCTTTTGACTGTTTCCTTTTCATTGACGTCCCCTTAATTACCTTTTCAGTCTCCTCTGCCTTTTTCACTTCCTCAGAAACTTGGAATTCTTTGGCGTACTGCTCCCTTAAAATCTGCAATTACCATTGTTTTCATGTTTAAATACCATTTTTAAAAACCCATTTTGGTCAGGATATAATTATAATTAGGATATCCTTTTCCTATTGCCAGCAATAAGTCAGATTTGATGATGATGATTCCCCCTCACCTTTTAAACGGAGCTGGAAGGCTTTTTCCAAGCGCAGAGTTTGTGTCAGTGGATGCTTGGTGTTGCAGCCGTGGTGATGGATTTCAGGCTCTTCTCAAAAACAACACGGCTTACCTTTAATCGTTGCAGTCCACTTTACACATTAACACAATCAATTTAGTCGGGGAAATAGCTGAGCGAGAGGTGACATCAAAGACGCAGGCAAACAGCCCAACGCATGCAATCGTCCAGCATCCATCGCTGCATCTGGACAGGGTAGTGCGTCATGGTGGCTGCAGTGGAAAATGTGATTCGTTGACATCGCCTTGTAATGCAGAGAGAGGTCTTTGAAGCCTGCCAAACTGCATCACTGTGCCCATTTGTCTGGGTGGTGTTTTTCGTCTTACTTTGGGGGTCATGGAGCTCTAGCATGTAACTCCACATCAGGAGCAGAGATTATTATGTTTTTCCGGGATAGATTCTCTTATGTCACATTCTCCTTGCAGACATCCAGGTAAAGACAAGGTCAGACCAGACCACTGGTTTGAGTTCTAGTCACTGTATAATGCTGTTCTTTGTAAATGTATACAATATATTCACTAACGCGTAACATCGGAAATTCTCAAACCCTGCATGTGAGCGCTATATTTTTTTGCCTGTAGCACACAGATTTTTATGTTTTTCAGAAAGCAGAGTTGATCTGGAGCAAGAAATGATTGGTTAGGTAAACCTTAAACCAGTATTAATTGTTTTTTTGACACTTGGCAAAAGTGGGCAACAGAACAAGCTGTAAACATGAAATTGGCATATTATTGCCTTATAGAGCTGAACTGGCTAATTTCAAGCGCTTGCCTATTTAAACATCCTGCAGTCACTGAACAAATTGGCATTCATTTGTAATTGCGTTTCTAGCGCCATAACAAATTTCAGTATTCACTCTCCTTGTCCCTCTGTTTTGCTCTCCACCAATTTCAGGGAAAAATATCCAGCATTTTAGCTGCTAATTCTCCGCTATCTTCACCAGCTAATGTTGGCTGTCTGTTGTTTGGTGCTGGGCTGGTAGCACACAGTTGCACATTACAAAGAGTCATTTGACCCATTGTTAAAATACTGATTAGTGCAGCTTTGATAAGCAACATTTTTTAATGCTAAGGAATGAAGTCAACAGGTACAGAAAGTACAGTAAATAAAGATGAATAATGTCATGATGTCTGGAGCATGCGACTAATCTAAGGTAGCCAGAGCACTGTTTTATTACGTTCATGGAAATTCACAGAAATTGTCCCAGAAAACTGTGAAAAAATGACTTTAAAAAAATCGTAAAGGCTCCACTTGAGTGGCTGGTAAAACACAAACAGCAACCTCTGCTAAATGTTTCACTAATATAACAACTAAAGTCAAACAGAAAATGGGTAATGGTCTCCTTTCTTTTTTAAACTCATGCTTTTTGTTGCACTCCGTCATAGTCTCACACAACACTTGGCACCATTAACAATGGCTGGATTCCACCATGTTCATCTACGGTGAAGTACCAGAGAAAAAGTCCCACATGATACTCTGTTAGCACTTAATGAAATGTTCCCCAGTGTGTGCAGTCACGCACCTACAAGGATTTAACAACACAATGCAAGTACAAACAATCATGTTTGCACACTTTGTATGCTAAGTCCAAGGTGAAAATGGTCATCCACACCCTTGATTCAAACAATTTACATATATTAAACATGATGCAGGCCTTACATACTGAATTCTTGCCTTAAAATATGTAAATTGCACGGATCCAAAAGTCAGGAAGGTGGATTGTGGATAAGACCAATACATTTCTCTCAGAAGTGATGCTCTCACTGTAGATACTTCACATATGAATTAAAATGTTTTTAATTTTTTGCAAATTACACAACTCCTCCTGCAACCTCAGCCACCCTTAAACCCCCCCCCAGGATGAGTATCACTGAAAAGAAGGAGGGCAGCAGCCGCAGCAGAGGAGACTGGTGGAGAAAAATCCATCTCCAGCCCGTCCTTCATTCATCAGTCATCACCACGTGCAGTGACCTAAGCCGGCTGCAGAGGTCAAGACCACGCTGTCCATCTCTGTTACTCTGTTCATGAATAAACAGAGGCCAGTGTATGGGTGTGCGTGTCCGTCAGGGCGATTACACGCACACCAAAAACACACACACAAATGCGCACACACGGCCTCGTGCCGACTCCTCTTGCATAATTAGAAACATTTGGGATCATTTGCAAAGGGAACGCAAGCTCTGATGGGATCCAGATGCACTACTGGGTTTCACCAAAATACAGGAACCCTTATTTACGAGGGGCCATTACTGGCTCCTCACCCAGGGAGGTGTGTGTGTTTGTGTGTGTGTGTGTGTGTGTGTGTGTGTGTGTGTGTGTGTGTGTGTGTGTGTGTGTGTGTGTGTGTGTGTGTGTGTGTGTGTGTGTGTGTGTGTGTGTGTGTGTGCGCAAATGTGTGTGTATTCACCTCTTGGTTTGTCCAGATATTAAATGAGTGTCTGGATGTGTGGATCATCCATATTCAGGTCAGACTCGGTTTAATGGCTTTTGTTTTTGTGAGAAAATTAGGGAAAAAGAAGTTACCACACAGAAAAGTTTAATTTGAGTTAAAATTCCTTTAATGATATAGAAATGGCATATCGCACAGTTTATGTTATGTCGTTTCTGCATCCACCTGAAAGGCTTATGTGGTAAACTCAAGTGCATTCATGACTGCACCCTGCATATCTGCAGTGTGTTTGTGTCCTTTCAAGAATGATTCTTTTACAATTCGTTACTATGTTCTTCTTCCTTTGCTGTCATCTGAATGTCTTTTTTTCCTTTGCTGCGGAAGAAAAAAAAGAAATGTTGTTATCTGAGAAAATGAGACCAACACTGATGATTACTGAGTACAAAACAGAGGACAAGTGTTGTTACTTGTCTTGTTATTTGTAGCTCTATGCTTCCACCTTGTGGTTAAGATATGAACAGTTAATAGAAGTGGTTGAGGGTTGTTAATGTTTTGAGATGGTTTAATTTAATGTAGAAAATGGTTAGGTTTAGGTTCAGATGAGTCTGGGCCGGGGTCAGGTAAACTGGTGTGGTTAAGGTTAGGGTAAGAGTGTGGATTGGATTTCTGTCTCTGCTCATAAATGTGGAGATATCTTGCGATTCATTACCATGAACCGACAGAGGAATGAGGGTTATTTTAGTTTTTTTTTTTAAAATCTAACCGAACACACCAAGCGACAGTTTCACAGATTTTAATATTTTCATCACCAAAAGACAGTACTTATCAGTAAATGAGGTGCTGTGCTGTTTTGTCTTTATGAAAGCCTAAGAAGATTTGGTCTGATTATAGCTGCAAATGTCTTCCTGACATTAGTTTCCATCCACACAGTAAATATTTTGAAATGAAATGTCGTAAAATCTTTCTGCAGGTGACAGAACTGCAAAATTTTTCAAACTGCAAATATTAGGTCCTGGCTAGTAATCCCATCACATCGGACCCCTCCCATGTTTTATTTTGAAAATATCAGCTTTTGCCATCGAACAGAAGAAGAAAGCCCCACAGGCTACACTGAACAGATTACAGAACTCTTTTGTTCCTCAGTCTGTCAAACTGTTAAACCAGAGTGTGGGGTGTTGGTAGGCCAGGAGTCATGTTACACTGCTTTTTTCTTCGGAGAGGTGTGTACCTGTGTAAGCTAAGCAGTAAGCTCTGAATATGAAGGCAAGTGATAAAACTGCACTGCTGCTGCTTATCTGAAATGTCTGCTATATTATATATTTTTGTAGTGTCTGACTAAATGTTGTGCTTTGTTATGATTGTGAGACTCTGTACATCGTGTGATTCAAGACAAATTTCAGAGGAATCTGTCAAGTGAATTCAAATCAAATCAGAAGTTTGTTTTCCGCAGGAATCCCAAATACTAGTCTCTATATGAAATTAACGTGCAAATCAAAGAAATAAATAAAAGACACCTCATATCCAGAACAGAGACAAAACAGTTTCATTATATTCTCTTGTGATCTAGTCACTCACCTGTTTATCCAGTTATCCTCCTCACAAATCCACGGGGTTTCACAAACTACCGTAGCCCTCGCTCGGCCTCCAACCTCTGTGCTTTCCTGACCCGTGCTGGTTTCTTCAGTATGCCTGGACACAAACAAGACAAAAACTTCACTACTACTGTAGACCGAAGCACAGACACGGGACAGAATCAGATTTCCACCGAGGATTATGTTTCTGAAAATGCTATGTATTCTCTCCTAATCTTCTTAATAATAATTAATATTAATGTTGTGTAAGATATTACAGAGTGTTACATTGTGTCAAATGATGCTACGTTGTGTCACGACTTCTTGATTTAATATTGGTGCCTGGCAGTAGTGTTTGAGTGGATTGAAAAGATCAGCTTACCTCTCTGGTATACTGAACACCAACAGACCTCCTAGTGTCTTTGCGACAATGACAGAAGGTGAAAATACGATCAGATATGACAAAACTAAATAGACCTGTCACAACATGTCCTGGGAAATCACATCGTGTCACATCGTGGAACATCACTGACCCTTCTGCAGTTTTGGTGTCGATTGATAAGATCAGCTCGATGCTCCGCTCCACTGACCAGGGGACCTTATCAGCCATGTTCCACTGTAGCATCGCTCACGTGCCAGTGAACTGATTGATGGAAGGAAGGATCCCTACAGAAAACGGATAAACATGCGAGTTAAGTACTGTAGGGGCGGCGCAAGAATGTGTTTGTCAGAATGTGTGTGTGTGTGTGTGTGTGTGTGTGTGTGTGTGTGTGTGTGTGTGTGTGTGTGTACCGGGAGCAGGGCGATAAAGAGTCAGTCGAACTTCAGGTGGGGAAGTCTTGAACAGCCTTAGCACCTTCTATAGAGAGAGCAAATACCTGTTACCAGGATTTCAGATGACAATGAAGCCTCAGAGAGTTGATGTTTTGTAGCAGGTATTTAACATCTTCAAAATGCATAATTTTCACACTGAGAAAATTACAATTATTTAGAGAATCACATGAGAAAAAAACAACTCATACGGTATTAGTTAAAATCAGAGTAGTTGTATATATTCCATGCATATTGAAACAGTGCATTCATTCCTACTATAGGAATGAATGAAGAAATGAATGAATATTTTTATTCAAGTGTCATACACCTCAAGGTGCCCAGCCCTCAATGAGCTTACAAACCACTACTCATGTTACCTTCAGAGGCCAGAGAAAACAAAAATAGCAAGCGAGCCAATACATGGTACTGATACATGCATCAAACACATGATGTCAGAAATAAACTGAAAAAATGAAACATGCAGCGCTACGTTGATGACAGGCATTTAACAAACACTGAGCTATTTCAAATGTCTTATATGTAAAACGTACTGTGATCTATATTCATCTGTCGTATCAAGCAGACTGGGAAGACCAGCAGACATTTCCAGGAAAATATAACTGGTGGATCGTGATAAAAAGGACACTAAAATGTAAAATGTATGAACGTTATCCAAATCACACAGGTGACACTTTCTGCCAGATCCTGACGGAGCACTGCTCATGTGAGGGGAGACATATTGCTCAAGGTGGTTAATCTGCTTAATAACACAATATGTTCTCAGTTTTGGTTTGCTTAATATTTCTTCTGACTATTTTACTAAAATAGTAAATTAATACTAAAAGGCAACTTACTTCTAAATATATACTGTAAATCAAATTTAGAGAATAACTCTGCAAGTCCCCTTGGCCATGGATAATTATTTAAGCAATCCCAATAAAAGAGTTGTTTAGTAAGTCTATTGTTAGGCATGTTAATTACCCTGTTCCACAATTGCAGCATGCCACCCTTTTGCCTATCTTCACATGGTTCCCATGCCATATCACCACATCCTATCACTTTTTTTTTGCCTGCGACAACCCCAGATCCCTGCGGTTTCATTCAAAATTGGACAGACACAGAATTTAAACACAATTGCACGTATGTATTTTAACCAAGACGAAGCTTAACCTTATTTAGAACAGTCCGCAGACCCCTGTCATATTGGAGAGACCGATATTTTAATTAAAATACATTTTGATTAAAATATGTAATGTTTCATAGTACATTTAAGTACACGATAAATTAAAGAAAAGTAAGTTTAATTGTCGAAAAAAACAAAGATTACCAATTGAGTAAACATGAATGAATAAAGATTGAAAGGATCTCAGTTTGAAATCTGCACATACTGGATACGACAGCTCCTTGAGTGACTGGCCGTTGATGGCCAACAAGACATCTCCCTCCTGGATCCTGCCGCTCTGCTGAGCCGGCTGGCCGGGGAAAAGCTGCTTTATTCGGACAAGGCTGCCAAAGTCCCGCGTGGGTGGATCCAGCTCGCACATTAGGAAGCTGAAGCCCAGGCCGTTGGCACTCTTGGTCAGGGTCACTTCCTGCGTGTTGTCTGAAGGTTTGGAGGTGGGAGGACGGAGGCAGTAATGGGATAATGATGAGGTGTAGATGTAGGGATGTAAGGAGATAAAGGACATCGGAAAGAGGAGGTGGATGGATGAAGTGGAAGGAAGAGAATAGAAAAGATAAAGCTGATTATCTTGTTTTTAGAAAATTAATTTGACTAAGTTTATTTTAATCTCGTTTCTTCTTGTTGAGCTTTAAATTTAAAAATAAAAATGAATAAAATGCAAAAATTAAAGCAAAAACAGAACATTTACAGCGCCGTCATCCAACGTGTGAAATATACTATTAAATTAATGCAGAACTGATGATGGGTGTATATTCTTGGACGTCGACACTTCCCACTTGGATGTAACCAGGTCAACACAACCGGGATTGGGGAGTGACGATAGTGAGACTCTTGCCTGTCTGGTAAATATATAGCTACATTGAGGGAGTCATTTAGCTTAGCTGAGCATAAAGGCGGGAAACAATGGGCAACAGCTAGCCTGGCTCAGTCTAAAGGTGCAACGCCTACCAGTAAAACCAATAAAACCGCAACATGTTATTTTGTGCACGGACTAAACAAAGCGATAGAACATGTTAATTAGTGAGAATTAAAGGTGCTGTTAGGTAGATAATGCATTGCGGCAAAAGACTAGCCAGGTTCAGCCTTCCTTTCGGATGTCCCCACATTGGATAGGCCTCATCCGAATGAATGTAGGGGCTGTGTTTTTTCATGCAGGACTAAAGTCCATCCGAATGCAGCCCAAGCCGTCAGTGCTCTGCTCACTCTTTAGCTTTGTCGTGCCTGTTGCTGTACTGTCGTATATATTGCATTTCGTGAACCCCCTCCGCCCTAGCATCCAGCCATGAGTTGAGGTTCTAGGGTGGGAAGTTATTGTCATCACTCCCCAATCCTGGTGACATGACAGCTGGCCTCATTTTAGAGGTTTTTGATCAGACTAAAGTCATTGATGCCTACCCCAAAAGGGACAATTTTAACAAGTTCAGAGGTTTGTTTTTTTTAATTACAACATGTTCTTTTTTTCCCACATAATAACAATTTTGTCATGAGACAAATATTAAAAAAAAATATTATTTCATTGTTGAAATAAAGAAGTCATCACTTGCATGTCCTCTTCATCTTCTGTGGATGTGGTGCAAAGGAACAGTAAAATCATTTTAACACCATTTTGATAAATAAACTTAATGAAACCCCATTCAAATAAAATTCTATCCAGTTATACTATACAATAAAAAAGACATACAGTACATAACGGTGCATAAACTTAAGCGACAATACAGGTCTGTACAGAAATGGGTAGGAGGGACATTTTGAAGGTTTGGATGTCAAGGAGGACAATTAGTCCTTGGCTGTTTTTGCCTCACATGTAATGTGTTTATGGTTGTCAAGATAACCGCTAAACAGGATGAAATTGACTCTGTATTACATTGAAACACGTGATCCACTGTGTTATTTTCAGCGGAGAGGACAGAGGAGAGAGGTGGAATGACAGATATAGTAGGACAGGCTGAAGGATAAGGGAAGCCAGGGGGATAAGAAGTGGAAGGTCAGGGTCAGTAAGGAAGATCAGGATGAGGAAGAGGAAGTGTGTGAAAGTTCACCTTGAAGCAGTCAGTCTAACCTGGCCACCTGGCCAGCTATTAAAGCACAAAACAGCTTAGAGTTGACGGGTTCTCTCACGAACGTTCTTTCTCAGTATCGTAAGGTCTTGTGACTTTACCTTCTGTCTCTCTGGGAGAACTGCAGATCGAAATAGTTGCATGAATGTTCTGCGAATATTTCCAAGCAGTTCCCAGAAAGAGATCTTGGGCCTTCTTTGTAAGTAGAGGCAGCTATATGTATTCTGTGCACTTATGTTAAAATTCCTTTGGTCTAGCTGAGGTGTCCTACCATCAGTGACAAAGCTGTAGTCCCTTGGCCGGTCCCTGATCGTGTTCGGAGGGGTGCTGACAGGCGAGCAGCTGTTAAGTCTCAGCTGGCTGGTAGCTGGACTGAGGCTCTGATTGGACACACTGCTGGTGTCTGCACTGAGAGAAACCCTGGGCAGGTTCATCAGCTCCCTCTCCACGACCAAGGTCACCACCTAGAGGAGAGGAGAGACAAGGATGTGACTGGGAGGAATACAAACGGTTTGAGCAGTAAATTAGGAAATAATCTGTTTATCATCAGCAACAACAAGATTATCATCACCTAAAATAGGTAATCATGGGTCTCTAATAGTCTTCTCACGTTACCTCTCCAGTTTTACTCAGACACTCCACAGCCTGCTGATAGGTGAAGCCCTGGAAGCTAACCCCATCCACCTCCAACAGTCTGTCACCTGTAACAGAAAACGGTGGGGGCAAATAGACAGACAAAAAGATTAATTGCTATTTAACTATTTTTTGTTTATTTTCCTGTACTTGTTTTAGTTCTTTACTGAGTGTGTCTCAGCTTAGATCCTTGTGTTGCTTTCCAATTCTGGCTTGTAATATTATTCAATTTGGTTTGAAAGCATCAGGTAGATGCCAAAATGTGCACATCAAATTTTCCAGTATCAATAGGTGTTGAATTTCAGTGTCACAGTGTTAAACAGGATGTTGCTTGTCCACTCCTGGAGCTGCATCGAAAGGCTGGATACACATCAAACAAACCATTAGAATACCAGATTTTTCACCACAAGGACACATCTAGGACTTAGGAATGTTGGATTTGATATTGAGCGGTAATACCTGTATGTACCCGTCCGTCTCTCTCAGCAGCCCCTCCTGGAACCAGGCTCTTGATGTAGATTCCTCCATTACGAAGGTTAGTGTTGACACCACCCTGAACAATCAATGACAGATGCTTTTGGTTCAGCTTTCATTCATAACACAACATATAGTGATACCGTCAGTGATATACTGATGGTAAGGAGGAAAAACAGAGCTGTAATAAATATAACTTGGGGCGGTCATGTTTAATGCAGTGTTTGTTGCATTCAGGAGTGGAAAGTACATTTACCTAAGTACTTTTTTGACGTACTTTACTTGAGTAAAATAAAGTTCCTGCTACATGATCCTTCTACTCCGTTGTATCTATCTGATATAAAAAATTACTGGTTATTCTGCAGATTAAATAAGATTTTACACACAAAATCTAATGCGCTGTTATAGATTAAACTACCTAAAGATATATAAAGTTGTTAAAATTAGCACCACCTCAAGCAGCTACCTTATTAAAATATTTGGTGCCATTTTCGAATAACGCATACTTCATAAAGTGTTGTAACTAAGGGCTTTATTAATATTAAATCAATTAGTAAGGCTTCACAAAATAATCATAGGCCATATATAGGTAGACCTTTGGGTTTCCGGGTTGTAAAAACACATTTGACTGGTGTTTCCTCCTTTTTGAAATACTTTTACTAGAGAAAAATTTGAATACTTTCACTTGTGGAGTATTTTTACACTGTGGTTTTGTGAATTTCGCAGCTCATAGTGTAGTTGTGATCAGTGTGAGTGAAGTGATATGGATCAACCGCTCTCTCTCTCCCTCTCTCTAATCGTGTCAGACTGCAGATGTTAATCAGATTGAGAGGAGCAGACTTTGTATCCCACTGCTGAAGATGAGTTGTCGTACTAATTGTCCTCCTTGACTGTTCATTCCCAATGTTTTTAATTAAATTCTTACATTGTAAACACATTAATTAGATGGCTACAGGATTTTGCAGGCTGACACTCAAACCATTATTTTTGGATGCACACACAGTATTTTAAGAACAGAAAACAGAAAGTTTTCCCTTTCCCCCAGCGTTTTATTATTGTGATGATGAAAAATCATCTGTAAAAGCATTTAGAGGATCATGAGACACTAAATTTCAATTCAACCTACAAGGCTATCACCATACAGTTAAGCTTACAATATAAATTTGATTTGGGTAGGTTATCAGTTTCATAAAACATAAAGAGCCAAGTTTCATTGCAGAATTTCATTTGATATCAGTGGGGGGGGTGATAATGGCACAATGGCAGATTGTGATTAAAACTCTAATCTTAGACCTAACCTGAGCAATATAGCACTCTACCCCTGGCAACATTAACAATAATGAATTTATGTTAGACGTTTCAGCCTTCTTTATGACACCGTTTCACATGTTGTCAACATCAGTAATCAAACACCAAGCCAGGAGTAAGATCACCTATTCACAACTAACACAACTCTCGGACTGTCAGCTAACACAGTGTCACTGCAGTTACAAATATTTCATAAACTCACAGAGATGCTAATGCCCAGGCTTCCCGCTATCTTCCTGAGCTCCACAGTGATCTCCTCAGGCCTCACACAGTTTAGAGAGGAAGACAGAGAGCAGCTGTCCTGAAATGAACACAGACAGAAACAACAGTGAGTTCAGCCCCAGTCAGATATGTACTGCCCTGTACTACAAGATTACCACAATACAATATATTTGTACGGGTTGTTTGTTTTATTGCTGGTTTTCCAAACTCAATAAATATATAAATAAACAAATAATTAATTAAATAAATCAATTTTCCAACTTAGGCCACTATCATTGAATAAAGAATAGGACTTATTGGAGGTACAATAAGTTGTTTTTATTGTTAATAGTAATTCTGACCTCCTGTATGGGGTCTTAAAGGTTATTGATTTCAAATTGTATTTAAAATAAATCTACATAAAGATAGTTCCATAAAAACACTTGAACCATCACCGTGATTCTACCTGTGCACCAAGGGCTCGTACTTCACAGGGGACGTGCAGCCTGTTGCCAGTCTTCGGCGTCATCATGACCGAAACGATGTCATCCAGGCTGTCGTCTCCCGATCGGCCGTCTGCCATCAGTGTGGTCTGGGATTCGTAATTCCTCAACAGAGGAGAGCGCACGCTGTTGGGACTGAGGGGGACTGGAGACAAAAATAACAGATGCTTACTATTATACCTCATAATACTGAAGTAGAAAATTTTGAAATTGTTCATTGACTGTAAGAGTAACCAATTATACTTCCTGTTTTGCTCTCTGAGGGTGGAAATCTGCTAATTCACTTTCTTGCCGAGATTTAGATTAAAACATTGATACTACTGTCAGTAGCCAGTTAGCTTAGCTTAGCACAAAGACTGAAAACTGGGGGAAACAGATAGTTGTTCCACATAAGCTTTTGTGCAAGCTACAAAAAAGAGCTACAACATGTAAATTAGTGAAATTTTGAGGTTCTGGTATGTGTATTTAGTTTTCTTTGGACATAGCCGGGCTAGCTGTTTCCCCCTGTTTTCACTCATTGTGCTAAGATAAGCTAAGGCTGTTGTGGCTTCATATTTAGCGTATAGATATGAGAGAATGGTACTGATCTTCTCATCTAACTCTTTGCAAGAAAGAATTAGATTCTATGGTACAGGCAGAGAAGCTGGAAAAGCTACCAAAAACTAGCCTAATGACACCTTTGGTTGTCTCCATCAGTCATGTGACCCAAGCCTTGCAGGTCATAGCAGTCCAACGAGATTTTGCATTTTGTTACCACGGAGGTTAAGCTACAACGGAGTCAAATCAGCTTTCCTTCCCTGTTTCCAGTCTTAATGATAAGGTAAGCTAAGCTTCCTGGCTACTGGCTGTAGCCTCATATTTACTGTATATACATGACAGTGGTATCAATCTTCTTATTTAATTCTCAGCAAGAAAACCAGTATGCTCGTTTACCAAGATGTGAAACAAAAAAAAAATCTGCTGTTTTAGCACTTAAAATATAAAGGTGGAGAGAACACTATGTTAACAGTGGAAGTTTTTCTCAGTCTAAGCAGAGTATATTTATCATCAAAATGGACCCAGTTTGTGGTTTAAAATTACAAAAATGGAATCTGAATCAACAAAAAGTGACATTTTGCAGGAAGACAAAAAGGTGGAAAGATTATATAAAAATACAATAAAATACATTTTTGACACGGTATTGCATATCATAGTGGAGAGCGAAAAAAATATACCCAGGGACGCATGCTAAACTGTGAACTGTTCACCACTATGAAAAAAAAAAACTCTAATCTAATATTTACATTTTATTAATTCAGAGAAGGTGCACTGGTAGAATAGGTTAATCACTCAATCACCCATATTATACATGCTAACAAAGAGGGGCAAAAGTCACAGCCACACTATTATTACACATATACAGGAACCACATGTACACAGACACACAGAGCACCTTTTGGCTGTGAGACAATGAGCTGCACCTCCTCAGGGCTGCTCTGCATGACCTCTGCTGCATCGCTGAAGGTGACGCCCTCCAGGCTGATGTGGTTCAGAGAGATCAGACGACCACCTGAGGGCAAAGGTCATAGTGAAATGTTGCTGGTGTCCAGTAACAGCGGAGAAGTGAAGACCCCCACCTCCATTTCTGAACCCATGTGTGACCCAGAAGCCCGTGATTGAGTCCCACAGACACCTCCCATACGCTCTCTGTCCTCATTTGCACTTTCCTGCTTCACATTCTCTGCATCCATTTTCTTAAAATGCAAGGAGATGCTGGATGAATTCAAAAGAAGAACACTTACTGCCAGATAACTCACCAAATATGAGGAGTTTGCTCCAAAATGAGGTATCAAGCACTTAAGTAGAACAAATTAGGGTTGTTTTTTAAAAAAAGAATACATAAAATTGAACTAAAACACTCCAAAACTAACTGCTATATCTATTAGATTAATGGCTGATGAGGGCAAAGCTTGATTTTTCTATGGGAAAGCAAAGTTCTACAGACATTCAAAAGAAAACTTCAGCAACACATTGTATACAGTGTTGCTACAGTGAAAGCAAAAATGATCCACATGATTCCCTACCTGGTCTGATACGTCCATCCTTATCAGCTGGTCCACCAGGCACAATGGAGGTAACAAAGATGCCCAAGTCATAATGCCCCACAGTGTCCTCTCCCACTATCACTATACCTTGATGGGCACAAACACAGGTGTGTCAAAAGTACACTTTTTTAAAAGAAAAGAGAGAGCCTTTCTTTGGTCACTATTATGGAACTTTTCTGTAAAATTATGATTTATTGAGAACTAGACACAACTATTGTGAGAAGCCTGGATAAACTACTTTTTGCTGATGGTGTATGATGGGTGTGATCAGCTTACCGAGGCCAAGCTTTGGGTCTTTCTTTAAGGAAACACATATGACTTCTCTCTCTGATGATGACCCCAGTTTAGTTTGGGTTTCTGTGAGACATACAGTGGAAGAACACATAAACGTTAATCTATACGTTACAGTTAACTCTTGGCAATCCCCAAAAGCATTAAGCGCTTATAAACAGGCTTATTGGAATGACTTTATGATCAAGCAAAGCATGATAGGCAACCTTCTCAAATTAAAATCATTTGGGCGGTATCTCCAGGTGAGGATCAAACTCACAACCTCGGCATCACTCTGCTTGATACTGCACTGTGCACTGACCAAAATATCAATAGAGACTGTCTCTGAAGCATCAGCATAATCATCAGCCCTCGTGTGTAGCCCCTCCTCGTGGCAAGACCTGTTAAAGGTGACCAGCGAGACTACATGTGCTAGGCCACTGACAATGGCTCTGTTGTCTGTGACTGAAGCCCTAAGGGAAGCTAAAGCTGCAGCTCAGTCCACAGTTCTCATCTTGCTGGATCCATCAGCAGCCTTTGACCTGGGGAACCACCGCATCCCGCTATCTGTACTCTCTGATGATGATCTCCAGCAACACGCTTTCTTGGTGGGAATCCTGCCTAATTGAGCGTTCTTTCTATGTGTTGAGGCAAGGACTTGCGTCTATTTCCCATCACCTCCCCACAGCGGTGCCCCAAGGCTGAGTGGTAGGGCCCATTCTCTTTGCAAATATACACCACCTCCTTGGGTCTGATTATCCCCAACTGTGGTTCCCCGATGGTGGAACAAGCTACCAAATGCTATCAGAGCAGGGGTGCCCCTCTCTATCTTCAGAAATCTCTTGAAGACTCATCTCATCTTAGAGCACCTCCTCTCCTAACACCTCTAACATCCTAACACCCTAACTCACACTTACAGTGCAATTACAAAACACTTCTTTACCTGATCTCCTTGCATTTTGTCTTATTCAACGTACTTAGTACTGAATGCCTGCTCCAAGGTTTTCTACTGTAGCTTGAATGTTGTCCAAGGATAAAAGCAACTGCCAAATGAGTAAATGTAATGTAATGTAATGCTTGCTGGCTAGAGTACTTTTGTTAAACTCACTGACGTATAGGTTATTAGTTAAGAAAGGAGAGCAGTATGCTTGGTTATACTGGACCTCTGACTGTTGGAGAACTGGATGGGGCTTCAGATCCACTCCTCTGAGAGAATGCTGGGGAACGCATACCAGTGCTGCTGCGCTGACTGCTGGAGCAGGTACTGCAGAACAAACACAGAAAGGGGAAAACTGAAAAAAACTATCTTCAGTTACTTCGTGATAGCTTTCGGACTTTTTCAGAAAGTGAGAAAGTCTAGAGCAAATTTTTTCTTCATAAATAATAAGTGAATAAATAAATAAAAGCTGTTCATGTTCACAACACCAAGAAAGTTCAACAATTTTTTTCAAATGCTAGATACTCTTTCATTTTTGCTGTAGTTGGAATCTGTGGAAAAATATCTATTTGACGCTGAAGTTTTAATTTGGGAGAAAAAAATGCCAGATGACTTTGTACCTCTGCTCATTGAGGCTCTGGCGCTGCTGTTTAATGCGAGCCTCGATCCTGGCTGCGACGTCGTCACACAGCTTGGTCAGGGACTCATCCTGAGGCGTGGTAAGACCACTTTCGTCCTGTGGTGTCTCCGAACATGAGAAGGACTTGAGCCGGCTGCTTCGGGCACGACACACTGCTGCATACTGCACAATGTTTGACTCTGGAGGCAAAAGCAGAGAAATATGGAGTTTTCAGTGAGTGGTAGCCAGTTTTGTGTTTTCATGAATGTGCTATGCTTGCTGAGTTGAGTAACTGACCTGAGACCAGGCTGTGGCTGAGCTGGCGAGAGTTCATCTCATTGTTGAACTTGTGCTGGGCTGAACATAGGTTACACAGGTATTCGGCTATCTTCGATCTATCTGTGATGAAGGTGTACTTCTTCTTGCTGCCACGGCTCTCTACTACAAATTTACGCCTCTGCGGTAACAGGAAGGAAATGTTTTTTAGAAAATAAAAGGTAAAACAAAAATGTCAGTACAAACCAATAGTTCTACATTTTTATTTTGGAACCAAACTGATTTGAATTTCATAAATAAAAAGGAATGAAATGACAACATCATCACTCACATTAGAGGAGATGATTGCAGTCTCCCTCCAGTTGAAATGCTGACTGGTGGATCTGCAGCTGTCTTTAACCTCATAGATAGTGATTCCTTTGGCACAAATCCCGAGGATAATCTCTCCCTCTAAAGGCTTTCTCTCACGCATAACACGGTGGAACAACACACCATATTCGGGCAACTGCTGACACACCTGAATGGAGAAACAGAAAGTGGCAACTGTACTTCATATGATACCAATGGTAATAGTAGCATAGGTGCAGCATGTTCATCATCATTAAATATTGATTTTTAATTTGAAATTTGACCACTATGCTACCTTGAGGAACTCGAGCTCTGATTCGTCAGTGAGCATCTGAGCGTTGTTGGTGTGAAGTCGTAGCAGCTCTTCTTGAATGTAAGGCAAGGCACGTTTCTCCATCACACTCTTGGAGACATACTGGTCAGGGCGGTAGTAGTTCCTACCGTACACCTAAACACAAAAGATCATAGGTTTGTGTTTATAGAATCCAATAAAAACATTCATATGGAATGCCATTTTATGAATTTGAAATTGTAACATTATATTGGAAAATCATGATACAGTCTTAGGAAAGAAAGCAAATGCTCATAAGGAGGGCGATGGAAGCGTTATCACCTGTTTTTCCCTAAGAAAGCAGCGGTGGGCTTATCAAAAATGTGTTCTTAAAGAACCAGTGGCGTTAAAGAGGTTACCACTTGTCTCCACCATGGTCTCCTTTGTTTCCAGTAATTATTCCATACTACGACAACTGAATTAACATTTATTATCCATCAACCTTTATATTGGTGTTGCCTTTAAAGCTGCAATACACCAAATTTACACATGAAAATCAGTTTACTAGTCATTAGGAGTATCACTCAGTCTGTGAAAATGGTCGTATAATGTCTTCTGTGGCTCTACAGGAGCTAAGAAAATTACCCCAGATGATGTCATACTTATGTCAGTAGGGTTATCTCAGCATGGGCTTAGACTTAACTACAAATGAAGGGTATGGACTGAAAGATATTGACATTCATATGGCATAGAGGGAAGATGCTATTTATGGGAACTATGGGATTCAGCGTTTCTGGACCTGGACTCATACTAGGGACTAAATGTCAAGATTTCTCAGCCTCTGTTGCTTGATCATCCGTATTGTGAATCACCTAACTTAATGGAAGTGCAAAACTACATTTCTGGAGGGTTCCTTTAACAGTTCATGAGGAGACTATTCCTTTGAAACCACAGGTTTTGCTAAAATAGCTTTAGGTCCACAACCTCAGGCATGCAGTCTCCATACTCCGCCTGCAAGGCCAGAGCTCCCAGGTACAAAGCAGTCTCCTCATGGCAGGACAGCCTGTCCTCCAAAAGGTCTCTCCTGAGCTGGAGGTAAAACTGGTGGCGGGTCTGTTTGTGCCTGACGGAGAAAACCACACACATTTGAATGATTCTAGACGACTTTACGAGACACATTTTGCAACAACTTGGTGTTAACACGATAACGAAAGAAAGAATGATACTTACAAAAGAAGAGAAATGTCACTGACAAAGAATTTGACCCTGAAGAAAAGAACAAAGGTGGCTGTAGGCACTTTCTTCCAGCTATCTGGAGCAACTTTGGAAATCTTGGTGTCGTTGTCCACAAAGAAAAACTCATTATCTGACCAGAGAAGAGAAACATCTGAGTGGATACATCACGTGGAATAATAATGTATGACTTCTTAGACTAGTAAGGGTTGGAGTTTATCACTCTAGAGAACAGTCAGATGCAGTATGCAGTCAGTCATTCACTAGGGGTGTCAGTGAATGAGTCACTAACTGACTCAACATTCTTAAATGTGTCTGTTTCTTTACCATAAGTGTAAGCAAGGCCAAAGTAGAAATGTTCCATCAGGTTGGAGTGAGCCACAATCATGTCAAAGACGTCTCCTCCTCGGGATTTCACCTCGCATTTGACCAGGATGCTCTGACCGTTTGGCATCACCACACTCAGCTCTCTCTGGGTGGTTAGAGATTTCCCTTTCTTTGACTGCCAAAAAGAGAATACACATTCGAAGAAAGAATTTCTGGAACATCATTTTTGTAAAAACTACTTTTTAAAAAAAATGTTAATACGCATGGTAAGGTACCACATATGGAACTCTTGCAATTTTCAATTTTATTCAGTGCAGTTTTGTATTCTAGTCATTTAGGACAGGCATCATTTCAAGTAGGTTGTACAACAAATGAATCACAAATACTGTCCTCAACTGAAACACCAGGGTGAACCCTTCCCATATTTGAATGGATGAACACACCATTTGCTTAGCTGTTGTGTAATGGGAAAAACTTGTTCCTTAATTATTGAAGGAAATTTGTTTCTATATAAATCTGAGGCAAGAGACATGACATGCGGCTGATGAATCATGCTGTATTCTATATTTACAAAGACTTGAAATGGTGGTTCACAAGGAACGGGAGATTCAAGAAGTGAGACACATTATGTAATCCACTCCTCATATTTCCGTGATCAGCCCAACTTCTAGCTGATGGTCTGAGAGAGAACAGTTTCAGTGGATGTCTTCCACACACATTTTGACTATCTGTGAGACTTTAAATTGCTGTAAACGTCTTCAAAAATTCACAATGACAGAATTTAGGTTTTTTTTTTTGTTTTAAAAACTCACCACAATAGATCCAGGCAGCTCCAAGACAACCAGTGGCTCATCTAACGTTCGAAAAAACTCAGGGCCCATGTCCTGTAACAGAAAAGAAAAGGGAAAGAGAAAGGTAAATATATGTCAACCAATGTTGGGAACATAACCAGTCAGTAGCTTAGATGGCACTTTGGTGTGTCTGTTTTGTTTTAATGCTGCAATGTAATGAGATGAATTATTTTTCAGAGTGCAGTAAGCCAAAGATGAATTTGCCAGAAGAATTGCGGACAGTTGAAAACAAGAATCTAATTTCATGTAACTGTCAATGTCAGCAGTATGTAGTGTGAACCTACAGATGTAGCATATTAAATTTGATTACATAGTATAATAATTTGGCTCACCTTGACTTTCTTGTCATTGAGACTCATTGTGGACTCAAACTGCGTGAGGGATCTCAAGTTGGCGTGTCGATTACCTTCCATGTACGGACTACAGGGGCTGCGGGTCAGTTGCTGCCAGCTGCCATAACTCTCTCTGTGTCGACCACCCGAGGGAGTCCTGGGAAAAATTAGTTTTCCATTCTCAGTCTAATGGGAGTCAAGTTCTGTCACTCATGAAATGATGGCTTGCAACCAGGCAATATATATTTTATTCGCATTAGCTTTGTCGCATTAGCTAGAGTTCCTTGGTGGGGTTTGTCTTCCCTACACAGTATCTGTCTCTTATTCCTCACTGTTTTTATCATTTAAACAACTATTCAAATTTAACTTGAATTTGGTTTTAGTGTTAAATAAACAACATATGATTTTACAGTATTTTATTTCTACTTTGATGCAAATGTCTGTTATGATGTGTGTAAAATATGTTTGGACACAGTCTTCATACCCTGTGTGCTCTGATGGATAAGATGCTCCTGAGAATGTTCTAGAAATCTTCTTCTTCAGAGCCCATGTTGAGTTACTAAAAGAGCCCCCTGGAAAAACAAATTGGTACGTAATACTTTTGTCCACATGCTAGTATTACACTTACTCTCTTTCTTGCTGACAGTTAGATGAGAAGATTGCTACCCTTCTTGCGTCTGTATGATAAACATGAAACTACTGCCAGCAGTTGGTTAGGTTAGCTTAGCAAAAAAGCATGAGTGAACAGTTAGTCTGGCTCTATCCAAAATGGAAAAAAAAAAAGAAATGAACATGGCTCACTAATAAACTTTATCTAATTTTTAAAATTCCTAAAAAAAAATCTAAATGTGTAAATTAATGAGCTTTAAAGGTGCCGTTAGGTAAATTTTGTTACTTATGGTCTCATTTTTTAAAATTCGTATACAGAAAACAAAGTGTAATATTGACACGTTAATGGGAGATTAGTGCCGGACTATTTCTTGGTCGGGAGCAGTGTAGTTTTTGCAGCTCTTTTTGTCCCCTCATCTAACTCTCAGCAAGAAAGCGCATTTTCTAAAATGTGAAACCATTGCCTCAAATCTGACAAAAAAGATCAGTTTCTTACTGTGTAATCTGTCCCTGACCATTTGACTGCGGTCTGTTAGCTGGGATCCATTTTCAGCCATGGACACATGATCAACCTGCAAAGATATCATTGTCCAGCTCAAGCAGAGAGTGGGTGCTATCGGTAAACTCAAAAGAAAAAATGAACTAAAGTAAATTAAAACCAGTCAAAACCAAACACGACTTCACCTAACCAGCTTAAATCAAACCACACCAAACAACCACCCCTACACACTTACTGAGTTTCTGTAGACATCTTCAACCAGCTGTCTTACGAGGCGTTCAGTAGGAGGCAGCATCGCGGCCTTGTGGTGAAGCTCACAGGTCTCCAGCACCGTCAGGAGGTCGGTCCTTCTCACCACCATGTCCTCACACATACTAAGCAGCAAACCCTCCAGCTCTGCACTCAGCTGGACTGGCTGCAAGAACACAGGTGACAGGAAAACAGATGATGTGCAAGTACTAAGAATATGCAAGAATAAGTTTGAGCAAGAGATAGAAGATAAGAGGGAGGAAAGTACCTGATTTTGAGGTAGATGATAATCAATGCACCAGTAAAGAGTCATCCCTAGGGAGTACACAACCATCTGATGGAAAGCAGAACAAGGAAATGATTCAGACATTTATTCCTGCTCATTTAAAAACCCTTCGTCTGAAGCTCTTTTTTGGGGGACTACAGTGATATTGTACGTGTGGAACTCATGCTATTAACTGATTCTGAACAACTTCTGCATTTTGGGATTAAAGGGTCTAGGTCACACACAATCTTTGGAATTATCAGAGCACATAGGCTATGTAAAATAGCTTATAAAATGATTATTTCAAAATAACAAGTTTTATGGACCTTATTTCTTCTTATTTGTTGATGGTGTACATCAGTGGTTCTCAACTTTTTTTAATGTTGTCCTTTTACAACAAACTAATTTCCCCTTGTAAACCTTTATATTTTGACCCCGTTATAGGTTTAATACATTTTGCATCACCCTATGAGGGTTTTTCCCCATCAGATTGTTTAATTTCAAATTTCTAATAATTTTTAGAAGCCTAAAGGGAAAAGAACACCCAGTATTTCACAACAAAATAGCAATGATACATGTAGAAAAGATGAAAAGTAAATATGATTTTATGTTTTTGATTCTTTCTATCCTATAAATCATCTCATGAACCCTTAGATTTATCTGGCAAGCCTTTTTGGGTAGTCCTGACCCCCAGGTTTAGAACCACTTGTCTACACCATGATAATTCCCAGATGGGTCTCCAAATATTTTGTATTAAATGTCCCCAAAACAACTACACAAGTCAGAGTTTTCTGACCTTTTCAGCTGGAGTCCTTGTGGAGGCAGCGTGAGCCTGCTGGACCTCAGGAGCCATGAACGAGGCGATGTCTTCATATCGCACACAGCTCTTGAAGGCCAGACTCCCATTGGCTGAAAGTAGCACCGAGCCTGGGCTTAGCACACTGCACATGTTGCCTGAACCTGAACAGAGAGCAGAACAGAAACTGGTGACATTTACCTACTCAAGGGATTTGATAAGTTTCACTTGTGCTATATAGGGTTTCACACTTTGTAAAAACCTTTGTGAGTACAAAGGTCCATGGTAAGCGATACATTTTAAACTCATTCTGTTTGGATGCTCTTGAAGGCTGCCTTTTAACCAAGCCCTGTAGCCATGTAACACGTGGATCTGGGAGCAAGTACAACTTGGTGAGGGGTTTTGATTACGTTTTTTGTAGATGTCCAGTAGGGCCTCAGTGGTGGCGAGCAGCAGACACCAGACCTCATCCTCATCCAAGGGTAAACCCCGGGCCTCCAATACCTCTGCCAGGGTCACAAACGTACCCATCCTACCAGGACACACACACACACACACACACACACACACACACACACACACACACACACACACAACATAGACATTTACTGAGAGCTGCAGATCAATAGACTGTACTACCCTATTATGCATTAGAAAAAGACTGGGTACTCCTTTTTTTGTGGTATCAAAAGTCTCTTGAAAAATGTCCTTGATCTTTGATTTATACGTGACACCAAATCTTCATGCACCTGACAGAACTGAGTTTATCTTTAGAACAAGCCGATTTACTCTAAGGGAATAACTAAATTTATATACATATTACTATACTGTATGTTTATTGAATTGAGAGAGTTGATAGCAACAATGGAGTAGAATCCCATTGAGATGTGCCTCAGACACAGTGAACCTTTAGAGGTCAGAGGTCAGTGTTTCAGACAGACAAGCTTAGGGTTTAGTGGAATTAAATCTAATTGGAAACAAATCTGACACTCCTGCCAACTGCTTTTATACTTTACCTATCAAAACAAAAGGGATGTCAACAGCTAGTTTGACATAAAAACATACAGAATGGAGAAGCCATATCAAACAAATACAACACATTTGTACATTATTTGTCTTTTTATTTGTTAAATTGTATTCTTTTGTTTTTGCGATACATACTGTATCAACTTGCACCAGCTCAGAGTCTGTTCAGTTGAGCCTGGTGTTGAGCAGTTTTAACGCACTCATGTGTTCATGTTGAAGGACCTCTGACATGACAAATTACCTTGAGAAGATCTCGGTAATTGAAAATATCCAGTGCACTGACAACAAAACATCATTAGTTCAGGTGACACTAAGCAGTGTAATTCATGCGCATTTCGTGATTAGTTTTTATCAATCAAGTGCATTAATTCCATACAGGGCTGCAAGTTTTTTGTTTTTTCAATTTTATTTTTTTCCCAGTCATTTTTTTTGGTTTTGCAAATAAACATTTATAGATGTCACTTCAAATCTTATTTGGATTTTCTCATTTTTGAGCTTCTGGTTGGCATGAAAAAACGAGAATACAATGATATTCTTATTGTAAACCAATTCATGTAGAGGTCTACAGGGAAGCACTGGAGGGTGGGTCACTACCAATGGCCTTCGAGAGGCAAAAAGCCATCATTAAAATGTAATACTGCCCAGCCTGGTCAATGTTGACAGTAAAGTTTTAAACGTATGTAGTAATATGTAGAAAGTGTCATACTGATATTAGCAGCGTTTGATATAACTTAACTGCGATAAGTCTCTTTCACGGCTCTTTTTTACTCGCAGCTGAGAAATTTTTTGATGCTAAATAGGACTCACTTGTAGAACAAAATGTGGTTTTGTATCACTCCCCAGGAGGCTCTGTCCCAAAAATGGTGGCCCAGTTCATAATGCAAGCAGCACGGATACAGTCAAAAGCTCCTGAGGGAAAATAGAAAATTTAGAATTTATATATGAAATAGACAAAGGAGCTTAAGGTTCATCAAATATAAATATTACATATTTTCTCTTTTGACATAACCAAACTTTCAGGACTGAGGGTCCTATTAATGTTATAGCATATTCAACTTGAAAGTAGCTATTGGCAGGAAATGTTTAGAAAATGGAAATGTTTAGGCTTGGTCACAGAATTCTTTCCATTACCAGCTTTTTTTTTCTTTCTTTTTTTTTTTCCGTGATGGTCTATATATCACCTACCTTTGAAATAAGAAATTGTGTAGTAATGGAAATAACCAGCTGGGCAAATCCTTCTAGGAAGTTTTTAATTATTTAGTGGTCCATGGATTACTAGAGGATAAGAGGAGGAAAATGGAAGAATGTTGTTGATGTTTATTGTTTTCCAACCGGATAATTTTACTTCTTTAACTTACTTTAATCTATTTTATTTTAACTGAATGTACTAGTTTAACTACTGCTGCTGGTATTTCTGTTGCTTAGACACTGTACAGAGACACTGCTTTGCATTCATTCTGGCACATGAGCACAGTCACATCACTGATAGAAACCAGACTTGCCACGGTAATTTGATAGACTGCCAAATAACCCAGCTCTCTTAATCAGGTTATGTGTACTCTGATTTAATTCAACCAAGATAACCTCGGATGAGGTGTTTACATGGTGGCTACGATAATCAGTATTATTTTACTGCCTTTATGATCCCATGTAATCATGAGTGGGCATGGAAATAAAAGTGGTTATACCTAAGTATAACAGTTGATTTGGCATTAATGATGTAAAATGAAAAAAAAATGAAAAATGCTAGTTAAACCACCTTTAACATGCCAAATTACAAAAGAACTGTGTTAAGTTGTATCCCAACAATATTAGCCCTTTTAGTGTTATTACTGCCTAGGCAGAAGTGTTTGTATCAGAACGGCAAATTCCACTGCCATCCCCTTCTCACAGAGCATCTGACAATGATTTTAGTTGTGAAACACATGTTGACTGAGTTGTAGAGAAAAAAAGCAAAACTGAAGGTTGGCTCGGTAAAATTCTTTCATTTATCCAGGGAAATCTGGCTGAGCACACAGGCTCTTTTTCACCAACATCCTGCTTCTCACTCATTCTGCATGAGTTTAAAGCTTTGCTTACTGTCACCCTGTCCTGCAAACTAACAGCTAAAGTGTTGATTCCAGACGGGAATTGAGTTGTTACAGCAGTTTACATAAATAATAGAGAATAGCATAGGTAATATGTATTGGTTGTAATCACTGCAGTCAGCACTGAGTCTGTAAACACACATTTCTAGGCCTACAGGTGGCTTGATGAGTAATGTTCAGACTAGAAAGATTATAACTTGGTTTTGACACATTAGGTGGCCTACCTTATTGCATCCGGTATCTGAAGAGATTCTCCTTAAATTCCTTCAGACTCTAATCCTTCGTGTTATGCTTCCCCCGCTGCCATTCCACCCTCCTCTCCCTGGTCTGAGTGCTTCTGTCTGTCATGGCATCTTGTCACACATGACAGATCAATCGTCTCCAAGGAAAGGATATATCAGCTCCATAACATAAATTCCTCTGTGCTACCAACTACTAACCGTTGTTTCTGTGTTTTCCGTCATTTTCAACTATTTTTAGACTGGGGAACATAAGAACATAATTGGATTTGCAGGGCAAGCTAACGGCAGATGGGGCAGCAAAGGACCAATCCATTGTAGGCGGCACTGTGTTAATCTGATGTTTCAACCACAACTGACATTAATTGTGCCACTTCCTGTTAGTGCCTTACATAGATTAACACACAGATGACAGGCTAATATATAAGGCTTTCTAAATAACTAGATTTCGATGAACATGCTACATACTGTATATGGCTTTCTGCCGGCTTCAGTGATTGGAAAGGAATGCGAAAACTTACTTAATTAAAGTAACACTATCCATAATGCCGTTGCATTTAAAAAACTGATGGACGTAAAAGTAATCTCAAATGTCAGATAAAATAATCCCAGTAGTAAAGTACTATTTTGAAAAATGGATCTTGATGTGAGGTTACACCGATGTGTTAACATAGTAGTCAAGTAGTATGTTTCAGATCATACCGGCGGGTATGATCCTAGGCCCTGTAGTCTGTTGTGTAAAATAAACTAGCATTACATCATCTTTTATGTGCTTGCTTAGTGTATATCCTAAATTTAAAAACATGGAAAGTAACAAGTAAAGATGTTAGATACATGAAGTGGAGTAAAGAGTGTAATTTGACGTCATGAATGTCATGGAATAGTCTACTGAGTATAGAGTAAGCCTCTTGCAAATGGACATTCTCAAAAGTTACAGTATCCAGGGCTGTTGTTCCTACTACTTTTTTTTTTTTTTTTTGCTGTTTTGTGTGCAAAGTATGTGCCAATTATTTGAAATTAAATTTTTTCCCTCCACATTCTCACCCTGCAAGACATACTTACCCCCCACCCCACCCTCAGCAACAACATCAAGAGAGGCCCCTGTAACTTAGTCCGGATTTACACACCTGTCCTGTACAGCCCAAGGAACAACTATCCCACTGACCTGTGCAAGAACATTTCGAGGTGATGCCTGCATGGGACCTCCCGCCACCAACATGAGCTCTCTTAAGGGTCAAATTTGACACTTATGATAATGGTTAAACACGCCAACTCTAAAAAGTCAAGTAAATGTAGTGGAGTAGAAATATAAAGTAGTATACAAAGAAAATACCCAAGTAAATTGCAACTACTGTACAATTAAAGTACTTGAATAAATTTAGTTACTTTCCACCACCGTGAAAAATAGAGTAGCCTGATATTTCAATGCTTATAATCACAGTGTTAATAAGTATTGTAAGCATTAAGGGTATTGCGGTCACCAGAAAGCCACAACAGAGAGAATTATTTTTTCAAAAAAGTTCAAGTATTTATTTGGTCTTTCTGAAACTGTTTCAACTTACTGCATTCCAGTTTTTATATACATATTAAAATTTTATTTTATATAAAAGTTATATGCTATATTAGCCAACCTATAACTTATTCGAATTAACGCATATGAAATTTTGAGTGCCCAATTTTATTTGTTAGCTAACTGTTAACAACAAATGGAAAAATATAAACCTTTACGTACTATCTTAAATGCTATCTCAGTGGCAAAATCGTTTCTATATCGTTTGTATACGTGTTTATGTATACGTTATGTACGGATATTACGAATTTGAAAACATTCTTGAAAACACTACTATGAATATGTGTAAAATATTAGTGTTTCGCTGTTGTCTGCAGTGTCACTTCAAAACGTTGCGAAACCGTCGCTTCCGCTTTCCCGGAGCGGCTGCCGGGAACGCGCAGGCGGTCTTGAACGTCCCCCCGCTGCTCATTGTGCAGCCGAGGAAACATCGCAAGCTTCCGACGACGTCGGTATGAAATGGCAGAAACTGCTCTTACCACGGAAGCACAAAGATTAGGTTACGTAGGAGCTACACATGTATTTTGCGGTGATCCCGGCCTGCTAGCGTGAGGGAAACGGGACTACATCCGGAGGAGGAAAAGGGATTAAAGTGCTGTTTTTCTCCAAACAAGAAAAACAAGGAAAAACGGCCGGGTTGTGTCTCCAGCAGGCAGCGAACGGCGACTGCGGGTCGAGACTGTTGGAACTAACCGGAGAGGGGTGAGCTCGACATATGGATTTTTTTTCTTTTCTCCCTATGAGACATGTTTGACCTGTTATTGTCAACCGTTGGGGGATGGGAACAGCCAAATTTTGGACACACACACACACACACACACACACACACACACACACACACACAGACACACACACGCGCTACTGTGAATAGGTGTTACTCTAACATATATGGTGAGCACCGCAGCAGGCAGGACAGGTCTGGCCTAACTGGTAAAAGGCAACCAGACTGAGGGGCTACACTGGGAAGCACACTACTATAACCTGTAATATCATCAGCGCTACACACATTAGCGCTGCTTACACTGTAAACTGTGAACCGGGTGGTGCTGCCAGTCAAACAACTAGTGAAAGGTTTCAACTAAAACGCTGTGACCCCCTCCCCAGTCTGTGGTAACTTAAAGACAATAACATCCTGCATGTCAACAGAAACCCCTTGAATACACCGTGTTTTTTTTTTTTTTTTTTTTTTTTTTTTTAGCTAGCATCTGTTTGCGGATATTTACTGTTGGGAAATCGTCTCGCTACATATTCCTGTTAGCTTGGAAGGCGAGTAAACTCAATTCCTGCACTGGAAACTGAACATAGGTGGGTTTACACTGGTTATTATACTGCAGCAGCATATCTGTTGAGTCAATAACAAACAAGGCATAGATAGGATATCAATATCTGGCTGGACACAAAGCTGCAGTCTTTCCGTTTGTGTGGTTTTTGTGTGATTTTGTACGGGTGTTAAATGTCTCCCTGACTTTCAAATTGCAGGATGAGTGTGAATATCCTTGTGTTGCATAATGTTGTAGTTTGGTTAATCTTTGTTGCTGTCATAAAACAGATAACAGTCTCCACCTTTTTACATTGTAAGCGATTTTATCAGGCCGGGTGATCCAGTGTGAAGTTTTGTAGTCCATCAAATTATCAGTGATATTAATAACGTGGTCTGGTTTGTCAGAATTGTCCGGCCAAAGGTGGACTAGGCTGAGATTGTCACAAGTTTACGCCTGTGTGTGTCTAGTGCATGCATCTTTGGTTATACTATCTATCTAACGTGTTCCTGTAGGCATATTTGTGTGATGCAGCTTCCAGACTGCACTGCACGTTGCTAGCGAGGTTTACTGAACAACCTGCCAAGAGAACAGCAGTGGTCAGCCAAAAGCATCAAGAAATCTGATTCCTGCACCAAACGGGAAAGGTGGCCTGCGGAGAGGGGATTATGAGTCCCGGCTAACACATGATGAACCCACATTCATATCTGAACATCTGATTGCTTAATACTGACACATTTTTGGGCCTATTGATTTTAAATATTGGATCATTTTCGTCTTCCTTAATGACTGAAACACTGTGTGTCAGTGTCTGTTGATTTCTCAGTCCCTTTGTGCTAAAACTGAATGGACTGTGTGACTCTTTGTATCCAAACTCGATTAACAGGTCACCGTCTACCCCCACAGGTGTAAAACGTGATTTGCCGTAGTAGGTGGCGTTATTACTTGATTAAAAAAAAACGGGCTCCACTGCGGCATGTGTTGGTTGAAACGCTCTAACCTGGCATCAAGATCAGCACTGACACAAACGAAACAGCATGCCACATTTCATACACACATTGGTGAGAGCAACGGCAGTTTCCCTGAGAAAGATTCATCACTCTCTCATGTCTTTCCACACCGTTGGATCATGTTCAGATTCTCTCCTGAAAAATGTGGTGCTTCATTTGTTCATTTGTTGCATTTGCTCTATCCTTGTGGATCTATATATCTATCTATCTGTCTATCTATCTATCTATATAGCGCATATATATCTTTAATAAATTGTACAAAAATAAAGAAAAACTTCCATACATGTCAGTATAAATCTGCATAAAGTAACCTGGCTTGAGGTCTCATTCACTGCATGGCCAAATGAGGTGTTAGCCTAAATATCGCCGCTCTGTTGACGCCTTGATCGCTCTTTTATCCTCAACGGCCTATTATATTCAAGGACATTGTGATTGTTGAGCTTTCGCTTTGGTCCGACACGGAAAAGTTTCCTCAGATGGAGTGCTCGTCTGTCACATCTAACTATCTGGCTTTTGATACCAAAATGATATCATGCTCCCGGACGCAATTGTATGATTGTATTACTGAATTTAAGGTAGCCAAATATAGTTCTTAATTGTTGTGATTTAGCACATTAGCTGATATGAAAGGCAGTTTGTTCAGAAATACCCCTAGTTTGTCCCTCCAGACAATCAGGAGAGAGTTGTGGTTTAGGGCCTTTGGTGCCAACGTTTGGCATAGAATGTGCCCTCTTGGGCTCTTATCAGCAGCCATTACTTTGGCTGAATGCGAGTGGTTCACTGATAAAATCCAGCTGTCCTAAATGGCTAGTGGACTCAATCACGGCTGCCCAGATAATACAAATCTGTTTGATATTTGCAAGAATCTGTTTGGTAGAGTGACTGCACTCTGAGTGAAAGAGGAGCAGACCTGTAATAGTCAGGGAGAGATAGATCAGCTCCCACCAGAGACTGTGTGATGGACAGCAGTGGGGGGGGGGGGGGGGTTAGTGTAGCTGGACAGGACTGCCAAAGTTAATTTGTCTTCACTTGTTTAAAAAAAAAAAAAAAAAGGCCACAATTGACATTTTTTAATATAGTTATATCTTTTTCTTTCTGTGATGCAGCTGCAACCTCAATATGTACTGTATATGTAAGAGCTGCAGCATCTCTGAAGGATTACCAATAAATCTGAATGACCTTTGACCACGGATGGTGTCATGTGATCATCCGATAGATGAAATTTTGCTGTAGTCAATGAATAAAATTACAGAACGCACTTAATTGCAGAGCCAACAGCGTTCACACACGTCCTGTCATTCATTTGTGCGCGGTCCTGGCTTTATAACCTAGTGCGATGGAGGGCAACGCGATTGTCTGCGTCCTACCAGCTGGATTCCGATTGACAGCCCGACACACTCCGTCGTACCGCTCAGCCCCGTTTTCACATGCAGCCTCACAGTAACCCTGATATATACGGCTCTGTCTTCGCATGGGAGAGAATATCATGTCACACCATAGGCTGGAGCCTAACATCAGCTTGGACATATTCTGCAGGTTGTAGATAGACCTGCATGGCCTTGGTACAGCATGACTGCACGCTCTCTCTCATCCAATGTGGCCTATATTTGATTTACCAAATGAAACTTTCTGAAAAGCATGTTAGCAGTGCTCAGATGTTATTTCTGATCTCTTTTGCAGCCATATACCACTGGCGAATGAAGCTGAGATTTTTGGTGTTTGGTGGATCAGCCTAAAGATTATATATAAAAAAAAGTTATTTTCTGTAAGGTGTGGGTCCTTATTTAAATTGGATGTGACAGCATAAAATAAACATTATGTATCAAGGTTATTATAGCAGTCATAATCTTACAAACAAATTCTTGATTCTTTGCTACATTTAAGTAATCACAGGACAAGGCTTTGCTTTAGACTTCAAGTTAGTCTTTTTACAGCTTGTGAGTTGTAGCAAAGACACTACAGAAACATTTCCGTTTGCAGTCAGCCATGTTAACCCGTCTGTATTAGGGGTGGGTGAAAAAATCAGTTCACATAAGAATTGTGATTCTTACCGTCTACAATTCTGAGTCGGGTCACAAATGCCAAAAATTGATTTTGTAGTCACAGTAGTTAATAAGGCTATGCTGACAGAACGACAAAAGCAGAAGTCAACCACGATGGCATGGTGCAGTATGTGGATGGTCTACACCAACGCTCACTAGAATAATCTAGTAGTAGATCTTCAAAAAAGACAAGCGTTTGGACGCATATTGGATTTAATGACTTAAAGTATTTTGTAGATAGTTTTTACCTTATCACCTACAGACTGATGTTAGTGGAGCGGAGCACCAAACTCCAGCACTAACAAACATGACCGGCTGACCAACACACACTGCGGCACTTTGAAAATCTACAACCCACTGTGGTGGGGCGAAGAAATGAACTTGGTCCATAGTCTGTTTCATTTCAAAAGCCCTGCCTCGGTACAGCAATTTTGATAAAAATGGCTTTCCCCCGTACTGCTGGAGACATAATGTTAATAACAATACAGCAGAGCACTCCGCTTTTTTTTTCTCTCCCTCTTTCACCTCTTTACTACAGAACACACATACCAACTACGGTTAAATTTCACCAGTGATGCTGGACACTTTCACTTCATTATTTTCATACAGACAGAAAACTATAATATACTTCCATGATAATACAGTTAAGCTAAATACATAACTTTAAAAATAACCCAGATCAAAAAGTTTGCTTCCTTTCACACACCTTTCTCTGCTTTTTCCTGTTAGTCAGAAAATGACCCTCATGAAGTACACTTTCATTTGCAGCTCAGTGGGCAAAGGACAGGACTCAGTGGTTTGGCACACAGTGCACTGGAGTAAGAGCCAAAAAACAGTGCCCCTCTTTCTTTTTATTGAATCGAGAATTGATCTTGAATTGAATTGGGATACCAAAAATTGCAATTGAATCAAATAGTGCGATTGCAAAGAATGCCTCTCCTAGACCATATTATTTACTGTATACGTGGTATTTTGTCTATGTGCCGCACAAAGCTGTCAGTTCATGTCTGCATAAGCAGCAATATGTTTGGGTGTGTGTGTGTGTGTGTGTGTGTGTGTGTGTGTGTGTGTGTGTGTGTGTGTGTGTGTGTGTGTGTGTGTGTGTGTGCGTGTGTGTGTGCGCGTGCACGTGCACCAGGTTCAAATTTAGTGAAAGTCACACCCAGCCTGCACAAACTGGTCTCGTGCCTGACAAAGTCTGTCCCCCCTTCAGATCATGTTTCCTTTGCATTAGAGCTTCCCTCCGTGGTTGGAGTTAGGCCTCAGTTAGAATATGGTTAGGTGTAGCAAAGAAAACGGGTGAGGGTTAGGGTTAGGTAGGGGTCAGGTGAAGCATCTCAGAAGATGATTGGTTGGGGTTAGGGATACGGTGGGGTGCAGGTTAAGGTAAGAGAAGACATATCGACAGGGAAACAGGCTAACATAATCACTTAGAGCCACCTGACAATGGCTGTCACCATCACAAGACAAATCTGAATGAATTTGTTTGTCTGAATTTGTTTAGTAAGCTAGAAGCTTCATAAATGTGCTTACTTCTGTTTCTGCACACGCAAGCGTGCGGCTGTGGAGAGCATGTACGTCTTTTTGCCAAACATTTGGCAATACGTCTCTTGCCGTCAGGTAAAATAACTGAGTTCAGACTCTTATGTGAACCTTTTATCCATCCGTTTACCTCTGCACCGCCTGGCTCAGCTGCAGACTGTTGACAAGGTTGTCCAGAAGGAAAGAGAGGATGACGTTATGATCCGAGTCAAAGGGAAGAAGGCAGGAGAGAGGGATGCAAAAAAGATGAGGAGAAGCAGGGAGGATGAGGCGAGAGGATGTGGCACAGGGAAGACAGGCGAGCTGGCACGGCTGCAGCATTTCAGCCAATTCGGGAATTTGATTTGACTTTTTTGCATTGTAGCTAAACCCCCCCCCACACACACACACACACACACACACACACAAATCTATCTTATAACAGAGCAAACAATTGATGTGTTTAGTGATCTTTGAATAGGATTTGAGCTCTGCTCTCTTCTAGTTCAAACCCAGCTGGACCTAGTCTCCGAATTGAATAGGACTTGACTCAGGTGGTCGTGACTGCAGCCCTGCGAGGTAAAGAGAAAGCAAAATAGAAGAAAAGAGCAAAGGTCTGACGGGAACCAAGAATAGACTGATGAGTGTAGTGGAGGGCAGAGTGAAGAGAAGAGAAGGTAAGACTAACTGATAGTGAAAGGTTGGGGGTGGGCTGGCAGTAGTCAGAGACATCCAGAGGTCAGGTCATGGTCCGTGGATCGTTCAGCTATCATCACAAAGCCGACCTTCTCACCACAATGTTCCAAATTCCACTAATGATTTTGTCGTCTTTATACCCGGCATCAAACCCAGCTTCCTACTTTCTCTTAGTCTCTCTCTGCCTGGAACATCGTTGCATTTCTCTGACCTTTGGGTTTTATAGCTCCCACAGGGGCTGTGCATAAAGTCCTCTGTCTCTCAGAGACTTAGTAGTGATTATAATTGATGAACCTCAATGTTTTGTAAGCATGGCTGGTTTGAGTTTCTGATTAATGAATTCTTTTGGTGGTGAATAAAGCTGTTATTGGGCGAAAGGCATTGAGATGAGATTAAAACTCTGCTCTAGCATGCGCCGACAAATTGACAGTTCTTTTAAATAAATAAATAAAATTTGTTTGCATTTTAGGAAATGCAGATTGAAAATTGACTTACATGAGGCACCCAGATAATACCAACCTTAGGAGTGTTTGATTTCAGTCGACTGATTGTGGCGAGGAGGTAATAAGCTGTGCCGGACAGCCTTTAGTTTGGGACATTGTAATGGACAGATCTACTATCTGAGCAGTACAACAGCAGTTTGCCAGAGCTTCACTGGCTTTGGTCCCAAGCACTTGCTTTGATGCTGGTACCACGTAGACAGGGCCTGTTCACCCACCATGTTAAATATTTGTTTGGCACAAATATTTAGTCATAATATCACTTGATGGACAGTGTGAGGTTTGACACAGCCAGAATTTAAGATATTTATATTTTTAAAATCTATTATGGTCAAGCAGAAAAAAGTCAACCTTTCTACATAGTGCTTGGTAACAAAATAATGAAAAATATTCTGCACTGACAAGAAGAGTGGTTCTCATAAATCTTTTGAAAAAACAGACAAAATGTTTTGCAAATGGGAGCTGTGTTTAAAAAAAGGCATATGAAGTAGATTTTGAAACCCCTATATCTTAATTCAGTGTGGTTGTTTTGGCTGCTGGATTGAAAGTGTTAAACCAAAGGTTGAAAACGGGCGAAAAAAAGGACAAAACTTCTCTTTCTCTTCACGCTCAGCAGGTCTTGAGAGGAGAGCTCCACTTGGATGCCCAGTCACAGTTTTTGTCCAAGGCTTCACCATGAACCGGAACAAGCGTGAAAAGGAGTACTACAGTATAGATGTGGGCGATTCAACTTTTATGGTATTAAAGCGCTACCAGAACCTCAGACCCATTGGATCCGGAGCACAGGGAATTGTCTGGTGAGTCAAAAGAAATAAAAAGAAGAACTCAAAAAGAATTGAACTGATTTGCACCAAACTTGGTGGAGGGATGGGGCATGGGCCAGGGAAGAACCCATTAAATGATGGGGCAGATTCGGATTTAATCACAATGAATTTTTTCTCTGAAGTCTGGTTTATGCTGTTTTGACATTGGCCTTGGTGGAGGTCAGCGCTCTACTGAGTGCCATTCTGCTTGAGTGTGTAACATTCTTAACCTTGGAAATAGTAGTAGGGCAAAATAATCTTAACTCAAGGTCTTTTTCTGGTGCTTTCAACTGAGTTTCAGGGTTTTCATTAGCAAAAGGAGTTTGCTCAGTTGTCATGGAGATAGCTAAGGTCACCTACTTAGGTCACGTGATGACAGCTATCCGCTCTATCTGCTGCTGACCACCATTAGATGTGGTTGAAAGCTCTGGAAAATTCTAGTAAGTAGACCTCTAGTTAGGATCCTTTTGTCAGACTATTTTGTTGGGGTTTTTTTTGTTATTAATTTACAATAGATTTTGAGACAGTGCCATAAGATTAGAAAACATAGATACTAATATGTTTGTCACATAAAACTTATTAAAAAACTTTGATATATTTTGATAAAACATCAAACAGCAAAATGTTTTAATATCACAAATATCACTCATAGTTTTTCATCTTTAATCAGTTTACTATACTTTTCACATCTTATATTAAAATTCAGACCTTCTTTGAATGAGATTAACCTTTGGCTCCCTTTTATTAAAGTTTCCGCATGAAAGATGACGGAATCTACTGATGCAGTGCTCAGACTTTGCCAGTCGTTGACTCTGAAAGTTGATGCTATCAGATGTTAGATGAGCATACAACACAGAAATCAATGCATAATGTAGTGTTTGTTGACAGTGCAGCATGGTACTGTGTTCCCTGTGGATTTCTGGAGATGTGAGAGGATTAGGGGAAAGGTGGGTGTTGAAACATTTGAATCTTAATCTCAGGATCACTCAGGTCTATGTCAGACAGAGAGATGAACAGACAAATAGATAGATATACCCCTCCCCATATAGGTATATGAGGTGTACAAAATATTACCAAGAACCTTCAATATAATGCAGTCCGATACAACAATACCAAGAAGTACAGTCTCAAAAACATCCCACAGAATTGGGTCAGCGCACACACACATCTTAAAGATTTATAATCAATATTTTATATTAACAGCGTATCAAATGACTACTTGAATATTAAAGGGGTCACTTGTAGTGACGAAACCACACAGAATTATCACCTGACACTGCAGTTCCCCTCAGCTCTACTGCGCTTTCAAGCATCCTTCAGCTCATTGTTTTGGTTTTCAAGGCCTGCAGTGTTTTTGTGTCCTAGTGCCCTAGTTGTGTCCTAGTTTGAGAAAAACTACTCTGAAAACTGACTGTACGCTACCTGCCCAGCGCCAAAGAACAGAAGGACAAAGTTAGAGAAAGTCCCCAGCCGGTGGTTTAAGAGAGGAAATGGATAAATGTTCAGCGCTCAAATAATGTGTGAATGTCTGTGGTCGCCAGAGAGGTTTTTTGATACTCTTACGGTCTTATTTGACATGCATTACTGTTGACTGAATTCTTGCTCCCCCCACCCCAGTTCAGCGTATGACCACAACTTGGAGAGGAACGTTGCCATCAAGAAGCTGAGCCGGCCCTTTCAGAATCAAACTCATGCAAAACGGGCCTACAGGGAACTGGTGCTCATGAAATGTGTCAACCACAAGAACGTAAGAGCTTGAGTTTTCTGTTCTTTTTGCATGTTTATATTTAATGTTACTGTATATCAACTCTACTTTTAGGGGTTGTAAAATTTCAGCTGTGACACCTTAACTGTCACATCTGGCTTTAAATGCACAGGTTTTTTTCTGAGTTTAAAATGTCAAATCTGTGTCATTTTCACAGAAGCTCTGTACATTTCCATCTTGCAACTCTCTGCTGTAGAGTCATTAGTGATCCAAAAAGCTGCCCACCATGTTTGATTGACAGTTGATCTCAAAAGGATTGAAAGGATTACCACAATCCTTCTCTGCTGTGTCATGTTTTGTTGTGTAGTGTTTTGAATTAGAGAATGTCCTGTTGTTATTCATTATCGATGCTCAGGCTGCTGCAGGCGGAGCCTTTCAGATGAACATTTAACCCTGCTGGTTCAGGGATGCCGAGGTGGTGATTGTCTCTCCTTCGGACTGGAACAGTAATAACTGTAGTTTTTTTTTTTTTTTTAAATTTCTGCAGATAATTGGCCTATTAAATGTGTTCACGCCACAGAAGACACTGGAAGAATTCCAAGATGTGTGAGTATAACTGAGCCAAATAACATCTGCTCACTGTTTGTAAAATCAATACAGGATATGGCATGCTGGGGGCTTAGATGATCTTTTCTTACTTTTAGGGGGCTGTGCAGCTTAGTTCAATTTCTGGTTAGTGTGATATCCTGCCTTACTACAATACATACATAATGCAGGGAGATGTCTTAAAGGAATGCATATATTCATAACACATGTAATCACAGGATACGGGTGATTTTTTTTTTTTTTTTTTTGTACAAACTAGATTCACTTAGTCGATTTTGAGGTAGAGGTTTTTCATCTTGACATATCTATAAACACTGATGAAAGTCACAATTAAATGATCATATTTGATCTTGAGGTAGGGTATCATAACACACACACCTACAACATACAAATGACCAACTCTCTATATTATTATCATTCTGTAAATGCTAAGTCCAGTTGCCTTCGCATAGCACTTACAGAAAATAGCTAAGTCCTATGTTTGTTGTAGTCATAAATTCTACATTGGTGTGGACTCTGCATTTAATAAGAGCAACATCGGGGCATATTTAGCAGCGTCCTTGGGGTGCTTGGAAGTCAACAAGATGTCCATGAGAATGTAAACTGGCTGTAGAATCGTAGAGGGGAATACTAGAACTAAATGTGGGGGGAATGAGGGTTTCGCAGAGTGTGATGGGAACAAACATGATTAATACCATCCTCTACAAGCCCAGTGTGTGTGTAGGTGTGTGTGTGTCTGCTTGAGTGGAGCTAAAAAGGAAACTTACCAAATCCTAGCCAGAGGGTTGCAGGGCAAACACACAGTTAGAGGATGAAGGAGAAGACTCCATTTGCCTGTGCGTTTGTATACTTGGATGTATGCTTGTATTACAAATCCACGACAGTGCACTATAAGAATAAAAAAAAAAATATATATGTGGATTTGAGCATATACATTTGTGTGAATGTGTGCTTACACTCAAATTTGAACAAAAACATTACATGATGGTGTATTTTACCCATTGTCCTTGTATGGTTTTAAAATATGGAGCATACACAAATATCTTCCTACTTTTTACAGTGTAAACTGCACACTGTGACACTAAAGTGTTACTTTTTCTAGGATTGAAGGGACCGATGTTGTAACAGCTGCCCAGATAACAAAGTCATCACTTTTTAGAAAAGGAGAACCCTTATCGTCACTTTCTAAATGCCATGAAAATGAAATTCTGCGTGGTTGAGGAAATAAATGTAGTCCAAAATGTAGTTTTTGGAGTTATAATAGTTTATGTTTAACAACACATTTAGTCATAGACACAGCCATGTAGATTAAGGGCTATCTGGAGACTAATAACTCATCTAATACTTCAGGTGACTGCCAACCACTTTGATCATATTACATATTACATTTTTAATGTGTTTTAGTAGTATTACACTGTCACATAGGTCATAAAGAATACGCCAAATCCCATGAGAAACAATTATTAGCTAATGTAAAATACTCTGTGATAAGCAACCCAATGGAACCTCTGTGTATTTGGGATTCTCTGTGCATGTATGTCCGCCTGCCTCTTTGTTTTACCCTCTGTGGTTTCCCTGCAGCTACCTAGTGATGGAGCTGATGGATGCAAACCTCTGCCAGGTGATTCAGATGGAGCTGGACCACGAGAGGCTGTCCTACCTGCTCTACCAGATGCTGTGCGGAATCAAGCACCTACACTCCGCAGGCATCATACACAGGGCGAGTCTCACTAATATACCTTATATACTGTGTACCCTCAAAACGGCATGGATTAGCTCCAGATAGTAGGCCACACAATATACAGCTGTAAATTAACATTTTTTGATTTGTTGGATGTTTTGGCTTCAGAAATTTAGAGGAATCAGCAAATAATGAGGCTTCCATTAATGATATGTCGATAAAATTATTATTGGTATAAGCCAACTCAGTAGCAACAAACTGTCAATTTATAACAGATACAGTTTTTAAAAGTAAAGGTTTGGAGTTAAAGGAATAGTTTAACATTTTGGGAAATAGGCTTATTTAGTTTCTTAATGAGAGATGAGTTAGATGAGCAGATTGGACAATTATTTGCTTGGCTGCAGTGACTTCCTTCTTGTCCCAGGAAGTCACTGCTCCCAGCCAAGAAATAGTCAGGCCCATAACCCCTTGGAAAACAACAACCTGTCATTTTTACACTCTGTTTTTTTTTATTTTTATGGATTAAGCAAAGATTTTTTTTTCCGATTAACCTATTAATTGTTTTGGCTAAAGAATGCTAAAAAAATAGTGAAATAAGCCCATTATAATTTCCCACAGACCAAGGTCACTTCTTTGTATGTCTTCCTTTATTCAACCAACCGTCCAGAATCGTAAGATATTCAGTTTACTGTCATGTGTGACAAAGAAAAGCTTCAAATTCTACATTGGAGAAGCTAGATACCACTAATATTTAATATTTTTCCTTAAAAAAAATGACTAAAACGACAGATATACAAACACATTTACACACTCAGGTGCTCATATTCACCTTGAAACAACAGATACGGTATGACATACACACACACACACCCTGAAGCACCAGCAGCAATATACAAAGAATCCGTCTTGTATACACACACACACACACACACACTGACGGCACTCTGTCAATCCAATCACCCTCAGTGAAAGAAGCAGCAGTAGATTAGCAGAGCTCCTCTTGCTCTGCCAGCCAGAACTAATTGAGCCACGGGCAGAGCTAACAAGCCTCGCTCGCTTTGGCGTGGCTTGGCACGCAAATCTTTCATACGGTGAACAGATACAATATGAGTCATCGTCGCCGAAGATTATGCTCTCTTGTTTTTGTGGGCATTGTCTCTCCAATGTCTTTCCTGCCCATCAAGGCAGTCAAGCACAACTGACTCTACTCTAGTTTGATAGTCTCATTATCAGGAAGTGATGATACTGATTATGCTGAGGAGGAGTTGTACCTCCAATACTCTGAAGTTTTCCTGAGATGAGTGTTGTAATTTTTGCTAGTGAGCAGCCACTTTGACATTTTAGGCCGTGTCAGTGGGAGTTGTCATAGCAGTCATTGCATAAATCTCCAGAGCAAGTGTTGCTATGTAAATTACACTGAATACTAATTAGTCAACCCTGTCATGGCTGGCAAATGAGTTGTTGTGATAAATCAACTGGCAGATAGCCATTTGTATATTATAGCCATTGGCAATGAGCCTTGTTTATGACAGGATGCGGTTGGTGACAGTTGATAATGTCAGATTTGTTTGTTAGAATCAGCTTCAGAAGAGGGGAAAACACTTTCTCTACAAGTCAAACCATTTCAAAAGCTCTTTGTTTTGGTCATTCGACAGCAAAGTTAAGACACTTGTAAGGAGACTACCAGTGCCGAGGGTTGAGTTTCTTCCCATAGCTGTGAGGTGATTGACATGAAGCAGTGCAGTACATAACGCAGCACTCAGGGAAAAGCTAAATAAGATGAAAGTAAAATTTGGACCAAGATAAACAATGACCACACACCACAAAATAAAGTTTCAACCTGTAGGAAGCCCTGTTAGCTTCTATACATTCAGTCAAGCCAGGTTTGATAACAGGAAATGTATGCAAAAAAAGAAATAAAAGTACATCTCGTCAAGTTCCATCTCAGTCTAAATCAGGTTTTTAACTCTCAGTGTTGTATTTTCTGTCCAGGACCTGAAGCCCAGTAACATCGTAGTGAAGTCTGACTGTACTCTCAAGATCCTGGACTTTGGCCTGGCCAGGACGGCCGCCACTGGCCTCCTCATGACGCCCTACGTGGTCACCCGCTACTACCGCGCCCCTGAAGTCATCCTGGGCATGGGCTACCAGGCAAATGGTGAGTGGAGGAAGTGGCTTCTTGACAGCGACTGGCCAATGAGGAGCTGCTGCCTGGCCTGCTGCATGGCCCTTTTTGAGATGTTTCAACAGCACCTCACACACACAGACACACACACACACACACACACGCACACGCTCTCCCTCGCGCTCTCACACTCTCACTCACTCACTCACACACACACACACACACACACACACACACACACACACACACACACACACACACACACACACACACACACACACACACACACACACACACACCCACTCACTCTCCCTGTTCCTGCATAGGTCACACACAGGGGAAGCTGGCATGTGGGGCATCACTGCTTTGTGGGAAACTTTTTGTTAGGGGACTCCAGTGCCTAGCAGTGCTTTAGCATGTGTTTGATGTTTTATTAACAGGTTGCCTGCCCTGAGCTCAGTACAGCCTGGCAAAAAACCAAGCCAAAAAAAAAAATGGATACAGTAACTTGCATGCTTCAGCAGTTTCACTTGGCGCTCCTGCTGGGAACGTATCGCAGTTTACGGAAGATGGTCGTATGGAAAAAGTTCCGCATTTTGGGAAATATGCTTATTCACCGAGTGTTAGATGGGAAGATCGCTATCACTCTCATATCTGTCTGTTAGAAGCCAGAGCCAGGATAAAGTTAGCTTATCTTAGCATATAAACGAGTAGCAGAGGGAAACATCTAGCCTGGCTCAGTCCAAAGGTAACAGATGTGCCAGACAGAGCCAGGCTAGCTGTTTTCCCCCTGTTTCCAGTCTTTGTGCCAAGCTAAGTTAACCATGTCCTGGCTGTAGCTTTTGCATCTAGTGTACAGATGCAAGAGTGATATCAATCCAGCCATCTAATTCTTGGCAAGGAAGCTATCAAATGTATTTCCCAGAATATTTAACTATTCTTTTAATAGAGACCTGACTATTAACTTAGCAAATAGCTAGACGTATTAAGTTGAGATGCATAATAGCCATTTAAGCAAATCTCAATTTTTAGATTAAAAAAATTCCCCTCAGTACAGGCATCATATGCTCCGTAACAACAGAACGTTTTAATGCCAATGTTCTCTCATCCTTAGTCCCTTTGACCAAAAACATTGACACTAAATTTTCCTGCTGACTTGTTGCATTTTTTTGCTCATTCTCTTCTCCCTCCTTTTATGCTGCGCATATGTAGTGGATATTTGGGCTGTGGGCTGCATTATGGCAGAAATGGTTCGCCACAAAATCCTTTTTCCAGGAAGGGATTGTATCCTTGAGCTGCTTGCAGCAGTGTCTGGCATTACTTGTGAAACAAACAGCACAAACCATTATTTTTCATTAAGTGGATCGCACGGAGATCATATCCTGTAAGCAACTATAGAAATTCTATTTCTCGGATTTGCCTGACACCTCGACTTGCATCCACCCAACTGCTCTTCTTACAGATACACAAACTCACACGGCTCCCTCTTCACTCACCTTAGCAGCAGCACTGGTGACTCAAGCTCCATGGCAGTCACATGAAAAACCCAGAATAGAATTTAATAGTTTGCTCTTCCATAGCAGGAGAACTGAACTGCAAAAAAATACCCTCTACTATCCTCAAACTGCTTTCCATATGTCTTTGTAGAGGCCATAGCAGCAGTCACACAAAAAGAGGCCAAATATTGACAAATATTTGTGAAGCTCTCAGTCTGCAATGTCACACACGTGGGTTTGACAATAAAGCTCAAAAATAATAATTTCTGGCCTTATATTCCAGTTTAACTCCGACGACATGTATTGTAGTGAGGATACAGAGGGTGACCTCGAAAGTTCGATTCTCACTTCTTTAAAGTAATGATTTATTGCACCTGAAGTAGAAGGAATATTAAACATTTCCTCTTTGGATTGTAATAGTGCTTGTCCTACAGAAATATGCAGTATATGCAGTTAATGCTAGTCAAAAAGGATAATAATAATTTTCCTTAGCCTTGTGGGATGCTGACCCAGGTTTGAGAGTGCGCTCAACTGCATGCAGTTCATTTTTTGTCACGTATCACACACATCACCTGGCATGTACATCATGTTTTCTTTTTGTTTTTATTTTACCCTATTGTTCTTTTGATTTGTGTTTGTTTTTTTTTCGTACTTTCTTTTTCAGTCCTGCATGCTAATTCGGTGGTTGTCATTTCATTTTTTCAGTTGATGTCTGGTCTGTTGGCTGCATCATGGCTGAAATGGTCCGGGGTAGTGTGTTGTTTCCAGGCACTGATCGTATCCTTGAGTTGAACCTCCATCCAAACCCCCAAAATCTTGTCTCGTCCTTTGTCTGACATCTTGTTCATATCTTTGCACACAATGGGAGGCCAGGAGTCATTTGCAGCTAAAATGAAATATAACTATTGGTATTATTCTTGTGCTGCTACCACTGCTGCTCCTGTAAATAATCATTAGAGAGCAAACTTTCCGAGCTACTGTTAATGAGCGATGATGTAATCATTCTCAGTGTCGGCATTCATTCAGTAACTGAGTGGAGGAGAATACATCTTTTTTCATGGTAGAAATTTTTGACTCCTTGCAGCAGGTGAAGCACAAGTGTGATTAATAATGCTAATGATGCCTCCATTCCATTCAGGTGACCCAGTAAACCACACCAGTGAGCTAACCAAGCTCAGTACTAAGGACCTGAAACTGGTTAACCTACATGGAGTGCAGCCATCATTAAAGTAATTAGTTACACCAGTGGTTTTCCTACAATGACTTGTCAGAATGTCTTTCCCTCTTTGTGCATGAATGACCCCAATGTGAGTAGTTCTTTATCGTTTCGTTGGTGATACTGACCTAGTTATTTTTGCTTTGCATGTTTTCCTGAAACGTAAGTTTATTCGAACAGTTTGCTGCTTGGTGGTTCTCATTAATTAGTTAATTAGCATAGGGCACACTGCATTAAGGTTTTTTTTATTTTTGCTAATGTTGTCTGCGTGGTGTAACTGTTAGGACTGAGGTCTTTTGGTGTATATCAATATTTGGGAAACCTTTTTGTGCTCAGAGCCCCTAAAAAAGGAAGAGAGGATGTTTTTAGAGAGACAATGATGAAAATAACTCTGACTAGGAAAAATACTTTGTATGACCAAGGCCAATTGAACACAGGCTAGCTTGAAATGCTGAAACTTTAGCTTGCGCTACATTGAGGATTTACTTTAGCTAACATTGACTCGGTGATTTGGAAAACATAAGTCTAGTCTAACTCTATATTTGACTACCATTTTGTCATGAAAATTTTCATGCCATTTAATAGTGACAACATTCATTTGGTAATAGTATTATTGTATTGTATTCACTAATTCAGTTTTCAGCATAACTGGTCAACTCAGCTTTAAGCAGTTAATCAGGCTACTCCTAGCCTAACAGTCAGACTTAACTGCCATTTGTTTGTCCTCATTAATCAGTCTGACACTCTGTTAATGTCAGCTGTTTCTGTTATGGAGGGTTTTTCTCCCCTAAAAATTAGTAGTGAATCAGTAATCTTTCCCACAATAGTCATTTTCAGTTGATGTCTGGTCTGTTGGCTGCATCATGGCTGAAATGGTCCGGGGTAGTGTGTTGTTTCCAGGCACTGATCGTATCCTTGAGTTGAACCTCCATCCAAACCCCCAAAATCTTGTCTCGTCCTTTGTCTGACATCTTGTTCATATCTTTGCACACAATGGGAGGCCAGGAGTCATTTGCAGCTAAAATGAAATATAACTATTGGTATTATTCTTGTGCTGCTACCACTGCTGCTCCTGTAAATAATCATTAGAGAGCAAACTTTCCGAGCTACTGTTAATGAGCGATGATGTAATCATTCTCAGTGTCGGCATTCATTCAGTAACTGAGTGGAGGAGAATACATCTTTTTTCATGGTAGAAATTTTTGACTCCTTGCAGCAGGTGAAGCACAAGTGTGATTAATAATGCTAATGATGCCTCCATTCCATTCAGGTGACCCAGTAAACCACACCAGTGAGCTAACCAAGCTCAGTACTAAGGACCTGAAACTGGTTAACCTACATGGAGTGCAGCCATCATTAAAGTAATTAGTTACACCAGTGGTTTTCCTACAATGACTTGTCAGAATGTCTTTCCTTCTTTGTGCATGAATGACCCCAATGTGAGTAGTTCTTTATCGTTTTGTTGGTGATACTGACCTAGTTATTTTTGCTTTGCATGTTTTCCTGAAACGTAAGTTTATTCGAACAGTTTGCTGCTTGGTGGTTCTCATTAATGAGTTAATTAGCATAGGGCACACTGCATTAAGGGTTTTTTTATTTTTGCTAATGTTGTCTGCGTGGTGTAACTGTTAGGACTGAGGTCTTTTGGTGTATATCAATATTTGGGAAACCTTTTTGTGCTCAGAGCCCCTAAAAAAGGAAGAGAGGATGTTTTTAGAGAGACAATGATGAAAATAACTCTGACTAGGAAAAATACTTTGTATGACCAAGGCTAATTGAACACAGGCTAGCTTGAAATGCTGAAACTTTAGCTTGCGCTACATTGAGGATTTACTTTAGCTAACATTGACTCGGTGATTTGGAAAACATAAGTCTAGTCTAACTCTATATTTGACTACCATTTTGTCATGAAAATTTTCATGCCATTTAATAGTGACAACATTCATTTGGTAATAGTATTATTGTATTGTATTCACTAATTCAGTTTTCAGCATAACTGGTCAACTCAGCTTTAAGCAGTTAATCAGGCTACTCCTAGCCTAACAGTCAGACTTAACTGCCATTTGTTTGTCCTCATTAATCAGTCTGACACTCTGTTAATGTCAGCTGTTTCTGTTATGGAGGGTTTTTCTCCCCTAAAAATTAGTAGCGAATCAGTAATCTTTCCCACAATAGTCATTTTCAGTTGACTCAGAAACTGTGATAGTGATGCTAGGAACAGTTAGCTTTATGTTTTTCAGGTTGATCAAAGAAATTTTCCGATTTAAGAGTTGTTATTTCTGTAAGTCAATTTACAACAACCTGAATAGCTGCTTTGAGGTAATCCATGGTTGCTGCCTTGTTGTGGCAATTTGTCTGTTCTTGCTCTGGCATAGGAAGATAATCTCACCAACAAAGTTCTGACTGGCTTGGTTGTTTTTCCAACCAGGTTAGGCTTCTCCTTGTTGTTCATTCATTGTTAAAGGATGAACAAAGATGTGAACAAGAATCTCTGTGTGTCCTCCAGGTAGGTCTGTATATGTTACATCTGTGTTTGTGTGTTATTGTCCTCCAGAAAAAAAAACAGTTGCATACATATTTCCAGCATCTGGACTATTTAAGGTGAGCATCACCTGCCTCACCTAACATGTAGTATTGCACCGTACAGATGTTTGAAATAATTTTTGCAACACGTATGTTCGTAGTGTATGTGTCCCAAACAGTCCATCCTGACTGATATTCCACAGGTTTGAATACTCAAATACATGTAAACATATCACTCTCCAGACAGCCTTTCACAGACGTTTGTTTTGAGAAATTTACCCCAATTCATCCAATAAATCTAAATGCACCACTTTACAGCAGAGGTTACTATCTGCTGTTTCCCTAATCTTGACCCGTGCCCAGTAAAAGATCTGAAATTTTCTTTTTCAACACATTTACAGTTGCACAAGTGTTTTAGGAACAACTAAGAACAATATAGTACAAGACATAGCAACTCCAGCGAACTCTCTCTTTTATTATTTATCAGTTCGAAATATTCCTCAAAATGACACAGACCAACTCTGGAACGGCCACTCTTTTTGTCCAAACCCAGCCTAGGCCTTTTCTTAATACTTGAACCATAAGATATCGATCAGTGGAATAAGGTGATTGAGCAGCTGGGGACACCATCTCAGGAGTTCCTGATGAAACTCAACCAGTCTGTGAGGACTTACGTGGAGAACCGGCCACGGTATGCTGGCTACAGCTTCGAGAAGCTCTTCCCCGATGTCCTCTTTCCTGCAGACTCCGAACACAACAAACTGAAAGGTAAAGGCAGCGTTTCTCTTAATGCCCTTGTTGTGTAAATCATGTAAAGGCTTGCTGAAGCACAAGAAAATTGGTTTTGAGGTTATACATTTATTGCCTGCTAAGAGTTAAAGCCTTTTTGGTGCACACTTACTCTATTGCAGGTGCAGCGATTGTCCAGCCTGAAGGGGAACCATTTTTGGAAAATTTAAACTGCTATTTTATTGCTTACCAGAAGGTTCCAGGAATAATGAGGCAATCAGTGTTTTTAGAGCCATGAGTTTAATGCCACAATATGCTTCAATTTTACTGCTTAAAATTTGTACAAAAGACTAAAGCTGGCTCTTTTTGGCTAATGAAGAATTTATCATGGGTGACTTTTTAAATGGCTATTTTTGTAAATGGAGGATTAATATAATTGCTCCATGGTGGCTCAGTGAACACGTATCCATGCACTTAAAAAACAAAAACATGAACTTATCCTCCATATTGCATCCGTTTGTGTTGTAAAATGTCTTTGCAACCCTACAAACACACATAGAATCTGCTGACAGCAAAGCCCAAGTGACAGATAAATTTTCAGAGGCTGTCTTAGATTAAGCACTTATTACGGTAGCTGACAGTTCAGGAACAAGTTGTTTACTCTGAAGAGGAATTTACCTCCAGCATGTCTTCATGTGTAAATGGAGAGATGATGACAGGAACATTCAGAGCAAGCGCCTGCCGAACTGTTGTTGCAAGATGTCGCAAGAAAAAAGTACCTCATCCTTTTCTGTCCTCGTTAATTTACGCAGGCAGGAATATGTGACAGCAGTGTATTCTCCTGAAGTAGTCTGCTTAAACTGCATATTTTGTAGCTTTGATAGTCTTTTATAGGTGAAAAGGTAAGACTTAAAGGCACTGTGAAGTTTTTAACCACAAGTAGTGCTATAGAATAGTGTTTTTATGAGTGGGTCCCTGTCTTATTTTTATTGTACACAAGCATGCAAGATGTTAGGCGTAAATGATGCACAGAAAGCGTTTTAGTGGGATATACAGAATGTAAACATAACTTTGTTCACAAGAAAACTCCACAGTGCACCATTTTAAATAAACCATTTCTGTCTGGAAACCTGATTGTGTCAAATTCCCGTACCAGCTCGTGCACATACGTTCCAACCAATGAAACTGTTAGATTTTTGAACAGTTGTCATTCCTACCCAATTCCGTCAAATTAAACTGTCATTTCCTCCCTCTGATACTCAATTCATTTACTCTTCTGAGTGGTCCCTCCCTGTATTGTGCCCTACCTCAACATCCTGTTTCAACAGGGAATGCTTCACATTAACAAGGCCAGACACTCTCAACTGGAGCAAATCGCAGAATGGAAATCTGTTTAGTTGAAAGCTAAATATTTACCATTCTTAAGTCATTTTCTTCCGCATTTTCATTTCAGCAAGCCAAGCCCGAGACCTACTATCCAAGATGCTGGTAATCGATGCGTCAAAACGGATCTCAGTGGACGAGGCTCTCCAGCACCCATATATCAACGTGTGGTACGACCCAACTGAAGTGGAGGCGGTAAGTACTAGTATTTTCAATTATTAATACATTGAATTTATGCTCAAAAACTGAACTAACCTGCATTATCATGACCGTTTGGGCTTTGGAGTGTTGGTTGGACAAAACCAAGACATTTGAAGAATATGTGATGGGCAGTTTTCACCTTTTTCTGGCAAGTTAATAGACAAGCTACTAATTAATGAATTGAAAAAATAATAGGTTAATCGATAATGAAAAGAATGTTAGTGGCAGCCCTAGTTTGATCAGATTTGATTGACAGTTGCCTTGCAACATGAGCAAACAATCACTCAACTGTCGTCTGATTTTGACTCAAATGTTGCCAAATTCTGATTAGCTCAAAAACACCACCTTTACCCAGTTTTGTTCGTCGCGCTTTTATCATTTCTAACCACGTAAGTAGAAAGTAAAGCGATGTTGTGCTTCTGAATTGAAATTTGAGAAGAGCCTGTTGAAATTTGAGAAGAGCCCATAAGAAATAAAAACTCCATTTTAGGTCGGAGGACTACAAAGTGTAAAACTCTGTTGCCTCCTCTTTGTGAAAATGTTCTCTGCGTGCAAACTGTGTGTTTGTGCTGGGAAGTCCATGGTCCTCAGAAAGTCTGAAAATGTTTCTGAAGTTGAGACTTCATGTTTGGTGATAATCCCTTGGGCTCTTCGTGGAAACACAATGACTCAGCCAGAGCAAATTGATTTTGCCTGTGATCAAGCGGACTGGGAGATGAAGTGAATTGTTGCTTTCTTCCCTCCCCTCTCCTCTGTGGCATGAAAGGATTCCTCGGAAGTGACAGTTCAGCCTTGAAAAGTGCAGATTTGTATACAGAGTTTGCTCTGACACTGCACAAATATATCAGATCTCAGTTTGACTCTGAGGAGGACAGATTGCTCTATCTCACAACAGGCTTCGCTGTAGTTTATTCAAACTCTGTCAGTGCTATAAATTTGAATTCAGTAAGTTTAGTAAGAAGGTTTTGTGTGCACCAAAGCAGAAAAAAATCAGTTTTAAATGGGTTTAATGTGAGGAAGGTTTAGTGCAGCGGTTTTCTATCTCGTTTCATCATTAGCTGAGCATGTAGGTTTTCAGGTTGAGCTGGGAGTTGCAGCAGCCAAGTTTCCCCTCTAGCTTGAGTCTTGCTCATCACAGTATTCAGCTGCTGTACTTTACAGGCTGACATAGTGAGGACTTAAAAGTTGAGGTATGGTAGTTGGACAGACTGATAAACCGTCTTTGTAATTCAAAGGTTACAAATTGCCACTATCATTATTCATGTCCTCTACAGTAAAGCAACAAACCAATATCTAGTCACTGATTGAAAAGAGAAGCAGATAATGGGTAAGATGTAAATAATTTTGTGTGAACGTAGGGTGGTTGAGTGGTTAGATAGTCCTATGACTTAAATCACATGAGTATAATACCAATTAATAGCCAGTATTAGTTGGGTAAAATTGATAAGGTGAACGGTCGATTAGTTGATTGACAGAAAATAAATAGTCAGCTATTTAGAAAATCGAATAATCGTTTATCATTTTCAAATCAAAATGCCAAACATTTGCTGATTCCAAATTTTTCAAATGTGATGCTTTTCTTTTTTATACATGATATTAAACTGAATAATTTTTGGGTTTTGGACTGTTGATCAGATAGGAGAAGACATTACCTCAGGCTGTGGGAAATTCTAACAAGCTATTTATCTATCTATCTATCTAACAATCTTCTGATGTTTTAAAGACAAATCGAAAAACAAGAAAATAATGGGCAGTTTAATCAATAATGAAAATAGTTGTTAGCTGCAGGCCTAAAAAAAAAACTCGCTCGATCACACAAGTAAAAGTTAAGTAATATTCTGTTGGAATGTAAGGTATATTTTTTCTTGAAATATTTTAGGATTGTTACTTTGCTCTCTTTGAGGCCAAAGAAAATATACCTCACTGTGATGTTTGTGGACTTCATGCTCAGAATGAACATCTGGTAAGAGGACAGAAATATAGAAAATATATGTCTGTCTGTCTTCTCGCAGCCACCGCCAGTGATCACAGACAAGCAGCTGGATGAGAGAGAGCACACAGTGGAGGATTGGAAAGGTAGGAAAGATCCTCTCCGATAAGCTGCCGTAAGTGCTTAGCTTTTTGCTGTCGCATAAGGTTGGTCTATCTTTGCGCTTTGCAGCCTGTGGGACATTTAATCTTCATTCTCAAACCTGAATGTTCCTCTGCATAGTCTGTCTGAATTCATAAGTGTACTAATGTACATCTCTTCTTGGTTTCCTGTTGTCACTGCCTGAAACACGGAAATTATATAACTGATTATCTGCATCCAAATCTTTGCTCTTGTGTGAAATAAAATTTTACACTATAAGGTATCATTCTGTGCTATTTTCAAATAACGAAACTATCCAGCTGTGATGAATAAAAACAGATTGAGTATCCGAAGTCGGTAAAAGACAAAAGTGACCCAATTTTGGCTTAAAAAAAACTGGTGAAAATGAAGAGTTTAGTCCACACACACACACACACTGGCGGAGGACATACATGTATCATCCCATGTCTCTTTCCTTAGAATTAATTATCCTTTAAAAATGGGCATGCATTTTATTTTGCCAGATAAGAGTAAAACGGATAAACTTTAATATTCAAATAACACCATATTAAAGATTTTATGTTTGCGAGCCCAGCTTTCTTGGGATAAACATCTATTTAGGAGATAGGTTTTAAAAATTAGATATAGCATAAGCATTCCTATATTACCACACAATATGATTTGTACCATTATACTCTTCCCTTTTACAGTTTAAGATTTAGATTGAGGCTGATAAAATGCTAAAGATTTCAAAGCAGTCATACCTCTGTTTTTTCTCATCTCCACACTGAACCAAATGATTGTACTTTGTTTTTTTTTCAGAGTTGATATATAAAGAAGTGTTGGATTGGGAAGAAAGGACAAAGAATGGCGTCATCAGGGGACAGTCAGCGTCCATAGGTTAGTGGAGTTTGTTGTGTGTTTGCGTGTGAGACTGCTTGTTTAAGTTAGCTTTTACCTCTCAGAGATGGAAAATTGACCAAGATTGCGCTGCACAACACATCTATGCACATAGACTCGCAGAGCACAATGTTAGGAAACACCATACTAATACCAGGCAGGGCCTCCCTTTGCTCTCAAAACCGCCTCAGTTCTTCGTGGCGTTGATTCCACAAGATGTTGGAAACTTTCCTTTGAGATTCTGCTCCGTGTTGACATAATGGCATCACATCATTTCTCAGATGATCATATCATCAGATTTGTGAGCTGCATGTTCTTGCTGCCAATCTCCTTCCACTACATCCCAGAGGTGTTCTACTGGATTCGGATCTGGTGACTGGGGAGGCCACTGAAGTAAACTCAACTTGTGTTATGTTCATGAAACCAGTGGCCTTTTGCTTTGTGACCTGGTGCATTATCATGCTGGAAGTAGCCATTAGAAGATGGTAAACTGTGGCCACAAAGGGATGAACATGGTCAGCAACAATACTCAGATAGGCTGCGGCATTCAGACCACGACTGATTGTTATTAAAGGGCCCAAGGTGAGCCAAGAAAGAATCCCCCACACCATTACACCACCACCACCAGCCTGGGCTGTTGACAAAAGGCAGGTTGGATCCATTGATTCATGCTGTTGATGCCAAAACCTCACCCGACCATCTGTGTGCCTCAGCAGTAATCCAGATTCATCAGACCAGGCTACGTTTTTCCAGTCTTCAACTGTCCAGTTTTGGTGAGCCTGTGCCCACTGCAGCCTCAGATTTCTGTTCTTGGCTGACAGGAGTGGAACCAGATGTGGTCTGCTGCTGTTGTAGCTCATCACTCCCAGCTTCGATGTGTTGCTCATTCTGAGATGCGGTTATCTGAGTAGCCTTTCTGTCAGCCCCGCTGGATGGTTTCAACCCATTCTAGGAGATCCTCAAACCAGCCAGTCTGACACCAACAACCATGCCACAGTCAAAGTCACTGAGATCACATTAATTGTTTGATGCAGCTCCTGAACTGTATCTGCATGAGATTATGTTATGCACTGCTGCCACATGATTGGCTGAGTGGACCACTGCATGAATAAGCTGCTGTACAGCTGTTCCTAATAAAGTGCTCAGCAAGTGGAGACTGTGTATATCAAAGGCCTGCAACTGTGCAGTTATAGTTCTGCATTGCACATGATTATAATTTTTCTGTCGAGGTAAAGACATTTTCTCTTGAGCTCATCTTTGTATGAACATGCTTAATTTCAGCAATTCCTCTAATGGAATCACAGTGTGTGTGTGCAGGAGAGTGACTGAACAAGCACACTGATTTGTCTAGTTAGACACTTGTTGCATGTTCTCTAATTCCCCTGCTTAGGGTTTGGCCTAAATCCACAAATAACACAGGATTATGAAGAAGAATAGGAATAATAAATTTGCTGCAATGCATTTATCCACCATGTAACGTGACAGTAGTACTGCTCTTTTTGAACGTTAGACAGGAATCAATCCATTATATTGCACAATAAAACTGGCTCTGATCTTTGTGTTTCCCAAGTCCTCAGAGCGTCTGGCTGTGTTCATTTTCCTCTCAGTACTTTTTTGTTGTGTAAAAACAGTGTAGAAGGCTGTGATCAAATGTGTCATCTTTTAAATAAAACTTGCCATTTTTAGCAAAAACTTAATATCTGATATGATATTGAGGAGCGACATTAATACAAAAATTATTTTTTTTCCCCCATCCAGAATTAATATAATTTCTCCTGCATTCCTGTAGATGAAGAAGGGATAGAATGATGGTATGAGTTACTCACTGCTAATGATATTATTGCATTGATAGGAGTTCATATGTAGATACTATGGTCAGAAACACAAGCCAGCTGGCAGTTTGTCAGGCAGAAAAAAAACAGCAGCACAAGGGGCCATGCAATAAAACCATTGTAAGCTACTTACAACATATCTAATATTTAATATTACTCTTTTTCTCATGGAACTGTTCAGCAAACAAAACACTCCTTGCCATTTTCTCTTCTTTCCTTGTTGTATTAGTTATATCTAAAACTTACAAAACAAGTAACATTACAACTTGGATTAGACTGTGAAACTTGGCCAAAGTATCATTGAATACAGTGTAAACGAGCCCCATCTCACCAGAATTACGCAGATTTCCTAGCTCAACTACAGTCACACAATAACATACGATGGCTGACCACAGGCCTTCTCCTGTTTCTCATAGCACAGGTGCAGCAGTGAGCAACAGCCACCACCAGCACCACCAGCACCACCCCTCCACATCCTCCTCCGCCTCCGCCAATGATGTCTCCTCTATGTCCACTGACCCGACCCTGACGGAAACCGACAGCAGCCTGGAGACGGCCGGCTCCACCGCTGTTGCCGCCGCCGCCACCGACGCTGCTGCCACGGCCACCGGCCCCCTGGGCTGCTGCAGATGACTATCATCTAAACCTCCTCCTGGTCCTGGTCCTGGTCCTGGTCCTGGTCCTGGGCTGGGCTGGGCCACACCTCCTGGTCCCCCCGGAGACCACCAGCCTGACACTGGCTCTTGGCCCCGCCCCCTGCATCTGCCTCCTCCCACCTCTTCTCTGTGCTTGTCCTCTGTAGTGTAGCGATTAGCAAGCTAGCTTTTTGAGAAATATTTCTGAAAGGACAGATCTTTTTTCTTTTTTTTTTTTTTCTTTTTTTTTTTTTCTTTTCCTTTTTTTATGAAAGTTATAGTCTTTTTTTTTTTAAATTAGGATTTCTTTTCATTTGAGTCCTGGCTGTAATTTATTGTGGCATTTCTTAATTTTTCAGAAACCTAAGATGATAAGAGAATTTTTATGATTTCACTATTTTCCGGTTTGTATTAACCGACAGTGAGAATTTAAAGAAATATCTGTAAAATGTTAATGTGATCTATTTTTCTTTTGAAAGTCATTTGTTTCCACTTGCTTTTACAACTTGCCATATAAATGTAGATTGACTTTGTACAGATTTTATGGTAGATGTAGTTTTATCTTCTATATGAGTTTGCAGTGAGCCATTGAAACATAATTTAATTGAAAAATGTATGCTCTTAGTACTCCCCTTACCTGTTTTATTTCACATTATATGGATATTGTTATAATACATATGACATATCCATTTATTTCAACTGAGGTCATTTAGATTTATTTGTAAAATTTTTTCTTTTTTTTTTTCTTGTGAGTCACTACTACAGCCTACATTGTAAATTTCAACTTAAAGAAAGCTTTATAATTTGCTCATTCTTCACTTCCTGTTCAGTCCAAATTTCAAATTACTGAGAATTTCTTTCACCATATGATTAATTTTACGATCTACACTTAAGCTATGGGATTGGTAATGGCAAAGTGAGTTCCTGCAAGATAACCTGCGTTTTGACGACTGTCTCATGTATTTTTAAAGTACCTCTTCTCCTGTCTGCAACAGGCAGTATGACATTATGGAACTGGAGTGGTGTTATTGCTTTGGAGGACTGACTGCACAGAGCTCTTTCACATTTTCCTCGGCTTGCTTTGACAGTGATGTATTGCTAACAGTTCAGGACTTTAGAATGTTTTTTTGTCGTGCTTCGGGAGGTTTTTCAAGACGTAGAGTTGTGTGAGGTTATAAAATTGGTGAAGGTGTAAGTAGAATGTGCTTCTGTCAAGTAGGGAATTGTGATATTGAGAACGCATGTGAACGTGTTGATATTCGGTGTCTCAGAGGGATAGCGATTCTGTAGCCTGATGGAAAACTGTGGAAAGATGTCTGCTTCCTACTATCAGATCCTGTTATTAGTAATGTACTCTTGTGAATTTGGAAATTTGAAAGTGATTTTTTTTTTTTTTTTTTTTTTTTCTTCTCTTTCTTCTAAAAGTTGGCCAAACACTTTGCGCACCAGACTTGCCTGCAAAAAGAACCTAAACCTTAGCATGTCAAACAGCAGCACAAACAAGCCGAGTCAAAAGAGAGAAATTATTGTTACTGTATGCAATAATAGTGCCCTTTTTAAGTTTTTCTGATTTGTTTTGAAAGGAAAAGTGCCTGTTGTTTGTCATTCATTCCTGAGTACATAGGAGGAAATGTATTCATTAGATGTAGGTTTTTATGGCGTCTGGATAAAAGCAGCAGTGTCCATATCAAACCAATAATGTATGATGGGGTTGTAGTTCTCACAAATGTATTGTATATTTTTCTACTTGTTTTGATTTTGACCCTTGGGTGGGAGACTGTGGTGTCTTGCAGGGTAAGAAAGTGATGATGTATGCGGTGAGATGCTTAAGCATGTATTTGAGTCATTTCCGAAGAAAAGGCAGTTTTATCAAGGTCTTTCATCAAAGTAAAAAGAAGTATTTCTTTGCAGTGACAGCAACCGAAATATAGGTTAGTAACAGTTTTTCGGCTTTTTTTGAGTACTAATTCAATGTGATGATTGTAAAGGAGAAATGAACTGAAAAGTGAAGTTTAGCAAACTAAATGACTGAACTCTGCGTTACTGTCAGTATTCTGTGAATGGTTTTGGATGTTTACGGTTAAAAGGCAAATTGATGCTTTAGTCACAAACACATTTCTGAGAGGCAGAGCCAAACAACCACAGTGTTTCTGGCTAATTCATTTTTAAATGACTAACTGAAAAGTTTGAACTAGCTGTGTAAGCTTGAATCTATCAAGGCAAGTTGTTTATTGACCTTTTGAAGATCATGACCATCATGGTCATAAATGAATAAAACAAAGGAGTTAATGGTGTTTCTATTTCAGCTTTTGCACCAGCTGTGGCGGTTTCAAGCAGCCATTCTGCCTGCTAGAAATGTTTGCATAATTAAACCTCCTTTCTGCAAGAGGCAGCGTCTGGATGTATTGTACTCTGTCACAGATCAGGAGCAGGTGTTGTGGATGTAGACAGCAGAGGCTTAAACATCACTGTGCGTCTGTCTAGAACCTGTCCTGGTCTTCGACATGGACATTTATCTAGTAAGCTCAAAGCAAAGTGGCAAAAAAGGTTGTCTTTAGACTGTGGCATACGCTGCAGCCCTGTGCTGTGCTGTGCTGTGCTGTGCTGTGCTCTGCTTAGGCTCAACTTGTTATTGTCTGCCAACTATGGAGGGCTAAACACAGACGTAACCATTCATTTACCTGCGTGATTTCTCAAATACTGCCACACTACGGCTCATTCTCTGTTTGAAGTTTTGGACTTGCACCAGCTATTCGTTTAATCCATTGCCAAGTGTGTGTGTGTGTCCTTCCTAAGTTCTTAGCAACAACTTGCTTGTTTCAAACTAGTAATTTACAAAATTGGGTTGCACCATTACAACTTGAAGAACGTCTTCGCTAGTAAATGCCTGAGGAATGGGTAAACTGGCTGCCAAAAATGATCTGTAGCTCTGTCAAGTCGAAATCAGTCAACTATGTAAACTGGAATTGTGTCATCACAGGCTGTAACATAACTTCCAACGACCGTTTTAGTAGGCCTAACAATGTATGACATTGCCAGTCCTTTGTAAATGTCGGTATTACTAGGTTTTATTTTTATGTGCATAAGGAAGTATGCATGTTTCAGAATTAACAGTTTAGAATAAGTGCAAAATACCTCTAACCTGATTAGTTTTATTTGGTCACTTAGTCTAACATTATGAGCATAATGTTTTTTTAATGATTTGGGGTATAGTATATTGTTGCGTTTTGTAGAATTTTTTTCAATTTCAAAAACTTCTCAGTTTACATCATTATTAAAAGCATTTTATCAAGTGTGCGGCAGGAGCGTCAACCATATTGCATTACCTCTTATACTCTTCCGTGTTAACGGGTAATATACTGTATATAACGCAAACAAACGTTAGCTTTGTCAGTTAGCTACACAGCAGTCACGCCTGGCAAGTACTGGGTGTAAATATGTAGTAACAACTTAACTCCACATAAGAGCTGGTTTGTGTGGTGCACCCATTTTAATTTTGTGATGCATAAATCTTCATTTTGTTAAACCCGTTATACGTTATAACTAGACTAAGTTTGAACCTGCGAACAGCTGGTGCAATGGCTCCCGCTGTCTTTTCAGTGACCGGAAATGGAAAAAGAATGGTTTGGTAGTTATTGAGCATCAAGGGTTTGCTAGCAAGGTATAGAGTTATCAGCTGCAGAGCCTTATTAATACAGTACAACAGTCTGCAGTCAGTTATTGTAGATTACAAAGGCATAAAATGAAACTGTCCAGTAGTAAATGTGCAGTGGTATTTTGACAGACAAGGAGTAAAAACTAGGACTTGAACAGTGTCACATCTGTAAGAAGGCAGCAATAGCGGGGATTAAAATGGCGACACGTATCCGTTTGTCATATTAGCTAAAGAGAATCAATCAGAAAAAAAACACTTTGATGTCTAAAGTGCTCTTAATTTTCTAGCCCAACATTAGGGGCTTTAATTTGAGTTTTTTGATTTTCTTCTTTTTCTTCTTGGGTTGTTGTTGCTTTTTTTTTTTTTTTTTTATTACTACATCTCTCCAAACTGTCATTCTGATTTAAGTCGGCTTTGATGAACTACCTCACGCTGAATTTCTGCCAGTTCTTGCATATATTTAGTCGCCTGCAGAATTAGCTATCGAAGACGTGTGAATAACAGATTCCATTATTTATTTATTTGAAAGTGTACTATTTGTCGGTTTCAACAGACTTCTAGTTTTGTACATTATGTATACTTCACCTAGAAGTGAGAGAATTGATTTATGTATTTTTTGTTTTTTTTTTTTGTTTGTTTGTTTTGTTTTTAAACTAAATGTGCAATACCTTCAGCAAACTGTGCTAGTAGTATGTGATGGGCCTAGCCTTTGTTAGCTGTCTCCTGAAGGTAAAGAAAATGTTTGGTACTGTCAATCCATGTTTTCCTTTTTTTTATGAATAAGATCAGTTTTTATTTCTGTGACTTGTTTATAGTCATAATGTTACGTAATCAGTCTTACCCACCAAACAAATCTGTCACCTAGTGTTTGAATTAGAGACCGGAAGTTCTTTCAGTCACAACATGGCTGACAGATTTTCATTTGGGGCGTGGTAAGGACAATTATGTTAATAAACACAAAAAAGATGAGTAAATACCTACAAGAAATCATTATATGTATGGTGCTGGTTTGTAATGTTTGCTAGTGAATCCAGCCATGCAAGTAGTTTTAAGAATTCCTGGATCTGCGCGTCCCTAAAACCGCAACCAACAAAGAAGTGCACTACTAGAATACACGCACTGGGATCTGATGATGCCACCTCTTAAAAAAAAAAAAATATTAAAAAATAACAAAAACATGTACTGCAAATAAAAGAATTACACTTTGTTTTGTGGTTGTATGTCGTCTTTCTGTAGTAACAAGTTGCCAAACATTCAGTACAGTAACCTTGCATTTTGGTGGCCCCAAGTACCAGAGCATAAGTATCTGGACAGTTACACATTTTTTGTTTTTCCTGTGTGCACCTGCTTTTTCAGTGTACCCAACTGTTGACTTTGGCAAACCAACTACTTTTGATATCTCTCCGACAGATTTTTTGCTTTCTTTGAGCCTCATGATTATCTGCCTCACAGGCACGATCACCTCTTGACTCCCCATATTGACACACAACTCCACCTCAATCTAAATTGCGACTCTCGCTTAAATGCAGTATTCATTATTTTTATTTCAAACTGAATGTGCTGAAAAACAGAGCCTGAATAACAAATGTGTAACTGTCCAGACTTATGGTCTGGACTGCGTATCAGGCCGTGGCTACACAGGAAATACTTGTTAGTACAATCAGTACATTGTTGGTTTTAGCATTTTAATGGGATTTGTTGACAATAGGAAAAAATATAAAATGACCCAGCCTTATAGTTAAGTAATACCAGTGTTTGATGACCACCTGAATGTAAGGATCTGTTAATATACAGTGGGGTCCAAAGGTTTGACACCACTTAAGTGCCCACTGTAATTTGTTCATAATACTGTATATCACAATGATAGAAGTGACCACCCACAGTGTATTGTGGAATACTTCTCGGCTACATTTTGAAGGAGCCTTTAAAAAGATCTTGGTCAGTATGTTTTTTTAATAGTCTGCAATATGGCACTGTGTTTTCTGCCTCTGTCACCTTATATTTTACTAATGTCTATTTCAACAGTAGTCACATTTCGGTGAAATGAAAACACAGACATGTTTGACAGATTCGATCAAATACACCAAGTTCACTAAGGTCTTACAGACTATCTTTGTCACCTTTATTCCCATACATGTCCATTACAATAGTGGAGATCCATAATAAATAAGCACCATAGATGATCAGCAGAGAAATAAGAAACACTCAGCCTTAATCATGTGACAATACATAGGAGGAAAATAAATGTCTCTGTTGGAATCAAAGATCCTGCTATAGATTTAGACCATCATATTGTGGACTGTGGTAGTGGAAGTTCATAGGCACAAAGCCTTAAAAGACAATTACTGTGTAAACCTGTGCATTTAAAGAGGGTAATGTAATAACATCCGTTTTATGCTTCTTTATAAAATATCAAAAAAGAAAAATACAGTCACTTTGTCCAACCAAAAGCACACTTTCACTTATAATACCGTTTATTATATTATACTTTTTGTAGTGCCCTTTAAGTACCAAGTGTCATTTAAACCCCATGTGGACATTCTTCTGAATGGTGATAAGATGCTAAAAAAGACATTTTCAGCAATGTACCCACATGCAAATCTCAAAAAAAAAACCATATCTGCAAATCTTCATTTTGGAAACATAAAATCAATAATCCAGTGGACCAGATCTATAAAGCACATCACAGCTACCTGATGTGATGTGGGTCTGTGTGATGCATCCCATAATACATCCGATGTTCAGCATTGCCAAAAGCTGGAGTCAAAGAGGATTGGGGTCAGAAATGCACTTTGAAGAACTGGAGGAAGTTAATTTTTTTTTTCTAATTTTTTCCACTCTGTTAATCATTTCCATTTTTTTCCCACTGGGCTGGTTTCATCAACAACACATTACATTCACTACAAGTATACATTCTGAATTCAAATCTTCCATTCAATTCACAATTCACTTTCACAAGAATTGGCACCTTCTAGGGAGATCAAGCTATTCATCTTCAGCAGTTTGTTGCCATATTAAAAATTAAAAAAACAAAAACAAAAACCAACAACAATGCAGCCACTGTGCGTACTATGGGCCAATATATGCACTACATCTCTGGACAAGCAAGCAACACTACATTTTTTCTATTTAAAAACACTTCCCTGAAGGCACGACCAGGAAATTCCATTGTTTTTTTGAGGGCAGTGTTCAGCTTCATGTGCCAAAATCAACATGGCTTCCAGGCAGGCCGTTCTGATCTTTAGTGAGCGAACAGCTGAGGCGGTCCAGCTTTGGTATTTACTGTGTACCGTAAATGGTCTTCACCTATTGAGCCACATTGTCCTGTGTACGAGGCAGCATGCGCTTAGTTGAAAATGCTTGAATAACTGTTTTCGTTGTCCCTGTTGTATTATCTGTACATTAAAGGTATATTGACATCTGTGAGGTTAAGAGTGAACCGACGACTGAGGCTTTGCCATCAAATGGACATAGAAACCATGTAGATGGTGACGAGAGAGAGGCACTAGAAGGGCCTGAGGACAAAGAGGAGTGCAGAGGAAGTTATAGTAAAGGTCCCAGCTATTACTGCTTCGGTTTTTCTCTGCTACCAAAAGGAGTTATTTGGAAAATTTCGTTTTCTGAACCTGCTTTTGTGTTATGATATACAACTTGAACTCTATAGTAAAACAGCAAGAAGTGTCTGTAGTACAAATACGGGACGGGAGGATAAATAAACGTGGAACAACCTCTCCTAAAGCTACCACTGTTGTTAACCAAATTACAAAAAAACATATTTTTTGAAACTCTAATTAGTAGTGCCTAGCAATGCTAATAGCTTTGGTTTAATTTTAATTTCTGATGCTCACAGCATTAAAAAGAAAAAGAAAAACACATTCCCATTTTAAAAAAAATTACAATTTAGCCTCATCTTTTTTCAGAAACACTAAACCTGTTACTCTGGATAATTTACAGAACTCTTTTGTATCCTCAAATCCAGCAAAGCAATTTGCTAGCTAGCTACCACTACAGGCAAGTGAAAAAAAACTTTGTGTTTGTTGTAATTTGGGAAAACTCACCATACAGTTGAAGAAACAGTTCAACTGTCAGATGAGAAGATTGATACCATTCACATGTCTGTACGCTAAATATGAAGCTAGAGCCAGCTATCTTAGGTTAGCATAAAGACCATAACTTGTAGTTTTGATGTTGTAGATTTTGTAAGTTTTAAGCAAATGGGATATAACATGCTAATTAGTTAGCTGTAGAGGTGTTGCTAAGAAGATTCTTTTAACATTGAACAGAGCCAGGATAGCTCTTTTTCCCCGTGTCTCTGTCTTTGTTTTAAGCTAGGCTAACTGGCTGCTAGCTGTTGCCTCATGTTTGACGTACAGACGTCTAACTCGTGGCATAAAACTTGAATACGCATATTTCCCAAAATGTCTAACTATTCCTTGAAGATAAATATCAGATAGAGATAAATATCAGTCAGCTGTCTGCATTCAACATTAACGCCTCTAACAGGTCTTACAGTTTCAGCACGAAATCTATTCACTGAGTGTCCTTGAAAAGTAGTGGTTGAAGAAGTCAGTGCTCTCCAGTACAGAGAATGTCACAGAAATATCATTACGTTCCACCAGTCACATACGGGCATCCGAACTGTTAAAATACTGCCTTCAAAAGACGCACCTTGTTGACTTGTTGCAAAGAGTGTTATCACAGGAGTACTTTCTTAAAGTTCCATTTCACGCATTCGTAAGAAAGTCATAACGCCCGGTGCTTAATGGATATAATACTGACAAGGACCACACAGTCCGTCCCAGTTTGATATTTACTTCCTTCAAAATGTCCTCTATCATCTCCATATTTCAGTTTCCTTTGATCTTGTCCTGAATGAACACAAATATGGCCGGTTCCTTTATTTTCTTGTTTTTTTCTCTTCTTTTGCTGCACAGAGGAGGACGTTAAAAGACACTCAACCCCTGAAATATAAACCCTGATGACAGCCACAGTTTTGGCTACATTCAGATGAGTGCCCTTGACGTATCAAATGTCGCTAGTCCTTGCTCCCAGGGCCAGATCCCCCAGTGTGGAAAAGAAATCCTCCATCTCCTTCTCCAGGAGCCGGTTGCGGTTCTCTGCATCCTCTCTTGCCCGCTCGGAGTTTCGTAGTTTGATCTCCAGCATGCGTTGCTTTTTCCTTTCCTGCTCCATCTCTTGCTCCAAACGCTCCATCTGCGCACACAGAGCAGCACTGGACTCTTCCAGTCTGAGGAGATGTGGGACAACACAGACAGAGAAAAGAGGTCATTGACATCCACCTTTACGTTTTGGCTTAGTACGAAATGGTTTGGTAGCGTAAGGACAAAACTTAAAGCTGCACCAGGCAAGTTTATTTTCCCATATAGAAATCCTCTTACCTTTACTGGTATCCAACCATTCACATAGTTTTGGTTATGTTTCCCCTGGTTTAAAAATATCTAAATAGAAATTCTTTTGGGATACTCGCAGCATTGAAAGATTAAATAAATAAATAAAAAATCAAGTGTTTTTGTACAATTTTCATTGCAACTACCTTCTACTTTAAAACAATCACTACTACAGCTGTCCACACTGAGGTTTGTGCCTTATCTAGAGCAAAGGGTGGATATCTAAAAACCTGGGCAAAAAACTGCAATACTACACACCGCTTAAGTAAGTGAGAAAATACGTTTTGCTGTACATTTACAAATTGGCCGTGTAGAGCAATGTGGGCATTTACCAGGCAGAAAGGGTCTACTAAAAAGATGCCATTGAGTTGCATTATGGGAAAAGTTGGATCCAGTGTTTTTAGAGCTTGATCTTTCTATGAACCACAAGTCAGGATTTCTCAGTGTGCGCAGCACAGATTTTGATCTTTCTTTTAATAATCTATTTCTCACAAGTTTCCCAAATATATGGAAGTAGAGTATTAAATCGCTGGAGTATCCCTTTAAAGAACCCATGTCATAGTAACTTACTTTACCTATACAGCAAATACAGTGGTATACAGCAGTGCTGCCGTACCAATATCACTAAATAATAACATGGGACGGTTAAAAGAGAAAATTCACTCCACTGTGTTTGTATTGATATTTGTCTAGGGGGACAAATGAGCAATTGTTTAATTTGACTCTTTCATTTATTACACAATGAGCACCCCAAGAAAATCTACACACACATTGACAAAGTTTAGGAGATCCTAGTGCAGACTTACTTTTGTATCCTTGTCTCATAGGCAGTCTTCTGTTTTCTCAACTCGTCCTTCAGTCCTTCCACCAGACTGCTCAGCGTTAAATTTACCCCGTCGCCATCCTCAGACATGATAATAGACGGCACACCAGCTGCCATGGCCATGTTTCCATTCTCACTGCAGGCTGCACTGCTGCTGCACAGCTCCATGGCCTCGCAACTGTCCTGCTCAGAGCTAGGGTCTGTCATCATCCCTCCATCCCTCTCCCTGAGGCTCTCCATCCACTCCCCCTTTTCCCCACTTTCCCCCACGACTCCACAGTTCTGGTTCGCTGAAGGCTCACTTCCGGAGTCAGGAACGGAGATCTCGCAGGAGGAGGTGGACCACGGTGTGCTGGATACACTTGGTACACTCCCCATGCTGGAGGAGGAGGTGACGTTGTCGTAGGTGGACAGTCTCTGTGAGGAGCCGGTGGAGTCGCGGTCGCGGGCAGATCGCTCGCCTGAAGAAGTGCGCCGGTGTCCCCTCAAGGAGGACAAACCATTCATCAGCCAGTTACCTCCACCACCACTTCCACCTCCACCACCTCCCCCACCAGAAGATACACTAGTTGTATCTGCCACGGAGCCACCGCTGCCGCTTTGCTTAGCTTGGGGTTGAGAACGCGGTGCTGAGGAGCTTTTGAATGAGTACTTCCAGGAAGGCATGGTCTTGGCTTGTTTACTCGGGCTGACCACCGTCTCTCCCTTCCCTGATGGAGATCCCATTTTTGATCCAGGGTTTGGGGTCGGGGTCTGGGTGGGTGTGACGGCTGCACACAGTTTGGCATCCAAAGACGAGGCACTGCTGTGGAGCTCTTGGTCGGGGTTAGAGACCGGGCAGCTCTGAAGGTCCTCCTCAGAGATCCAGGCTCCCAGGCTACGATGTTGAAGCTGATGCCCCTGGACAGGGAGTTCATCTTGGGGTATGGTGGGTCCCTCCTGGTCCCTCCCTGAGTACAAACGGTTGTGTTCCCTAATGAGGACTGTCATCAGGTGCTGGACCAGTGAGGTGCCTGGACAACATGGGGACCACATTCAAACAGGATACTATTTATGTACAAAGATTTTTTTTTAAGTTTTTGTCCTGCACATTCAGTATGTTTAATTTGTATCTTTGTCAATACTACTAGATGTAATGGGATGTTAATTAAAGTATCATTGCAGTATGGGAATTTTAGGTAGTTTGCAGACTTTTTACCATTAAGTCAGTGGATATTGTCCATACCTTCCATGATAGTGACTGGGTCCTCCATCTTGGGTCGAAGGATGTTTGGTCCAAATACTGTGGCAAGGTTCTGCACGCTCATCTTGTTCTCATTACAGTGGGACTGGACCTCATCAAGGAATCTAAAGCGAGATACAGAGTTAAATACTAGTGTAGAGGCAGTCCTCATTCTTGAAGACGTGATAACATTTGTTCCTGAATTCTCATGTGTTAAAACCAACCTTCAAACTGCAAAAACTGATTAAAAAAAAAATTACACATCTGTGAATATGTCAGTGCCCCTGTTCTTATCCCTTGGTGTGTATTTCAGATACACATCAACCGAAATGACACAGTGGACTTACTTGCATATGTACTTGAGGAGATTGTAGTTAGGTAGAGGTAGAGTTCTAACTTGTTTTCCAAGCTCCTGGACCCCCTGATAAAAGACAGATTGTAACAATTTCAGGCACATGATAATACACACACATACAGTGCATGCACATGCACACGCACACACACACACACACACACACACACACACACACACACACACACACACACACACACACACACAGGGGGTACACTGTACTGTACATACTTCCTCCTCATCTTTGGCCAAAAGCTGTGCACAGGTTAGAAAGTCTTCATATTTGGAGAAGGGAATGACTGGTTCAGGCAGCTCTCGCAGGTACAACTTCAGCAAGGATGCGACCGTGTGGACGTCTGTGTTACTGCAAGGGAGTACAGAAAAACGTTCTCTACTGGATGTTCTATCATTTAACTCTCAAAAAGCTGGGGTACCCTTGCAACACTCCCTTCTCTCTACCTGTCAAACAGAGGCTTGTCACCACAGTCAAAAGCCTCCTGCAGCTCTTTGACCAGGTTGGCCTGTCCTGGCATCCTAAAGAGACCCTCCTCATCCAGACCCCTCTCCCTGATGAAGTCCACACACTGTTCCACCAGCAGGGGTGCCAGCCGGGGGCCGAACTTCTTCTCATACTGCACCGTGTCCTCTAGACGCTGGCCAAATATCCCTGGGGAGAGATGGAGGAAACTGAAGTATCTTTGCAGTAGATGGTTTGATGGCTCAGCCCATTGATGCATCCACTGACAGCACTGGGTTATAGTAGGCTGTTACATATTCTGGAGCAGGTATAGAGATCTCAGAATTATACATTTTATACGCGCTGTTTTTCAACTCAGTAGCAACAACAGACCTTTAATGATGAAGCCGATACACAAATATTCAGTCTCTCTTAACTTCTAAGTGAGTTGGTTTGTCTCATTTGTGACATTATTGTTGAGACATTCAGGACACAACATTCAAAACATTACAATCAAATAGTATCAACTATCAGAGGTTGTAATTACTGTATTTATTTACTTCATCTTGACTTGAATCTTGAATCTTGAATCTGTGTGTGTGTCTCAAAGTCAAAGCAGTCTCATAGCAATCGTGTCACTTCAGAGCAACTAGAGCGATAATCCCATTAAGGCTCCTGGTCAAAAAAAAAAGAACCCTCTTATTTTGAATTGGCCATAAACGGAAGTAGGAACAGGTAAATATGCAGTCCTTCGTAATGAAGCCATTTTAAAGGTGTTAGGAAAAGGGATGGTTGAGCCTGGTGAGGTGGCTCATTCGTGCCCGTTGTTTGTTACCTGTTGACGGGCTGCAGCAGTCGCAGCTGGCTGACAGCTCGCAGTAATCCTGGTAATTCACCGAGCAGGGGCTGCACAGCAGCAGCGAGCGTTTCTCATACTTCCCAAGGCCACATTTCACCAGGATCATCCATTCCGGCTCAGGCATTTGACTCTGCTGGTAGATTAACCCTGCATTTACGAAGTCCTGTGTCGCAGACACGAGCTGCAGTCGAGGTAAAAAGGACGGAGGAGTGGAAGCAAACGGCAGCTGACGGACTAGAGGAATGTGACCAGCAGACGTGGGGGGGGGGGATCCAGTGTGCTGTGATCACAGTTCTGCCGTTAACGACGGGTCTCTAAATTTGCGACAGGTCTATTCTGGAACCCAGAACCGAGAGACCGTCACCCCCCACGCTGTGAATCTGAGAGGGGGGGTACCAGCGGATCCCGCGACAAAATGTTTTAAAATGCGTTGCATCTCTTAACAGGGGCTTAGATAGGATTCAGGGGCCCTAAGCTTCGTCCCACCCTCCTTTCATCGGTACCACAGCTGGACCAGAATTGATCATTCACTCAGTACAATTTAGTTGTAGTTTCCGACATTTTTAACTTGCATTAATTGACTTTTTTTTTTTCCAGTTGTAGTGGAAACACAACACTGACATGATCTGATATGGCGAACTCCATAGCAAACAGCCTGCTGTTTACGCATCCAACTGGAGCAACATTAGTATTGAGTTGCAGTTATCTTTCTGGCTACCTGGTGAATATAGTCCAATTTTAACTCTTCTTTTAGCTCTGTTTTTGGTCTCTACCAACTCCTGAGGGAATAATCTGGCTCTTTAGCTCCTAAATGCTCCACGATGTTCACCAGCTGGTCTCTAACTGTGTCTGTCTGTCATCTGTTTGGTGCAGGGCAGGTTATGTATGGACTTTGTGTTTTTGCAGCTTTTTCGCTGAAAACAGCTGTGTGCTGCAGGCAAAGAATGAAAGTAAGAACAGTAACGTAAATCAAAACCGTAGAGTTGCTGGCTGGAAAACCAAAAAACCAGGTGAAAATCACTATAAAGCTCCAGAGAGCTGCAGTTGAACAGTTTCAGCTATCTCCAATAATAATAATCAGTCAATCTTGATTATTGTTGCTTTAAAACCCAGAATAATTTGAAATAATACTATACAGTGTTTACAAATAAACACAATAATACCTTTTGGCCACTAGGGGCCAGAAGATCTCCAAAAGAAGCAAAGACCCATTGTCCTGACATGTTGTGTTGAAATGCAGTTGACGTAGCCCCTGTTTGGGCCTTTCATTTATTATATTTGCGGCAATGAGCTAAATCATCAGTTTTTTTGATAAGTAAATACCTGTAATTTTTCAAGAACCCAAAACGATGTTTTAGACATAAAATGTATATGTTAATGTATATATACTGTCATTTAGGGATTAACTCTTACCTTGGAGTTCTGTTTATTTATCAATTGATTGGTTGGCCAGCAGAAAATTTTACAGCTACTAATTTCAATAAAAAATATCAGACAGTTTTCTAAAATGTGATTTGATAGCTTTTTCTGTTTTATGTATTTTTCATAATAATATATTAAGCAATTTGAATACATCACTTTAAATTTGTGATGGAAAGAATTTGTGATGGAAATAGGCTGACTTTATAACATTTATTGATCAAAATGAAGGATGAAATATTAATCATCATTACTTGTAGCCATAGTAGTTGGTACCCATGCCCCCGCCCTGCCAGCAGAACTTCAACCTGGCTGATTAAAAATGAAGTTTAAATGAGACTAGTGACATCATACACTATATCATCTGTGTGTTATTCTACATTTATCCCCCTATTAATACACTGCTCCTTTGTAACCCAACACCATGCAGTTCAGCTGCTCCTTATGTCCCAGATCACACCCAGACAGGCCTGGTCATATTTCTGGCCTCTTGTCAAGTACACTAGTTAGACATCCAGACCGGAGCAGACAGGGTGAGAAATAACCACGGGCTCACCGCTGCATGGAGAGGAGGAAAAAAGAAAAAACAAAAACTCTTCTTTACTGCCTCACAGTTCAGAGGCTAACCTGCATTTCCAGTGGCAGTACATATATAAATATATATGTACTGAATGCTAATATGTACTGATATATATCAGTACATATATGCTGTGCTGATGCTCCATTCCGATCACTCATGAAGCTCACCTCAGTAAGCAGGCAGAAACCTAAAAGTAGCACACTGTCCCCTGGGATAGTTCGACAGAGAACTCTGATCACATTTCTTCAGTCAGATCCAGTAGTTTGTGACACCAGAGATAGAGACATCAGGGTAAGAATTAACTACAGGCTAAAGAAATGAGACACAGTAGGGTGGTAGGTGATACTTTGCATGACTGGGCTCATGTTTGTAATTTCTACAGTATGATGTAGACACACCAGGGAGATCTTTTCCTACTTCAGCAACAATATCTTGTTGGATGAAGTGCTGTAAAGAAGTACGAATACTTCCTGGTTAGGGCTTGGAGAGAACAGCCTCAGTCCAAGCTAGAGAATTGTTTAAATGATTACTGATGAGGATAATTGACTAATATAATCTCATCAGAACTGCTGCTTATCCTTTGAACCATACTGCGGAATCGTATCTTTCATTTCTCTAAAGAAGCAAAACTCTGGCTTTTCTTTTGTTGGCCTTGCTCTGCCTTTTATTACATGTTTCACTGTGTTTTGTTCATTTATGCATTTCCCTTCAGGAAATGAACTGTTGCTCATTTTTATGAGGTCAAATGTGTTCAAGGATGAGAATCTAGCCATGTTTTTAAAAGTGATCCTGTTTCTCATGTTTCAGTTCAAAGGTTTGGCTTTACCTCCTCCAAACGGCGCCCAGATGACCCGCCGTATGGCCTTGACCCAGTCATCCATGTCTGTCTGGGAGTTTGCCATGAGCAGGAAGGATTCATGGCTGATTGGTGCCCGGTCCTTCTCTCCTGTTCCACCTATGGGGACAAATGAGGGGGGAAAAGGAGACAAAAAGTAGAGGTAAGAACACCAGAGGCTGCAAATATTTATTTTTTCTCAAGTACAGTGGATTTGTGCCAGCTTTCTTTGTGAGCCAGCACTCATGGGGAACTGGGCTGTTTGGGCTGGTGCCCACAGGACCTCGAGAAAGGGTCCTCCTGGTGTATTTATTTCTTTTTTTCACAAAAAGACAGTGGGGAAAAAAGTATTAAAACACAGTAAAAACAGGCTGTGCAAAGGGGAGTATGAACCAACTGGCCTGTAAATTAGATTTGTGCACATCTTTTCGTGAGTATAATAAACATTTCATCTGTGGGTTGACGCCAGGTTAAAACCAAAGTGCTATAAGAGCTTCTTAACACTAGATGGCAAGATTGCTGCACTTTGAGAGCTCTGGATTTGTACTCTAACCCTCTTGTCCTGTAATTATGGCACCAGGAAGTCCAGTTCACATTCTCATGTAGGGCAGCTAGCTGACACTGTGAAGAGAGCAGCTTTTAGTGAGTGCAGAGGATAAGTGAGCCCCATCTCCTACATTTCTTTGAACTCATAAACATTAGCAAAGCTCACAGCTGCCAAACAAAACATTTTGGAGACACTGGAATTATAATGCATAATGAGAGATGTTCGGTTAAGACAAGAATGCTGGACATCTTTACTTTTTCTTTTGCAACAGCAAAAAAGTATGACACGTGATCAGCTGCTACATCAAAACCCCACTGACACAGTAGACAGTAAATATATAATCCACCAACTCTGTGTATATACTGTTTTCTTTCATACATTTACATAATCTGGAGAGAATGTCCTGTGTTGTCTGTTTGGCTGAGCCATTAGTGTTGGACGGTGTTGTTGCCACAGTCACAGTCACTGCTGTCACAGTCATTTAGCTGTGAGAAGGGAATCCAAATATAAACGGTGGTGCCATAAAGCTAAGTGCCATTGTCACCCAGCTTTGCAAACTCACACTGTCATGAGGAACAACACACTGCAGTCTGTCTTCACATGTGCTCCACTGTCTTGGAATACTGAACTGAGGATTTAGAATTGTTTGATATTTTGGCCCCAATAAAGTGTGTGCATGAATATGTACAATAAAATTTGAATGAGTCCTTTCATTTGTCCTCAGGAAAAGAGGTAAATGAAACAGGTGAATAAAGATATAGTGAGGCGACTCAGACATCAAGGAGCGTGGGCCCATCCAATACTTCCTCTTCAGTGAATCACAACCTGATAAGACACACACGCGCAGAGCCACTTAAAATCAGTCCCAAGATAGCAGACAGACACCAAAACCATTGGAACATCCAAGCTTGGATGGATGAGCATTACAAAGATCCCTTTTGGACCCAATTAAGATAACAGGGGCAGCAGGGTTTAAAGAGACACGTTAAACTGAGTTGTCCTCTCAAGTCCCAGTGATGAATTTGATTTTAGCTCTTTCACATGCCGATCAGATGGAGGTTGACATTTGAGTCTGTGAGGTGGCTGAATGTTTACAGCATGGGTGAATAAAGCTGCTGCGTTTTGAGTGTCTGTTTATTGAAGATATATTCCTGATAATTATAGCTTCGGTTCTTAAATGTCAGACGGCTCATAGACACTGTTGAATGGGAGATTAAGAGTGGAAAGGAGGGAGGAAGGAGGACAGGTAGTTCTTACGTTGCAAAGGAAGAGCCGTTTTCTTGCTGATACCACAGTTTGAGCTAATTAAATTGACAGTAAGGGGTGGGATTCATGTAGTCAGCATGAGAGAGTAGTCAGGGGAGGTAATGCACCCCTGACCATGTTGGAGGTCCTCAGTTCTTAAGCATAAGTAGTCTCACAAGACCAGTCATTGCTGTCCACCTTGTAATTTTAACAAAGATGAAATTTGTTAGTAAGCATTCAAAAACCATGAGTTTCTCTGCTCATGAACAGTGTTGGGCACGAAAAATGTATTTAATTACACCTTTTTCTCATTGAAGAAGTAATTATATATGTAACTGTTTGTTTGTTACCTACTTGACAAAATGCTTTGTTAGCAGCCAGCCTACATGTTGGAGCTTTTATAAGCATCAACAGCTAGCTTAACATTAGCCCCGACGACGCACTCTAAAAGTCCTGACCTCACAAGCAGCAGGATTCACATCCCTCCAGCTCTGACCAAAACCAGATGATTCCTGAATGTAGGTTTTCCAGTGGCTAATGTTAGCAAGTCAGCTAATAACACACAACATATACTGTTAATTAGCAAACTTTAGAGTAACCAGGAGGCTAATTTCTTTCAACTCAATCCCCTTTGCCAAGCTATCACGTCCGGGAACAGATATCAACCCTCCATAAAACCGGAATATTATAATATCAGACCAGATATCAACCCTCACCTCCCTCACAAAAATATCAGAGTAAGGTTGTGTTACTGGAATAAGTAATTGTAATTACTAAATTTCAAATTATAATCTGTTACTTTAATCGTGACTGGAAAAAAAGTAAACATATAACTGTAACATTACCCAACACTGTTGATGACTCATGGCAGTTGTTGTTGAACAATGAAAAAATAATATAGCTTTATTTTGAAAAACCTATTTAAAAATTATTGTAAGCATTTAGCACCCAACACAAACATAAGACAGAAATTCCTAGTATAAATGTTCAGCTTTTTAAACGGAGGCTAGTGGAACACAAGCTAGCCTGGAAATGAGGCTAGACTTTTGCTCTCTATTAGCTAACACAGGCTAGTAACCTTAAATATAAGCAAACTCTTTAAGCTAATGCTTTAGCTGATGCTTTTTCCACAGCAACTTGCTTAAAAGAATAGTCTGACAAAATACAATCAATACCACTCTCATACCATGGATTAAACAAACAAGATGCAGCATATTGATGAGCTTTAGAAGTGCTGGTAGGTGGATTTTCGGAGGGTCCATTCAAGCAGTACTGGCCTAACAAACAGTCATGCAGTTTATATTCTACATTATTGAGTGTGTTGGTGTGCCCTCTCCCTCAGGCTTCGTCCTTTATTAATAATGTGACTGATGACTGGGCTCTGTGAATTGGTTGACTTTATACGACCTCTGTGCTGCTTATTATTGGTATGTATGAGAGAGAGAGAGGGAGACAGATAGAGAGAAAGGTGGTGAACAAGTGAGTGAGTGAGAGAGACAGAGCGACAGAAAGAGAGAGAAAGAGAGAGAGAGAGAGAGAGAGACTGGAAGAAAATAGTGCATTAGTTACACAACCATCATGGAGGACCAGTCAGTGCAGCCAGTTCTACTGCCTGATACTTAGTATGCAGCCACTAATAACTACACGATGGTGAACATGTTCGGTGTCATACTAGGTCAGCTTTCCCTTTGTGTGTCTGAGAGAATTCAAATGTCGATGCTGCTACTGTGTTTCAGGATTTCTGCTCAGCGTGCTGAACCTTCCACTCATGATAGTCGAATACACACCATCTTATTTGACCATCATCTTACATGAATCGGTTATGTTAAGTATGACAAACTGTTTTAGCACATGTAGTTATATCATTGTCCAGATGGGATTAGTTTTGCAAGGCAATGTGATTATTGTATTAAAAGTTGTGCAAGGAAAAATAGGAAGGGGAGACAAAGAGTATGAAATCGTAAAAAAAAAACCTATGATAAACAATGGAAAATACACACACAATATTGGCCAGACTAAAGATACTCCGAGTGGGTGCAGGAATACTTAACTACAACACCAGACACACTACCGCATGACCTTGGAGCCACATTTAAGATCTAACCTCATGTTTGTCATCCAGCATGCACTGCTGTGGGTAAAACAAGCCGCCTCCACAATATTCTTACTGTAAGTGTGACACACAGCACAGTACACACTGAACCACAGCCATATTTTACTAGTAGTTGTGTGTAAGTGGTAATCATGCGAATAACTGCCAAATAAAGTAACTATTGGCTGTTTAAAAAGATTTTGATTGGATGACATCAATTTGGATGTCAGGATATAAGACTCTGAGACCAGAGCAGAAGGGGGAAGGAGAGACAGAAGTTCCCATGCTGCAATATACGTTTGTTTTTAAAAAAAAATATGAATAAAGCTAAACATAATAAAGTTGTTAGACAGGAATCGGCCAAACAAATGCTTGAGTTTTGTGTAGAATGTGCCACAACTCTTCCACTTGCGCATTCAAAGAGGTTGCAGACGTTCATAGATTACTAGCAAAACTTATTTTTCAGCAAAACTTTGCAGATAAAGTCACTCTGCTGCCTATCTGTGTCTTGCTGATCCATAGAAAATTTTAAAATACCTGATCTTCTAAGAGTAGATTTTATTCAAATGTGAAACAATTTTAATATAGGAAAAGGAGTCAGTACCTTAATACCGTGCAAAAAAAGCCATTAATAAGTTGTTGTTCTAAGCATACTGTAAATCCCATCAGTCTCAAAGGTTCTCAGGCACTCCACTTCAGTTTCTACTACACTTGTAAAAAATCTCCAGCATCTGTTTCCTGTTACCTTGGAGATGTTGTTTCTCCAGTCTGTCCGGCTTGCAGCAGACCGGCCCCATGTCTGAGTGAGCGACGCAGGCTGGAGCTGGGACTGGCTCTGGCCTAAAGCTGCAGCATGAAGAAGCGGCTTCTCCGCCAGCACAAAGACCGTCTGGAAGCAGATCAGTACGCAGGTAGCACTGACGGCCAGAACCTGCCAGTGAGGCATGCTCGATGCCAGCGGAAACAAAACCCGTCAAACGAGTCCCACTTCTTGCTCCTCACCCGTTTATTCTGTCCATTCATTCACTCTTCTCTTCCTGTCTCTCATTCAGCAGTGTGGGCAGCAGGTCCATTCCCTCAGCCCCCCTGGAGGGAAGCAAATCCCTGAGGAGGAGTGTAACAAGGCTCTGTGTCTCTCTCTCTGTCTCTCTCTCTCTCTCGCTCTGAGTGTGTGTGTATGTGTGCAGTAACTGGGAGATGGGCTGTCCTCCAATCTTTGCCAAACAAACTTGTATACACACACAGAGAGAATAGACAATGCCAATCAATCTCTGCAAGATACAAGCAGTACAGACTTTGGATTTTTCCTTCGGTGAGACAGGATTTAGGCTCATATAGATCTATATGCGCGCAACAATCAGTGACTTTTTAAATTTAGAAATCAGATTTTCTGCTTTTTATCACAGATTGCTATAGTATAACCCAAAAGTGATTCAACCTGTAACCAGTTCATGAAGACTTTCCTCAAAATACAAAATAACACTTGGTAACAACATGTCCAACGCCTTGTACACTCCAATCTCCATAGCTTCAGTTAAATCGATTAAAAAGCACAGACATAACTTTTCTAAATGTTAACCAGTCAAAAGCAGAAACTGTCTGAGGTTGTCATTGGTAATACGGTAAAAATCTTTACCTTTTCAATGGCTCCATCAAGCAGTGATGTTGGGGATAAACTAAAGAAACACTAGGTTGTTGGCAAAAGCATCAATAACTGCCATTGCTGAACATACAAAAAAATACTTTATGTGCCACCTATAAAACGTTTATCAACTGCAGGTTCCTGAAAAGCAATGACAGTCCTGCCTTGTCTGTCTGATTGGCAGGCGATAACAGGGAAGTGCCGAAACAACCCAAAAATGATCATTTAGCATCAAAGATAGAGACTGAATTAAATACTGAACCACAGTCTCTCATAATCTGACCTTTTTGATGCATTTTTGAAAGATTTTGAGATATATTTAGCACTAGGTATCTGCATTCTTCTTCATTCTTTAAATCCCAAGAGGTTCATATGTGATTTTGGTTTACTTTCCACAAGCAACTTCAGTGTTTACATTATACAGTACAGTCAGTGTACAGAGCATGACATTCTTGGAATTTTTTTTTATTTACAGTACTGTATGTTTATTATCCCACTAACCCATATTTAGAATGTATAATGGTTACCTGTGGGTGGTTCAAGCATGACTGTCAGTGTTTGTGTATACACTGAAAAAAATATTAGAAAGCCACTTTGTCTAATATCAACCTTCAAGCGGAACCAGTTTCTTATCGCACAGTAACAAAACATTCACCAGAAAGTAGAAATAGCTTGAAGAGAAGCTGTGTTTTGGAAAAGAGATAAATTATATGCGCTGTTTATACAGCGTTATCACATGACTGCTACTCTTTCCAGAGTTACTTATATACAGTGTAGATATGACAGTTGCAAATCCTAGAATGGTAAATGTAGGAAGAAACAATTGAAGATGCTAAAGTTTAGGGAAATTGAGCACACCAAGAAATTAATCAAAGTAATGGTCAGACACATTGGGAAATCTGTGTACTTGCTTAGAGTTAGGGATTGATACCACTCTCATGTCTGTCTGGTAAATTTGAAGCTTGAGCTAGCTTAGTTTAGCAGAAAGACTGGAAGCAAGGGGAAACAGCTATCCTTGCTCTGTCCAAAGTTAGAAAAAACCACACCCCTCTAAATTTTACTTATTAGCATTATATATCTGTTTTTTTTAATTCGAACACAAACTGAAACGTAAGCTACTGCTAGCTTTTTCCATCTGTTTCCAGTCTTTATGCTGGGCTAAACTAATTGCCTGCTGGGTCTGGCTTCGTATTTAGCTTACAGATATGAGAGGGGTACCAATCTTCTCATCAAATGCTCAGAAAGAAATTAGTGTATTTGCTCTAAATTTCTTTAATTTGTACACGAACCGAAATGTAAATTGCTACTAGCTGTTTCCTTCTGTTTCCAGTCGTTATGCTAGGCTAAAACAATCTGACTCTAGCTACATTTTTAGCATACAGACAGTGTAGGCTAAAGGTAACGGTGTGTTTTTGTGTTTCAGGTCAGAAAACAGCACTTTGAACTCTGATGCGGGTTTGTTGGTGTATCTTGGGAAAATGGCATTTCTGGGACATGCATGGACGGGATGCGAGTGAGCGGGCTAGCCCACAATAACAAATTAGCAGAAGCTGTCACGTTTGCACAGGCACAAGTGTGTTTTGTGTGTGTGCTGTTTTCCAGATGGCTTAATTGCTTCACACTACAACAACAGAGGGCTTACAGCCTTGAGTCAGCCATTAAATACAAAGAATATTTTAAAATATCCAATTATTTGCCCATTTCCTTCATGCCTAGAGGCTTTGAGACGAGCTCAATTCAGACTCAGGCACATGACTGTGGAATCGGCTTTGTTTGGGTGCCCTGCTCGCTCTGTCTGCAGTACATACTGATAAAAAAACATGGTGGGAGTCCAATTTTTAATTGCTTGTGTGCCTGAACTACTGCTGTTGTTTCACTCATATGCCAAGAGGAAATTAGAAGTAGTGGTGGGTTTAGTTTTGTGTTCCTTCTGCTTCCACTAAGCAAGGTGAAGAAAGATTCTGCAGGATAAAAGTACCCAAGGAGATTTTAATAGTGGCTATGACCTTGAGATCGTGCTCCCATAAGACGTGTACTGAATGATGATTTCATGTTTTTCAACTTCAGTTTATGAGAACGTGTCCCCAGTCTGCTTTAATGGTTTGTCATGGATAAAAAATGCACTGTTCATTGGAAACATTTAACACACACATTGTAGAGTGAGTGTGTGTGTATGTGTGTGTGTCAGGGGTTCAGCATCTTGTGGCTGCTATCTGTCTTGTATCTGCCTTTTGCAACAGGGTTGGGTACTTCATATCACCACAATAAAAATGGCCAATGGACTTGCCGGGTGGACTTACATGCACTAACACTCACATAGTCTAAGAAAAGCCAAGTCCATCAGTCAATTACATGACCGGGATGAACAGCCAAGGTCCCTGGGCTCTTTGGAAGGACAAGGCTACTATTACAGTGAACAAAGGAGTGAGAACGGAACGTGAGAGTAAGCCAGCAGCTGATTTATCAGCACTGATAGAAAAAACCAGCCTTCATCTCTGGGCTGGTTTGACCTCAAATTGAGGGTTTGTCAGTTTGGGAGTCCTAATAGATGTCCTCAGGTGTGTGGTTTTCTACCATTTGTGTGGTAGCAAAGGCAAAGCCACTACTGCTCATGACCCCCTGTTGCAGGCATATGCAATACACTACACATAAAATAGTGCAAGTTTCCAGCAGAGCAATTTGTTTCTCAGACCTTCTGAGCTTAACCAAATTTGATGGCATTGCCAAAAGTACACCAAAATGAACAATTCTTTGACAAGTCAAGGCCTTAGTGGGAAGTTAAGTAAAATGTTATCCTTTTAATCCATGCACAACTTAACCATAATAAAGATGAGATGGAATTAGGGCTGCAATTGAAGATTATTTTCATTATCGACAAATGTCCATCACAATTTCTTGAGCCCAAGGTGATACCATTGAACGTCTTGTTTTGTCTGACCAACGTTCTAAAACCCCAAAATATTAAATTTACTATAATGTAAAACCAAGAAAAGAAGCAAATTCTGTGATTTGAGAACCTATAACTTACATATTTTTGGCATTACTTAAACAATTAATCGATTGTGAAAATAGTTTATTTTCTGTCGATCGACTAATTGTTGCAGCTTTCGATGGAATCCTGACAAAGACGAACAAACCAAAATCCCACTGCTTGATTCTTGTATTTGTATACAAATAAAAACCTTAGTATATAGAACTATGAAGAGTTAAGGACACGAGTACTCGTGTACTCTTATCAGTGATGTCTGAGGTGTCCTTGAGTGTCAGTTTTTTTCGATGGCCAGCAGTAAAAACTACAGTGACAATGCTCTCCTCTGAGGAGCTAATGGTAGAATAAAAGAGTGGAAAGCATTGTGTAAAAGAGCAGCAGTGCTCATTGAGCTAATAGCTGATCAGTGTTTTGCCAGAGCAAGATTTTGTTTATGATTTCTTCTCCAGTCATTGCATCAGGTGATTTTTACCTGTAAGTCTCTCTGTCTGAAGCTGTATTGTTCAAACAAATTGGCTGCAGACATGACTGGACACCATAATGACTGTTTTAAGAACTGAAAGAAGCACTGTCCTCCTTGAAGCCTTACTTTTAACACAATATGAAGTCTAAAATCTCCAAGTCTATTCATTTCATACAAAAAGGGGAGAATAAAGCCTTCATCACTCTAAGCTGATTATAGACTACAGAAAGAGTAGAGCAACTCATGTGTTTCTCCCCCAGGAGCCAACAACATCAGATGTAGTGGGCATCAAGTTGTAACATGCAGGGATTGAAAAGAGGAAGAATGTAACATTTAATGGTCTTGGTAACTGGGTTTTTCTGAAACCCATCTCTCCTCATGTCACGCGTTTCTGCCGGCCTCCCCTGGCCTGCCTCTTACTCTCCGTCCTACCTGTCTCCTTACATCTTTCCCACCTGACAACTTTCCTCTCTAGCTGTCTGTATTTTTTATCTGCCTTTCCCTCCCTCCCACTTTTGCTCCCAGGGTGCAGGCCTGTCCGCAAGAAGCTGTAAGTTAGAAGCTCATTGGGGTTCACACCACTCTGCTGTGTTGACAGGTCATAAACAAAACACACAGAGACTTACAAGCCCGGCAGCCATTCTAAACACAAAGAGAGACCTCCAAGCAAACACTCACACAATGACAGAGTGATATAGAGAGCCAGAAGGTTGGACTATGTTAATACTTAGTATAGTCCATACTAACACTATACAGTTCTTACAATATATTGTTTTTTTAGTATATTCAACAAAGGGTTAAAAACAAACGCTAACAAAGACACAAATAATAAATCGATTGAGTAAAAAATGAAAATCCATGCAAGGTCAATCTCTTTGCCGCAGGCAAAGCCTCTGTATGTCTGCTGTGGGTACACCGTCCTGAGATGTACAGGCACAGAGTCAGCTCTGAATGATGGAGATGCCATTTTGATTTCTGTTTATTTTATGTTGCTCGTTGCAAGAACGGACTTTCACACTCCAGGAGCCAGGAATGCAATACTGGTACCAGACATGTCACCAGCTCTGAGGTCATGAGATGTGAGATTAAGAGATTGACCACTGTAGCAACTAATCTTTGGCTAATAGTGCTCCCTGCTGCCTGAATACTGAATAGCAACCAGAGAATGGAGGTAATTATGCTGCAGTTCTTCCTTTTCTGTTTAACACAGAGGAAGTTCAGACAAAAACGTGCACATTTGTCTACGGTCGATTTTAACCTTCAAGTTACACTCGGATGCATGTTGACATATCATTGGATTCAGTAACATTTTTAGCCACACTTTTAAGCCCTTTTTATGTACCAAATCAGCACGGAAATTGTGAGGTTTACATTGTGAGCCGGGGCTAGCTGCATAAAACTTAGAGCTTAGATTCACAAATAGAAATACGCCTATGCATCCCTTTTTGTCACAGTTATAAGCTGTGCATACACTTGGTTCCATTTGATAAATCACAATCATGGTTGAACTGGCTGCACATGCCCAAGCCTCATTTCGTGGACGAACTACAAGACTTTACACACAGGAGACCGCTGTTTGTTTCCTGTGTGAAACCGATGACCGTTCCATGACCGTTCCAGAACCTTTACCTGGTGTTCATTATTGTAACTATAATAATGAACAAAGGTCCTCTAACCTTAAGGGAGCACTAATTTTAACCCAAACCATGACTGTTCCACAACCTTAACCGCGTGTTTATTATTGTTACCATGACAATGAAGGTTCCCAAGCGCTTGGTGCTGGTACGCCTATATGGGTTGTGTTATTGTTACCATGACGATGAAGGTCCGGTACACCTGCCGCTTCTATTCTGATATTTTAAAAATCACTGTGTAGGCTGCAAAACAATCCATTATGTATAATCTAGGTGCAATGGACACAATGGACATGTAACAAATTTTACTCAGTGTTGAATGGGAAAAAGTAATCGGCCAATAGCAACCAGAAGAGCATAAATATTACTTGGAAGCCAAATGTGGATTTCTGAACTCACAAAGCTCATTTTAAGCAGTGTTTATAAAAAACAAAATCTGAATGAAATTACCGAAATGTAACCCAGCTGTTGATGTGATCTCCTAAATGTGATCTGTATCTGATCTGCGGCCACGGGCCCAAAGATTTCTAGCCTCTCTGTGAGACAGGATATTACATCCACTGTGGCTCGAGCAGTGAGCAGTGAAATCTGTGTTTGTAAGGTTGCAGGATATTTTGAGAGAACTGTGAGGTGAATCTGGGAGGAAGAGATGCTGGAGGTGGGGGAAGAGAACGAGCTGGTGGATCTTACCTGGTACAATCTCAAATAGATGTCTTCCTGGTTCATCTGGGTTAGCTGTGAGTTCATTCACCTGGCATCCCTGCAGAGGTATGCAGCCCTGAAAAAAGAGAAGCGGAGGTAATCAAATACTGAAATGGTACAGATATAACTTTGTTCTTCACTCACTTCCATGCTACGTATCTTCCTTCTTACAATCTTTCCTATGTTCCATCTGTCTTAATTTCTCTTCTCCCTCTCATCCTTTCTCTCTCACTTGTCCCCTTTCCTTCCTTCCTTCCCTGCTCCCTATCACTCCACTCTTAACCCCTCTGAAATTTTAAGCAACTACTCCTGTGACTGAACAGGGACCCACACAGATTATCAGAATACATTATCCAGATCAATACCTATTTAGCTCTGAGCACTGAGGCCAAGTGAGCTGTGAAGAGATGCCAGCGTCTGTAGGTCGGCCCCGTTAATCTGCACACTGGCATCCTCCATCAAACGGGGATAGGAGTCTGCCAAACCGCCTCAACTGGAGGGCCGGGCTGTTGCCAGCATTAGTCGCTAGGCAACAAATGGAAGGGGTGGGAGCTGTGGATGGATGGAGCACAGGGGAAGGGCAGGAATTCGGGGGGGGGGGGGTTGCTCCCGAGGGTGCTATGTGCTCGGAATCACGCTGGTGGCTGGCTGGGGATGAATGAGTAAGAAAAGGCAACACGTAACCCGAGAACACAAATCACACAGTCAAGGTGTGTAGGATGAAAATGTAGGGCAGTTTTTCCTTTTCTGTGTCTTAGCGTGGTGATGTAGTGACTCTGAAGTAGAGCTCATGTTTTGTTGCAGTCACTATAAAACTGAGCTTGCATGCACAGGCCTGCAACCAGCCATAAACATGTCCGGTTTAACCTGGTTTGCTCATAAATGCAACTCATCATCCTGGACCAGAACACCGGCCAGGGCCAGTTCTGAAGACCAGTTCTCACTTTCATTTCAATGTGGCAATGTCCTCCACCAGTGCCAGGGCAGCCGGTGTATTGTTATGAACAAACTTTACACACTATTATTGATTGGTACCATGTGCATGGGCCCAAAATTGAGGCACATCAACACCTATTGTAAGACAGATGCCATGACGCTCAGACCAACTCTTTCAACAGCTGTCTCCTCACATATAAATCTGTGCCAATATTGGATCCCAGTCAAAGGAGCAGCAGTAAACCACTGACTGGATCAGAGTCATTGCTCGCCCCTAAGGCTGTCCCTCACTGACTGTTTCCTTAAGTTACCATAGATACCAAGTGCATAATGTCAGACTGGGTAAAAAGAAATCTGGGACTTAGAAATACAGGCTATCGCTTAAATGTGTTAACCCTTAGGCTCAGTGTGTTTTATGGATCCATAAATAAATCAAATTAATGGCACAACCTCACGCAATAAATATTTGACTCAAAATTAACATTGGAAACAGCAGATGCTTAAAAAAATGTGACAAACGTAAGAGGAAAATCAAAGTTTCACAGTTTAACATTGTAGGTTATTGTTTGCTGCATTTGCCATTTAAAAACCAGTGTAAGCACATGGGGGGAGCAGAAAAATAGGTTAGTGTCATCAGGATCCAGAGCTACACAACATTCTGATGGTTAGAGATATGTATTGTTTGTGTGTCATGAATTGCAGCTAAAGACTCATTTTGTATTTGGAGCTAATGATCCCCTCCTCCACCACCACCACCCTTGTGTTTTTCTCGAAGAAACAGAAATCTATTGTCCGATAACTGAAGTCCATTCGTCTTGTAGTGGATTTATCCCCAAGTGATGAAAAGGAAAAGAAAACCTGTATGGTACCTGCATCAATTTAGCCTTTCCTTCCACCAATTATCACATCCTTTCATCTTGGTAGGGGTGGGGGTGTTCTTGTTCTATTGCAAGGATTTGCCTACACCCCCCACCCCCCACCACCACCACTCCCATTCTCAAATTTCCAATCGATAAGAAGATGAGAGGGAGAAAAAAGGCCAGAATGACAGTTTCTCACACTTCCTGCTCTAAGAGGGGGAGGGTCAGTGTGTGTGTGTGCGTGCGTGCGTGTGCATTCAGCCATTTGTTTTACTTGAATCCATTGGGAGTTGCAAATCAATATAGGCTGGATGAGTATTGGCAGGCTCTGATTAAAGATACTCTGTCAAGACCTTCAGTCATTTGTTCCCAACAGAATGGAGACTGCAAGGAGAAAAACACGTCATTCTGTGTGGATATAGTAGGTGTGTATGTGTGTGTCTGTGTCTGTGTGTGTGTGTGTGTGTGTGTGTGTGTGTGTGTGTGTGTGTGTGTGTGTGTGTGTGTGTGTGTGCGTGCGATGACAGGGACTAAAAGACAGTGATGGCAGACGGCTGCTGCCTCCATTAAATGAACAGCCGTCAAGCAGAGTGAAAACTGAAGAAATCAATAAAAGTGTTGAGATTTCAGCCAGGAATGTAAAGAGATGATTATTATGCTCTGTGTGTTTTTGTGTGTGTCACCCACTTACTCTTGCTGTCTTTTGTTTGATTACATCATTGCCTCTTGTCACGACTACGCAAGCCTGTCATCTATGTACATTGACTGTCCATTCCAATATTCTTTATATGATTGTGTGTGTGTGTGTGTGTGTGTGTGTGAAGTGAGTCCAGGCCAGCTACCGTACTGTTTATGAACACTTCAGTAAGAACAGTAATGGGAACATGTGAGTCAGCACCTGGCCACAAAAGATGTGCACGTCTCATCAAAGAAGCGATGGGATTGATTAAAGATTTACCGTGTAAATATTTTTATGATGGTGTACTAATGGAGGAGGAAACCAGGCGTCGCATGCCAGTATTTGTACAGACGCACTAAAATGTCCTGTGACATTTGCTGTGAGTCATCATTACCACTGACGAAAACGAATGAAGGTCCTGTTTTAGTCTGCAGATGGAGGATATAAAATTTGGGCTTCCCCACTGACTGACATGTTGGTGTAGTGGTGCTGGTCCAGCTATCAGCACGTTTCAAAGGCCAGAAGTGTGATTTTTCTGAACCTGGCAATAATCGTATGTAACTTCAGGCAATATTTTTTAAATTAAAATTAGTCAGCCAAAATTGTATGAATATTATCTCTTGGTTATTGTTAAACTGTGCTGCCCGTGGCCACTACCCCGGTAGCTCTCAAAACTGCTTGACACCTGCTGACTTTTTTCAAATATACAGCAAGTCTTTGCCATCTCAGCAAAACTAACACCGAAACATAACAAAAATTAGCATTTTGGGAAAGACAGTTTTACATACAGCATTGTATAAATTAGATAAGTATTAAATTGGACATATACAATTCTGTGCAAAAGTGTCAGGCACTTTAGATGTTTAGGTTCTTAGCCAATCCGCAGTACCATTAGGGAAGCGTCGAGGATCGCTCCTGAATTCATTCTGCAGCAGGACAACGAACCCAACATACATCCAGAGTCATGATGAACTATCTTCAGAGACAAGAAGAACAGTAGGTATCATCCTCTGTGGACCAATTCATGTAAATTCATTCAAAAGCTGTTGAGATATTAGTTGAGATATTGGACCACAGTGGTGGACCGACCGACAGGCCAACATCACTGTTGATAGAGCAATGCCACACATGGAAAGCAATGAAGGGCAAAAGATAATGCGAGTTCTTTGCTACTGAGCTTTAAATACTCATTGAAGAAACCAATGAACTTTTAAAAACTGCAAACACTGACTCCTCTTTCCACAAGGAAACGATATTTGGAAGGAGGTAATTAACGGTGAAATGATGAGGTCAGCTAAATAAAAATAGGGCTCAGGTTCTTGCTCGAGGGCACTGGGACATACCTGGGATCAGAGTCAATGCCTGTGTTTTAGGGCCAGTCTGCTCTACACCCAGGGTTAAAGCCACCAATGTGACCATGTTTTCACACTCTCCTTTGACCTAAAAGGTGGCAAACCTAACATTTGCGTAAATGTGATCACACAAGCCAAAGGACAGCGTCTAAGCTTGGCTTGACTTTCACCACCCTGTCAGTGTATTGCACTGCGTGCAACCATGGCTGAAGTACTACCTGTGGTTTGGTTTCTTCCTCGTCTTTGTAGAAGTAGAGCTGATCTGAGCGCAGCACAAACCATCGCAGCTGCCAGTTCTTCATGATGCTGCGCTGCTTCTTCAGCCAGCCAGCCTTCAGAGCCCCCTCCTGGAGGCTGGGGGAGGCCGGCCGGCATGAGCCCCGCGACACCTCGCCCATCACCATGCTCTTGGACCTGGCTGCGAACACACACAAACCCACACATTAAGCATTTTTATTCTGTGTATATACAAGCTTTCAGAAAGCATAGGGTTGGGTAGGTCAAAGGGGACTAAATTGGGTGTTCTGCTTGATTGACTAATTTCTCTTTCTTCTGTCTTTTCATTTACTCCTTAATAGAAGCGTGTGTTTTCCCTCATTCTGAATCCTGTATGCACACACATGCTCTGCCAGGATCCTCAGTCATGAACACACACAACCTTCTGCCCTCGGCTGCTACGCCTTTAGATGAAGGGGGAGATGGACTGCAGAGAGGTGGCAGGCACAAATAATAACAGAAAGCAGATGAAATAGAGACTGGAATGAGGACATTACACACACACACACACACACACACACACACACACACACACACACACACACATACACTTATACAACCCGTATACACATAGCCTCAGGTGACAGGGATCCCCCCTTGATTTTGGAGGTCCTTGGAAGAGACTTATTGTGTGTTGCCAAAAGAATGCTAGAGGCTTTTGAGCAGAGATAATAGGACCGCATGGGACTGACTGACCGGCTGAGTGACTGGCTGGCTGACTGAATCATTCTCAACAAACGTGTGTAACCTGAACTCAGTCAAGGACAGGTTTAAAACGGAAGGGATGACAACGTGACATTAGGTTTGTCCCCTCTGAGACTCTCAGTCCTTTGATTCCAGAGTGACACGTATCATTTTTGGCATTTTTTACAACCGCTAACCCTTAAGCATGACTTCTGTAAACCTACAACACAATCATGCATGTATATATTATTAAGAGGTCTAGGATTCATTTTGTTACACACGTACAAAATTGGCTGAAGGTTTTGCAAAAAAATAGCCATAGGGCTATATTCTGGCAAAAAAGGTAATGCTATTTGATGATCATGTATAATTTATAGAAATCAATTGTGCAGACATCCTCCCCGCTGGTGTGCGTTTTGTGCCACACACATGCACACAAGCACACGATCAATGTTCAGATGGTGCAGAGGGAAGAAGGGGAGGGATGAATGGGGAGGGGAAGAAAATCAATGTTTATTCTGTTTTATTGTCTCATCTCTCTCTCTCCACCATACATATAGCTCAAAGGACATGGCTCATGTCATTTTTTATTCCATGTCACAACCTGTCTTGGCAGCCTGCAAAGCCTGTTGATCCTCAGAGATGTGTTGAATGAAGAATGGATGCACTATCTCTAAAGAAAAGTTATAGAATTTTTGGGGATTTTTTGGGCCAAAGTGGCTGGTTTTACTGTGCATCACCTACATGATAATTCAAAGCATTTTTTGTGTAAGGTCTTCATTTGTGAAACATTTATTTTATTGTGAATTAGCCTTTCATATATGAATATAACATTTCATGTATGAAAGTAATAACAGAATGAACATTTCAATACCTGAAGTAAAAACTGTAACCTCAGGAAATAAATGAAAATAAGAAAGTTTATTACATACTCAAAATGTGTTTTTTCAAACCTCTTTTCTTTTTTAAAAGTTGGTCCCAGTGTAACATTTGTAATTTTTCACCTAACAGAATTTATGTGGATTCTGTTAACTACTCACATCACATATGTCAAACTTGTCAAGCTTTAATAAAACAGAGACCTTAGCTAGTTTACCAATTTGTTAGTAAATGGGTAATTATTTAGTTGGCCAAATATATCACCTTAAAGCAGTATTAAATTATAATTTTTTTCTACTTTAGGTCCAATGTTAACCCTTTTTTAGCTCTGTTTTTGGTCTCCAACAACTCCCAAGGGTAAAATCTGGCTCCTTAGCAGCCAAATGTTCGACTGTGTTTACTAGCTAGTTGCAAACTTTGTCTGTCTCCTATTTGGTGCTGGGCAGGGAGCTTACAGTGGATTTATCAGAGCTTTTTGCCATTGCCTGCTGCTGTTGGAAACAACGGTGATGACAGCTGTGGGACTGAGCCAAAACAGTAAAGTTGCGGGTTGTAAAACCAAAACAATGAGCTTAAAGAGGCTAAAATGCTCTGTAGAGCTGAGAGGAATTGCAGAGTAGGGTCATAACTCTCTGTTGGTTCATCACTATGAGCGACACCTTTCACATCACATGTAATCATTGAATCCATTTTTAATATAAAATAATGTATTAGTGCAGCTAAATGTCTATAGATCCAGTACTGTCTAAGTCTTAGTAGTCGCTTAAATGTTTACTGAGAAATCTACAGAATGACTTCTCCCAGATTCCCCAAGTTTATAATGTGCTTGTTTGTAGAATTTGTTCTCCGGGTTTGCTTCAGTGTTTTTCCACTGTGATTCCATTAAAGTTTTGCTTTTTCCATTTCATGCTCATGTTGAAATATCTAGTGCAAGTGTCTTGCTAGTGCCCAAGCATTATTTAGTTCCCTGGTTTCCCAATAAGATACAGTAAATAGAGGCACATTACCCCAATAGGTGGTTTAATCCAGGTTTACATAGTTAGTTGTTCCTTTAAGAATATGTTGAGTGTGTGTGTAGACTGTCGAAAAACAGTTGGAGAGCTGTCCATGACGTAAAACATTTGATGGAACAAGCCAGACGTTTTCCCTTGTATTTTGTTCCCCTCTAATGCTCAATTTCTCTCTGTCTCCTCTACCTTGGCTTTTCTCATTTATCCTTCTTGTGTTAATTCCAGTCTTTTCCAGGTCTGTATTTTCAATCCCCTGCCCCGTCTCCTTCCATTTCTCTTACTTTGGCTCACTCTAATTCTTCTCTCCCTCCTTGTGTTCAGCACTGCTGGTCCTATTGAATCTAAGCTCTGAGCACATGGCACATGCGCACATGCACACAACGCACACACAAAAGATCATTGTTCTCACCACTGGCACCTAATTAAAGTAGTTATTGTTTAATAAATTAGTTCTTGCATGTATATAGTTCTCGGCACATTTTGATTTTGTTTTTAAAAAATATAAACTATTTCTATTGTTATTGAGAACAAGGTTCATTTTAAGTATTGCAAATGGCTCTTGCAATAGAGCTATTTAAAACAATATTTGCGGATGGCATGGTGAACATGTCGATAGCTCTGTCAGCTTTTATTGGTGTACCACAGGTCAGCTCGATTATTTTTTTATTTTCTGGTTACTGCTCAAACTCAGAGACTATCACAACTCATGTTCCATCCATAGGTCTGTCTGAGAACCAAAGACACATTGTTAATTGCTAGTGCAATTTTTTTTTTTTTCAATTGTTAGTGTTCCATTCAATCTTTCGTAAGAGAAAAAGGGGACTAGAGATACTCGGTTTCTTGCTGGAACACAAAATTAAGATAAAATTGTAGAAACAGAAGTCCTGAGTCAATGGAAACTTACATACGAAGCAATGCAGCTTTCAGTCAGGTTCTTGTGTTGACCATTGACAATAAGGTCACAGGGATCCCTAGAAGCCCGAGGTTTATCTTACTAATGGATTTTGGAATATCAATGCCCATCCAAGTTCATCACTATAAACCTTTGCTGAACTGCATTTTATTTTTTACTGTCAAGCTACAATTTATTTGTCCTTGGTTTTCCTCAAGAAATCCAAACCCAAGTACCACATCTTTCAATTCACCACTTAATAAATCTAGAATGGATTTGAAGAGTCCAACTTCTGTATGTGTAAAGTAATAATAACAACTGCAAAATCAACAAAATATTTCCTTTAAATGTTTTTTCCTCTGACCAGAATATGTAGATATGTAATGCCTTTGCCCCAAACTGGACTTGTGTATTTGATGAAGGTGACAAAATACAGAAGTGAGAATAAAGCATTGGTATTACACCAAATACGGAAATATTTAATGTTTCATGTGTTATATTGGCTATGCAGCAATGCGACTTGAACCATCAAACCCGGACTGGAATAGGGTCTTACTCTTTCCGTCACATTGCTGCTCAAAATGGCACTCACCTCCCCTGTCCTCCTTGAGCCCTCTGTTTTTCCTCACCCCATCGCGTCCCTCATGTCTTTCCATCCTTCCCGGCCCTGCCAGTGTTAGCATAAAAGAACACCACTGTTCAACACATCAGCTGCCTGGATAACAGACTGAGTGGAACATACACTGGCTGATGATTCAGGCCTGAGTCACAACAACTGATTTTTGAGTGTGTGAATGTGTGTGCGCCAAGCACGACGACCCGCCGCGCCAGTTTGGACCATCAGCTCAGAATGATTCAGACCTTCCTCGGCTTGGGTGGAGCTGCTACAACTATCAACCACAATGCTGAAAAGGGGCTGTTTTACTGTAAATGCGCAATTTATGCATAATCACTGCAATTCACTGAGCAAGAGAGTGTAATTGTGGCTCATTCATTTACAGTAGCTAGCAGTTAAGGGAGGGCTGAGTCCAATAATAGGGCTCAACATCATGCCTGACTCTGTGGAGATGTACAGTATGTGCACATTTGTTGATCATGTTTATCACGTACCCCAGTGATAATCAATGTAAACTGGGCCACGCATCATCTTATTTCAGGGTCATGGATGAATAATTCTTTGCATGGCGCCGAATATCCATGAATACCAGATAGACTGGCTACTCCTTCAGTCATGAACTTACACGTGATTTCATGAACGGGCGTGTGTGTTGGTGGGGAGGGGGGAATGCTAAGCAGACCGTATACTGTCGAGCACTTCATAAAACTTTAATTTTACCTACGATTTACAATAAAAAGACTTAAATTGAACTAACAAAGAAATATACTAAGATCCTGACAGATTTAAGGCCCGGTCACCCCCGATTTAAAACAGCGTTGGTGAACTTCAACACAGGAAGCTTTCGTAGCTTAATAGCTGTGTTGCTATTTACTGACTCTCTTCTGCTGGAGTATAAACTCCTCCACAAAAGAGGAATTGTTTTCAGACGGTTATGAAACAGGGATCAGTCATACGAATTTGTCTTTTGAATAAACTGAAAAAAACCCAAAACAACACATCAGAGACTGAGCTAACGAGCAGCTAGCTAGCTAGCTCGGAGAGCCTGTTTTGTACAATAGAGCCTTTTTTGCTCGCCAGCTAAGGTTGTCGACGTATTCAAATTTTATCATTGAATTTCACTGTGCCACTTTCTGAGGGAACCTTGACCATGACCAGTAGCAGTTTATGGTGGCAACTGTCTACACAGAACATGTTTATCAACCTGAACTGAACTAAATTTGCTAATTAAAGTTCTCTTATTTTTGGTCACCTAAATTAAAACAAGCTCCTTCATCACTCTGACCTTCACACCCTTACCTTCCGCCTCGCTACATAAAGGGCACACTATATTCTGCATTGGCAGTGAACTTTGACACCGGACAGAACTAATGAGTTTAAGAATAATCCAATATGTAATTCCTAGGGACATTGGGCTGCAGAAAGAGGCATTGCCCTTGAATTTTAAAATATAACTTTTCAATTGTATTCATTTCTATTGTATTGGGTGGAAAATGAAATCCCAGAGAGAAATATCTCAAAACCTGGGCAAACCTTTAGCACAGCTAGATATTACTAGGGGAAAATGTTTTTTAATTTAGGTAAACTAACCCTTTAAAATGCCTGCACTAAGCAAGGGCTCTACAAATCCACACTACCAGAGATTCTGAAGATTGAGCCAGTTTACCCAAATACAATATGAAAGCCAATGTGTAAGCGTGGTCTGTCACAGGAATTGACAAATCAAATGAGAAATGCTAAAACTGAAAGGAAGAGTCTCGTAAGGACTGTGTGCTCTGTCCATAAAAAGCTGGATTCACAAGTGACACGTCTAAGTATGCAAGTAATGTAACAATGTGAACAAATGGTTGTCTGCGGACCCAAATCAAAACACAAGTGGTATGACACATGAAGGGACATTTGATGCTCTATTCGTACACACACATGCCTAAACACACACACACACACACACACACACACGCACACTCTAGGCCCCTATGATGTCACTTAATGTAGTTTGGAGCCATGTATTTATCATCAGCAAGAAAAATGGATGTATGTTTCTAATGCCCATCACAGAGGAGCCCGTCCATTAGCATGGCAATGGTGCTCCACAGCAGCAAGACAATACTACACTGATGGCTAAATCACGTAGACATACACACATACACACACAAGCATGTTGGAGGAATTCAATTTCATTAGTTTGGTTGTTGTATAGTGATTTATGGTTCATGGAAAATGGCAGAGTTACAGGTGCATCAGGGCGTAACTTCCAGTTAGCCTATCACTGTTGATTAATGTTTTAACCATTATGTGTGTGTGTGTGTGTGTGTGTGTGTGTGCGTGCGTGTGTGTTTGTGTGTCTGAGGGCAGCCTTCCTTGACAGGCTGGGGGTGTGGCCCATAACATACAGCCTGTATGTGAAAGCTGCAGTGGACTGGAACTGATCTGCAGCAGTGGGTGTGAGCATGTCTGTGCATTTCTGTGCATGTTATCACACCCACGTGCACGTTATCTGAGTGTGTCAGTGTGTGCATTTTTTTTTATCCATGCTGCGTGCTCTCCTTCAGGGTATCTAGTTGTGAGGGTGTTCATTCATATGCCTCAAAAAAGCAGGATGTCAGGGTGTTGCTCCACTGCAGGACTTTGATCATAAAACCATGGTAACAGCGATCAAAAAGACACAGCAAGAGCATGAAGCAGCTGATATGTGGGCAATTAAAGCTGCTACTAGATTCCTGATGCCAGCCAGAGCCCCATTACAGCTTTAATATGTCGATGGTTGTAGCACTTGCTGAAGCACAGCAGATTTTCCTTTTATGAAGCAGATATTGGTGATGAATTGATTTGTAGTACTAACTCACTAGATAGATAGATAGATAGATACAGTAGCTAGGTAGACAGATAGATAGATATATATATAGAAAGATAGAAGACGAGCTAACCTTCCAATTCAGTCATATATACAGTATAGCTAAGCTACTTAGCTTGTTACTGAGCTTCCGAATGAAAACAAGTCGTACCTTCTGCACAGTATAGCTAAGCAAGTTAGCTTGTCAACTAATCGTCTAGCATCACGAATGTTGCAGCCATGAAAGATCAATAAAAAAAAGTCATTGTCATTTATATTATTATTTTTTACCTTGAGTGTATTCTTTGACATTCCAGTTTGCTGGTCAGAAGTAGCTTAATCCACTACTACCAATGTCACGTGCGTGCTGCTAAGTGTTGGGTCCCTCTCACGACCTGCACTGACCCTGGCTGAGTACGTACTACACGATTACATCTGTCACATACCCGTTTATTCATGGGCTTCATGCAACACGTATGTGCTGCTGTCACCGGCGGAGACCAATTTGCTGGAGGTATGCGGAGAATGCTTCTCACGCAGAATCATAGATTGGCCTTAACATCCTTAATTTCCACTTTCCTAACAGAAATGCAGGATGAGTGGGGTTTCTTTTTAATTTTAACAAGACAGTTGCATTTTTTTTACATATATATTTGGGCCTTCTGTAAATCCACATGAAACCTGCTTTCTCATTTAATGAGCACAAAATTGGACCTGAATGGCGCTAATGCTAAACCATTATGTTTGATAAAATAATTCTTTGCAGCCTAATCGTGACGTCGCGATCAATCAAGTGCTAATGTATTAACTGTACACGGTGAATCAGTCTTACTCATCAAGCCCGTTGAATCTGTTCTGCCCTCTTAATATATGCAAATGCAGATTTAATCCACTTTGCTACCAATTTCATGCTGCTCCAGCAGAGGATTTCTACATCATTCCTCCATTCTTCGGAACTATGCATTTCATTTTAATCAGTTCCAGCTGTATAATTGCAGTCATGGAGATTAGTGTCAAGGAAGGAAAGAAGGACACACACACACTTGCACACACGGACATGTTAATATGTCCATCCACGCAGACACAAACACACCATGTAAGTGTACATGAGTGTGAGCACACACACAAACACACACACACACACACACACACACACACACACACACACACACACACACACACACACACACACACACACACACACACACACACACACACACACACACAGCAGCTGACGGCAGCCTGTTATTGCTGAGCGTTGCAGTGATGAAACTAGAGATGCTGCTCGCTTCTCTTAATAGAATTCACACTGGCAGCACCGGCCAGCTGTAGTAGAATGCTAATGTACGCGAGAGGCTCCTTGCGTGGGCAGACCGGCCGCTTCATTCAGAAATACATGACCGCAGTAGGAAAATAGATGGAGTGGAGAAAAAGTGTTTCTGTAGACATATTCTTGTGTAAAGTCAGAATTATAGTAGAAATAAGCGCTTTTTAAAAATGTAGTATATTTTTAGAAGTGCAGGTACAACATCCAGCAAGAGTCCTGCACCTCTAACGCATCTGATACACTCCCACCACAGTCCCTGTCAGATATGACATTATGTGTCACTACGGAGTTAGGGTTGAATAGGCAGCGAAAGCAGCTGGCAGGTACTGTAGATGTGAAGGCAGAGCAAGCAAACCGTGTCCTACCTCTCCTGGTCTGTCTGATCTTTGGGCTCAGCATTGCTGTCATCGCTCGTCCACACGCTCTCTTGTCGGCATGTTCATGTACATCCAAGCACCCCACCCCTGTCTCTCCCTCTACCTCACTGTGTCTTTTCCTCTCTCCTCTCCCTCTTCTCTTTCTGACCTTCTGCAGTGCGGCCGGCAGCTAGGGGGTTGGGTGAACAGGGGTGGGGAGGAGAATGGAAAGAGAAGGGGGTGGTGAAGGAGAGGGAGGAGGATCTACCCCCCTTTTTTTTTCTTCCGTGCACACACGCCCAGTGGCCTCCATCCCTCCCTGTTACATTATTCATGGTGGTACATCCGCCTCCGGTAGATGGAGGAGGAGGTTTTTTGGGGAAGGTATCCCACCAGCAGAACGCAGGTCTGACCGGCTAACAGATGCCTGATTTTAAGTGTTCTTATTTTTTTTTTTTGCAATGACTGCTTTTTCATACAGATTTGCATGTGTGTATGAAGGGGAGAGAGAGAGAAGGGGAGGGGGTGTTCATCTGGCAGGTGTCTCCTCCTTCTGAACCTAATTAAGCTGTAGAGGTCCTCAGCTCGTCTCCGCCTCGTTCCCTTAATCACTCATTTCCCCCACCCTTCTTCTCCTTTCTCTCTCATTTTCTTCCTACCTCTATCTCTGTCTCTATCTCGCTATACCAATCTTTGATCTCCTTTTCTCTCGCCCACATCTCTCGTAACCGTTCTCTTCTCAGTTCATCTCGATCACTGTCCTTAAATATGTTTGTCTTCATCCCTTTTGGCTTTCTAAGAATAATGCTGCCTTCAATTCAAAGACAGACGTGGGAAATTCCCAAGTCATATAGTCGGTCGTAATTACATCTTCCAGGCATTCCAGTGGCACAGCTCAGAAAAAATGGGGGAGAAAAAAATACAATTCCAACTCTAACAAACAATGTCCTGTCGCCTTGAGCTAAGGCGGCCTGTAATTGATACAAGAAAGTGTCTAGTAGTGTGGCACTGGTAGCAAGATAAAATTTATAGCTAAGAGGACAAATGTCACCACTACATTTTGGCACCCGATTCTGGTTTAGTTGTTGTCTTAGTCTTTTGACAAAAATGAATGCTAGTTTTAGTCACAACATATAAAACAACAGACAACAATAAAATTGAAGATATTTTAGTCTAGTTTTGGTCAGTAAATCTTTCCACGCTAAATCGTCAGACAGCATTGATGCAATGATATTCCAGTAGTGACCATTTACTGTAGAGGAAGATTTAGAGGGTTGACAGCCTGCATTACAACCTGCTCACTCACTCCTACCGATAGAAAGGATGGGTGAATTTAGTCCATACTGCCCTACAAAGCCAAAACAGAAAACTGCGTATTTGGTCAAAATTGAGTAAAGACCAGAACTTTCTAATCTATTTGTTTTACCATATAAAAATTATTATGCCATAGAAAGAAAACAAAACAAAACAGGAGGGTGAAGCAGTAGCTACAAAAAGGAGGTAAAAACCTAACTTTACTCCAGCTAGGTAAGGCTAGCTGGAGTGTAGTTACAGTTAGTCTTACCTAAAGCTAATTTAGTGTCTTTTTCTGAAAAGGTTTTTGTAATTGAAAAATCATTTTTGATGCTCAAAATCTTAGTAATTGAGTTTGTTATACCACTTCAATAAGGCATTAGCTGCCGTGGAGAAAAAAACAAACAAAAACTAGCCCTGCTACAAGTGAACTAGCCTAGCTTCGATGTCATTTAGATTGTCCAGACACTGAGGACAGTATCTGATTTTATCTGACACTGAATAATCATCCTAAAAAGGCCATGGAATTAAGGTTTTTAACTTATATACAGTAGCTGTCATACACCTTTGCTAAGCAGCCTTTCTGTAGTTATTGCTGTCTGGCTTTCTAAAGCAGCATAGATGTTACATTTTTCCATTCAAGAACCTTTAACATGAGCTACCATTACCATTACTGGCAGAGACAAAAGGTTACTGAAATATGTGTTGATGCCATTTAGCGCAATAGACCGAGACATAGTTTTAAGAAATGAAGGACACAGCTTGACCGATTAGAATTTACAGTATGTGATTCCACAAATGCATGCTGGTTGTTGAATAACAGTTTGCATTAATGAGTTACTTTGTCTATTCATCTGTCTTTCACATTATCATTTAATTTTTATTTGTTGAAAGAGACGGGAATTTTAACTAATGGAAAAAAAACACAAGCTCTTATCACACCACTACTAGTTTAGATTTTGACCTTCCTTTATTGCTATGACCAAATACTGACAGATTTTAGGACATAATAACATATCGTCCAGCTGAGAAAAGTACACAACAAGAGGCTTCTGTTCAGTTCTTAAATCAGAGTGTTTGAGTTCCTTACATGATATTCTGCTTTCAAGGAGTTTCTTTGCATTTTCCCCCATCTGAAGTCTGAATTTCCTACGCTCAGTCTTCTCTGGAAGGCAGACCTGTCGTTGCTGTAGCAGCTGTGCTACAGCAGCCGGGCTTCCCTCCTCCTCCAGTGTACAGAGGATAATAGCCTTAAGTCCTGCACTGCAATTGAATCAGAGCTGGCCTCACGTCAACCACAGCTGCTCTTATTACAGAGCAAAGAGGGAAAGAGACACAAAAGGGGTGGAGGGGTGTGTGTGTGTGTGTGTGTGTGTGTGTGTCTGTTAATGTGTGTGTGTGTGTGTGTGTGTGTGTGTGTGTGTGTGTGTGAGTGTGTGTGTTTTTAAGTGTGTGTGTATGCCCTCACATAACATAAAAGCACATACACACAGGCCAACACGCAGCTAAGATGAAGCAGCAAATGCAGAGCTAGACCTAATGCACAGAGCCGTTCAAAATGGAGCCAAAACGAGGCTGACAGAAACAGAGATAGGGGTCACACACGAGCTGAAATGAAACGGTCAAAGAGAAGGGACACACCGACAAGAAACCAAGATGAAGCAAAGCCAGTGAGGAGTGATACACACACATACACAAACACACAAAGGAGCCAAAATGAGACAGCATTAAAAAGCCTTCAGTGCTAGTGCTTGGTTTGAGTCTGAGGTTGGGTGAAAGCGATGTGGCTACACCATGCTGGGTGTGTCTCTGGGTGTTTTTTCACTCTGAATCTATTAGCCGAATCATCATTATTTTGTTCTGATATCCCCCACTGGGATTTTGAACTCAAGAAAAAGAGACAGGAAGGTGAGAAAAGGAGGGAACACGGACTTTTGAAGCGACACAAGCAAGACTAGTGGCAGAGTTGCAAACCACCAAAGCAGCACTCAACCATAGCTTTCCTGTTTTTGTTTAGCCATAAACATTGGGTTGCTCTCTGTATACACTCCACTGGCACCATAACTCTTGTATATACAAGCTTCCATGTCTATTTTAGAGCTAGTTCGATTGTCAGGCCATTCTCCCCAGCCTGATGTGAAGGAGACAGCCTGTATCAGAGTAAGTCCTTTTTAGGGTGGAGTACTGTGAATGAGATTTGTAATTTATGTGTTTGTGATATCTGCTTTTGGTCTTCTACTTCTCGCTAAGTTGTTGTATCTTACATCTCCCAGAATATCTTTTGGAAGGAGCCCTTTGTAAGAAGATAATATTTTTTAAATCTTTTATGAAGATGTTAACTTGTTTGCACAAGTTATTACTTTGTCTTTTAATATCTTGTTGATAAATCAAGATAAATTGTTATCTTGCTCGCACAAGCTATCTTCTAGTTTGAACAAGTTCTGAACTTTCTGCGCACAAGTTATTGGATATTATCTGGTTTGCACAAGGTGTTATCTGGCAAAAGATACCAATCTTGTTTGCGCGAGTTGTTATCTTGTGCACACAAGACAGTATGCTGTGCAGACCTGATAAAAACTTGTTTGGATCCAGACGAATGTAATGTATTGTAAGGTTGGATGGCCTTTTCTTCAACAAAGACCACATTTATCTAGACTTCATCAGGCAGTATCAGTGGCCACTAAGAGTAAAACTTGCTGACTTCAGCTTGGCCTGGAAGAGGTGGATTAAATTTTAGTAACTGGACAGTATAACTGGACACATATGATCTGCATGTCTGATTGCAGCTCTTAATTAATGCACCATTGTCAAACAGTGAGGCTTAGCTAAACAGCTTGAAAAAATAGGATAAATAGCTTCTAACCAGGAACCACGCAAATTTAATTTCAAATGTGGTTGATATTCGCATGAATCTAGACATTCAAATCAACTAATGGTCATAAGGGAAAAGAGAGGAATTTTAAAATAACATCTGTGCTGAGGCTGGTAGCTTGAGTTTGATTGACTCACTAGTCGCTTCATTTGAAGTTTTCCACAGCTATTGTCTTTCCTTTTGTCCAGCAAGTCACACAAGAAGCTAAAATCTTTGAAGGTCTGTACCTATTGTGTCTTGCATTAGGACCAATGAGTGAGGTGTAAATAATGCATGCAGTCTTGATGGAGAGCACGTTATCCATTGAAAATGAAATCACCTGCAGCTTCCAACATGTGATCCTGAAATAATTATTCCTGTGTTGTACTTATCACATCACATGCACTACTACTGAATTTTTAACACTGATGTGGAAAAAAGGATAAATGGCAGTGACTGTCATTTTATTGACAAAAGGTGGCAAAAATAACCCAGAAACATACATTTGATATTGACTATGAGTAAAAACACATTTGCGTATTGCAGAGAGTGAGAAGAAAGTAGATCTTGAATACGAAAGAAGTAACAACTCTGGCAGAGTGACTATGCCTAAAAGCCCTCCCTGTGTTCTTTCTTTTATGATTAGCGTGTCAGTTGTGTTGTTGAAAGTGTTACGCTGTATGGGACAACTGTGACTTCATGATGTGTCCATATCTCTGCCCTCCTTGTATTATGCAGGCGACCTACTGATATCTTAGGGCAAGGTTTTAAGATTTAAGATGGAATATGTTTATGAAAATAGTTTGCATTCATGTCAATCACATTTTTGAAATACGATTCACATACAATTGAAATGTGTTTTCAGGGGGATTCACTGTAAACGGTGAACGTCTAACCTTTCCTCTCTTCCAAGGATTTCCATTCTTTGGCGCCTGTAGTGTTCAGACTCAGACGACTGCAATATTGTAATATAGATCCCATTTGTCTGGACTTTGAGCTGCTTTATAAGTCTAGATTTCATGGAGGACAGGTGCAACCTGTGTGTTACCATGAAAGAGCTTTGTCCACTGAGGTTAGAAATAAATACTTCTACAAACAGAGGGAAAGTCGGCAGGCCTTGGAGACTCAAGGCACCATCACTCAGCCACATTTTTAATCTTCAGACGAGTAACTCGATAATCAGACAACCATCAGGATGATGGAACGCTTGCAAGTTGTTAAAATGAAAATCTTTCCCATGTCTTTCATCCATCCCATATGACGTGAACATGGTTTTATATCTGTTCTTTTCCTGCTATGAAAAGCCAAACCACCTGCTGTGAAAAAGTTCTATAGCTTATTTGTAGTAGTATTAGTATAGTACAAACTGCTCCACAAACGAGGCACGATTTACGAACAGTTATGAGTCAGGAGTTGGTGGTACTAATATGTCTATTGTCAGCATTATTGTTAGCAACTGAGCTAACCATGCTTGCTAACAGAAAATAACAAAAAACAAAACAAAACCAAACAAAAGCTGTCTAGCTTGGAGCTTGGAGAATGCTCCCGACTATGGTAATCCTCAAGCCAGTCCTGTGAGTATCACTGCGTCATGAAGCTTCAAGCACCACCTGTTTTGCAAGTTCACAGAGATGAACTGCGCTGTGCCTCTTATGGTGTGACCAGGGTTTAACATTGCTGAAATGTTTTCTGCTGCCAAATCGCTGGAAATACCTCAACATGCTGTCACGTAGTCACTGTTTGGGTTGCAGAACAACAAAACCCTGTATGTACAACTTGAACCAAAGCAATCCATGTTGAAAGTGAAATCAATCCTGCTTCTCTTGTTACTGGTTGTGTTTATCCCTCCTGGTTGAGGACAAATAACGTCGCTGAGGATGAACCAATGTTCAGAATACTAACAAGTACTCAGAATCCACAGTGCTTAGAAAAACCCTTTGAAATATTGATACTGAGGATGATTAAAATTTCATATGGGCAGGGATGGGCTGCACTAAAACAGACCCGTGGGTGGCTGCCGAAGGTGTGACTGTTGACTTAGCATTATTTATTGATCGCCCGGGAACTGTCTGTGATGGGCTGCATCAGTGGCTGTATTGAGATTAACTCTGCCTCTCTAAATATATGTAGTAAAATCAGATTTTATTCCCATAGAAGATTTTATACTAATAACACTTTCCATCCATATCATAGATGTATCTTATGGTATCTATAAACATTTTCTAAATTAATGTTCTAGAAAACTGACTCTGTATTGATATATATCAATATTATATTAGACAACCATATGTAAAGAGTTAGAGGGTTTTATTCAACACAAACAAGTTCAGGATCATGAATTAAAATTTAAAAGTATTTTTGAATACTAACATTAAAACCTACATTTCAAAAGAAATGTATAAGGAACTTTTTATTTGCACTTGGTGCTGTTACGTGGAGAAGCTTACAACAGGAATTCATGTTAAATATGTTATATCATAGAGCCCCTGCATGTCATGATTTAATAAACCTTAAGTAGCCTAGTGAACGATTTTATGCTACAGAGTGTCCTTAAAACTCTCAGCTCATTCAGCAGCTCATATATGCAAGTCCTGACAACTATTCTGTTAAATCTTAATTTAGGTAAATTGTCCCACTGGCAGTAAGAAAATAACAATGTGTAAGCAGGAGAATGCTGAAAGTAGAAATGTTTTTTGTAACTACAATGCAATGTTAAGGCCTCTGTGGAATTTTAAATGTACTTCTGCTAATACGCATGCTACAACACTGCAGTCAGAACACTGGTACAAATAATTCACAAATGCTGCTCATTAAAAGCCTCTCTCTCTAATAAGTAACAGTCCAGTGACTGAAGCTCTCATCCTTTAATTCGGAGAAACAACATGAAATTAGGTGCACGTTACGGGAGTAGTGTGACTGACTGAGGAGACATACAGCAGACAGGTGTTTTCCCTTGAGCCCAGTCGGTCCGTCTGCCTCTGTCTTTCTCTCTCCAACCCCCCCCTCTACCCCCATTACCCTCCCTCACTACTCTGTCACTGACAATTAGCTCAGGGCCATGATGTCATCCACTAATGGTTATGTGAGGAGCTGACAGGACAGCAGGTTGTGGCGTGTGCAGTTTGGATGGCAGCCTTCTGCCTGTCTGGCTGTCTCTTTGTTTGAATTCTCTTACTCAGTCTTTTTGTCAGATTACAGTGGTTGCACAGCAGCATTTTCCAGACGATGAGCTGCTCTGAAGACATAATACAATTAGTTGACTTCGTAGTCATTATCAGGGATCTAATCATCAGCATATCTACAAAGAAAGCATTTCAGCTTAGTTTTTCAGATGACTGTCCCACACATCTGACATAACCGATACGCTTCTGTTTTAATCACTCCAGCTGTCTACACAGGCCACGTTTCACTCACACTATACGTTGGCAAGACAGAGTTTGTGAACCCTTTGGACTGATCTGGTCATACTATGATCTGATCTTCATCTAAGTCCCATGTATAGACAAACACAATGTGCTTAAGCTAATAAAATACAAACAATTATAATCGTTCACATATCCACGGGACCTACCCATTAAACATTCACATTGCTGGTGGAAAAAGTAAGTAAACCCCTGGATTTAATAGCTGGTCGACCCTCCTTTGGCAGCGATAACCTCAAATACGTCCGGCAGCTGCGGATCAGACCTGCACAACGTTGAGGAGGAATTCTTCCTCACAGAACTGCTTCAGCTCAGCCAAATGCTCAGGATGTCATCTGTGAACAGCTCTCTGAGTCATTCCACTGCATCTCTATTGGGGTAAGGTCTGGGCTCTGACTGGACCACTCCAAAAGTCTGGTTTTCCTTTCTTTGAACCCATTCTGTGGTAGATTTACTCTGATGTTTAGGGTCATTGTCCTGCTGCATCACCCAACTTCTCCTGAGCCTCAGATGGTGGACGGCCACCCTGACATCCTCCTGTATGATACCTTGATAAACCTGGGAATTCTCCTCTTGATGATGGTGAGCTGGTCCACGTCCAGAGGCAGCAAAGCAGCTTCAAATCATGACGCTCCCTCCATGGTACTTTACCGTTGGGATGATGTTTTCATGCTGGTATGCACTTCACTTCTTCACACAATACATAGTGCTGCACGTTCGCCCCAAACAATTAAACCTTAGTTTCATAGCATTGTGGAGTGTCAAGGTGCTCTTTGGCAGACTTCGGGCACACTGTGACAGAGATTTTAACCAGCTTCAATGATTCCTTTAAGCCTTTTAGTTTAGTTTAGTCTTTAGTTTGTTTTGGTCATTTTCAGCTTATACAAGTCAATTACACATGCAAATAAGTAATAAATAGATAATCATAAGTTGTTTTTTTGGAACGACAGATCAAATCAAAACAGGTTTATATAGAGCATAAAGGTGTAAGCGGAAGCCATACCTTATTACACCCATCCTTTTTACATTAGTTATTTAAAAAGATCTCTCTAGATTTATACTAAAGGCCAGAAGCCTTTAGTTGTTACTCTGGGCTTCTTTCTTTTACCTCATTGATCATTCTGTGTTTTGCCTTTGAAGTCACCTCAGCTGGGCGTATACTTTTATGGAGAGTAGCCACAGAACTAAATCATCCCCATTTATAGACAGTTTGTCTGACTGTGGACTGATGAATATCTAAACTCTTTGAAGTGACTCTTCAACTCTTTCCAGCTTCATGCAAATCAACAGTTCCGAGATCTGTTTTCTGTTAGGCTTGGTTCACATCAGCAGATGCTTCTTAGAATGTTTTTTATAAGTCAAAGTAGCTCTCACCCACACCTCCAATCTGGTTTTATTGACTGGACTGCAGTTTTACTGACTCCTGACTCCAGTTAGCTTTTGTTAATGTCATTAGCAGACCTACAACGTTAATGTTTGAATGATGTATTCAAAATGGACCAGGAGAATACCATGATTTCTGTGATATTAGTTAATAACACACAAATCATGGTGCACAGCTTGAGCTGTGTACAGTCAGTTGCGCTGCCCCCAAGTGGACAAAAAAATCAATTAATGCAGGTTTAAGAAATTTTGCATTATTATAATGTCAATTTGATTTTGAATTTAGCTGGATACCTGTAAAGTCATTCATCTAAATGAAAGACTACTGATGTCTTAAAATTAATGTGGCAATTTAAATGACACAAATGGAACCTTTGATACATAAAAATGTAAATGGAAGTGGAGCCTCTACTTGATGGAAAGCCCCACAATGACTTTTTGAGTCCCTACTTTCATTTCTTATAACGTTACAAAGTCCATGTGCCCTCTGTCTCAGCCAATAACAGAGCCAGGGCCATGCAATCAAAATGAATTACATCCTATTTGTGGCCACGTTGCTTTGCCTCTACAGCAATCCTGTTTCATTCATTCCGCCTTCCTGAGTGTGTTTGGGTGATTGACGCCCAGCGAGAGAGCGGGGGGATGGAGGGACTGATGGAACGGCTCAGGAAAAAAGCAAGGAGAAACAAAAAGGCAGCACATCTATATGTGTGTGCATGTGTGTGAATTGATTTTCAATAGTTCTGACAGTGTCTGTGTGTCCGGGAATGTTGGGCAGAGAGGCATTAGACTGTTCAGCTGTGACGGACCTCCAGCTAGCGGCTATTTAAATAAAGATCACACTAAAAACACCAAGTGATGGTTAACCACAGGAAAGTACCGTAAAAAAACAAAACCAAAACAAAAAAATATATTTACAATCACAGCTTTTACTTTTGGTTGTCAAGGAAGGATGAACATACCAGTTGAAACTAATTTTGTGCTTGTGTAATTTCTTCTTCGTTTTTTTCTATATCATTAGCCATACTGGTGATAGATGCAGGTAGGTTTCATTTATGCTGTCACATGGAGCTAAATGTTAAACAGTGGTGTAAACATTTAATAAACTGCGACAGACAAATCAGAAATCGCCATAAAATCGATGCTTTTTTCAGCTATAAATACAGTAGTGGTTACAGTAAGTACTAACTATAACATCTTGTCTTCAGCAGCATGTTTTGCGCGTTGTGAAGGGTTGAATTGTCACATCCATCCTAATCTCAACTGACAGGTTCCTTTTTTAAGGAGGAGCATACTGCTGCTTACCATAGGCTTCTACTCTCTGTCCTTTCCGTTTTACTGTAACACTGCTCAGTCTCACAATATGACAGAGTTAATACCAGACGGCTTGCCTCTTCATGAGTTTATCTACTGAGATCTTAATCCAGTCTACTCATCACTCTCCAGCCCAGCGAAGTGATAAAAACTGAATGACACGGACCTCTGAGGTTATTCCCTTTTCAGATTGTATTGACAGTGTCGACGTACAAAGGAAGGTGACAATGGAGTGAATAAGAATTGATCTTGATATGGTATCAAGTTGAAGGGGAATAAAAAGAAAGCAGAAGCAATGACCTTCATCCTCTTGGCGAAGAATGTTTTCTAAGACAGCAGTTGACAATTTTTTGAGGTATGATGGAAATTTTTTACATCTCGACTGGGAGAGCTGGGCAATCGCCTGTCAAGGTGCCCCTCAGCGAGACACTCAATGGGTGAAAGCAGAACACTATTGTGTGAGTGCGGGTGTGAGTGTATATAACTAAACAGAAAGCACTAGAGCTATTAGAGCTATTTCACTGAAAATCATTGCCTGCTGTGGCTGAAAACGACACTATGCGAGTGGTGAGAATGAACCTAAGCAGTAAGTTGTGGCCCGTAAAACCAAAAGCTGAGCTGATAGTTCTCTGTACACTACAAACGACCATTTTCACAAATGTAGTCATTTGTTCCATTGTTCATGTAAAAATATTTATAATAACAACTTTAAATAAGAGTTGAAAGCATCATCGTTTGTGGGTTAAAACCCGCACGCATCCCATATGTCAGCTTAGCAAGAGCAATTGCCTTTTTTTTTGTTTGATTACAGCGTAATTTCAAATTTTATCCCAAGGGTTTCAAAAGCCCATAATCGTAGAATAAATGCTAAAATTTAAATGTCAACACAAAAATAACCAAAATTGAATTTGTGGTTATTTATAGGAGAATAGTGATTTAAGAAGATGCTTCATCAGGCAGGATAATAATAAACGAATGATGCTTACTCTATGAACGTCACACTGCTTAATATATTTCATTTTCTACACCAAAGATTAAAACCGCCCTTTTTTTTTCAAGACCTTACAAATAAACACAAGTGATAGTGATGGTGCCTACAACATACTGACACACACCCTGTACTTTTACTGTAATTAAAGAGTAACTTCGCAAAATTTGCCGATTGGTAAAAGTGTTCAGAATCAATGACAGAAATGTGGTATTTGACAAAAGTGTTGGTACTCAGGGAGTATCTGTGGCCTCTGGTAGTCTTTGCTGCCCTCTAGACCAATGAGGCTGTCAACACATACAGTACAATACATTGTATTTACAATACATTTTCCTTTTGTTAATTTCCATGCAGTTAAAGTCTGCATGTGTCGCAAATTAAACAACTGTGATTCCTGCTCAAAATGTGTTTTATGGTGCTTGACATCGGTATTTTTTCACATACGGCTTGTTGTGTAAAATAAAATGTAAGTGAAAAGAACAGAAAAGTGAAGGTTTGGATGGGTTTCTGTGATCCAAGTGACCCACTGGATGGTCAGCTAATTTATTTTAAAATGAAACTTCATTTTGAATAACTTGGGAAGACAATGTGGCCAATATGATATGAACTTTTTAAAGTAAAACCACCTCTACATCTCCCTGTCCTCCTGAGTCACCAAGCTAGGTAGGCTCACTAATTTGGGCTCTCTGCTTTCTCCACGTCTTCCATCTTCTTCCTCTCAGTTTGGCAATTTTTCAGGCAGTCGTCACACAGGAAGCTCTCTTTGACCAGGTAAAGCCTCTCTTTTATCATTAATGACTCATCGCCGGGCATCTGCTCAGTGAGGATGGGGTTCCTGTCCAGGTTGACCTTCTCCAGTTTGTCCAGCCTCGAGAGGCAGACGGGGAAGCGGGTGAATCGGTTGTCGGAGAGGCCGATGTGGCGGAGCTCCTTCAAGGCTCCGACGGAGGCGGGAAGCGCCTCCAGCTGGTTGAGACCTAGATTCAGCGTGTGGAGTTTCTTCAGCAGGCCAAGCTCGTGGGGAAGGCTCATCAGACGGTTGTTACACAGGTTCAAAACCTGCAGGTTCTGGAGACGGCCGATAGTCACAGGGAGCTGCTCCAGCTACAATACAAAAAGGGACACTTTCTGTAATAGACAGCGCAACCATTTCCTTTGAATTTGTGATGTACTTTTCCTGTCATTTTTTTCTGTAAAAAAATTTGTTGTAATGAGCAGATTCCTACAGAAAATGCTCTGTGTAATGCTCTGTGTTTATCAGACGCCATGACATCCAGCCAGACACTTATCCGTTATAAAACGGCCCCATGACGCTCACGCCGAGAGACTCACTGTTTGAACTTTGTTTTTCTTAACTCATCGATCCAAGTAAATCAAAATCTCAAAGTGTGCAAAAAAGGTACAGACGAAAACAAAAAAAGGAATGATGAGACATTTAGGAGTTACCCATATAATGGTAAGTTTGCTTGTGTCGCTGCATGGGAGCTGGAACACTGCACAAAATAAACCACCAATGGATCAAACGGATCAACCTAACAATGACAGAAAAACGCTATAAAATGTGACTCAGTAACTTCTCTGCCTTGTAAACACTCATGTCTTCCAAACTCACAATCTCAGTGGGCAGTGCAAGCTTTTGGTGATAAATTTAAATTTTTAAATTTGGTTATAAGTTCAAATTTTGCAGAAGCTGGAGCCCAAACTGAGATGACCGGGATGACATGCTCCTTCAGAGCCCTAGAAGCCCGGTAGTACTCCACATGACAAGTACTGGGACCTATATGTGTAAACTTGGTGCAATTCCCCTTTAAATTGAAACCCTGCTTCGGTGTTTAATAGAGCAAGTCAGAGTTTTGACAGTAGTTTGGGTCAAGTATTATTCTGTAACAAAGTGACACTTTCTGAAGCATCTTTTTCCTCAGCTTCCTGCCATACTCACATAGTTGCTGTGCAGATCTAAAACGCTGATGTTGATGAAATGGTCAATAAAATCTGGAATCTTCCTGATCAGGTTCCTGCTCAGGTCCAGTTCATCCATGTCACACAGCTTCTGGATGCACTTTGGCACCGTGGCGATCTCCTTGAAACTGAGGTCCAGACGCCGTTTCCCATTCAGTGTCAGCTCCACGCAGTTCTGAGCCATTTTCAGGGTGACGGTCCTACTTTTAGACTGTCTGCTTTTCTTCCCTTTGGCCATTCTGCTGCAGGGAGACAGTAGATAGCGGACAGTGACGGGGTCTGTACTTAACGGTATTCAGCAAGGCCCTGTGGCAGAGGAGTTGACAGTTGAACCGGCCTGCAAGATTGTGTTACCGAACACAGTCCTGCCAGCTGATACAGTAGACAAAGTCGAGTTTCGCCTTCCTCCCTTGATAAAATATGCGTAACATTATCACCCATTGTTCCATGACAAAGCCAATTCACTAACACTTTACTCTAGTGTATTTACACTGTGTAATCAGTGTACAGTACTGATTAAGAGCAATACTATGGTGCTCAAAATGAAAAGAGGATAAGAAGTGTCAGTCAGAATAAACAGAAATATCAGAGTAAAGGTTAAAGTGAATATTATTTTTAAAAAAACATGTTTTTAGTTTTCTTATAAAGAAATGAACAATCAGGAAACTCTTATTTCTTACCACCAGTAATAAGTCCACTTCCTTGTACCAGTGCACTGAATACCAAGAAAAAGACAAAAAGGATTAAGACTCTAGATTCTGTGTCACTTGACTATCTCTTTCTCCAGCCTGAGAACTATACATCAAGATGCCCCCGAAGAGAGTTGCAAATAAAGTGCCGTCAGATCGTCGCTGTTCGACAAGGAAACAGTCGACATGTTGTCTGTCAGGCAGCTTGCAGTTGTGGCCTGGACTCACTTGACCAGACATGGCCTTTGTTTTCATTTGTTCCCAGGCAACTGCCGCTTGGTCTGTGTATACTTCATGGCTGGGAGCAGCCACAGCAAGACTGTTTGTTCCTCTGGTGTCAGTATTCACATGTCAGTTTAAAAAATTACGGTAACCGTTTCTTAGGATCACTCTCTTTTTAAATAAAAATGATGTGAGAGGGCGTCGGTGTTGCTCATTGATTGTGTAAGGAGGCGGAGGATGTGATTTTCCATGACAGCCTCAGGGTTGCCAGGTCTCTAAAAAAGCAGTGAGACTTACCCTGCCATTCCAAAGAAGATTTAGATAAGTCTGGGTTTCAGTGGAAAGTTTCTGAGGAAAGATGCTCAGAAAAGCTGATAAGAACAAAAAAAAAGAAAAGGAAAATATTGGGCCCTGTTTTTTTTCTTTCTTGCTTTCTTTAAAAAAAAAAAAAACTTTCTGCACTGAAATGGCCAAATTAAATAGATGTCACAAAACATTAACTATTTCAGTTTCAGTCCGAGAAGAAGTGCTTTCAAATCTCTCAGATCACTCAGCTTTACACATTACTTTACAAAGGCTTTTCCCAGTTATGATTACATAATTGAAATTATAGTAATACTGCAGGCTACATAACAGGGTACAATGTTACTTGTCAGTGTTACTGTGCGCTTATGGTACAGTGCTTTTGTAATGGTCCATTTACTGCACAGTGCTTAGTAATGGGTGAAAATGTCTCTAAAGCAACTTTACAAATGAGAGACATTTCACGCAATAAATCAACACTTTTCTGTGGGATTTTCACATGACAGAATTTTGTGTCAAGTATCAGTATCAGTATAATTTTTTCATTAAAAAATAAGCAGGATATTCTTATTAAAAATAAATGCTTTTTAGAGAAACTGTAAATTAACTGGCTGTTGGCACAAAGATGCATTTAAAAGGTGCGCTGGAATGCTAAATCAATGATTTAGTAACACAACATACAGTATAATTCAGTTTCAAGATGACAGAGATCTTTTTTTCAATTAAAAAAAAAAAGAAGTTTTTTCCAAACCTTTGGTATGTATACAAGTCAAATGCACCTTGAAAAATATAATTTAAAAAAATCTACTTGATAAAAATATAATTCAAGGGTACAGTACACTGACCATGCATTAGAATGTCACACATAAGACAGAGATTTAACATTTGCCCTTTAATTCCAGCTTCTGTGTTTGTAAACAGTTTCCACTCGGACCCATTTCTCAAGCTTTGATATGATACACCAGTCACACACACACACACACACACACACACACACACACACACACACACACACACGTCTGTCAGCGCTAAGTATACTGTATCACACACTATAGTCTCACCTCAGTCATTACTCAGCTGTGACCTGGAATTTCATATGATGCACTTTCCCTTTATTATGAATACCACGCAGTAACTCCTACCTGCCAGTAGGTGTTGTTGTCTCCATACAAATCACAGCATCATGTCACTTGTACCTTGAAATCTGCGGGGCGAAACATGTCCGCAGTCAGACTTCTTACTGTTAGAACTCCATGTAGTGAATGATAAAGAAGCAGATGATTTTTTTGACGTTAGGGCCTTAAAACAGAGCTGGAAGTCGTGAAACCAGGCGCTGGTCAGAGTCGGATTCCAAACCATTGATACAGACTGCTTGACTATCCCCATGGTTACCAGGAAGTGGTATCAGGTGCAATGATGTCGTGAGAACCAGACCAAGGGACTCAAAGTGGCTCTTGAGATGCACAGTTAGCATAGGTTATTTTATTAGCTTAATAAAAAGGTGACAAAAAGTGAAGTAAAGTGAAAAATTTGTATTTCAGTCATAAGACTTGAAACTTTGTAGCTATTTTTTTTTTTTTTTACCTCCAAATGATCAGAAATGGCCAATCGGAGAACAGAAAATGATCAACTGGTGTGGTTCAGAGGACTACACTAGACCTTTATCACAGAGTGGGAAAATCACAGGTGCAAAAGACAGCATCACAGTCGAGCATCACAGTCGATGCCAAGTCTGTTAGAAAACCCTGCGAGTCTTTACATTTGCTTAAACGCCCAATGCGCAATGTGAACGCAGGACAGTACCTGGTCAAATGGGAATCTTAACCATGTCTCTCATAATCAGAGTCTGACAAATTCTTCAAACCTGGTTAATATTTTTAGGTCTGCATGAAGGAACCAGACAGACAAACCCGAACCCCTTTTACTTCCTGCCTGTTTGCCCATGTCTCCCACTCAGACCTGCACATTTATTTCTTCCTTATTTATTTCTCCTTAAACAGCAGGCGACAGTTCACCATGGTCTAATAGCCTGAGTCATTTCCCTCAGCAGTGTGACATACAGGTCGGGAGATATGCAGGTCACACTGGAGGAAGTGGCGCTGACCTAGTAGAGTGAGGTACTGCACACAGCAGTTCAGATTACGTCTAATGATAATACATGTGAGCAGAGCGGGAGTGTGTGTGTGTGTGTGTGTGTGTGTGAGCATTCACAAGCATTCGTGGGCTTGACATAGACTGAGAGAGAACGGAGAAGCAAAGAAAGAAAAAGAAAAAAGGAAGAAATAATACAAGCAAACCAAATAAAAAACTAGGGATAGCTGGGGTAAATGACAGTAGTTAGCTAGCTAAACAACAAATACAAGATAAGCTGGGCTTTGCCTCTTTAGCTAACAAGCAAACTAATTATTAGGTTAGCTCGGGTTGGCTACTGTAGCCGAAAATATCAACTTTGAACAGTGTCATTTCTGAAAAAATGGCACCTATCAAACGTTTAGAGACATTAACAAAATTTTCAAGACATATCTACACAGGTTTAGGGGCAAAACTGCATTTAGCAGTTTATAAACATTTAATAAATGGTTCATTGGAAACCCTAATGGAGCTGTACACCAGTTTGGGAACAAAATCAGCCACATTGCCCAGGAGCATAGGACCCCCAAGCATGGCTGCCAAAAGCATAGCAAAGTGTCAATGTTACCCTCCAGAGAGGTAGGCTAGTGACAGAGAAACAGACATACAGCGACAGAAATAATCAAAGAGACGTAGAAATAATAGTAAGGACGGCACTGATGTCATGTGTCTCCATCCTTATATTTCAATTTACTAACGTGCCAGCAAGGATTTCCTTTCTTTCAGTCACTCATTTCCTTGCTTCCTGTCTTCTTTCCCAGCTGCTCAACAGCATTTTACAACATTTTCCTGCTGGTTACCAGCATGGTTTTGTACACAAACTTATCATCAACGTGTCTTGTTATATTAATACTAATACATTCATAATCAATGTCTCTACATTGATTATACATTCATAGTTCCCTGCTTGAACTTGTGAGTTGAGTCTGTTTGCTTTACCCAGTTCATGATATAAAGTAAGTAAGTAAAAGTAAGTTTTGATTTAAAAAAAAAAACCTTAAGTACCTGAGGTTTTTATATAATTCCATAAAATGTGGTTTAAAAAGTATTCATGGCACATTGACCAGTGTTGGAGACACTTTACATGGAAATGTTGATCATGTTTGTCTGGTTTAACCTCATCACGTTAGAGATAATATATTTGTGTGTATGTTACCTGCAGTGGATTGAAACAACTTCAGAGACACCATCCATCATATTTGCCATAAACTGAATGTGTGGAAAGTTATGGATGGCAGCATAATTGGAGTACCGTATCTAGATGATGCTAGTCGGGGAAAGTGAATAAGAAGTTCTCTTTATTTTTTAACATTCACTGCAGAAGTGCCCTTGAGCGACACACTTGATTTGAATTATGGAAATAGGATATAATTGATAGAAACCACTATTCAGACCAGAATGATTAAAGCACGTATTTCTATCCAAACCACAAAAAGAAGAGAAGGATAACATGGACAATGGTGGTAAATTGCCACTGAACACCTCTCAGTTTTGTTCTGTTTTCACTTCCCTTTAAAACTGCTTTGCAAGGGCAGTTTTTGGTTAGTGCAGGGAAAACGGCTCCATAAACTACAGAGGAAGGTAAAATAAGTTTAGGGCTTCTGTGCAAGCTGCACAATAGCCAAACATAAAAGACTGAGTAGCTCCCAGGTATTAATATATGTAACTGTATGAATTGTGCAAAAGAGGATCATGTATTTCATGCTCAGTCAACCTTTACAGGAACCAGACAGTCAAGAAACGCATAAATTCAGCCAGAAGGAAGCATCTTTATGCCTCACAGGATCAGACACATGGAATGGACCCCAGTGCTGAGTGAAGGCTCCAGCTTTTGTCAAGGGGACTTTGTGACTCTTCCTTTCCAGCATGCTTCTGCATATGTTGTCTTCTTTATGGACTAGCGTTTAGGTCCTCTAGTTCAAAACAAGGCTACAGCTGCTTTTGTGCAGAGATGAGTGATGGCTTGTTGGACATGTTTAGGAAAGCTGGCACCACGGGGGCAGAGGCATTCATGTGTTTATCTAAGCTTTGAATGGATGTGGCTTTTCTTTCCTCTAACTATGTGGCTGTTGTTGTCTTTGCTTCAGGGCTGGAAGTTCAAAGAGCTCCGTTCCTTTTTGTCCATGTTTCATTCAGGAAACTTTGGACTTGACGAAATATCCACTTAGCATTTGAGAAAGTGCTTTTGGTTTAGTCAACCATGTGGTGGTAGTCTGGATAGGATGAATGTGTTGACTGGGTCAGGATTAGTTTGTTGGCACTGTTTACAAAGAAATGTGTGGCTGTTTCAGAGCATAAATTATAAGACATAAAGAGATCAGTCATTACTTATGAGGCTTCCTAATCGTTTCCACTGGCTTGCCTGAGGAGTTGCTTTAAGCAAGCAGTGTAAACTTAACACCAACAACACATTTTGATACATATACACAACATATGTACATATGCTGTACACTGTCTGGTTTTGCAGTAGTATTGTGTTTCCCGACTTCCCGTTGTATTAGCTATTTAGCTAGTTAGTTAATGCATCATTAGTTACTCTCAGGTGAAGCTCTGTGACATCAAAGCTCTTTGTGTTTGTTGGTCAGTTCTTTCATATATAACTCTTTTTGCCTTAAGCACTGTACACTGATATAGAAATCACACCAGTGTGAGCAATCTCTACGTTTCACTGTTCCTCTACAAGGCAAGAAACTGGTGGTTTTCTACTGTGAAGTCTAAAGGCCCGTTACACTGTGCGATAACAGCAGTCTGAAAAGGTTCAGTGCATGTTTGCCCACTGTGAGATTAATCTAGTAAGTCTCGGCCGCAATTTGTGTCAGACTGGACAGTATCAGCTTGTAAAATGAATGCCCTGTGAGTTGTAGCGCTAGAAACAAGAAGGTAAGCAGAGTCAATGACCAACTAGATGGTCTCGAAGTGTGGACCATCGTTCTGGATTGACAATCATAGATTTCACATTGTTTCCAGGACTTTTGTCTGGGAAAGCCCAAAATATCTGTGTAGGGGCCTTCAGTCTCTGCATTAATTAACTATCACAGGTGTGAATTACAAATCACTTTGCTGATTCAAAATTGTTTCGTTTGGTTCAGTTTAAAGACTGTAGTCGCTGACTACGTAGTTCTTTAGTAAAATGCACTTCAGTACACACAACAGTGAGTGAACACATTACTGTTTGCATGGCCACAAGGTTCCGCACTCACTCTTCAGTCAGAAGACAGTCTGTTGCTAGTACATTACGTCTGTTGCTAGTCCAGGCTGTCATGTTCCGTACTGTACAAAACTGTCACATGATGATAGTTTCTCTGGCGTTTGTGGCCCTTTTAATACATTTTTAAACAAGAAATGACATACTGTGTATTCAGCCAGGAGCTCCACTGCTAGAAAGCTGCTGGTGGTGTCAGTGACAATGGTGATTGAGTATAGTCAGTTCAGTTTGAAGATATAGTGTTAAAGATTTGTTTATACGGGTGACATATTCTGAAAAATGAGTTTTAGTTACAAAACTTAGATAAACCTGAATTAATAGATTTTCTGGCCACTTTACAAATGTAAACCAAATGTCTGACATATTATTACCTTACAAAGTTGATAGCAAACGTGTTAGAAAAGAGTTGCTTACTTCCACGTCGAGCAGACACGGAGGTAAATGCTCCACCAAGTTCGCCAACTACTTGCTAATTTTGTCTGTCTGCCATTTCATTCTGTGGTGGGTCTTTAGAGCTTTTTCGCTGACAACTGCTGGCTCCACACTAAGAGAGCGGTGAGAGCGAATCAAAACACTAAAGTTGCACTCCTAAAAACCACAACAGTAACTTGAAAGGCACTGAAAAGCCAGCTCTCCAAAACAGAGGGCATTCCATGAATATACAAATAAACAGTACAGCAGTTTTATGAAAAGTACAATACAAGTTGAATTACAGCCACTCTAAAGTATACCACAGGTCACAGTATAAACAAAACAAAACTTCATTCAGACTTCATCGGCTTCATCATTGATAAGTTTGCACCCACACCCCTCTCCTCACTGACACGTAACAATCTTGAAAGTCATTGTAGTATGACGTCATCCTTTCGGGGAGCCCAGAGGGACGACAGGCTGCCAGCCGTTGAGCGCGAGACAGGCTGTTTCTCATTAGTTCCGCTTGGTCTACAGTTCCATACAGCAACAGACTGAATCATGGCACTGAGAGATGATAGTCAGGCTCGCTGCAGACTAATAAATCCTGTCATGAAATGCCTCATCAGTTACCGTGTGTCTGTCAAACACATCCAAGTGCGAGATGAAGATGAATGAGCTGTTGGATTCAAAACAACAGGGCAGGCTGTTGGAGTTGGCAATAAGCTGTGAGGTGCACTTATTTTTTCTAGGCCTCTTCAGGCATTTCACTTGCATCATGACTTCTGCCAGTTAATCAACTCCAATTTTCTTGAACAAATGCCAACTTTAAAAATGGCAGATATAAAAATTTAACAGACCTGCTAAGGAGTAAACCTTCTTCCCTTCCCATTGTCAGAGCTACTTTGTCTATTACCACTCAGTAACAGAGTGAGCTGAAAAAGCCTTCTGTTTTAACTGATGTTTTCTTTCCTCGTCATCCCCTAGGAACTTGGAAAACAAGCAGTCACCCTCCAAATTTATGACTGGACTAACACAGTATGTATTTTTAAACTCAACAGACACACTGGTCAATGAGAATTTGGGTCAACTTAAGTAAATAGTTGCACAGGCAAGTTTAATTGCTTCTTTTGAGGCAGTAGTTTGTTTTTCAACAGGAGTCCTCCAGTGCACTTGACTGTGTTTTATGAGGACCAAACAGCTGGAAGCCCCCATTGTGTTTGAAGGCCGGTAGGCACTGTCCCAATGGGCCTGGTGCAAGACATGACCTTAGAGTAGTACTGTATACTTGCAGAAGGGATCACAGGGGACGACGTCAGTCTTCCAACATGGATGGACGTTTAACACTGGACACTGGGTACAAGTTGCTTACGGGACATCCAGTTCAGTGTCTGACTCTAATTCCTACTTCCTGGGATTTCTGCTTGCTGAAGTCTTTCATTATGTTCTTTTTTGCCCTGAGGCCAGCGTAGCTATGCATTACTGTAATCACATGGGATATGTTTGTTGTTGACTGTGTTTACTATGCATTGAATTTCTATGGGATGACATGATGGTCTGCATGAGACAGAACGCGCAGACACACTCAAGGCTTTCAGCTTTAACAATAGTTTTTGTTTGGATGTTTTGCTGGTGACATCAGTTATTTCTTTTTAAGTGAGTATCTGCAAAGCCCGCTGTTTTGTGCTCAGACAGGCAACTAGCATCAATTTATCCTACACCTCATCATCTATCTGCCTTTCTTCCCCTCACAAAGGTAGAATTTCTTCATTTTAATCCATCTTTTTCTCCTTTCACCTCCTTCCCTTTCCTTTTCAATAATCCCACCCACTCAAGTAATTAGAATTTTATTTACTTTACTTATATACTGTATTGCTATTGGACCACTTCCCTCTAAACCAAGTCATCTACTGACCTGTGTCTTTTCATCAACTCCATGTGTTTTCTTTGTGGGTGAGACAGGTTTATAAAACCTCTGAGGTTCTTTTTGTCTAACGCAAACTGTGCGAGCTTCCTCTCTTTCCTTTCAAAAATAATTTGGAGGTTGCAAGGAAACTAAACCTAACATTCAAATCTCCCCCTGTCTCATTACAGCACCTCCATGGCCACAGGAGTAGCTGACACCCATCCAGGCTCCTGGATGCACCCCTCTCACGTCTACTCCTTGTGCCAACTTGGAGGTGAAAACTAACTGGAGCTGGGAGGTCTGAGTTTAATCACAGTCTAGATATTCCTTTTACTGATGGCTAACAGTCAATGTATATTAATAACGTGGAAGCTTGAGGATCACAGTTTTTGTAGGATCTTTTACTGTTGGGTTTAGGGCCCCAAGTGCAAATATGATTTTATCCAATTCATCAGATAAGTCAAAATATGTTCAGTGGTTGGACTAGGACAATCGATCTTTCACAGAATTAATATGCACAAGCAGGGGCCCAGCTATACAACTATATTATATATACTATATATCAGCCTGGACCAAAGTGATTGTCCAGGCTGAAATATTGTCATCCAAAGAGCCACGCTGCTAGCATGGCTAAAACCATCTCTCTGGCAGCATACTGCTTACATCCACTTTCATATTTATTTCATTTATTGATACAAACTGTACAGCTGAAATGAACCAAATGAACAAGAGCAAAAATGCTGGAATGTTGATGAGAGGTCAGCGGTGGGCAGAGAGAAAGCGGGTGAGAGCAGAGAGGCACCATTCACACACATGGTTCTAGTTAGCAGACTCCCATTAAGGACAATGGAGTCTGGAAGAAACTTTACATTTCACAGTTTAAGGGCATTTTTAAGACACTCCTAGCCACCACTGAAAGGTCATTTTTCAGTCACTTCATATGGGGATAATACAGACTGTGCAACTAAACTGAACAGAAGAGAGCCACAGTGGGAAATTGGAATGCTGACAAATGCATAGGTCAACAGTGGATTGCTCTACATTGTAATGTAATACATAATGGGGGGGGGGGACTAAAAATGTCCAAATACATAGAAGACAAGAAAACTTACTACTGTCCTGTACCGCATTTGTTGGGCTTTAACAAGTGACAGGCAGCTGCATTGGAAGTCAGCTTTTGTGCTACAAGTGTTGATTGAGGCTACAATCATACAGCTTGACTTTTCAAACAGACATGGATAACCTCTGTCGTTTTGTGTCTGGAGACAGCACAAAAAGACAGAATTCTATGTGTATATCAACTGTTAGCTAGCAAACCATAGTTGCTACATAGTTTCTTAGAAAGTGGTTACATAATTGTAAGGCAAATTCCACATATATGTTCATTCTTACATTTTTTTACAGAAGAGTCAAATCATTTTACTCAAGTGACTGCATGCTCTCTCAAACTATTAGTCACCAGATTATTAGCTAGTTTAGCAGACGTTTGCTACTGAAAATAGGGGCAAAACAGCACTTGAGGATGGAGTTCAGAAGGACCTGAGCAAGCGTGCCGAAGAAAGCGCGACTTCTCCATCTGCACGGATAACTCCACATAAGATAGTGGAAGTCTTGGGGGAAGGGAGGGATCCGGTGCCTTTGTGTCTGGGTTTCAAGTTCACTGTTTAAAAAACTCTCCTTTGCTTTTTCCATGCCTGAATCCAGAGGACCATTAAATGGAAAAAGACTCCTAAGCACTTTCACGCTCAGATTCATGGAAAGTGAGAAAGCAGGAAGACCGTAGCAAAGGTATGTGGGATTTCAGCCGATGTGGCATCTGGCTCTTATCTCAAACAACAAAATCACCTTAAGTTTTTAAGTAAACTGTGACTTACATTAATATGCAATAATCCAAACACAGGTCTTAGTTTGTCCCTGTTTGTAGATCTGGTGTCACAATTGTTTTTTTCCATTTAAAATATGTGCCTTTGTGTATGAGGCTACAATGGTATTTCTCCTACATACAACTCCACCCTTGCATGTATGTATATACATGTGTGTGTTGCTAACAGCCTGTTAAGTTGATGTTGGCACCAGATGAAAGGGCTTGCATGGTCTCACATAAATGCCTCGGAGAGGGGGGTTCTTATCACTGGGGGCTAATTGCTACTTTAATATCAACTCTGTGGAGTTGTGGTCGTTATAAACTGCAGCCTGACACACAAAAATAGACTGAACACAAATGTTGTGAGGCAGATAATCCTGGGAACACACTAGAAGTAAATCACATTTGAAATTGCATTGGTTCACATTCATAACAACGGATGTCTTAAATGTATTTAGTCTCCTGTTTGTAAATCTACTCACTTGCAATGGGTTTTCCCACAATTCACTGTGTAAATGAGTGTCAAAGAAACGTGGAAGAGGATGTCACGGGAACAAATAAATTGCTATATCAGTATATGAAGTGCAGCAAACAAAATGACATTTTGTTGCTTACATAGAGCCTTCTTGTATTCCAATTTAATAAAATGCCAGCTTCCAGAATAATGTCCATTCATGAATTTTAGAGGAATAGTTCGATATTTTGGGATAATAGCTCATATGAGAGGATCAATATCTCTCTCATGTCTGTACATTAAGTATGAAGCTAAAGACAGGAGGCAATTAGCTTAGCTTGGGAAAGTCCAAGGCTGGAGGCAGGGGAAAACGTCTAGCCTGGTTGTCTACAAAGTTCAAAAATACAAATACCAATGCCTCTGAAGCTCACTAATTTATGGAGTCCCCTTATTGCAGCTGAGAAAAAAAAAGAGCCATGTGTTAATCTGTTCTCTGGTTTACAAATCCGTGCCCACAGATTTGAAACCCATGCACATGGTTTATAAACCTCGTTCTTGGATTTGTAATCTGTGGGCAAGATTCCTAATGAATTACCTCCTGGTTCTAGCTCCACATTTAAGGCACAGACATGATAGTGGTCCCAACAACTCACCCCAGAGTAAACTTGAGTTCAGTGGCTGTGATAACTACACACCACCGGACTTTGACCTGTTGACATCACGTTGCAAATACCGACTGAATCATGTTTGATATGATCGAGGAGGCTCAGATTAGCCTGCAAATTCAAGCCTCCAATCTCCGTACGGATTGTGATGATGGAGGGATCTGGTCTAAATCAGCACTGTAGTCTTCTAATGTGTTCCCAGTTTGAGCTACACAGGATTCAAACATGCAAAAGAAAAATACTATCAGTATACAAAACATTTCCCTTTTGCATCTTGGTCTCATAAATGTTATATCAAAGTTCATATAAAATCATATGTACAATTTTGTCATAATTTTAGACGTTACACATTTGGCCCTTCACAAACCATTTGAATACAAAACAATACAGACTATAAATAGACAATAGTTTTACATAAGGCACAATTATTAATGGTATATGAATTTCTCTCATAGCTGCTGCTCCCCGAACAGTATCTGAGCGTACACGGTGCCACTACGTGACGCCTTGGCTTCTGGAATTGGCTTCACCAGATCCAACTCTGCGTAGGTCAGATTCTCCTCCACTATCTTCGGCTAGAGATGTGGAGATAGAGGAGAGGGAGGAAGAACAAAGTAATGATGGAGGTGAAGGGGAGAGGGAAGTGGAATTAATGGTGTGAAAAGGACAAGGAATGATTTTTATGCAGAACTCAAGCTAATTACAGGGCTGATGATGCCATAGATTCAACAGCAGGCTGCGTTCGGACGTCACCTTAGAGGATTTCTGGGTTGCCATTCAAATGCAAAGTTGTCACAGAGCCACTTCATTTTCTGGTACTTTTTCTAACAGTCATTACTGTCACATGTTGGTTGCTCTTCGTTACATTTGGGACAATATCAATGGCAGGCTCACTATGAATGCTTTGTATGATACAGTATGATAAGTTTTAAGCAAAAGGTACCAATGCATCTGCACTGTTGGAGAAGTTCTCTCTAAAGTGAAGTAAACTCTGCATACATATAAATTACACAAGCATAAAAACAGGCAACATGATTACTTAGAAACAATAAAAGAATGACAATGAAAGCAAGCATCTTATAAAAAGGCATGGATGGTGCTCACCAACACTACTTTCCTTGGTTGTGGTTTTAAAAGTTTGGGTTTCCTTGTTTTGTCTCCAATAGGAGCTGTGGGGACAAAACAAAAGTTAGTGGTTTTGCAGAGATCTGTTTAGCAAATATAATGTATATATTTTCGTGTACAACAAAACCCAGACAGTTGTGAGTATAATAGGACGGATTTCGAGGGTTTTACTGCTTCCAATATTTAAAATTCAATCCCACTTCTAAAGTAAATGGTCTACTGAATACACAAGAACCATTCAACTCTTTGGCTTAAAGCTGCACTAGTCGCTTCTAGAAATGAACCTACAAAGAACTGTAACCCGACCCTATAGTACCTCTCAGCTTTTATGGTGTTTTAGCATCTTTTAGGTGTTTGTTTTGGTTTTATGGCCTGCAACTTAAAGGTATAGTTGGACATTTTGGGAAGTACAAGTATTCACTTTCTTTCCGCAAGATGGATACCACTTAAGCCAGTCAATTTAGCATGAAGATTGGAAACAGCGGGAAACGCCTATCCTGGCTCCTTCAGCACTTCCAAAGCTCACCGATTAACATCTTTTATCCCATTTGTTTGTGTCTACAGGTTTTGTTTTTTTTTCCACAGTAAAAAAATACTGCTTTAAAACTTACTATCAGCTGCACAAAACAATTAGCGCTTCAAACCCCCAAAACAGAGTCATTTCCATGTCAGCACAGGTCCCATTTGAATTTTAAAATATCAACAGCGAGTTGGGAGGAAATATAGGGATTTGGGACGTCTGCCACAACATGGCGACCCTTAGGTTGGTAATGAATTCACAATAACTTTAAAAAAAATGTTGTTTTTTTTACTTTCCGTGAAAAAAAAGAGACATTACATCCCACATGCTAACCAAGAAGTGGACTTGCTGTGACTGAACTGTGGTTTGTTAGGGGTGAGAAAGTTTTCCCAGTCAACCTCAGGAAACAGCCTCATAACTTAAGACTTTATATGTGGAAGGGATGGATGCTGACCTGTAATTCCAGCATGTATTCATGTTTGGAAAGCCACGAAGAACAAAATGAACCAAGTGTAAATCTCAGTTTGGACTGATGCTCACATTTAGCTATTTCTGCTGGTGTTCTTTATGGGAAATAACAAGTTAATGTAAACACTTGTAAATACAAGTTACAGGAATCATGATCTAATTTCTTTTGAGTATGCCTTTCTGAGTGAACTTCTCCAACACGTTTCAGACCACATAAAACTTTACCTTTGGCTGGTATCTCTGGTGGTATCTCCTCTTGGTAGTCTCTGCTCCTTTTCTTCCTGTACCTCCTCTCCTTCTCCGGCAGAGCAGGAGACACACTGACCACACTGGTAACTGTCTCTCCCGAGCTAAAGTGAAAACAAATGACAAGAGGTTTGGTGCGGTGAAAAACATTTGATTGTTTGTTACCTTTTTTTTGGTAATTCGTATATTTTTTTATGAAGAGGTTTATTTAAGTGTGAGGCTGTGTTGCTTTAAAATCTTACCTGTTATGTGAGCTTTTGACCAGGTGGTAATTATCTGCAAAAATATAACACATTCAGAAACATAATAACTGGTACAGAGACAATGATTATTGCACTTTCAGAGATGAGTGGGGAAGGATGTTGATGTTGCTAACCTTTTAACCGCTGCTTCCTCTGTATGTACTGGCAGGTTACAGTCACCGTGAACATGCACATGCACAGCAGGCCCACTGAGCAGATCAGCACTGCACACAGGTACACATCTGAAACATACAAACATGTACACACACATTAGTCCACCAGCACAGCAGCCTTGGCCCTTGCTTCACTGCACACAAAAATCTGAAGGGAAAAGAAAGGAGTACATGGTTTGCTGAGCTATTTAAGGCACTGTAGTATATCCTTTGGGTTGGGTTATTTTTGCCTGCCAAGAACGATACAGTGCCAGTCCACCACAAACACACACACACACACTCTCTAACACACTCATACACACTAAAAATACGAAAACTTACCTTCAAACAAGCTCCACAGGCTTTCTTTGGCCTTGGTGGCCGGTACGACATGCACTACACGGAGAAAGAAAGAGAGAAGAGAAACATGTAAAGTCTGTATTCATCACTGTGGCTTCCCTGCCGCCTGATTACACGCTGGCTAGAGTTTAAATAAAGCTAATTGTAGGAAGACAACGAGCTGAGGTGGGCCTCCTCCCTGCCTGAGCCTGTCTCTGATTCACTGTCCAGAGGGCTCAGCCTTAACCTTCACTGGATGAAAAGGATAAATAGCTCATTAACTCAGCATCACTGTAAACTGTTACCTCACATCCACCCATGCTCTGAGCCCAACCATCTTTTTCACCTTCAAAACAAACTATTGCGGTAAAACAGGGCAACCTGTGCCCATTTTGGCAATGTCCACACAGTGGCTGAGAATGTCCCACATCAGACGTGCTTTTTCTTCCCGTGACATCAACAACATGAACCTTAAAATGTTGCCATTCGATTTACAGGCATTCGAGGTTCCCTGTTTGCATGGCAGTAAAAAAAATGTAGAGACAGATGCTGCAATTTTGGTATCACAGCAGCTCAGCTGCCTCAATTGCTAAGCCTTGCCCATATTAGTTATGTTAGTTGCTACACCTATCAAGGTTTTCAATCTAGCACTGTGCTTATAGAGTTGACATTGATTATTGGGGCAAATTTACCACTCGTAAATTCAAAGTAATTTTTGGAACAAAGGGTTCATTTAAATTTGATATTATTATTATTATTATTATTATTATTATTATTATTATTATTATTATTATTATTATCAGCTTTTATTTTATAGTCACAGTGTAGAGAGAGAGAGACAAGAAACAAGTGTAAGGTAGGGCATGCAACAATGGTCCCCACCTGGGAATGGAACTTTGAAATTTGCGTGATAAGCACCTTAACCATTAGACCACCATTGGGGCACTGCAACATGTAATGTCTGCCTGTAATGTAAGTCGGCTTTTTACATCACAGAGGGGGACAAAAGCAGAGTTCTCATTTTCAGTTGGTGACTGTTGATCTGGCCAGTTCAAATCACTGTCTTATCATTTTACCAGCTGTGGTTAGCAAACTAACCTTAGCTTCATGAGTTGGAAAGTCCGTCTCCGGTGGACTCGTTTATATTTCAGCTACTTCAAATAAAATTATAAGCCTGCAAAGGGTCTAAATATGCATTTGATGGCTACATATATGATATCTGATAACCTGGAAACTAGACTTAAGATACATCTTAAAGCAAAGAAAGTTAGAATCCTCAAAAGTTGAAGGTGAGCAGGGTTTTTTTTGTATTTGGGGTAATGGTAATTGGCCCTATAGTACAGGGAGAAAAATATTTAAAATCAGACTGCTTCATACACCTGCTGTGACTTGTTATGGTTGCCAAAAATAGTCTGGACAACCGCTATTTGGGGAGGGATTAGCGAACGGTAGATTTAAACAAAACTTAGAAATGTAGAAAAAGTTACGAGAATGAGGAGAAGCTTGTTAAATTGATGCGACTTAAATTGTCTTTTCATAGTTACCATATCTTAGATAAGATCTGGCTTGCTGTACATCCCAGCATAGAGCAGATGACCGTTAAGCCCCATAAACAAAAATGAACGGCAGCGGGGGATCAAAGGCCTGTGAATGCAGCCTAAATCTGTAATGAGAATCCCAGCTATGTGCTTCTTCTGTCCAAAATGACTGCGAGTATGTTTTCCATACTCAATGTGAAATCTTGACCCACACACTCACTTATTTCTCCACCCCATCTGACCACAGTTGTCTTAACACCACCGTACTCTTGCTGAGCCGGTGGTGGGAAGCTCGTGAAGGGACACCCACCAGCGTCTTGAAATACCCCAAACCACAGCAGCTGACGACGAACAGCCTCACCGCCACGCCTGCTGGAGACTTTCCCAGACTGGCTGCACTGTGTGCTGACTGACTGACTGACGAACCAGCAAGCATGCCTCAGAAAACGCAAATTTTATCTACACATAAACAAAAAAGAGACCGTCACAATATCTGTAGGTGAATGAAAGGAAGAGAAGATACTGTATTTTCTGCTAGTTTTGGGGAAGTTAATAGACATATGAAGAAGTGGACGCACACTGAAAAATACAAACCTAACTGAACACTTAGGACGAGCTCCCAGTCACAATTTTCATGAGGTAAAAAAACAGAGATTAAAGCCCAGGCTATAAAGCTGTGTGGAACAGCATGAGTATGATTTAAAAACTGTCAAACATTACGTAAAGCAATGGGATGTTTATAGCAAAGCCCGCAGATCTGAGAAGACTAAGATTACTAAGGTTTCTGCAAAATGCTGCATCATGCATACACCTCTACAGTCAAGCTACTCATTCTGTTATATGATAGCATTTATTGAAATTAAGTTTCGCTGTGCAAGGCCAGAAATAACAGGGCACTGGTACACAACAGCAAACAACACACATCTTTCACCAGTTCACATAGCAATATGTCAAGGGATGCCAGTTTAGAAAATGATATGCACTGAGCAGCCATGTTAGCGTTTTGCCCAAACCCTATTCACTTTCAGACTTATTCATGTTATCGACCACACATGGTTGAAATTTTCATGGAGTTGAAATAAGCTCCTTCACTGCCAGTTGTCCCTCTAGTTTTTTTCAGACAATGAAACCATTTTGATTGACATGTTTCAATACTTTTCTGGACCCCCCCCCCCCCAGACTGTAGGTTAAAACGCGTTTCTGAGAAGCAACGGTCCTCATACTGGGACCGTTGTGAAGATACCTCTGGACTTTGTCCCCATCTGTGAAACCACTAACCCTAAACTGACCATATGTGACCTACATTCTGCTTTTTGGAAACACCGCTCTCAATCATTTTTAAAGGGAAGATAGAGAGGACCTGGCTGTGGATTGTCACAATTTTTGCCAAGTATTTACTTTTTGAATATGAGTAGGCTTGCAAGTTAAATAGCTTTGGACTGTGCTCGGCAGCATTTTTATGTTTTATGCGCATTTTACCAGCCTAAGAAACCAGTCAAGAATTAAAAAACAACGACATAAAAAGAAGATTAAGTGCTTTAAATAAACACGTCAAGGCAGACACTGAGGATTCAGCTGCAGTCAGATTCTCTCATATCTGGTGGGTCATTTTTACTAGACAGGCAGCTTTGTCAAATAGCTTGGGTAGCTGTGACAGGAGTTGACAGCAAATGTAAGTCAGCACTGAGGAAAAATGTCTGTATATTTTACACATCACAGCTTTTTTCATGTAAAAAAGAAGTATCTCAGATTTGTTTACACTGTTGTTAATGTAGCTACCTAGTCTAGCTAGCAGGCTCCAGTTGCTTCAAGTGGCAAATGATTTATTTAAAGCCCTAGCCTTCCTTCACAGTAAATTATTCACAGCGTAAATCTTGATAACATCTATCACGTTTATGTGGTGATTGTGCCTCAGGTTCTGTGTAGCTCTGTCAGTGAGGCAGCTGTGCATGTTGGAATAATCAAAAATTGGACAGTGTGTGCCATAAAATTGTCTTTTATCCTCATCTACAAAATGTCTTCTTTTTTTACAGCAGCTTTTGAACGGCTGCAGATGGCATCGGACTAAGTGGAAACATTCAACAAACTACTTTTTGTTCATCAGACCCACAGAGTTGCATTCAGTTGCTGACTGTATTTCAGATTTGTGGCTCTTTTTGTGCCCCAACAAACCCAACACTGTAAACATCAATACAAAGATGTGGACTGGAGTGAATAATGATCCTCTGTGTCTTCACTATCCACTGAGTCAGTCAATGCTGTAATTTAATGTATTATAAATGACTGGAGATGAATGAAAGTACACAGCAGTGTTGTGTGTCTTGCCTCAAATAATCCACGCTTTAACTTCCTGTTGTGCCTCTGCATCTTTTCTTCTAAGAATTAGCTTCTTTCTGTACACTTGGTCACAGAGTCTCTATTATGGACATAAACATAGGCCGATTTAGTTGATTTCTTATTCATTTGTGCCCTTTCTTATACCACTTTCTCTAATAGAAAAAGCTCTTAAGAAACGTGTGTGGCCTCAAAATTCTGATATTTCTGATTTTAATTTTTCCTTCTTAAGCTGCCAGTAGAGTATCCAGGGGTCCCTGTTCCTACTATACTTAAACACATGCCACATCCGTGTGCTCTGTACCTTTTAGAAACACACTTGTTAACTTGCAATTGACCACATGTGTTATAGAAATATCTAAAAGTTCGTCTTGTTTATGTCAAGAGGAGGCTGTATCCACACTGTGCTCTGCCCTCAGTTTTTCTACCAAACCCTCTGACCTCTCTGGATGTGTTTATTCTAGCAGTAGCAAGTAGAGCAATGGGAGTTTTGTGTGTGAGACAGATTGTGGAAACACCTGGTCACCTAATGTTGTCCGACCACAAGAATTCCATCAGTTTGATGTCACACACACACACACACACACACACACACACACACACACACACACACACACACACACACACACACACACACACACACACGTGCACGTGAAGTCACAGCCATCTAAAGTGGGGACCAGGAGCAAAGTTCCCACAAGGGTTTGAACCCTCAGATGTATAGCTGATGTTTATCAAAGCTGTCAACCGCTGGTTTGGCCATGAGGAAAAAATACCACTACCTGCTGGTCCAGTGGGCAGAAATAGAACAGTGTTCCTGTGTTGTTAGCGCTTTGGCCTGTATCTTTACAATCACCCAACCTACATCCTGCACAGTGTATTACTAATCTTAGATATTCATAATTCAAATGGTGAAAATTAAACAGTTCACCTTAAAGTTACTGCTTTGGTTACAGTTTTAGTTCACTGGGATTTTGTTTTAAAGGAAGGCATTGGTTGAAGGGGCACTCCTCAAATTTTACATGTAAACTTGTTTTCCCCTAGTCCAAGCCGAGATACAATAACCCGTCAGGGTTACAAACAGGGTCCTTTTAGGGCAACCAGCTCATGAAATGGTTCAGGTAAAAAAAAATGGAGAAAAATGTAGAAATTTGCAGTAGGAAATTCAAAATGAATTGCTGATTATGTGTCTGAGTCAATCAAAGAACTATGAATGTGTTTTAAAATTTGATTTTCAACTGGAGCTTAGCATCATTGATTTCTATCTATTTGTATTATTTCTAACCTTTCAAATTAACTTTATTAACTTTTCAGCTCCAAAACAAAATTCTTTGAGTTTTTATTTTCTTTTTAATAAAAATCTGCAGATAATTAGCTCTACAGTTTTTCAAAGCTTTTCTGACCGGATTTCTATAACAAGGATGGATGAAACATGGAATTGAAATTTTCCAAATGATCTGGAGAAAAAAAAATCTGATCTAACCCTAGTCATTCGTAAACACACATGTGCATGTGAAGAAAAGCAGCAAAGTAGGGTTGCACGTAGAAAATTAATCAAAATCTATATATAACATGTAATATCCACATTGCAAGAGGCTGCAACATTGTGTGGAGGTCACAGGACAGCCTGCTGAACAAGTGAGGTATTCTGGTCTCTTCCTGAATCTTTGGCTAAGCTTCTTGTCACCTCGACTGTATAATGAAGAATAAATGATGTAGTTGTATTTTCTACGTCTATTGCCATTCAGGTCATAATTGCAGCATTCATCCAAAAATGTCGCGGTGTGCTTTTTTTATTATTTTCAGCGTGAAACCATAATGGGTCGGCACTTCCTTGGATGAAAATAGCTCTCCACATCCTTGACCACAAAATGTGAAAGAGCCAGACATGAGCCAGCTGCCCACTCGACTGTCACTGCAGACAAACATTCAAACTTTACGCTCCTCAGCACAACTATCTCTTGTTGCCGTTCTGCTGAGTCTCTTTGGTCTATCTGCCTGTTCTCCTTTTGGGAGGGAAACTCCTCGTGAGGGCCAATGTCAACAGCTCTCAGTAGGGACTGCGTGTCTGCCCGGAACCAGACTTGGCTGCGGACACCCTGAAAGTCACAGCCTGTAGGAACCCTTCCATGGAAAATCTGGTGAGCAACGTCTACTGTTCAAAGTGAGGAGGAACACTAATGGTACTACGGTAATAAATTTAAAATGAATTGTCTTCAGGTTCAGATTCACAGTGTGATTCACTCAAGATAAAAAGCAGCAATTTGCAGACACAGGGTATAGCAACTGATCATTCAGTAAACCCCTCACCTAAACAGTGCAGTCTAGTCATATCTTAACTAGAGTACGCACGGCAGGTCTGTCGAGCTTTGGATATCTCCACATGCCCCGCATTGAGATCTACTAGAGCGATACTAGGCATTTTAAGAGCTTGTAGGGTGGTATTATTTTTCTAGCCTCTAACTAAACTAAAAATGTGCAAGGTGTTACAGGTTATGTTTCTAAAAAAATGCCCATTCACAACTAGCACGTCTCCTGTGTAGTACTTCCTCACTGTGTGTATCCGAGTGTAGGATCATCAACGGTGACGACATTGTCATTGAACTCTAATTAGCCTAATCTGCCACTGTTAACAGTGTAAACTGCACATGTGCCATGCAAGGACTGGCTTGACAGGTGTAGCGAGTTGAACGAAGAGGGCCGGCCCGAAGAGAATGGTCTCAAATACTGCTCTACAAATCTGATCTCCAAATGAACAGCTAGGAGGGAAAAAATGACAAAGCATTTGAAGTTTGATTCTGGTTTTAGGAAAGTGAAGGGATTTCTCTGCAGTATCTGGTACCAGTAGATGTGTCATCGTTTCCGTTTAACCTAACGCTCTCTCTGCTCTTTCTCCGTGATCATTTTCAAACCACAAGTTATTGCAATGGAGGATCCTTTTATCTTCAGGCTTGTTCCTAACCAAGGACATTTCCCCTCTGAAATCAAAAGCAGGACGGTGCTTTTGCTTATTGAACCCACTTCACCAGCTCTTCAGACAGATGAATTACATCATCCAGTTGCGGTCAGAGAAACTGCTGCTACTGGAGACACAGAACTGCTCCCCTTTTTCTTCCCTTCTATCTGCAGTGTACTGTTTGCACATTTTAATTTTACACACACTTAAAACGGTGACATATTTTGGGGTAATTAACAGAGCTGCTATCAAATATGTGATCGCACATAGGGTTGTTAAGCCTTCAGGTTAAGTTCAGTCATTTGAGGCCTCACTGACTGACAGAGATTTAGCATCTACGATCTTTATCAGACATTCCGCCAAAACCTCGAACAGTTTGATGTTCACAGCTGGGAGCTGCTCAGTAACAGTCACAGCTTTCTGCTGCACACCACCCTAGCATCTATTTAAACTATCTGCGGTCACACTATTATCAAAACAGCGTTTGTCATTGCTTCTGTTGTGGTTGTCGGAAATAGTTGTTAAGTCTTGGCACTGCACTATATAAAGACGGTGATGACATTCTGTGAGAAACTGGGCTATAGCTAATGATGTCTTCTACCAAGAATGAATGGTAGTGGTCTAATGCAGGGGTTCCCAACCTTTTTTGGCTCAAGAGCCCAGTTTTAGTTCTGACATTTCTTTGCTTCTGCATACTTTTCAGACAGGAAAATTCAATTAATAGTTATGACAGAACATTTTAGACCCAAAAGAGGGCCTTTACAGCTGTATCAACTGCTGTTTGGTCAATTAAAAGACAGGGCTTAAATATGACATTTATAAATTGATTTTAAAACCACTACAACTAAAAGAAAAAGTGTCACAAGGTAACATTTTCAGTGAGCTTGGCATTTGTCCCCTTTTCAAAGACATAAGTGGCTACTGTAACAAGCGTTCTGTTTACATACATCATAAGTAACCTGGGTCTGCTTTAGCTAAATTTCTACACCGTTGTCTTATCAATTAGTCTTATGTTCCAAAACAAATCCAAAAGCAAATTGTGTAATTGTTTAATTACGCAGTGGTTATGGCTGTATTAGCCTTGCTAGAACCATCAGGGTCTGTCGTTAACATTAAGTTGGGAATTTCGCTGCGGAGCTCAACGTATGTTGCAGTCATCTGCAAAATGGTAACATTAGTAAGGTTAAACAAGCGGTCCCAGAGCCCCAACGTCAGTAACGTTATACAAGTGCAATTTGGAATATCAAGTACAATAGCTAATGGTAAACTCCATGGAAATAACATTAACACCTAACTTTACATCCAAACTGTGATGGCTAGCATTCGCTAAATCAAAATAACTCAGCCTTATCAGGCTAATTAACAGTCCCAAGCTTGACATATTGTCATATAAGCCAATTGACGTTATCATAACACTACTTTAAGAGATTATGTTAAGGCACATGGGCAGTCAAAAACTGACCTCCTACAGACTGCCCTCTTCAGCCTTTACCCTTCTTTGAAGCCAACAACTCAGAAGGCATGTTTCTAATTTCATGTCCTGTGAGTCTGTTGTTGCAGACCCAGAGACCCTGTTTTGTTTATCTCATGGATGCATGCAGTCAGGTGACCTGGGACACAATCCTCCCTGTGGTGTCACACAATATACCAACTTCATTTTTTTAGGGTTACCAAAGACTGAAGTACAATAATTGTATAATGATAATAATTACTCATAATTAACAAAAATTAATCGCTAGCTAACAAGTAATTAAGAGGTAATTAGTAAATAATGTTACTTGATAACAGACAGTTAGAAGTCATGATATAGTTGATATTTTTGTCTGACATTAAAACTCGTCACTATTGGAATCCATGGAATTAAAGCTGATCATACCGTCTGGTCTCTGTGAGGGAGAAAACTAAAAACTGATTACAGCTACCTTTCAAGCATGAGTGTTTAATGCAAAAAAGTCTTTGAGTGGAGCATCCCTTTAAGAAACACTATAAGCACTATTCTTACAATAGCAAAGGTGTGTACAGTCTTTTTTGCCTGGCATCTGTGTGGACACAATCTTGGTGGTCTTGGCCCAAACGACCGCAACTCCGCAAAATGTGAAGCAGGGTGATGCTCGCAGCGTGTGCGTACTTGGCAAATCTTTCGGTGTTAAGAAAAGGAGAGGAAAAAACAGATGAATAAATCCAGCCCTCACCTCTGAGCTCGGTAGCAGCGGTGGAGTTGGATGAGGCCTTCCAGCGGTCCTGGTGCTTTTTAAACTCCTGCACCCGGCACATGTAGAGCCCCCGGTCCCCCTCGGACACGTTCAAGATCAGCAGGTCAAAGATCTTCCCCTGCTTCACCACCGTCAGTTTCAGTTTGGGCCACGGGAAGCTCTTGGTGTAGTTGCCATAGAAACGGGCCTTCCTCATGTTGACGCGGGCGATTAGGAGTTCGTCCTCCTGCCTGTCTGTGCCCGCAGGTAGGAAAGTCCATTTTACTACCGGTAAAGCGGCATTTCGGCGCCGCTGGGACACAACACAGGAGAGAGTGATATTTTGACCCTCCTGGGCCACGGTGAAGGGGGATGGGGTGATGGTGACATTGATGGCCAAACACAAATCTGGAGAAGCAAGTTTTAGACAGGTTATTTTAGAAAGTGTACCTGCCTACAACATGCAGTATCAAGATTTTGGATTTGATCGACTGATGTCTGTTTATCACAAATATGGAACCAATATAAGCTGAAAAGCATGTCAGAGCAGTGGGTGCAGGTTATTTCTTAACAAAACAGGCGTGACTTTGAAGCCATGTTTCTCTCGCTTGTTACGACTGCATGTTGGTGACAGCGACCGTTTCATTTTGACAGAGTTGCGGCATCTCTCAACACATTCAGCTGTTTTGCTTGTCTTACAATTGTTTAAACCATGCTACAGACTTTTGACTACACTGTCAAAAATATCATGCAAAATTAAGCACGACACTTTATATACGGTGCATTCCTTTCTAATGAATTTGCAAAAGAACTAAAATTCAGTTTTAGCTCTGTCGTTATGGGGTATGGAGTGTAGATTGGTGAGGGAAAAAATACACTCAAACAATCTTAGCATAAAGCTGCATTATAACAAAATGTGAAAAAAGTTTAGGGATCTGAATACTTTCTGAATGCACTGCATATATTTACTTTGTTTGGATTGTTATTTAGTTGTTCTAATGTAAAACTCAATGAATCAACTGAGAAAAGTTTAACAAGTGTTTATTCATAATGCGACTAAACATTGAGAGTTGCGAGTCCCTGTCCAGCTGCGTATATTCTCTCAGCAGTGGGGGAGTTACACAGTCAGTTCTTCATGTGACACCCAGTCTGATCATTACTGCTTTTGGCCACATTCCGACCAGTGCCATCACTTCTGTAATATGGATTTTACATCTCGTGCCATCTCATGGGGAGTGCAGCGCTAGGGACTGAAGATAATACCAGTATTCATCGAGGTTAGCATTGGAAAAAATATATCGGTGACAACAGCTGAATTTTAAGTTCAACTATTTTTGAGTGACAGTGGAGAGGAGGGGTAGACAACACATTAACATTCAGCAGAGTGACTGGGCTGTGTCTATATTCCACTCCCACTTCTGGCAAGGTGGTGGCTAAAATGCACAAACTGGTTGTTTGTCAGTGTTTTATCGAGGACCGAGATTATTCTGAAAATGACCCGAGAACACCAGTTTGGACTCAACTCATTTACACATGTAAATACAAATTTCAGATTTATGAACCTTAGCATGGACATAGTCTGACAAGTATGAATCATGTAACTCTAAGTTAGACGTACCGATGGTTTCAGTTAAGTTTTGACTGAAATACAATTCATGTTTCGAGGTTTGGTAAAAAAAAACCCAAAAACAACAAAAAACAAAAACAGGTCAACAGGTCAAACAGTCAAACACACAGTGAGTCGCACATTCAATCAACTTGTGATTTAAACGCCTAAATTTGAGCTCATGATAAGTTCTGAGCCGAATTTCAATGTAATTAGTTTGAATTTTAAGTTGAACCTAACTTAATCTCATTATGTCAACTTAAACATGAACGATGAGTTGATTTCATGAAATTTAATCGAAGTTTTACAGTGTGGTCCGAATTTGTCGGAGTGGAAACAAGTGAAAAACATTCTCCACTCACGGTCCACTTACTCACCCGCTCCGGAGGTTTTGACTGTTTCAGAAAGCATTTTTATTTTCCATTATTCACACTTTTGTCAACTACTTTTACCCAGTTTAAGAATAAACTGTTCATTGCTGCTGCCCAACTTTTAATTCAGGTTGGGAAAATAGGAAAGGTTGTCTTGTCATGTGCGTCAGTTTGCGATTCACCACATATTCATGGAGTTGAGATCAAGTTTCAGAAGTTTCTGTATGCTGTCAAATCTGTGTCAAATGTGAGGGGAAAAAACAGGAGTGTGAGGAAAAAGCGTCATCTAGAAGTTTTCCTAAAATGAAAGTAGCACTCCGAAGACTTGTATTAACACGGGGGATGGAAGCCCTTTTCATTCCACTGAAAATCACAGTGAAGTTACCGTAAATACAGCCTAATGGTTTAAAGATGGTAAGCATTACCAAAAGGAGCAGCTAATGCCTCGCCGACCGACTTCAACTTGTCTCTTGATCAACAAAACAGCAGGAAAGAACATCAGTGAAACAAATGTACTGACGGTTTGCTCCGCAAGTGGAAGCTAAACGTCACATCTGAAATCCATACGGTCCAGGACTCGCACTGCGTGTTTTTGCTCAACAGTCTTCTTCCCTCTCATGCTGACAGCCGTGTTGTTTTGGGCACGTGAAGACATACGTGGGATGAATATTGAGGAACAGATTCTATTGCTTAATGTGTTGCATGACAGTAGATCACACATCTTTTTTTCTGGCATTGGGCAATTTCATATTCCACACTTTCCATGACACGCAAGCATTTTACTGTCGCACAAGTCAGATGCTTTGAGCACAGCACGTAATCAAAATCACTGCCTCTTTTAAAGTTTTTGTCTGTCATTTGGTTTTGGAAAATACAGTTGAGAGGTTAAAAAAGTATTGTTTTGCTGATGAAAGGTGATTTGAATCTCTAAACTGTTACATTTAATAATCTGTTTTGACAGCGGATCCCTGAAATCACTGGAACTGAACGCAGAGGTGAGACCGAAAGCGCTGTTTTACTTTCAAACTCACAGAAAAACCACCAATTTTCACGTATGAATTCCCTCTCATCTCTGCAAACATATGCAGCTTTGACAAACTTTTTATTTTCTTGCCCACACAACCTTCAGTCTCTTGGAAGTATGTTTATTTTAGCAGTAACTGGAAAGAACTTATAGAAGTTTTACAGCAGTTAGAAGAGCATCTTATCTAGCAACAGTGTTTCTCTCCATGTCCTCGACCCATCACCCCAACATTCTTCCTGATTCTCAGATGTTTTCTGCGACGCTTCTCTTACAAACACTGGACAACATTTTGTCTCCACCACATCCATTCTGGTATGAAGTAAAATAAACCTCTCCTACCTCCAAACAGTGCTCGAGTCAGGAGAGCGAAGACCACAGAGGAGATCTTCATTTTCCACGGCTGCAGCCTCCATAAACTCCCAGTTAAATGGCTCTGAAGAAAAGAAGCCCCAGGTTTCCTCCTCCTCCTCCTCCTCCTCCTCCTCTTCTCCCCCCCCAGCCGCGGAGTGTAATATGAAACATTGGACACCCTGCTTCTAGTCAGAACCTCCCTCCGCCCCTCCCCCCTCCCGTTACACACACTGAAAACACATTTGGCAGGCTCACGTGCTCACACACACACACACAAACATATACACATGCACGCAGAGCAGACAGAAACAGACAGGTGAGCATGTGCGAGGACACACACGCACATACACACACCTCTGGTTCTGGCGACTGAGTAGGAAATGTAATTTCCTGTGCAGGATGGAGGGGAGGGAGGAGTGTGTTGTTGAGACTGACGCCGAGCAAATCACACTTCCAGCGCTGGAGGACGGCGGGCGCAGACCTCAGCCGGGGCTTTTATTTTGGAACACATTTGTGGGCATATCTGTGGCCAATAAAATGACGGAGAAGAACACTTTATGTAGATCAATTTTGTATTTAAAGTTTAAAGTCATTTTAATTATCCCAGAGTTTCCTCAAGTGCTAATGCGATGTGGTTGCTTATGGTGCTTTCAAAACTGACTCTTGAAACCCATGATTAATGTTGCATCTGTGTGTGTCTACATCTATCTCCCATTATCTCTTGTCTCATGTAACAGGATCCCACGGGGAATCTTTGTGCAGCAGTCTGTCAGCTTGGGGTTTTTGGGACACTTTTTTGGCTTTTATCAAACCTCAGAGAGCAGCGCCGTGGAGGTCTGGGACACTTTTGATTTACAGATAATAGCGGAGACAGCTTGCAGGGCCTCGTAAATGCTCCTAGTCTGGCGACAGTCTGACAAACGAAGCAGATCCCCTTCACAAAGAGGCTCCCACTTTACTAAAGCTCTATAACCTACAACATTTGGTGCAAGATGTGGTGAGGGATTTACCAAATTAGGGCTCTAAACACAGTGCAGAAGTCCTTACTCCTGCGTTTTTCCTGCTCATTATCAGTTCTGCAGACAATTCTGTCCTGAATTTTATACATCAGAAAAATATAACATTTTGGGTCCCAAAAATTGTGTCTTAAAGCTGCATTGTCTGATATCTGGCTACTTAGTGGAAAAGAGACACGCTAAACAAGTAACAAGCTAAAAACGTAACATTGGACATATTATCATTGCATAAAGTTGTGGTTAGCAAACAACTACTTATTTACAACGTTCTTTGTCTGCTGCGCCAACATTATCATTCAGGCATCAATTTAGTTCTATCATTCAGATGCTAAAATGCCCAGTAGAGCTGAGAGAAACTGCAGGGTTGGGCGATGATTCTCTGTGGGTTCATCACTGCAAGCCGCCCCTTTCACGTTATATCACGTTATATCACCCCTTTCACGTGATCCATTCATTATAAAAAAATACTGATGAGTGGAGCCAGGGAGTAAACACGTTAACTATGAACTCCAGTCAGTATTGCAACATATTCTATGCAATGTCTTATAGCTGAAGAATATGTTTCTGAAGTTGTAATCTCGAAGAAATCGGTTAAAGTGCAGCATTAGTTCAGGGACTGTGCAGTAAACAGTAAGACTTTAACAATGAGTACATCTATCAGTTATATTCTGTGTTTGCATAAAGCGTGTTTGCAGTATATTAGAGACAAGCCGGCTCTAATATACTGGTTATTGGTTCTACTTCATCCATCTCTAGTCTGGAGGACGCAGTCTCTGAAACGTGGCAGAGGACTCAGACCCCTAATTAGGACGATGTAGATCATATAGCACGGAGGTGGAACAGTGCCAAGACTCTGTCTATATCTATAGCCTGAGCTTGCAGTGAGTGCAAGAGTGCAAATGAATTTCAATTTCTGGAACTCCAAGATTGCAACACAAGACAGCAACTGGTCTAATAACACAGCTGGCACTATCCACGAAATGCTTCATGGAAAGAAACAGGGACGCATTGTCATTATGTGCCGTTGTGATTAGCTGCCAAACAGTAATATGTGTTCTGACATGAATACAAATAATCAGAGAACAAACGATCATTTACAAGGCTCCGTTTGGTTTCGCTCTCTTTGCGGTAAATGTTGCCCCCCTGTGGAAAAATGTATGAAATGTTTATTAGTCCTGAAGCTTTCTGCTGAGGGGTGCTAAATAATCTCTGTGCAGTATGTGTGTCAGTAGAGCAGTTACGTTTCCAAGGAAAGGGTGAAAAAAAAAAAAAAAAGCGCAAAGATCGACATATTCAGACTCCTAAAGGACTGGAGCTTGATTTATTGAGCCTTCTTCAAAAAACACAACTCCACCCGGCCAAATAAAAACCCACTGTGACAAATTCTCTTCAGACATATATTATGAAGACCGTGATGATACATGTTATTGAGAAACAAGATACAAGAGGTAAATGTGTTGATGTGTGTGTGACAAAACATGAGGAGACGAAAGGCCGCCTGGTTGACCTTACACCCAGATGCCACTTTTGCAGGGTTCACATCGCTCTGCACGCCCGCCTGACCTCGAACACTGCACGTCAGCGGACTCAGCTGCCGCGGGGTTCTCTGATTGGCTTAGATGGCTCAACGCGAGCAAGCGAGGCTGTGGTTGAGGAAAATAAAGGTTATGGGAGCCTGAGCCTTCTGATACAAACATGTTTCCTTGGATAAAAAAAACACAAGAAAGTTAGAGATCATATTTTTGTTTGTGTCTTTCTGAAATATTTAGGGTTCATCCTCATGAATTCGCACAGTTGTCATTTATAAAAATGGGCAAAAGAAAACAAAAGCGATCCATTATTTTTGTGTTTGGTTCAATTGCAGTATAATTATTATGTTGGTATAATAATTAACAAGTTTTTAAGGTTAACACCTTACTTCTTGGGGTCTCTTCATACTGCCATCTGAATAGAGATGAACCGTTTGACACATGACAACATAAATCATGATATTCACAGTACATCAGAAGCACACCAACTTACGAATTTTTCTGTGATTTAATTTACAAGAACCTAAAAACACGAATTTGAGAGGCAGAACTTAGAAACGTATTAGAAGTTGTAGTATCATAGAGCTCAAAAAATACAATAGCCAATGGCCGTAATGTGAGCCCCCTGGTCCATCACCTCACCTGTGATGTTTTCACGCAAATGTTTCCTGATGATGCAGACCTTGACGACAATGAATACAGCAGCTAAGAACAGGCCGATCCCAGCTCCGATCAACAAGTACTTAATTTCTGGAGGAAAAACAACCAGCAGACATGAAATGGCCAATAACAAACAGGATGAAAAAGGACACTTGCAACAGAGCAGAACAGTGGTTTGGTAACTCCAGCCCTCCTGATACTTTCACAACTTGTTGACCCCATGGAAGATAAAGGTCTCAGTCACGGTGTCATGCTCCTTTCTGCATATTAAATTGCGTCACTCGTGTTTGCAATCTAGGATTCATTGTGTGTGTGTGTGTGTGTGTGTGTGTGTGAGTAGTTGATTAATCTATTAATCAATTGACAGAATATGAATGGACAACAATTTTTAATAATAATTAATCACTTAAGTTTCATTTTTTTAAGTAATGGGCATTTTTCACTATTTTCCTATGTCTTATTCACTGAACAAACAATTGATTATTAAAGAAAATAATTGCCAGATTTATTGAAAATGAAAATAATTGTTGGTCGCAGCCGCACAGTTCTCCCACGATGGAGTAATAGGACATTGCCCAAGGTTTTCTGGGTGTACATTACCTGACACACAGAAACAAATGGAAGCAGTTTGACAAAACTTTACAAGCAAATCAACTAAATATATAAAATAATATTAAATAAAACAATGTAAGTCTTAGAGCTAGATGATTAAAGGTCTTTTAATCATCTGATACCAAGATGATTAAAAGACCTCGAAACCCTGGCACATAAAACTGGACCTATCTGAATAGCTGGATTACACTAGGTTTAAGCAATTAAAAGTATTTTTGTAATTGAACCATTTAAGGTTTTACTCTAAAATGTATAAACGTTACACAGAATTTTAGAACAAACACAAAGGAATTTACTGTGGCATTACAAGTAAGTATTGTTGCTAAATTTACCAGGAAGCCGCCACTCTAATATGCAGGTTAGGATTTCACTGACTCATTTGAAATGACCTCTAATCTACCTTAGAATCAGCATTATGTTCAGTGAAAAATCCGTTGACCCACCTAGTTTTTCTTCAGAATCTGCTCCATCTCCTCTCACACCCATCAGTAGACACTCTGAACAACACAATTCATTATTTTCAGGGCACAAAGCATTTTATTCAAACAAACAGGAAGGTGACAAAACCGCAGAGTTCTTGCTTAAATCAGATAAGACTGTGCTCAAGGACTGCAGTTTGGAAGGCTCAGTGCAAGAAACTGTTGCGCATTCCTCAGCCATGCACCTGCGGTGTTCTTTTCTATCTACTTTTTAAACATTGCTGGGGCAGCAGAAAAGTGACTGTCTTGCTTAAGGGCACCTTGACAGTAGTCATTGTTCCAAGCCTTAGGTTTTGACCACTGGAGAAAAGAGCCCTGCAATAACAAGGCTAGAATGGTTAGAGAGGTTAACCTCTGACCTCTGGCTCCTGCCTCATTTAACATACAGTAAATATCACGTGTGCTGTTGGAGGCTTTGTACCAGTGCACACACAGATGTGTTTTAATGCACTCTCAATGTGAAGTGCTTAAAAAAACAAGCGTGGAAGCGATTAACAAAATTTACAGCAATACGTTAAGTCATAAATAACAATTAACTGAGGCTTTGAGGATGGGTGTCTTCTACAACACACATACATACACACACAAGCTTGCACTAATAGGGAAACACACACGGTTCACATTCTTATTTTAGACCTAGCCTGACATGTGCCTGCTGCTAGGTATGTTGACAGTGAACTAGAGCCAGACAATTATTATCTGGTAACATGTGCCCAGTGTGGTGACCTGTGGGGGAGAAACATGAAGGCAGGGCAGTACATACATAATGATACTAGCTAAACTGTCCACTGAAGACCGTACATATTGTGTATGTCCGCCTACAGTGAGGAGGAGTGGTAATTGTGTCTTTAGATTTAAGGTTGTGAAAGGCCAAGGTCCAGACAAAAAGAGCGGCGTGTAGTCAGACATGCTGAATGGATTTAGACTACTCCTGGCTGACGTTTTCTCTCTAGCTTGGTGTGCAGAAGCTCCGTACAATCACAATCGGACCTTTCTAAACATTCTTGTCGAACCTTTATAGCAAAATGTGTGGCTGACATTTTAAAACCGTAAATGTGACCAAGAATGAGCCGGATCATCCTGGTTTGGTCAGTTCTTGAAGGTGCATTCATGTAACTGAGGAGCTGTTGCAAATAGTTGCTGTAGCTTGTGTTAGATTCACTTGCATGTATTAGGTATTACAATTGCAAAAAAAAAAAAAAACAACAAAAAAACCCCAACATCCACCATGTCTGCTTCTGCAGTAGGAGCGGGGTTTTAAGTTTAAGACATGCAAGGGAAAATATAGTAAGGAAACACCCCATTTTAGGACTTATTGCCAAGAGAGCCCTTGAGCCAGGCGCTCAGCTGCTCCTGTTCAGTGGCCAAAAGACAGTGGAGTGGTACTGTGGGCGATGGGGCACGACTGTAACTGAGAGTGGAGCAGGGCGTTGCTGAGACAGAGCACACATGCTCAGAAAGTGGCTATCTTACATCCCTAAGGCACCAGTGGCATTCCTCTGGCAGCTCTGGGACCCGCTCTGTTGCCGCTGTAAGTGGGAACCCTCAATAAGAACTGAAGTTCATGCAGCTTTAGCAATAAAACAAGGAGAGTGAATAACCTGTGACCTTTTCAGAAGTCCTTTTTTTCAGTCAGCATGTTATAGGATTTCATTTCCTTTACTTTTTCTTGAGGTGGCAGAAATGTGCATTTCACCTCAAGGCTCAGCACAAGAACAGGGAAGGTACCTAGCTGAAGGACACAAAGCAGGACGATGATCAGTGCAGCGTTGGCTGTTGCAGGGGTTAAACCTGTGACAAGTCATGGGGCAATTTATGAGTTATGTATCAGTCTATGGTAATTTCAGTTTATCACGTCCTGAGTGTGTGGAGATAAAGTTTCCAGTGACCAGAGTGCAACCTCTTACATAATGTGTCATGTCCAGCAAGCAGAGCATGGACAGTCGAAAAGCTCAGTGTGCCACAAGACTTAGAATAGAATGGCAATAAAAACAACTTTTACTACAAATAATATTGCATTAACATTGTTGTGATATGGTACAGGGCCTGAAAATGGCCACATGACAAAAAATACTTCATTCAATGTATGACTTTTAATAAACTTTACCGCCCTACTAACACAGAGAGCAGTACCTACAGAAGCGGTGAAATCAGGCTGTCCGGCAAACTGCGTGACAGATGAAAAGGTTGTAATGCCGTCATATTATGTCTTTTTAGACTGACTACTCGAGCCAAAAAATCATTGCACAGGACCTACGTACATAATACCTAAAAATGCAGACAATGCGCTATGCCTTTGGCTCTCAAAAGAATATAAGAGGAAAATTAAGTATACAAACAAAATGAATCCTCTCAGGTTTCCCTTTCTATTTAAGTACGTTATTTAAGAAAATAATAAAAATAACTATAATTATTATTTAGAGTTCATAAGATTCAAACATTCATTTACAATTATTAATTTACAGTTTAATACATTTAAATATGTTACTTACTAAAAGTAGCAAAACGGAATGATTTCCAGTCAAAAGCTGAGATGGCAGCTCCAGAGATCTGCTCAGCTAGTTAGCTTAAACAGTAGCGTTCGTTTTTTACCTAACGCTTCATTTAGTTGTGTGGAGTAACTAACCGAATAACCGGAATAATTAAGCTGTTTTAACAGAAATTATATATTTCTATGGAATTATATTTTTGATATGGTAACAAAAAATGTCACCGAGTCAGATTTTATTCTGAACAAATTCTATTCTTTAAGTAACTATGTAAAGTTTGTAGTTTGGCTTCATAGGTCCACCTTATTACCTACAAGATGGCCTTGCTGACATCTAATGGTTTTTACCCTCATCACAGTTAACAATCAAAAAGCTCACAGGCCACCCTGCTTTTAACACCACACGGCATGCTGCGCTCACCTTATCCAATTCATCAGCACTGCATGTGTTGTTTATATATCAAATCGCCATATATTGCATCATCATTGTGTAAGGCTCAGAGGCATTAGTTGCCTTTTAATGACAACATACAGAGGTCCATCGTACTCACCAGTGAGGAGGACAGCCCTGAGGACAGCTGACAAACACTCACATGTCTGAAAGGCTCTCATCTCTCTTGGTGTTTCTAGGTCAGTTTACTGACGTCTTGTAGTGCTGTGATACTTTTCTCACATGTTTTGACGAGCAATTTCCTGAGCTTGAGGGTTTCAAAGCTGTGCTGATTAAAAGATTACGCATTTATCTGACTTTTGTTGAATATCATTTAAATTATATATATATATATATATATATATATAAGTAATAAAAAGTAATATAAAGTAATAAATATCTGCTTTGATACAATTTACTGGTCCCGATAATACCCACTTTATGAAAGCTTTTACTTTGCTTGCTTTATGGTAGGCCTTTTGATAAGAGAATTCTCTGTTGCACAAAAAGTGGGGTTTTTTATAGTCCTTAAACTTTCCTAAAGTTCTTCAAACATTAAGATGTGTTCCAAGAAGATTTGTGTCTCTTATTTTCTGTATCAAAAACATTGAGCTCTTCTATATTTTACATGCACAGACTGCTTGCTGCAGCATTAAGTGGTTAGCACTGATACGTGTGGAAACAGAATGCTAGATGCGGGTTACTGATGCTGACGTTTAGGTGGAAAGATCTGTGGGCCAGATGTTGCCACAGCAGACATAATACTCCTCAGATTTATTACTGCCAACAAAATATCATAGGTCAAGGTCTCCACTAGTCTAAAGTAGACTGGATCCAACCCAGCGGGTCTGGACTTGAGATACCATGGAGTTGATAGTGTGTTTGGCAGCTGATTTTCATCCATGGTTAACATCTTGTCTTCTTCATGCAACAGTGATTTAACTGATCTGATTGGTCAGCCGCCTGCCGTTTCAGCCCCCGAGCCTATCAGTTATTGCAGTCCTGTCATCACTCCCCTCACACAAGACAAATAACAGTTGTGTATGTGATACAGTTATGTCGTGCTGGAGCTGGCAGCTGCATTCTAGGCCGTTTTTATATCTGTGATATCAGAAAAGTACATTTCTTCTAGTCAGATCAAAACAAATTTACTACCACTGCTGAAAATTAAATCTGTGGGGAACCACCTTTACCGTCTTGAAAAACAACAGAACATCTGCGTTACACTTTCATATTTGCACTTTCAAAGGCTTTCATTTCTACAGTGACCTATTTAGACCTGTCGTTTCACCACGCACATGAAAGGATAGTTAAATGTGAAATTTGTCGTTACGAATTTTAGCTGTCAAGTGAAAAAGCAAAAACAAAAGACTAAACTGCCCACTGATCAGGATGCCACTGATTTTTGTGTTCTGTCTCATTACATGTGATATTCTAGATCTTCATAATTTTTGCTGTATATGAGCTGCCCCAGCTGTCCTAGAGTTCTCATATCTGGGTTCACTAACCTGTCAGTCCTTAAGGCCAGTTACCTTGCCTGCCTGCCTGTCCCAGTTCTCGGCGGGCATGAAGGAGCATGAGCCTGGCTGCGTCTTGGGTCCTCGTGGTTCCACAGCCAACCAAAACACATGTGGATGTCAGTCATAATGGCACAAACAAAAGTCAGATCCTGTGTCTGCCGGACTGGACTTCATTCTTGGGTGTCTGTTGTCCAGCTCAACTGTCCAACTCATCTGCCCTCTGCTTTTAGAACTGTTTTACTATTATGCTATAAACTGTTAATATTAGCCAGCAATCTTAGGCGGACATTACTGTATTATTTATATAAGAAGAACAAGATGTAATCCACTTCTCTGCTGTCCATATATTCCATTTATGTTTTGGCAAAAATATAGCTAAATAGATAATGTATCTATAAACTTATGACTAAATTCCTACACACAACTCTGACAGAAGCACATGTGTATGTTTTCACACTTCAGAGCTCCATGTCCTGCTCCTCCACTGGGCAGAACCACTCTATCCTGGCTCACAAATTTTCTAGTCTAAATTATGAACTTGCCTCAGATTATGACTCTGGGACTTGTTTTTTGGTCTGAATTTTTATTGAGGTTTCATTTACTTGTTCAAAAAAAAGCTGATTACAGTGTAAAAAAAAAGTATTTACCACTGCCCAACAGCCTCCATAAGTGATGAAATTTTACAGCCACCTTTCAAGTTTACGCTTTTACAGTTTACAGTGTTTCACCCTTAAAAGCTAGATGTTGGTTTGAATTTTCCTTTTAGTCTCATTATAGCATGCATTATCTTTTTGGCTAGGATATATGGAATAAGGCTGGGTCTAATCTGCTGTTGGTGGGTAGGAGACAAACAAAGAAAGGTGAGAAACAGGCTAGAGGAGGAGGTATGGTGTGAGAGGGGAAGGAGGGGGCCCTCCCATGTGAGGCCTTATTCTGAACATGAGAAAAATGCTCCCACGTACAGTATCTTTGCTCACAACGTGATATTCTCACACTGCTCAGCAAGTAAGTCTATCTCCCCAAAATAATTCTGGGACTTTTCCCGTTAAAAATGAACATACCATGTTTTGAAAATATCTACAGTGCACATTATATGTTTTGGAATACAAGAAACTAATTGAATATCATTTGCGGAAACGTTTAAATCCATTGCTTGTCAATGGAGAACAATTGCTCTCTTATGACATATAAAAACAAATTGAGCCACAGTATTTCTCAAACACTCAACTTTCTCCATTTAGGGAATGCACAGGGTCATCCTTCACATGTGACCTCATCCATTGACTTCCTATGACTCAAGAAGGGTGACAAGTCAACAAAATGTCCCCTCCATTTTAACTCAATCTCACAGCAACAACAGCTGCATTGGTACTAAAACTAGACTACCCAGTCACACACTTTCATGTCCACAACACAGCCTTGTAAACAGAGCTTGAACAATAATAATAAGCCCAGCCCCGCCAAAGTCATATCAGTCAGTAGACATCCGCCTCCAGCTACCAAGTGGAACTTCAGGGACTGTCACACTTATTTGGAGATGTGTGATGCAATGGGCTATATCAGAGAGCTTGTTTCCCTGGGAGAAGGCAAAATGAGTCAGCAGCTAAATGTTAGCCAACGGTGTTGGCAAGTAGATAAGTACTCCCCACCTCTCTGCATTGTCTCTCCCAAGATTCAAATGATCAATGTCTCATCGTCACTGACATGAAGACTCTGTCATCAGAGGTGCCTGCCACTAAAGAGATCATCCATGTGGGAACCTATCAGCCCTCACAGCTTAGATACAAAAATAACCAATGACAGTGTCCATTTCATCCTGCTGATCTGCCTTGTCCTGACACTTGACACCAACTGGTTATTCCAATGTGAGTTAGCTAGCTGCGTACTGTGTTGCTGCTCAGTTTGGCCACACCGACTTGTGCGTCTATTTTGGTATCTTCTGTGCTCGCTATCAGGAGCCTGGCCACACCAGTGCATTTGAACATGGATCTGAGTACTTGACTTGCTGCGGTGAGTTTTCTTTGTTTCTTCAGCTTCAACAGAAAAAGTTTGTTTACCATGAATGACAACCTCAGCAGGTGGTACTGCACTGGATTCTTGGATTCTACATTGAGGATTTGTGTTTGATACCAGAGTCTAGATTGGACCCTTATACTCAGCATGAAAGACGCATCAACAAGGTGAGGGAGCAGTGTTATTATATGGATGTTCATAAAGACGTGAAAAGTACTGAAGGCCAGTGGACAGAATATAAGAGCTTTATATTTGGCTTGAACATTAATGTCTAAAGAGCACTACAGCACAAGGGCCACAGGACCTGTCGACATTTTTGTTGCTATAAAATCCTTACACTGTCCTATACTGTCATATCATTTACACTAATACTGTATTTATGAAGAAAATACTAAATTATATTCCAGTGGTTGCACCTTTATACAGTATAGTTAACTTGGGTACTTCATTCTTTGGGTATAAATACACAAGCAGATGCTGGGAAAGTACCGTGGTTGCTAACTGATCTGTGGTTATAAGAGGTGGAAGATTGTTGGCAATCAAAGTCTATTGGAAAGCCAAAGCATTCTGTAAGTAGGGCTCAAGATACAGTAAAGTCACTAGGCTCAATTTTACCTGGGTTGCTGGGGTTTGCTAATAATAATAATAATAATAATAATAATAATAATAATAATAATAATAATAATAATAATAATAATAATGATGATGATGATGATGATTACAGATATTATGGCTGCAGTTATTTTTGCATACCAGTGTTTTATTCAAATCATCCTTGACATGAACATGAGAACACAAAGAGAGGACTGCGTGACTACTATTACTACACTGATCAAACTATATTACAAACTGTATCATTTTAATGCACATATACAATCAAATACACTTCTGAATCATGGAATGTCTATATTTATATTTGTCTCAACTGCTTATAAGGAGAATCATGGTTGTGTGGCTACTTGAAGAGTGGAGTTATATGCCAGTGGCTATGCTCCCAGGTCAAGGCATATAAATGGGTTAATGAGCTATTCTAAGACCTCACCCAGATAGCTAAAGTAAGCTACAGTAGAGCAGCTGCTGCTGAGGCGCACTGTGACTGATGTGATGATGTACTTGCATTTCCTGCGCTCTGTGGTGTAAACCTTCAGGCATGAATATTGTTTTAGAGCCAAGATTTTCAAACTGGGAGGTGGGCCTCCACAAGGGTGCTCCAAACAGTTTCAGGGGAGGCTCAGTGAAAGGAAATGAAAAAAATACATTAATTATTACATTAGCTATCAACAGGAGATCATGTAGAATAACATAAACATGTGTGATTCGGTTAAAGAGATAGTTCAGAGATACAGTAGTCTTGGGGAAATTTACTGTTTTTCCTACTGTGAGAGTTTTTTTAAAATGTATTCTTTGTCGCTTGAAGTTATGTCAAACAGCAATATTAGACAATCTTGGTTCAACTGTTGAGTGTCTATGGGATCAAATAACATAATCATGATCCAATAAGCATCCAGGAATTTAGCAAAACTAAGCAAGTAAACTAAAAGGGTGTGAGGGGGCACCTTTTTCCAAATTTTTTCTGAGGGAAGACCCACAACTCTCAGACTTTGAAATCCCCTGTTCTACAGCTTTGCAGAGGAGTTGTCTGTATATTAACTCAACAAATTAATTAAATGTGAAAAACCTATAGTTGCATTTGAAGGGCACCAGTGTGAAGTGTGGGTCTTTTTTTGAAATGCACAACACAAGAACAATGGAAATGTTCATCTTTTCTGATATTTTTCTCATTTTTTACAAACAATATGCTTAGTGGTCAAAGGTTAAGGCACCATACAGTGTTAAAAATAACCAAGTGCATGGTATGAAGTGTTTGTCTGCTGCTGCATAGTGACAGCATGGCTGAAGCCGGAACATGTTGTGTACGTAAAGGTCATCAGTGCACTACAGAGTTCAAAACCATTTATAGTAATCATGTCAATCAAACAACCTTTTTGCAAGTTTTGACCTGCTGAGATGTTAATATAATCACCACTTACAATGCCAAACCTTTAATTACTGACACTGATTTCACTGTCTTGTTCTAGGAAGTTTTCATATTCCACCACTTCAACGACATCAGCCTGAGCTAGAAGAAAATCAAAGGACCTACAGAGCTGCAGAAGCTGTAGAGGAAGCAAGACTGGTGATGCACAAGACAGAAAGACTCCTGTTGACATCATGAGCTGTGTGGAAAAGCGACACATGAGCCATCGGGTGGGGAGCATGCTTCACCATCGCTTCCCCAATGGCTTCACCGACTTGTTCATGGACGAGACTGATCGGGAGGTCAGCACACTCACTGACAGAGCCTTCCGAAGTCTCTGCATTGGAGATGACGCAGTATATAACGATGAGTTCTTGTATGGATACTCACCTTTCAGCTGCCTAAAACCCTTGGTGGGGGAGCCTCTTAAAAAGACTCATCTTAAGGAATCTAAAAAGCAAGGGCAAAACAAAAATGACAAAAATGATGCCCGGCCAAAGAAACAGCAGCAACAGAAGAATATATCCCACATGTCGTCTTTCCTCAAGGCATTAAGTGCCACAGAGGAAACCTGTGAGGGGATGTTAATCAGAAATGGAGGTATGACAGACTCTAATGGGGAATCATGGGATAAGTCAGCACTTCGCAGCATCCAAAGAGAGCTATCTGAATTCTCCTCGGGTTATCAAACCAATCTCAGAGATGGACATTATAAGAACCATCATCGACATCAGTCTGGTGACGGTTCATCAAACAAATCAGGCAAGGATGTTTCCCTTCCCTCAGGAAAATCCTCAAAGATCAAAAATGGGAAATCCACTGTCAAACTAAGGAAACTTAACATCAAAAACTTTTTCCTCCACAGTGAGTTTAGCCCTTTCCAAACATGGAAAGATTTTAACCAGTTCCCATTTGGCCAAGAAGAGACAGTCACATCTATTCTTCCCACAGATAATATCCCTAAATGGTATGACTTGCCATTTTACAAGGAGCTGACAGAGGCACACAGAAAAGAGACTCTGCACACAAAGGAGGAACAGTCATGCCAGAAAGCAGCCATTGAGCCCCCTCCTCCCACTGCTCCTAAACCCATCCCTCCCCCTCCTCCACCTAAGGTCCTGCCAAAGCCCTCAGCCACTATAGCTGAGAAGAGGTGCTCATCGGATGGAGGGGATGGGATTGTTGCCCCCTGGAGGCGCAACAGGTCCAGGGCAAAAAGTGCTGTTCCAGTCAATCAGCCTGGGATACCAAGTCAGGACAGTTATTCAAAGACAGTGGATGAAAGTCTTTTGACGGTCAAAAAGGAAGCTAGATCTGTGGAGGTAAAAGCAATTGAGGAAGTCAGCTCTTTGGCCTCTACTCCGTTCAGTATCTGTCAGCTGATGACTCCCATCATTCCCTCCAGACAACCAACAGAAACATCAGAAATACTCCAAGCAGTATTCTCACCCTCTGCCCTTGACCTTCCACTTAGAACACACTCTGAGGCCAAAGTGGGCCCTGAGCCTCCAGTCAAGCGGGACAGCTACAAATCAATTGCCTCTAGCATCCTCTTCAACCTCAAAGACAACAGGAAAAGGGTTAAAAGCCGTTACAGCCCACCTAAATTCAAAACTTTAGAGTTGCCTGAGCATGGCATCCAATCTCCACAATCAGATCATTTGAAACATCCACTAGCTGGCTCTGAGGGCAATGCATCTGGCTTAAGCACTCCTGCCGTTTTCAAAGATGGACACACAGTTAGCAGTCCTATCTTGGAACCTGCTGGTACCCCAACTGTTGGTCTTACAAAGAATGATACTGACAGGCCTCTGTCGGATGATTATTTGTTATCAAATCTACTGCAAAACAAAAGGGAAGCTGCCGGTAGCAGTGGTTTTGTTGAGGAGAATCCCATCTCCCCCTTTACACAGTCAAAAAAGAACAAGAGCCCTATGGCTAAAAAGCAAAACTATCCCTCTCTGAATTTGTACAAGAAAGCCAGCCCTGTTGACAGCGATATGAAATATCCTCAAGTCCCTCTGAGCAGCGGCGCCTCTGTGCACATAGACCAACCAACTGAGACAAATGAACTTTCACCACTCATGCTAAACAAAGAACTCTCCCCAAAAGCACTGCCAACAAACGCAGGGCTTTCACCAAAAACTTCAAATGTCAACAAAGAATGTTCACCCATAATTTCACCCGATGCAATTGAGAACGCGAGTTTGCCATCAAATATATTGGTGGGGAAAAGACAATCAAATGTACCAGACAAAGCAAAACAGCCAGTGAAAGACACAGAGGAAAAAGCCTACCTGCACCCTGGTTATAAGGAAAAAGAAACTAGTGGTCAAACCATGAGTACAATGGATGTGATCAGAGCAGCAAGAGAAGCAATTAATGCAGCAAAAAATAAAGCTCTATCTGCAGCTCAGTCAGAAAGCATCAATAACCCAATTTCACACACAGGAGAAATGAAGGAGAAAGAAATAGATGAGAAGGTTGCCTATTCAAGGGAAAAGTTTAGCAGCAAGAGGGACAGTTCAGTACCTGAAAACAACAATGTTTTATCTCAAAGTAGAAATGAATCATCTGGTGTAGCACTGACTGGCAAAAATAGTCATGTCAAGAAAGAGCCTCCGCCAGTTCCAAAGAAAAATTTTGCAAAATCTGATATTGAATTCATTCTTGACAAACAGCAAACGAAACCAAAACTAAATGTTGACAAATCCAGTAATGGTGATTTGGGGGATGCAAAACTAGATTTACCACCAAAAGAAAATCAATCTGTCTCAAAACAAGGGAAGATCAATCATATTTTCTCAGCCAGACAGAACAATTATATAAAACATCAGAGATATACAGTGACGGATGATGAACAACTGGAGGAATATGAGGAAGGTGATCCGAATGTGACCACAAGAATGGAGACAGATGAAGAGATGATGGCAGTAAGAGAAATAAGAGATAGTGAGCATATAATTAACGATTTGCATGCTTTGAAAGAGCTGGAGAGAGCAAGGCTGGGTGATTGTATTCTTGAGAATGCAAAGAGCAAATTAGGGGCTATTAACATAGATGTGGAGGCCAGGGCTAAGAATGATTTGATCTCAAGGGAGCTTCGGAATATAAAGAAGGGCATGCTCTCTATGAGAGGGAACACATCGGCTAAGAGAGAACTATTTGCAAAGAAAGAGAAGGAACAGCGAAAACAGGAAGCTTTCACAAAGGTAAACAATAATGTCATACTAAACAAGGCACTTATAAATGACAATTACGACAAAGCCAAAATGGCACTTGAAGAGATCATATCAGAGAGGCAGAAGAGAAGGAATAAGTTCACAGAACAAGATGCAAATCCAATATTTGATGAGAACACTAGTGATGAAAGTTATGTAACAATGGTACAGCAACGTAAAAAAACTATGAAAGATTCTATGATAGAGGGCAGAGAAAGACAAAATGGCACCACTTCCACATTAAAAGAGAAAGAGAAAGAACTAAAAGAGACGTTAGGTGATCTGAGAGACCACAATCACATGAGGCAGATTCTGTCACAAACTGAACCTAGACTTGGTGAGAATCACAGATCGGGTGGTAGGATAGCTCTACCGGTCATGGACAAGGTTGGCAATGAGCTAGAGGCACTCCTAGAAACTAAAGCCAAACATGTTAATGATAAACTAAATCATGATCCTAGCTATGAATCAGAGGAGGTGAATGCCAGACATGTAGCAAGACGGGTGTCTGAAGACAGCGGAGAAAATCTGATTATTGAAAATGGAAGCAAAAAGTTAGATGCTCCACCTGTTCCTCCTAGGAGCAAAAAAGGAGGCAACAGAAGAGATGGGAGTGTTACTAAAGAAATAGATAGTTTGAAGGATGCAGCAGATGAGGATGTCTTTGACAAAGATGGGAAATATGAAAATGGTGAAGTACGCTTAAATGAGATGAGGAGAACAGGCACAGGTAAACAAGAAGTAGACAGTGACCTGTTCACAAAAGAAGCTGTGCCCCGTAAAAGTGAAACCGCTTCTGATAGAGAGATGTGGGATGTAGTAAATGATGCAAATTCAAAATCCGTTACTTCGATTGATGCAGTTAAATGTGAGCCCATCTTACCTTCAGATTACCCACAGTCTGAAAATGGATTGTATTTATCACCAAAGTTCAGGCGAGATGAAAATGAGGCAAACAACTTGCAGCCAGATGTGAGCTCCACAAGGGAAGCCACATTTGAAAACAGCAATGCTAAGGCACAGGAAAGGTGCAAGATAAAGCGAAAGGCCCCTGTAAAACCAGACAATTTAATCATACCAGTTGACAATGTAACAAAGAATCTAACAGAGGGTAGAACAGAGGATGAACCTGAAAAAATAAATAGACCTACTGAGGAAATAAATGTGGATGCAAAAGCTGTCAGTGAAAAGCCCAGAAACATAATATCACCCTTACCACTTGTAAATAGTATTAACGTCAATCAGAACCCACCTGATCAAGCGAGCTTTTCCTCAAAATCTTTCTACTTCTCTGTCGAGAATGCACTGCACAGAAATTCTGAGACTGAGTCAAATGTTTACCACTCACTGGAGAACTTGGTTGGAGAGGTGGAGGAGGTTGATGAGAGAATGCAGAATGTATCACGAAACATAAAACGGGATTCGGACAGAACTGAAGTGGAATATTACTCTTTAAGTGATCATGAAAGTGAGCCAGATGTTGTAAAGCGACCGATAACATCTCCTCAGAAAGAGACAGAAGTATCATACAATGACAGCAAAGAAAGAGAAAATACCACTACAGACCAAAGCTTAACTCATGATAAAAATAATCAGACCCCACTGTCACCCTCTAACACTTTATCTCCATCTTCGGGGATCCCTGCCTTATTTAAAGTCAAGGACAACACTTTCAGTATTAAGTTGAAAAAGACTGCACAACCTTGGTCACCAAGAGGGAGTCTGAGTGGTTCAGAGAGGGGAGAGGAGGAGTTACATCAAGTAAAGGAAAATCCAGAGCTCCCACTGGATTGTGGAACTACCACCAGTGGTAGCACCTTAATTTCAGAAGAAATCTTCAAACCTAAAGAGATTTTATCCAACCAATCACCTCCCCTGCTGCTCTCGCCTTCAAATTTACCAAATGAAAACCCAAAGAAACCCCAAGCTGGACAGTTCCTCACTGTCCCACAGGAGGAAGACAGATTTTCTGGAATGAGTCCATCATCTGAAGGCGTGGAGAGCTTAACAACCAGCACAGCTGATACAGCTGATGAGATGGGAAAGAACACAGGAGTGCCGGTAGAGTGTCAAGTGTCAAAGGTTCCCAGCGAATGCTCGGGATCCACCTGCAGTGGTAATGAAAGCCAAATGGGGCTACCCAAACCACCGACTGTCTTACCCAAATCTGAAAAGGCTGTTCTCAAAGCCATTAAACTGACAAATAGAAGAATGAAGAGGGAGGAGGCCCAGAAGTCCCCCCACAAGTCGTCTCAAAGCAGCAGCAAACACAGAGCAGAGAGACACAAGGGTGACAAATCTGAGCAAAAAAGTAGCAGTAGCAGTAGGAATAGCAAGAGCAGTGAGAAAAAACACAGAGAAAAAAGGGAAGACGGTGACTATCAGAGTGAACGTCACTATGGTAAAGTCAGCAATGACAGAAAGGAGCAACTACTCCATGAGAGAAGAGGCCACAACAGAGAAAACCAACACCATCAGAGAGCGGAAATGAGCCACAACACTCAGAGACAGAGCCACGATTCGGTGGACAGTAATAACAAGAGCAAAGAAGCGCTATCCAGCGTTGCAAAAGAAAGGCAAGGTCGCAGCAGGCACAGACACATTCGAGATAACACAGATAAAAGACATTACAGCACGGACAGGGTCATCAGTAATGTACCTGTGTACAAAGCTCATGTCGGCGAGAGACCCAATTCAGTCAGGCCATTCCACCGATCGCAAAGCATAGATAGGTTCTTAGGAGATAGAGTGGAACGGAGGCTTAGTGCCGATATGTCAGTGAATGAGAAGTTTGATCAGAGGACCCAGCGCATTGAAAAATCCACCGTGGAAGAGTTTCAACAGAGAGGCCGAGCCAGAGACAAGGTAAGCAGAGACAACCCATTGAGAAGGAGTCACAGTATTGATGTGTACAGCACTGAAGTACCTCACCCTTCAACCCTGTCCCGCCAGTCAAGCCACACCAGCCAGCTTTCACGCCAATCCAGCATTGAGCACACCATTGTTACACAGTCCTTCCCTATGACCCAACGTAAGCTCCTTCAGGATCCAGACTCAGGGCAGTATTTCTTTGTAGACATGCCCATACAAGTCAAGACAAAAACCTTCATTGATCCCGAAACAGGAAGCTATGTGCAGCTACCAGTCCAGCCACCAGAGGGTGCTATTCCGCAGGCATCCCCCATGGAGGTCTTGACCCCACCTGTGGTTGTTTACCATGGTTTTGTCCCAGTGCCTCTGTCCCCCATGGCTCAGAAAGCTACCACCCAAGCTCCTCCTGTGGAGCCGGAGACGTTTGAGCAGAGAAACCTAGAAAGGTCAAGGCAAATACACACATGTAAGGAGGGACATCCATATTTAGAGCCTGTCTATGGTCAAGATGATCACATGTTAGGGGAGTTTGTGGGCACTGAGGAGCTGGACTGACCAAGCTGATAGGCCAAGAGGTTTGAAAGGAAAAATCCACCCTCCTCATATGCTGTTTTGTATCATCAAATTGTGGTGTTCATTGCATTCCAGGAATTATTTTGTGATCAAGTGTTAAGTTTTTGTTTTGGTATTCTCATCTTCAACCTGCCTTATCTACTTTTACTCCAGTTAGTGATTTCCTACATTTGCCACAAGGATTTTAAGCAAGCAAAAATATTTCTTTGGTGGATTTCTCCCCATTCAACTGTTGATTGTTTGTACAAGATAGGGACTCCGGAAAGAAGCCCTCGGTCATATTAAAATATGCTTATGCTGTTTAACATCATTGTGGCTGCAATGGAGATATCTCAATGTGATGTTATATACACAATAAGAAAAATGCACCAAAAGCAACAAAATGGACCCAGAAATGCAAGGTACATCGCCAATACCTGTTAAACACTCTCCAGGTGTTTAAGGGCGGATTTTTCCTTCAAGGTTAAGTGTTTTCACAATACAGATATTCGATTCTTGTTTTGGTTTACTTGCCTTAAACTTTCATGAAACACAGAAGCTGTGTGGGCTTTGTGAAGCGTATGAGGCCTCTATTGTCTTTATTAGAGGAATGAGGAGATAATGAATTTGTGGATGAATGATAGTTGCTGTTGAATGCTGTTGTTTGAATGTGGGGTGTAAGATAATGTGCAGTTTTTGAGACACATAAGGGACATGGACGATCCATGTACATAATGTATTTAAGTGTAAACAGAGGCTAAGTTGAATGTAAATGTGGAATATTTATTGTAAATGCTGAGTTTGTTATATTCAATTTAAGTTGTATTTGGGTCTCGACTACTTTTCAGGTACTGTTGCTCTTTGTTTTGTAACCTGCAAGTTTGTTGCCTTGACATTCTTTTTCCACCAGACAGTTTCCAGTCACTTACATTATCATTAGAGATACCTGAAACAAATAGAATTCGTTCAGAAAATTGTCTTTAATTTGTTAAATTTCAAAATATTTTGCATGCTAGAGTTGAAATTGCAGTTACACCTGTTGAATACGTTTGATACAACACAAAGTTCATTTATACGGCCTAAAAGCTTGAACTGGCATTATTTCAATCATTGTCTTTTTTGTTTGTTTTTTTTAAAAAAAAGCAGAGGACATAAAGGAGACTTGGTTTTTGAAAGTTTGTTGCATTTTCATTTTCCTAAACTAGAATAAAGCAGGGCTGTATTGTGTCTGTGATCCATTCCAATAAAAAACAACTGTTTTTACAGACTGTATTATACTACTGTTATTGATTTGTTCCATCCTGCTGTGATAGGTTCTGAGCGTTCATTTAATAAAATACAAACATTTAAAACAGTTTCTAATCTATGTTAAAACTGCTTAGGTTGTAAAATTAGTTTACATCCTTGATACTTACATTACATTTTCGTCCTTCCATTGAGATCAGGATCCTGACTATTGACATCACACTTCTCTAATCTCTGCATTTTTGTTTTGAAAATGGTGAAAACAATATTCAACATTGATTAAAAAAGGGACTGATTACTCAATCCAAATTCCTATTTAAGAAGTTGAGATGTAAAGCTGCAGCAATTAGTCAGTCGATTAATAGTAATAGTCTGTGCTTGTACGCTGAATATTTTAGGGTTTTTGGATGTTGGTTTGACAAAACAAGACATCCAAAGACTTTACCTTGGGCCTGAGGAAATTGTGATGGGCATTCTGCACCATTTTAACATATTTTAAACACCAAACAATTAATTGGTTAAAATATATATAATAATCGACAGATTAATCAATAATGAAAGTATTCTTTTTTTGCAGCCCTATCGAGATGTAATCAAATCCAAATTCTGACACCTCAGCAAGTTCAAAAACTTAATTCCTGAGAAAAAGTAGGTTAATATTTTATGGATCATACTTACATGAGTTGCCACAGCACCAAGGACAATGTCCCCGAACTGAGAAAGGCGTCCAAATCAAGTTCCAGGGACCCTTGGAAGACCCTAAAGACGGGACATGGGGCCCCAAGTTTAAATTTAAATAACTCCCCCTCCCAACCTGTAGCAAGTAGTGCAATACTAATACATGAATAATAACAAAAAATAATCTCAACTAAGGATCATTAAAACATTATGTTGTCAACTGTAGTATACAGGTCTGTCATGAATGTATTTGGGCATCCTATCATTAAAATGTTTTGGAATCCTAAGACTAAACTAGACAAAGGATCACTGATTAATAGTTGAGGAATAGTTGTTTTATTTCTCAAAATAATACAATATTTAAACATATGCACAAAAATACAGTGTTTTAATCGACTCAAGCAAACCATTATCTCCCCTTCCCTCATTGTCCCAGTGTTAAAGAGTGCAAAACCAGTCAGTGACAGCCGCAGCTTAATGCCACCATGTCGTCATACTGCTTCAAAACCACGTTCTCCTCATCGTCAAAATATAACAGGCTGATGGACTGGAGTCTGTCAGGCACACAGCAGGGCGCTCCCACTTCATCGCTAGAGAGCTTGAGTGCGTGCATGATGGAGCGCACCGTGGCGTGATTTGTTGCTCTGAGGCTTCCCCCCAGTGGGAACGGACAGGAGCCTTTGCAGTGGTAGGCGTTGTATCCCCGGGGAGAGATAATCCAGCCCGACCAGCCAATGTCCTCAAAATCAACAAAGAGGGGGACCCGCTGGCAGGACTGGGAGGGGCTGTGGGGTGAGAGACCTGGAGATGCTCGTCGCCTCCTGCTGCGGTGGTTGTGGCGCTCAGGTGCTGCTGCAGGTTGAGCTTGTTGTATGGAAAGAGGAAGATGGTCGTATTGGGTTACAATCGTATCATAAATAGAAAGTAGTTCATTTTGGGGATTTCTGAGCATCTGAAATATTCATAGCAAAGATTAATTTGCTGAATTCAAACAAAATGTCAACTTTTAAAACCACTTCACAGTAGCTACCAAAACATCAAAGTCTTAAACTGACTGTGCCACAAGAGAAACAAGATGTATGCGACATGATACTGATGGGTGTGATTAGATGATAACACATTTGATGGATGGATGTGGCAAAATTGGATCCTTTATGCTCCTCTGATTCACCCAAATTCAGTAGAAATCAACAGATTCTGCTATTTTTAAATCGAATCCCAACACTACAGCATTTAATTCATTGCATAAATTGCTTTCCACTCTATATTGTAACGTAAGACTTCATTTATCCGGAGGGGCTGAGATTCACATAGATAAAGCACTATTTGAATGAAATTAGTGAAAATAAAATAAGAAATAAAAAAATTGAGAGACGATATTAAGAAGCTATATACAGCACAATATATACTGTAGCTCAACTGATACTGTATTTTTGATGCCAATACTTATATCGATATTTGGGAGGAAAACAATATTGTGACCAAAATACACATTTTACAGTGTGAAAAGACTATATAAGACTATAAGTGAACTGTGCAAATATTTGTGTGAAGAAAGTCCAGTAGTGCAACCCCATCAGCCATGATTAGTGAATACTGTATATATAAGTATAGGTACATAGGTAGAGTTATCCTTATAAATGCAATATACGTAATAATATGTTACAGTAGTGTAACACAGATAAATGACCCTCTTATGCCCATACTTCATATTGTCCACTCCCATCAACACACCCACAACCCACCACCACCACCACCTTACCCAGGTATGACTGGTTTGACGCTCCTGTCCTCCCGTCATCTGAGAATATGACCAGGTAGGAGTTTGGGTCTGTCGGGTCGCCGTTCTGCCGAGGTGAGGGCGCCGCTGACTCCATCCAGTTACCGGAAGGAAGTGTGGTCACCACCAGAATGCCGTTATTCTCCTGGCTGTTACGGATCCACTTAGATACCTGACGTTGAAAAGCAGGATTGAACAGGTTAAACACATTTGTTGAGAAATACTTTCTTCTCAAGTAGTTTCTAAAAAAATAAATAAACAAATAAGTAATGATGTCTTGATCCAGTCAAATCAAGATCTAAATTGGAAATGACAACATCATAGTACTTTACCAGAATGCTCAATGTAGGTAAGCAGTTAACACTTGAGTGGTGATGGGGAAACAGTAAAATGCCAAAAAGAAAGAGTTTTGATAATAAAGCCAGAAAATATTTTTAAAAATACAACAAATTAAACAAAAGTAGGGGAGGCTGTTACCGTTTGAGTTACGTTGAAGACTTCCCATCCCTGTGTGTAGAGAGGCACCAGCCTGGACGTGATGAGGTTTCCCCTCCAAGGCTTCACTCGGCTGTCCAGCACCTCATACAGATCCACCTGGACAGTCAAGACACACCACTGTCACTGTCGCTAAACTGTCTCCATCAGAGGCCACTTTCTTATCAAGACCTCAGCTGAAGGCTCACGTCTACAAATATCTGCAGACATTAAAGCGGGTTAGCTGCTCTTATTTGTGGTGAAATAGTCACCACAGAATGAAAAGCTGTCTGTCAGGTAGACCTCTGGTCAAATCTCTCCACCCCCGCACAAACTGGATAATGTCAGGCGACAAGAACTTTACCTTATAGAAATGAGGCCCGTAAGACTTTCCGAGGTAAAACTTCTGTTTCTTTCTGAACCAGCGGAACTCCGCCTTGATCATTCTCTCCTCTCTGCCGAAAGACGACAGGTTAAAGAAGCGAAACCTCTCTCCAGCATGACCTGCAGGCGGGGAAACAGCAAGCACGTCTTTAGTCAAACAATAAAAGAATCTGATCCTAGAGAAATGTTTTTAAAGTCTTTGCGACGATCTGTTAAGCAAATATAGCTGTGCGTAATTGCACGCTTGGATGAGAATTGCGCATTCGGATCCATATATGTCCAGTGTTTGGTGACGCTGTATGGCAGAAATCGTGGATTCAGTGGAGTGAATTCAATCTATTTTCCAAAATACATTGTCACAAAACAACCTGCGGGTCAGTTTGACGGGGTTTTGCTCACCTTTATCCTCGAAGCTCCGCACGATGTTTCCCTCCAGAATCTCCTTCTGGCTTTTTGGGCTCCCGTCCGACACTGACACCGCGTCAAAGAGATCCAGCATGAACTGGGGCGCCTTCTTGTGAGGCCCCGCCGCGGGACCTCGGGCTGGATCCCTCGGGTGGAACATCCGAGAGGCGTCCGGCTCGTCGCTGGCCGCCCGCACCGCGCCGGCTCCGTCCCGCGGCAGGGCGAGCAGGCTGACGCGTCTCAGCTGGAGAGCGAGGACGAGCCAGAGGCGCAGAGCTCGCGCTGTCATTTTAGTGAGAGGGGACTGAGCTCTACACCTGCGGGACGGCGGGTGATAAGGGCGACCCCGCCGCCTTTGATGACAGGCTGTCGCTGTATTCAGCTAACACCGGGAGATGATTGGGCCGTGATTGATGATGGTGGAAAGAAAAACACAAAGGAAAGGTGAAAATGACCCGAGAGTCAGCGATAAAGATAAAATAAATAAACAAAGAAATGACCCAAATCCCCTTCATCTCCACGGCCAGGTTACAGTAAGTTAGCGGCCATGTGGCTCAGTGGTCGCGTTCAGCCAAGCGGACTCTTATCACAAAGCAGAGGCGCGTTTGTGGAGATGTGGGATGTAGGTTTTCCGCGCTACGGCTGCGGTTAAAAGGTCCTTTTTGAAAGTGACCGGCCCTTCCGATCGCAGTAACCATGGCAACTACTGTAAAATGTTTTCAGAAATCACGCGTCTGACCAGACACTGACTATGGATGATGTTTGCATCGGTGTATAAATGATACAAAGGTCATGGGAAGTGAACGTTGTATATAAATATGTGGCAGTGAAATATGTTTTAAAAAAAAATCAATTCTGAAATGTTAAGGATCGTTAACTATGTTTTTTTAACTATGTTTTTCTACTGCACTGCTGCGTTACAGTGGTTTTCTAACAGGGGCCAATTAGTCGGCCAGCCAAACAAAGTTATCCCACGATGGTGTTTTGTCGCCGTCGCTCCACATCACGTGTTTCCCGGCCCAGTCGCCTGTTATCAGTGTGAGGCCAGTTGCGAGAGAGCAAACGAACAGCCGGGGCCGTGACGCAAATGAAGCGCGTTTTCAAAAGCCGCTGTTAACGCGCACGTTTCCACCGAACGCAGCCGGTCACCGTGACACCAAGCAGCCCGCGCGCCTCTCCTCCCCCTCGGTTACTGTTTGGACAGTGACTCAGAGTTAACACCGAAATCGGCGTGACGCGTTCACTCCTCCGTCAAAATGAATCCGGGATGATCTCCAATCAATCAGGTCGAACAAAAGGGATCAAATTCCCAAGATCATCATGCTGATCAACGGCCCAGTCTCTCACCTGTTGTTAATCAAATTCGGGGCGATTACACGGGAACGATGATCCCCTCATTTAGGGGCCATTACTCATGTTTAAGGCCCCGAAGTGAATGGGCCCTTTTCTGATCTCTTGCATCACTTAGTAGCCACGCTGTCAGATAAGCCACAGGATAGATTATGGCTATAAACACTGTAAACAACAGGATACCAGGAGATCAAATGATGATTGGATCTAATGACACAGTTGCATTTTCCTTTTCTAAGGACAAAGTTAAGGATGGCCTATTTTGTATATCAGGAAATAAGTGTTTTCCTGTACTCTATGTCGTATGCTGTAGCTCATATTTTTGGGCGGTGAACCCTTTCTTTAAATTTCCTGCTAAACTCAAGAGAGGAGATGCCGTGGATGCCATTGCTTGGTCCTGCCGAGGTCCAGCGGACAGCAGAGCTCCAGGAACTGAGGCACAAAGGCCCGAGACACGCGTCTGCCTGTGAGTGTACATTATGTGTGTGTTCCTCTGCACACGTGTCCTGTATGTGTGTTTTTGAGTGACATCTGGGCACATGAATGTATATGTCGCAGCTAGATGGCGTGGGACGTCCTCCAGTGTTTACACTGGCCATGTGCTGAGCGCAGATAGACTTAAAGGGAAGCCCTCTGACGTAGATACGTGCAAAGCTTCTCCCTGAGAACAGCTAAGGACAGACCGGCGTGTGCAACGTATGGCTTGCCTTGAAGCCAGGCGGTAACCTCTGTAATGGAGCTGGAAATCATAAAAATTGAGTTTTAATAGCGAAAAAATATGTGAAAAGATATAGTGTAATGTTTATTGTGTTGTTTCCAGACTGCCAGTCAGTTGTCAAATATGCAAAACCAAACAAAAGAGTAGTAACAAAGACTAATTGTTTACAGCCACGCTAGCAGCTCTGTGGTGATGTTTAACTAGTATAATGTTTGTCGGTATCTTATGATATCTATCTCAGTTGACCAGTTTTGCAGCTATTTTTTCATAAACCAAAGTAGTGCGCACATTTAAAATTTTGACCTGATGATGGTGATCGATGAAAAGTCTGGTGATCACCAATATCATTAGCGTTTATCCTCTGGGGAACACAGATGTCTACATTGCATGGCCATCTAATCAATACTTGTGGCGACATTTCAGTTTAAACCAAAAAAAAAAAAAAAGTAAGCTCATGGTGGCACCACAGGAAGTTGCAAGGACTCATTAAAATGAGTGGCCTCTCTCCTCCTAGGATCATGAAATTTTGTAATAAATTTCACGCTAATCCATCCCGTCGTTGTTGGCCGACCGACAGGCTGGCATTGCCCTCCACGCCGCCTGTGTGGACAAAAATATGAATAAACGAGAGGAAAGTGTGATCACAGCAGGAGGCATTGAAAGGAAAGCCGCAGATTAATTTGCGTTTTGGCTCGGGGGCAGCACAGCTTGATCTCACAAAAGTGGTGCATCGGTTTCACTCTCGTCCGTTAAAGATCCCCAAATTAAAGCAGTAACAGTATCGGCTGCCAAATAGTAGAATTGGATTATTTGATTATATTTCCATTCACACAGACAGTGACGCTATCCAACTGCAGGGATGATTTCCTCCTTATTTCTCATCCTTGTAGTAAAATTACTGGCTGTCTTACATTGATGTGCATGGCATTTCAATTCGAAACTCAACTCTCAACGGCTTCTCCAATTATTTACATTTTTGGATTTTTTTTAATGTAATACAACTAGTCCATCCAAGTACCAAGCGAGGACTTAGAGGCAGCAGTGCTAAGTTCCATGGTATTAGAAACCTCATGTCCTCTTTCTCACTCAACTGGCTGAACTGTTTCGAAGCAGAACTGTTTCACACCAGTGGTTTCACTGTTTAAGCCAATTTTTTTTTCTCACTGCAAATTCACATACATTTGACTAGCTTAGCTTGTTTATCGTATGCACTGCGTATCTTAAGAAAATTACATTTGCATGTTTCACAACCAGCTGTTATAAATGAATGCCTAGAGCGGAGCCTGAATCTGGGGCGTGGGTGGTTCAAGATCTACTCCCATTTCATTTACCCAGATATTACAGCAGATAAATGTGAAAGAAAGAGGCTCATGGCAGACATTTCGACTTGTCTTAGTAGTAAAAGCAGGAAATCAGCCAGCAGCTTTTCATACTGTGACACGTCAACATGTCTTTAATGAAAAAGGCTTATTCCATCCTATATTCAACACTCATCACATCCACACTACCTTGACAATTCACCTACTCTTAGGTTTGTGCCAAAATTTCAGCATTACTTTGCCAGTTCTTCAGCCCACCGGTGACTAAAGTCTGCGTATCCTCTGCTTGTTCTCCCTGCTTCAACCGCTCTTCCCTAACTCTGTCTTCAGGTGCAGCTGGATGGATGCAGTGTTCTCAGTTGAACAGCAGATGGGGCTATTGACTTAGGCATGGATCCACACTTTTGTGTGAAGATGATTAGTATTACAGTATAAGGTTTCATATGCTACATCATATTTCAGTTTTAGAATGATGTGTCGCTCTTTTTTTATGAAAACTTCATGAATGCAGTTTCTGTGGTCGCTTTTTTTTGATGGATTTGAAGGATGTGATATTCTCAGACCCAATGGAGTGTTAAATAAAGTTGCATTGGATAAACTCATAAACACATGGCACTCAAGCTAACAGCAAGGTTTGTTTTGAAAAAAGGCATTAGGGTTTTAACCAACAAAGACCTAAAAGTCATGAAATAATATGTCTGAAGTAACATAATTAAAAAGAACAGGTATTTTGAGAGTTGATTTGATGCACAGCATGTTGGCGAGGAGCCACTCATTTCTTCTTCAAGCATGATGGATGTTGCATGAGCTTTAGTGTGCTGTTGTCTACTCTTTCACCGAGGGCTGCCTGGCTCCACATCTGACAAGTGTGTCCATGTGTTAATGACTTCACCTTGTGTTAAATACCTCTACTGAGGCTATTAGAGGCACATGGAAGGCATTTGCTACAAGTGCTGGCCACTGCTGCAACTCTTTTTGAATGAATAATGAAGAGGAATACAATCGCAGCAAAAGTGGAAACATATGACAGGGGTGTCGGAGTCAGCCACAATGTAACGTGATTTTTTTTTTTTTTTTTAAATGTAACTCCATTGCCTCTGACCACAAACAAGCAGGGCCAGCTGTCCTTTAAGTGTATGAAATGTCCATTTAAACCAAGAGGGTCTGTCGTGTCTGTCTGTGTTGTTACAGGGGCACCACTATAACTAATATTGTCATTTACTGATGATTAGTGATGAGCCTGAATTGCAATAACACACTGTATATACATCTGCCATATAATACACTTTATGCTTAAAGGAACGACACTTATTTGTGTTTTTGACAAGAGTTACATGAGAAGATGGATATCACTGTCATGTCTGCATGCTATTTGTGCAGCAAATAAACAGTTAGCTTAGCTCTGCAACAAGAGTGGACACACAGGGAAGCAGCCTGACTCTGTCCAAAGGTAAAAAACAAAACAAAACACCTACCTCGAAAGCTCGCCAAATAAGAGGAAGTAACTGCTCCCAGTCGAGAAAATTCCCTCATTGCGGTGAATGAGCCAGAATTTGTGACTTGAACATAATGCAAACAGCAGCGGGGAGCCAGTTGGGAGTAATGAAAAATGGAATGATATGAGCTGTCTTTTGGAACATTTGCTGAGATAACTGTGCACTCTGGCAGCCCTGCCAGATGGGCATTACACCAGTCAGGGTGAGAGATGACAAGTGCCTGTGCAAGGAGTCAAGGAGCATACTCAGTAGATAGGGCCTGATCTTTCTGATGTTAAATAGTTTTTAAGCAAAATCCCCAAGTGACAGATACGGCAGGCTTTGTGAAAGTTGGTCATCAGTCACAATGCCAAGAATTTGAGCAGATTTTGTGTGAGTGGGGCAAAGATGAGGTGGATGCTGATGTTGTATTGAACAGAGGACTGGCTGGGATCACCGGGAGATCAGTCTTAGAGAGAGAGTTTCATTGTCCATTTTGAGAATCATTTGAGGCAGGCTGAGATCCAATCTGAGACTCTTGAGTCATCTGGTGGGAAGGGAAAGGATAAGTGCTGGGTACCATCAGCATAGCAGTGGAAAGTAAAAACACATGAGTGGATAATAGGACCAAGGGATGTGGCTTATATTGAGAATGATAGAGGTCCAAGCACAGACCCTTGAGGTACCCCAGTGGAAAGAAAGTGATGCTTGGATGTTTCTCCGTACTATGCCAAAGAGAAAAGCAACTTTATTCATCTCACCTCATTAGTCTAAAAATGTCGCCAGCTAAATCCCTATCTACCTCTTACTGTTCAGATGTAATCACTGGTCAATTATAAAGAAAAACATACATATTTATACTTGGTTACACACTGATAATTTAATAGCAAGAGGGCTGTCATGTAATTATCTCAGCAATGGTGTCTACTTTAATATACAGTATTTGGAATATGACATTTCAGCAATTAATGATCAATGTCTGTAACTATCATCAGACTGTTTATTACGCCATCGAAAGTAAGGCTAGCATTTCAAATTCAAGATACCAAGTTTGTAATCGTAGCCTCTGCTGTCTGGCTTTAGCTCACTAGCCACTCAGACTTTTTTCAAATTAGGATAAGGATAAAAGTAATGGGTTTAAGATGATTGCTACTCAAAAGCAAAAGCTCCAGCTTGTGATGTCAGATGGTGCCACAGTGCATGATCGCTCACAGCCCAATAATACTGTGTGTCAGCTGCACAAAGTTACGCAGCAGCCTGCAGTGATGTTTTAATGATAAAAAAACTCAAGGTGAGGCAGGAGATACAGTAAGAAGTTGAGAAAATAAGACTACAGTGACAGAACTGTCTGAACGCTGTATGGTGTTGATCACGGAGGAACAGCATCCTTCCCTGCTTGAGGACAGGCTGAGCGCTCCTATTATTCACTCTTGAAAGAGTGACCAACTGAGCCACAAAATATATAAAAATAGCGGTGAACAACGTGGGCAAAGCATTGTTTAGCGACATTTTGCAGGTGAACCACACCCCTGCAGTGCTGCTGTTAGTTGAAAACTTATGTATTAAGTTGAAAGTTAATGAGTGTCTAAATCCTGTCCAGATGTTCTTGCTGCTAAAGATTTTGTTATAAAAAATATATAAAAGGACCCTATAGAAAATATTACAGGAAACTATGGAAAATAGGAAAACAAGCATGTTATATTTTCGTAATGCTGAGCTCTTCAGCTGTAAAGAAGATCTAAACTGCTAAACTCATTTTGATGTAGGCCTACAGAGTGCACTTTTAGTCTTATAATGAAGGGAAAAAATAGAATTAAAATAAATATTGGATTGTAAAACATGGTCAGAGACCTAGTGAGCATCGCTCCATTGTTGTAGGTGTCATGTCTCTGGGTGTAAGATTCTAAAACATGAAATTATACTGTAGGTTTTAAAAAGACAGAATGAAAATAAATCACTGTAGCCATCTCTATTTCAACCCTCCAGATTCTATAAAGGGAAACATGTTTTTACCTTGATGTTTTAAAATAAAGAAAAACTCTTCAAAACATTACAAGCATAAATGAAAGATGAAATGAAATACAAATACAAAAATGTGCAGTGCATATTGTTCCCAGCTCCAAAACAAATCAAAGTTTACTTTTATAAACTGACTATCTTTTGAAAAAGATGGTACAGAAAATAAAATGAAGATAAAAACTCAACGGCCGACGTGCATGGTAAAAATGACACATGTAGGCTACAGAGCAAGTTTGTTTATTTTGTCTCTCGCTCTCTTTGGTGCACACCGGCACTGTCAGCTGCTGTCAATCAAACACACTGACACTCCCCTCCAGCCGGTGAGAAGAAAAGGAGCATTTCCCCAAAGACTTTTTTTTTCTTCCTTTGAAAAATAAAAAAGTCATGAACAATGCACTTACAAATATGTTGACATTATTCTTGACCACAAAAAGGATTAATAAAAGGACTATTATGTCTTTTGGAACTGGTTGTGCTGAAGCTGATGCTGTGTCAAACCAATCAACTGCACTGCTGATATACATGTAAGTACTTTATTTCAATGACTGAATGTTGCACTTTTTTGGTTTTGTTTACATTTTGTCAAAGTCACTGAGCATATTCCTCATCTTTGCAAACTAATTAACAGTTTTATCACACTGCAAGGCAGACTCTGTGATACACCTTCTTCCCCCTCAGGGGTTGGAGTGATTCACATGATATTTATAAGATGATAATAATAGTTCCCTAAATTGCCTCTCCATGTTTACAGTCACACCTTGCTCTGTTCTGCCAGGTCTGCTGTTTGCCTAAGTAGCTGCTGGAGATGTTCTGTTTGCGACAGAATATATTTTGCCTCTACTCCAGTTTTTGTCATTAATGCAGAGGATTTTTCCTCCAGTTCCTCAGACACCTCCATAATCCTGGTCAGGACATCCTTTTGCAGCTCAACAATTGTCATGATTTTTTTTTTTTTTCCAAACTGTTTCATAGTTTTTATAGTTATTTTCTCTGTCCTGGGCACCCGAGGCTCATCCAAGCGCAAACGCAACAGAGGATATCCCTTCTACTCCAAACCGACGGGAGGGCTCCTATGGCACAAGCTGCAGAAAAACTTTGATGATAGTTATGGGAGTTATGTGTCATAACACACAGTGCATCACACCCTTGGTGTGGGGCTGCGCAGCTGCAAACTGGTTAGAGTGACCGCTATCCCCCATTGAAAGCGCCTACAATGGACAGGGAAGCGTTGGAGCTGGAGCTCGGAGCAATGGAGCTGCGACACTGCACACACTGTTCAAACAACACGATGAAGAGTTCAAGGTGTTGTCCTAGCCTCAAAATTCCCCAGATCTAAATCCGATGGAGCATTTGTGGGTGTGCCAGAACAAGTCTGGTCCATGGTGGCTCCCACACAACTTACGGGACTTGCTAGATCAGGATCTGCTGCTATCATCTTGGTGTCTGATACCACAGGGCACGCCTGTGGCTAATTGGTGCTGTTTTGGCACCAGTTACAAATTTAAAGAAAGACTAATTTGACAGTTAACCCCATCAAATTTGTTGCTCAGAGCACTCTACTGACCAGTACATCTGAAGCTCTCCACAAATTTCTTTGGTTTCACAGATTCTCAGATAATGGTTTAACAGGTCTGTTACTCCAGAATATTTACGCTAAATCTGCTAAACGTGTAAACATAATTACAGATCCTGTGTTGGCGCACAGTGCCCTGTTAACTCATAAATCAGGATTACTGTGGGTGTAAAACTACAAAAAATGAAACTTTGCTACTTCACAGCTTTTACTGTAATCAACCACTGAGCAGCACACGCATATAGAAGGAAAAAAATGAGAGCCATAACAGATTAATAACCATTAAGTAGCATATCAGAATTAAACAATACAAAGAAATCAACACGAATATAGGAAATCTTTTATGTTCCAGTCTTAATTTAGACACCTAAAAGTTGAAAGTTTGGTGGGTATAGATACTAAATCTCCTCTTCTGTGGGGTTTAATGTACTAAAAGCTACATATCTACATTTAGAGGATTCATTTATTATCATATATTTATTTTTAATGATCACTGTGTCTACCCTTACATTTACATAACCTAGGCCACACAGACACTTGATTAATTAAATACAGGTCACGGAGAGGTTCCTCCTACTTTGATTATTTTTCTAGTTATGGAGAGTGGTCGGAATTGGGAGTATAATTATAAAAGAGCCTCACCAAATATTTGTTAAGGGTGGGCCCAGGAACAACAGGTCGCTATAATGCCTACTCCCCAAACCAGAAAAGCCAGTGATCTAACTATCACTCATTGTTCTCACCTCTCTGTACAAACCTCTGTGTTTAGGTGCAGTGTGAGCAGCTGTTGTGGTATAGCCTCATGTGTTTCATGACACTGCACTTACAGGACTGCTCTACAGTTTTTATTGCGGTTGTGAGTCAGCCGTCAAATGTAGCTGTATACGTACATACACTGCCTCTGTACACTGCACATTTCAGCAGGGTGCCCCTATACTGTATACCACAGTCTCAAATCCATCGGGCTTTGTTTTGGGCTATTGTTTTCAATCCTTATGAACACCGAGGTAATTGCTTCCTATTAACTGTTAATTTAGAATTTAACTTCACTCTAGCAGCCAGGATTTTAGGTTTGAGGCACTTGCGTTACTCGACCATCTATCCATAGAGGGGCACGTGAATCCTGTGAGTCAGATCAAATAAAAATGCGTGATTCTTCCCATTGCGGTTGTACTATGAACAGCAATACACTGTAAGACATGTATAATTCCTTTGTCTGCTCTTTTCATCCTTTCCCTTTTTCTCAATTTACTCCCTTTAGGGTCAATATGGACATAATACTTTCTCCTAAATCTCTGCTTCATAAAAACAGCAAAACGTGCATTTTGTAGTAAGGTGAGCCGAAAATGAGAGGATTTACGTAAAAACTTGCTAAAAAGGAGTAATGGGAGAAATGACAGACATCGATTAGAGATGACAGAAAAGAGAGACTGAGACAGAGAGAAAACACATTGAGACACAGAAAAAACTGAAGATAGGAACTAAAGCAGCCAGGTTTCTGTAGGCCGTCATCGCCATACATGAGACAGGCGTATTAGATTAATACTCACCAGAGCCATTAGGATGACTAGAGGATATCCTCTTCAGCTTCAATAGAGCTGACGAGAGTAGGAGTGTATGTGCTGGTCAGGTCAGGGAGACTAGAGGACTTCCTGCTTCATCTTGCCATGAACAAAGAATTGGCTTGCACTTCAACATAAGTAAATGTGCAGTTTGTGTGCATGCAAGCTGGAGTATATGTGTGCATGACATCTGTATAAGAATACAAATGTGTTCAGACCAAAATTATTATCATAATTTATAAAACAAAAAAACAACACTAATAGAAAAAAGAGGGACATTTTCTCGATTATTGTTTTAATTGGCATTTTCAACCAAGAAGAGATCACAGATCAACAGCAGAGATCACAGAACCACGGACAAATAAAATGAAACTATCTGTATGGGTAAATAATATTAAGGGTGAGTAGGAAAATATTGCATATTTTTTGTGATTTGGGTGAACTGACCCTTTAAAGCCAATAAGCTTATTCAGGTTCTGGCTGAGCGTTAGATGAGAGGATCAACAGCATTCTCCTATCTGCGTGCTAAATGTGGAGCTAAGGCTGGGGGTGATTAGCCCAGTTTAACTGGAAGACTGAGACTGGCGGGAAACAGCGAGCCTGGCTCGCTCCAGAGTTTAAAAATACATTTACCAGCAAGTCTGAAGCTTACTAATTAACAGGTTTGCTCTTTTTTTTTTTAACTATCTACGCACGTAGAAAAACACCCCAAATAACTTAAGAGAAAACCAGGCTAGCTGTCCCCTCCTATTTCCAGTTTTGATGCTACGTTAAGCAAATTGCGCCTTGGCTCTAGTTCCATATGTAGTGGTTTTTTTTTAACAGTTTTTAGCCTTCTGTTCTCAGTTTCTGCAGCGTTGTGTCTGCTTATCCAGTATCTGTATTCAGTCTCTCATCTCATTCAAATCACAGCTTTAATTTGGACAAACATGGAGAACATTTAGTTTTGGCTTGAACTCCAGAGGCGGTGGTATTGTATGTGGCTGCCAACCAGTTATGTTTTTTTCTCCTCCTACATTCCATTTCCCTCCTGCTCGGCATAGCGACCTCACCTTTCTGTCATTAAGTCAGCCAGACGCTACTTCATCTGGCAAATTATTGCGGTTTAGATGATATTCCTGATCGCTGAAACCTCCGCGCTCTGTGTTCATTTTGTCTGATATGTGCAGTAGAAAATGCCTCATAACAAGTACCTGTTCCTAATTATACTGTTTGTTATTATGCTTGGCCACCTGCATGGTCTGTGTATGTGTGTGCGAGAGTTTTTGTTTAGGAATACATTCATATTTGATTGCACAAGTGTTTCTACCTCTGTGAATGTGTAGCTATGCATGTGTATGTGCATGCATGTTAAAGTGGTAGTCCGGGAGTTCTTTGTTTTTTATTTAGTCTACATCTTTGTTGCTAGGCTCTCATCGCTGTAGCTTTTTTTTGTTGATTCCCTTGTAGACTGAATCATATTCGCTCCCCAGTCCTTCCTCTTCTGTTTAAAAACTGGAAATGTAATACTATCCTGTTCGATAAGCGTATGTAATTAGGTATAGAGGTTTAAGGGGTTAAAAGTAAATATTTAATTAAAAGGAGGGGCGAAAAGTGATGCACTGGCTGGTAGGAATTTTTATGCACATAAGAGTGGTAAATAAAATGTGTCAGTTTTCCTAAAAGTAAAGCTATTTTGATTTTCACATAAAAAAATACAAAGGAGAATATTAAAATCACTAGATAACTAACTATCTAACAAGTACAGTGAACAACATAAAATACAGGAGAGGAAATAAAAAAAAATAAAAATGCCCCAGGTAGTATTATTAATTGGGCGCTATGAATGTATGACTGACTTGTAGTAACAAACCCACACAGAATTATCAGTGAACTATGCAGTTCCCGTCAGCCCTACAGTTATTTTTTTTCTTTGAGCTCGTTGTTTTAGTTTTCAGTCCAATGAACTTTGCTCTCATCAGTCCCCTTTTCCAGCAGCAGGCAGTTGTTTTCAGTGAAAGAGCTTTGATAAACTCACCGTATGTTACCCGCCCAGCACCAACTGGCAGACGGACAGAGTGGGACTAGCTGGTGAACAGTGAAGCATTTAGCAGCCAGAGAGCCAAAACACACCAAAGCAGAGCTTGAATGAGTTAATATTAGACTTAAGTTTGTTGGGTGGCCGCAAACAAAACTGCTGAATAATGTTGCACCGTGCCTGCTGAATGTGTAAACAGGCAACTGTTTGCACTCACCCTAACATCTTAATAAGGTGACAGTATGGCAAGGGGTGTGTTTTCAGCTTCTTCCATTGACCCCATGTGCCCAAAAAATGAGCTATTGCACTTTTAAATGTGAATACTTACATTTCTTCACAGTGAGACAGATTCAGTGAGATTCAACTTTCACGTTAAACGAAGAAGTGGAGGAATGGGATGTGTTGAAGGGACGATGAGCAGGAGGGAAACTTCTGCACTTCTCTCTCGCTGTTTTTCATTGTGTGCATACATCCTCTGGCTCCTGCAGCTCGACTGATGTAGATTAAGGTGGACTGGCCAAATACACTGAAGTAGCCCAGTTGTTGTAACTATGGCTCCAGCGGCTCCAGGGAGCCAGGCACGTGGAGTAGCAAACGGTAATGTTTGTTTGTTAATGCCACATGTTCTGTTCCACTGTGTGTGTGTGTGTGCTTGGATATCATATATATATATGCATGTGTGTGTAAGCATGCATGTGTGTCAAGTTTCCAGATGAAGTGAAGGCTTATGTTATTTTAAGTGGCTCATACATCATGCTACCAGCCCATTATGACTGAGGTCTGCTATCTGAACCACACATCTCCTGCTCCCTTTTTGTCTTCTTTATTTGCATAAACTGGTCACTGGTTTGAAAAATGTTGATCACAAATGGTGCGAGGAAAAAAGCTGGAACTTTGCCTATCTGCTCCAAGTGTTCTTTCCAATTCCTTTGCCTCAATTCTGCAGTATCTGAGACTTTAGTCGGAGGAAAAACACAAGAAAAAAAGCCACTCCATTTCTGTCTTTCAGGAGTCCCATTGGTACAGCCCGGAACCTGACCAAACCCACGTTGGTTCAAACCTTCAGGTTGGCATATACTGTAGATCACAAACACTATAGTAGAGATTTAGGCCACAGAGCAGATCTAGAGCCAACATGGCTTGTGCCTTCATATAAGTCCACTGGAGAGGCAACTCTGTGAAATACAAACAAGACAGATTTTCCATTGCCATGGCTTAAAATACTTTGTTATTGCAGGTTTAAAGTACTGGTGATACAATAAAATACGATCCAGGACGTCCAGATGGAGTGACAGATGAATGTATTTCAATGTTTATCAGATGCCAAAATGCTGCACAACAGGTTGTAATTCTGTCATTCTCTTGTCACTTACCACAGCAACAACTATTTTATCTTTCGTCACTAAGATTGTGAGGTAAACAGTAGAAATACAGTGTTCACGCTACAAAGTAATCTACCAGGAATGTACGCTAGCAAGCATTCGACTGGCCCACGCAGAGCCTTGCTGGATGGTGACTGGTTTTTTTTGACCGGATGACCCTTCATTGTGTTGCTTGAGCCCTCTGTGTTTGCTAGCATGCTGCGTTGTTAGACTGGCTCCATTCAAATGAATGAGAGGGCTGGGATTTTTCACACAGGGCTACTGTTGGTCTGAACACAGCCTTAGGGCAAGAGTTATAACTAGTGATGTGAGTACTGCAATAGAGAGCAGAGGTAGCTTCTTTCCAAATTTGACTTTTGCCCCACTTGCCTCCATTTGTCAATGTACATTCTTGTTTCTTTTATCAGTTTTTAGGAAAACTATAACATAATAGAAGGGGGTTTTGTCCATATTCCACACTAAGTTGGTATCAGTTCTTGCACTTGCTATTACCATTAAAATAAATATATCAGCAGCTATTTTGTTGGCAATCAACAACTTTACATAAGGCTTTGGCAGGACAAATTTGTCTCAGACTTGTGGGAGGATCCTTAGTCTAAACCTTGCTACCTTTCAAATGTTATGCCAGTGTTTACTCAGGCTTTGGAGAAGCTAAACTAATTGCACACAGTGAGCAGTTTGGGGAGCCTGGGAGTCTGGAGCATCAAATACACAGAGCCCCAGCAACTCTGCCTGTTTGAAAGCCTGACATTTCAGCAGCCATAAGGCAACAGAGACTGGCACTGATCAGCAACACTTGCAAACCATCTATAACAATCATTTTCTGCATTAGTGCCAACAAAATATTAAAATGCACCTTTAATGAAGTGAAGAATCCAAAGTACTAATGCAAAGTAAATACTGAAGAAGTGCTTAAAGGGATGCCAAATGGCTGCCAAAGTATATTAAAGTAGTAGACTGAGGTACTGTATTTACTACTCTACTTATGGGTTAATCTGTCTTTGAAACAGGAGATAAAGTTGTGGAAAATTAGGTTCAGGTGATTAAACACAAGTGGACTGATCTCATCTTTGTATCTGAAAACCGGGATGTGCTGCTCATCAGCCTGGGGCGTCAGAGTCGAGTTGTTAACAGTGTTAGATTTACCTTGAAAAAAACCTTATTGCCATATAGCATTCTTTGCATGTCATCTTGGATAAAACTATAAAGACTATGCAAAAGTGTGATACATAAAGGTCTGATGGAAAGGCATAAAGAAACCCTAGACGCTGATTTGTGGTGAGTTTTTCTGCTTTCTCACTGATGGTCTAGGATTGGGATTTGGGATGGGGAACCCGATCCAGGTCTGTTGCTCCCGTCTGAGGGGAGACCGGCATATGGAATTCATCCACCATATACATCCATTTTTCATCATCACCCTCCTCTCCTTTCTCCATTGTTGTGCTGGGTTTCTAATGGGACTCTAGTGACTGGGGGGCCATTTATACGCCAAATACTCTGCACTCTTTCATCCTCTTCATTCCCTCCCATCGTCAAGGTCTGGGAATGACTCCTGTCTTTTAAAGTGTTATTAAACTATGCCAGGTCTTAGCTTTAAGAAGCTTCTTGAAAAATTAAGTTTCGAAACCCAGGAATCGTGTTAGGTGAAGTCACTTACTTAACTCTGAGAATTATTGGGTGGGACAAAATTTACCAAGCTGTTCTGTTTTTAATTTTTGTACAAACATATTTAAGCATTTCATTTTTCAGGTATTCCAGAAAAATCTTGTTTTTGATATCACCCATTTAATAGGAATAAAGTTTTTTTGTTTCCTTATCCCAACTTTTTTGACCCACTTCCATTTTGGGACCCCTATACATTTCCCATGAAAATTATATGAACCATCTTTATCAGTTATTTCTGCCAGATACGTACACTGGTAATAGTGAACCGCATCTCCTCTGTCCTTAGCATCCCCACTCAGCTACATTATTTTCATTATTTTAGACAGCAAGATAGTTTTACATTGATATATGCAGCATCATTGGCATTTTTTAATTTCAGAAAATTGATATCACCAAATTGAAAGCTGTCATACAGAAGATGTACACATTGAGTTCAATTCTTTTAGTATGATTAAGCTAGCCTACGTAGAAGCTAGAACCCAGCCACAGGGTGAAGTAAAAAGAGTGTCTCAACTGACCACGAAGAAATGACAAACATTACAAATGATCTCTGATTCTTGTATGAAATAATTACTTTGTGAAAATGTATGAAGGTAGCATATTAACAAAAACTGCTGATTCTAATACAGGTTATTTTTGTATGGCTTCCAAAGACCTATGCATCTAAGGGTTAAGTCAAAGTAGCACAGCTCTAAAATTTGTGCATTCACAACATGAATTGAGTGTAAGAACTGGCAGAAAAATGTATGTGAGTAAAGCACTGTTAAATAACTAAAGCTGGATATTTTTAACAATGATTTCTTGCAGAGCATTAAATTCTTGATATTATTAACCTATATGGGGATATATGAAGTTTACTGATTATTTTTTCTAAAATGTATCGTTGAAGTGTTGGCTTGTTAAAATGTTAAAATGAAAGAAGAACATATGAAACTAAATATTTCTTTTATGTAAGTTTTCCCTCAGACAAAGGCTAAAAAAAAAAAAAAAAGAGAGAAAAAGGAAAACCATGGCCAAAGCTCTTTACCTCTCTGGCTTCTTGCTTCAGGCAGATTGTGGTTTTGTTGCACAGCCTCCATGAATAATCTGAGACAGGCCTCATTTATAAATAAGTGCTTGGTGCTTGAAGATACTGTAAGTGTGTGTCTGTGTGTGTGTGTGTGTGTGTGTGTGTGTGTGTGTGTGTGTATGTGTAGACACTCGTAGTTGGAAGGATTTATAAAGTGTTTATATAAAGTGTGAGTGGGGCAGATGATGCCAAATGTAGAAAAGGATCTTGAGTTTCAACCAAAATGCTTGTTTGAGGAGAAACTGATAACAGTTTGGTTTGACTGCAATTGCATATGATTAATGACCAAAAAATCTGTTGCCAATGCCAACCCAAATTTCTTATAGTTCCATACTCATGCACATGCACAGACATACATGAGTTGGACTGAGGTGTGAGGCCTGGTTTTGGAACAGCTAAAGCTTTTTGACTTCTTCGTTAATGGATTATTACATTATAGGAATGTTTATCACCACTCCGTTTGCTGAGCAGCTCAAATCTAGTTCACCCTCCATGATTGTCTTGTTTAAATATTTAGAAAGTGTGTTCAAACTTACGATAAGGTCTGATGGCTCAATCTCCACAACTGCTTTACCGACAAACAATGGCTGAAAAATGACCTTGGGTTCCCAGAATTAAGTTTTCAGTCTTTTTTCAAATTAGATCACAGCCAAATCTGAGTTGACAGAGGCAAGAGAAGAAAATTTAAAGCCAAAAATCAACCGAGAAGGATTTTTCAATGCCAGCAGTTAGTATCTCAATGATCTCGCCAATTTCACATCTTCTAAATTGTGTCTCAGTAATTATTTCAGGCATAAAGTAAGGCTGTATCTGTGGCTCATACAGAAATGCAACAACTACAGTAACAGTGACTGATGTATATAAATATCTGTATTGTTACTTGTATCTAGGGTTTTGGTAACAAGTTATTTCTCCCCCAAACACCAAATGGATCGCTTTTAACTATACTGTACTATCCAACTACCAGAGGTTATAGGATTAAAGAGAACCTGTTCTGTAACTGTACCTTTAGTCGAAGAGTTTTCTGTTTGAAATTCAATTTATTATTATTGTTACTTTTTATTGTTAACAACACAGATTTAATTCTAAAACCTGATGTAATTTAGAAAGTAATATTTTAACACCTCTTTGGGGTTTAAACACCCAATATTGTTCTTTTGCTATGCACAAGCTGCCCTTTTGTTGTGGGGGCATGGATGGACACATTTGGGTTACATGTGTATTAAGCAAATTTGATGAAGGATTGGATACAGTGTGGGTGCTTGGCCATCTGTCTCCAGTAGGGGGATCTATTGTCTGTCCTCTAAACACACTGTGTGTGTTTGGGGAAATATACTACCATTTGGTCTGGGAAATGTGTTTTAGCCAATTATGAGACCAGTTTAGATTACACACTTTGTTTAGAGCAGCTACATGGCTACTTTTGCAGATGCAGCAAAGGAGACACCACATATGGGTACATCTCACCAACAGGAAAAGGGAGGAAAACGGAGCATTTCACAACCTACTGCAAGAACTCAACCTTCACAGGCCAGCTTTCTTTAACTACTTCTGCACGAGTGTCAGCCAGATGGAGACACGGCTGTCCTTTGTTAGGGAGGATTTAATAAAACAGACAACAACATTCAAGGAGCTTATCGAGCCTAAGCAACTGCCTGCTGTTGCTCTGAGGAAATAAAAACAAGACACTTCTCTATTCTCAAAACCAATGTATTAAGCACTTAAACCATCTTGCATATGCAAAATCTTTTTCTTTAGGTTACCCACTGGTAAACACTCAAGTAACCACCATTTCTTGAAACAGTCAGTAAAACAAAGTGCGTTCTTTTTGAGACCACAGAGGCATGGTATTAATAATCTTGTAATTCTTCTTGAAATATCAGTAAAATGTAAACACATACTTTCCTTACTCACTTGGTAAACTAGATATTGTTTGAATATATCCTAATGGCTAAATTACAATAATATTAACAATGAAATAAATAAAATGTATAAAGTGAGCAATTGACCAGGAGTTTCCATTTTGGGTTACTCAGGGTTACTTAGCCAAGGGTGGTTGTTGGTTGCTGGGACCATATCGCTGTAAGGAGGCAGTAGAGAGTGCCATCTGTTGCCCCTCCTAGTTTACAATTAGGGTTGTAAAGCTGTATTTTAAGCTTTCGTTTGTTAGTTACTATTTTTTAAGCTCAAGGGCCAAGCTCATCAAAAAGCTTTCGTCCTCGTAATCTTTTGGCATTGGACCCCTCAGGATGGCAAGTAGCTCACTTGTTGTTGGATTAATGGCTGGTGTAGATGTACGTCTCTTCCTGCTCAAATTGAAGTAGTCAGTGGAAGTGATGCTTGTCTCAAAGTTTTAATGTCCACTTGAAATCTGCCTGGAGACTGGCTGGAGCTCTGTCAGCTCATGAGTGGAAGCTGGTTGGGGTTCCAGTGCCTTATTGTCATTCCCCGAGAGTTCAGTTTCAGACTCTATTTCTGGGTCAGGGGACTGCGGCCGGCAGTTCATGCCCTTTTTTTTGGCTCACCAATTAATCAATTACCCCTGGAACTAAAAAAAGAAGAAAAAGAAGGGAAAGGAAAACAAAAAAAGTAGATTGATAAATAATATATATTAATATCCTCCATAAGTGTTATAACCACTTAGACACATAAGTGTGTCTCATGGTTTATAACAGCAGATATGGAGTAAAAATATATTTAAAAAATTTAACTTATTTCACACTTAACTTAACTTAAAAAGTGTGAAATAAGTAAAGCTTGATATTATATGTGATGGGGTTTAAATCTGATTTGACTATATTCTCGTAATTGGTCCCTGTATCTAGAACCATGGGATAAGAAAAGTGATTGGTTCCTAAATAATTTTTTTTCTGTGGTTCTGGGTGGTTTTGAGTAATTGATGAAGATCAAACTCTTAGGCATATATTCAAAGTTACAGTAACTTGGCAAGATTTTAAAAACTGCCAGTAATTCTAACCAAAAAATGCATGTTACCTTTTTGGTTAAGAAAAAAGGAAGTACAGGATCCTTTGGTGCTTGTGCTCCTTTCCTCTGCTGGATCCACTGGGGGGGTAGAGATTTTCTTGGGTTGCAAACAAAGGTGTTGCATATATTTTACCATTAGCTTTTCGCTTCAACAACTGCAAATGACAAAACAATAATTCAATATATGTACATTATTTACTGACCTCTCTCCCACTATTTCAGACACATGGCATTAGGAGACTCAGTGCGGAGCCTGACGTAAAGATATCACATTAGACTAGAGACCATTTCTGCTTGTATTGAGGCAACATGTAAGGCCACTGAAAGGAGGATGTTGTCTGGATATTTACCTCAACCCACTAAAAAAAAGTAAGCGGTTTGGGGAAAGATGGAATTTCCCTCATTACATCAGGTCACTAGATGGAAAGCACATTAACATTACAGCACCACCCAGATCTGGAAGTTATTTCAGGAATTACAAGGGGAGATTTTCAGTTGTGATTCTAGCCCTTGTTGATGCAAATTACAATTCACTGCAATACAATTGGGAGAATTTGGAAGAGTGAGTGATGGGGGAGTGTACTCTGATTTGGGGAGGGGGGTGGCCTCACAGACCATGGACTGGTCCCAAAATGAATTGCCCTACACCATGGTGGGACATGCTGCATTACCCCTGAAGCCCTGTCTCATGCGTCCCTACTCTAGAAAGCACCTTCCGAGAAGACAAGCCATCTTCAATTACAGGCTTTCCAGAGCCCGCATGTCAGTGGAGAAGGCTTTTGGCATTCTTGCCACAAGATGGAGGGTCTTCGAAAAGAGCATGAAAATGCTTTTGGACAAAGTGGACATCTTGGTAGTTGGAGCATGAATACTCCATAACCTGCTCACAAGACCAACTGATGATGACCACTGGCTAGGGGAAACAGAAGCCAAACAGAACCACAGTGCCATGGCAGAAATTCAGGAGCGCCACAACAGACCTGACAATGGAGCTTTTGCAGTTTGTGAAAAAATTTGCTGACTATTGACTGTCATAAACTGAAGATGTTTGCTAGATGTTTGTTTCTAACCTTTAGGCAAAAACTTGTTTTTGTGATGGTGAAACATTCATTACATTCAGACACTGATGACTTTGTTTTTTCCCCGTCATTGAGCCATCAGTTTTGTTTTGTTTTTTCAAGAATCAAGATCTTTTCGTGTCATAGGTTATAAAAGTACGGTAATAAAATATGAAAACAGGCATATAAACAAGCATATAAACATAAATGCAGAATATAACAAGCAAGAAAAGGTATAAAAGCAAATAAAGGTATATAAATAAATAAATTAACAAATAAAAGTTAACAAAGATATAATGTTTTTTTCCGGTTGTTTCCCCCTCAAGGAAATATGGGCCTGTCTAGTTAAAGAATAAATTCTTACATTCATGAGCTGTTTTCATGGTTTTGTCCTCTTCTTTCAAAACATCAACATATTTTTGTTTCAGAAATGTCCATGTAACTTATTTAGTCAACACTGCTCTTTTTCAGTCAGTTACAATCCCTGAGAAAGCTTGTTAACATTGCCTTTCACTATTATGTGTTCCCCTGAAACTCAGCTAGGTTGGCACTTTAGTATTGTTCAGCGAAACATTAGCTAACATTTACTAATGTAGGTTACTTTTGTCAGCCTTGTTTCTATTTAGTTGGAGGACAGTTTACTTACATGTAACTCCAAACAGCTCCCGAATTTCCTTCCAAACCTCACCCTTTTGATAATGAAAGAGTGCTATGGGTCATAGAAGACGTGCCTTTTCTCAATTTCATAAATAATACACTCAATTCACATTACTGCTTCCATTTTCTGATAGCTACTCTGCTGTGGTTTGCTCATGTCAAATCAGTGGCAGTCAGGGTATGCAAGTCAGGAGCCTGCAGTCAACACCGTCAGCCAGTGTAAAACTAAGATCAAGTCTGTTGTCGGTACCACTCAGATGAGATAAAATATTCAGTTGAAGGTTGGCTGGTCCCAGTTCTTGGCACACCAGCAAAAAAACTGAATAATGGTCTGTGTATTTTAGAGATACTGAACTTAAAAATAATAGGATGTAGCTGAAAATGGTGACGCGCATAACTGCAATGGTTGATATTTGTCGTTCATCTGTGTTTAATTTTTCAACAAAATAGCGTGTGGATGTATAACTGTTGAGCAAACAGCTTGGTGGTCCCAGATGTTGGACTCCCACAAGCACATAGCATTATACTTACAACTAAAAAATGAAAATCATCTGACCATAATTTAATGTTTGAGCCAAAAAGGGATTTTTCTAACAAAATTCAGCCAAATCATGTTTGTTGTCTGAGAATTCTTGGTGACAAACACGCACAGATTAAGGAAGATGTACCCTATCTCCAACTCCACACAAGAACAGAAAATGAGGATGTGCAAATAAGTGTTAAAGCCAAATCAAAGCAAACCCCCCCCCCCCCAAAAAAAAAAAAAAAAAAAAAATCCCAAAAAACACAGTTTGATTTGATTACTGAATCTGACCTGCTTTGTCCTGAGAGCAACCCACACTGAGCCTGGCAAGACATGAGATGGCGGTTGGGGTGGGGTGCTTTTCTCTGGAAGCTTTCATTCTCAGGGAAAAAAATGAAAATGAATGACTTCCACACTTTGATTCCAAATTGGGAATCTGAGATTCAAAGCGGGACATCAACAAATTTGACGCCTTTGATGATGGAAGGGACAGAGTCAGAAATGTAGAAATAAACACAGACTGAGACAAGAGGAGAGGCATGGTGGGACAGACAGATGTGTAGAAGGTGAAAGTCTTGTCTGTATAATGAATACTTGTGGAATTCTTTCCCTGACAGTGATATCTATGTATTATTGATGCCAAAAGTGAATACTTAACTAGACTGAACAAGAGCTCAAATACAGACAGAGTCAAGAAGAGAGGGAGAAGTCTGAGTTACGTAATTGTTTTATTGATTTAACAGATATCACTGATGTCTGATGGCCTAAAACCTATTGGATTGTCTGGAAAATATGTGGACAGATTTTTCATGAAAATATTAGGAAAACTTGCTGTTGTTGACTTATGTCAAATGAACAGAATTTAGGTTTTTCATTCAGTCTTGTGCTTCAAAAAAATTTCAGATGTGCACCTCGTTACGTAAATGTGTTGGAAATTTTAAATATTGGTCTAATGTCTGAAGAGCCAAGTCACAATGGCAATCTTACTATGTCAGACCTAGTAAGATTTCTGTAACTTCCGACATGGCACAAACCTCAAGTGAACGCAGTCAAATTAAAGGTCATAGCAGCATGATGTAAAACATACACTCTTCAGCAAATTAATAAACCACTAAACACTATGAATGAACCAGTGTTAAACTGTTGACAATAATAATCAGAGCAGCACTCCTTCCTATAGTTTTAATGTTTATTTGATGTCTGCTTCATGAATAAATGTGTGAACATCCAGCAAAATGCTTTACATTCAGCATGTGAGCACATAGGAATTAAACAAGAGTCCAAGCTTAACATTTTCCCATTTTTGTTCTCAGTCCAACATCATAAAATAGGCAGCAGAATTTTCTAATGAATTATGAAAATGATGAGAATAACGAGAGCAGTGACAACTATCCCCCGAAGTCCTGACACATATTTATTTATATTGTGTGCACAAAGAAAATAAGTTGTGCACACAAGTTATATCTTGTATGTCCAAGATATATCTATTATCTTGCTTTAACTTGCCTGTTGTCCAGAAGTACCACCACCGAGATTGTTTCATTCAGTTCAGTTTCATTCACTTCTGATAAGTTCCTAAATCAGTAACTGAACACATCCTTCCATACTGCTTTGACGTTCAGTACTAAAATTGGTGGTGGCTCAAAGGGTCACATTCAATTGAGATCACTTGGATTGTAGCAAAGCAAAAACGTAGAAGAGGATGACTGTCGGTATGAAAATTGTGAGACAAATGGTTGTAGGAGTTGAAGCAGAGGAGAGGGATGAGAATGCAAGGGAGAAAGGGGAAATATCTCAGCTCTCTTAGCCGATACAAACTGAAGATAAAGCCCTCCGAATGGGCACTCAGTGCACTTATCCTTAGGGTAGAGGACAGCAGAGGTGTTAAAGAACAAGATGTCATTCCTGTTTTCCAAAGGATGAGGCTCTGTTCATCTAAGGTTTAAAATCAGGTTGCTTGAAAAGAATTTTTTCTCTTGCAAAATTCTTTGTGTCCATGAAATATACTCTTAATTTCTTTAGTATCCACCTAAAAAATGAGTTTACTGGGGTCATAAGTGTGTAGCTGCGGCTGGTCCAAGACAAATGGAGGAGCCCGGGGCCCTACAGTGTGGACGTAGTGTAGCAGGACAGCAGTCTTGTTATTTAACATCTACTTCACTTGTTTATGACAGTTCTTGTGTATGTATGGTATGGAGCTGTGGTTGATGTTGTACGCTGGTCGATCCAGTGATACACCATGGTTGCAGCTACTGTGATTTGTTTCTAAAATGCAGTCTGAAGCCAGTTTTCATCACTAGTTCTGTGTGTTCTTGAAGATATCCTGCTCTTGCCAAATAAGTGGGTTTTTGGGGTCCTGAGTCCAAAAAATTCTGCATTCAGCTGCACCAGTCAGCAAACTATATACAAATCAATTGTGGTGTGCTGCCTTAGTTTGAAACCTGTGATTTAACACACAAACATTTACACAAGACCACATCAATATATTGGAGCTAAACCTTAAAGCCGTACTATTCAATATATTTTTATTGACAATGGATCAAATGACTAGTTGTGATGAATCCACATACAATTATCACCAACTCTGCAATTGCCCTCAGTTCTACTGAGGTTCTTAGCCTCTTTTAGATCACTGCTTTGATTTTATGGCCTGAAAACTCTGCAAACCTACTTTCCAGCATCAACGGGCAGCTGTTTTCATTGAAGAAGCTCTGATAAACCCATTGTGCACTATATGGCCAGTGAACACGGTGGAGCATTTAGAATCTTTCCTCAAGAAGCTGGTAGAGACCAAAGCAGCTACAAGAGAATGAATATTCGACTCTCATTTGTCAGGTGGCCAGAAACACACATGTATTTACTCTTGTAAATTCGTGTTATATGTAAGTACAATTTCTTACTTTCTGCCTTTGGTCATACAGGGCACACCGCTTCCTGCATTGGAGTGTTTGCATGGGACATAAATGAATTAAATTCCTCGGGATACTGAGCAGCATCAATACAACATTTTGCCCAAGGCTTAAGGGTGTGGCATCCTAAAAAAAGATGATGCTTTTTTTTCTGACAGAGTTATGTACAAACTAAAACTTATTTGAAGACCAGGCTGTAAGGGACAACAAAAGGGACGCTCCACAGCAGAAATCCAGGTTTTTCATCAATTAATATTAATATATACTGTATATACTGTATGTGTATTTAATGGGCAGTACTTCACATTCATGTGGCGAAAAAAAGCTTTAAACACCAAAAACCCCACACATTTCTCACATCTCCCTTGAATCTACCAAGATCTTTTGATAAAATCATTCCTCTTAAAATAACCAACATTTTATTTTCCAAGGGCTCAAAATGCCAGGATTTATCCAAATGATATCCTATTACACTGTTGGCTTTACCATCCAGGCTTGGCTGGAAGTAAAGAGTGCCTGCCCACCTCTTATTCTCGGTATTGTTAAAAGGTAAAAAAGTGCCAAGAACAATATAAACAAACTGTACAAGTTTCTCAAATTCATTTTTAAAATCACATACCTCAGGGACAGTTTCAGAGCATGTGTGCTCCTTCCTTTTCACCAAAACTGCCTCAAATTCACAGTTCTGTATTATAATAGTCATATGCATACTCTATACCAGTATAATTTTACTCCACAGTTGATGAAGTATAACACAACAATGAAGAAGTACAGTTGTTTTATGATCCGTCATGAGTTCAAAGGAATAATAAATTATTAACTGAGAAGCTTTTCTATTTTTCCACTAGTGCTTAATCCCATTCTTTTCACAAAAATCCGCATAACCTTGTTCACGTCAGCTATTTGTTGATAATTCAAGCAAGTAATAAGTAGAAATAGTTGTCAAATACGAAATCCTCCAGTGTCCACTGAAGTTGACAGGGACATACTCAATGACAATTACCATTACAACAATTGACCTCATAGTTGTCATTAGCCGTAGCAATTAGTCAGCCTGATTTAAAGGGAGACTATGTCGCTTTAGAGAGAAGAAATAACACTTACTTTATCTTACCAATGAAATGTTGGTTAGCACACTCTTACTTAATGTTGTACATTGAGTGGCCACAGTCTAAAATAGTGTGGTATGACCAGTAGCTCACGGTGGCTAACGTTAGCCCGTCTTAGTGAACTGTAGATAGATGTCGCTGCGTAACAGGCATGACTAAATCTGTTTGCTAACCTCTTTCTAATTCCTCTCTACTTTGCTACTGTTACTATAGGTGGTAGCATGTCACAGCTGAACATTCCACCGGCTTTCTTACAAAAGTTAAACAAAAAGTGAACAAACCGTACCTGGCCAGGAAACAATGCAAAGCGTGACTTTTTTATCCCCTGATATTAAAAATGCGATTAATTATAATTTCCTTCAGACAGAAAATATGAGATAGTAAAGAGATTAGATATAAAATTAGTGATACAATTACAGTGCCAAATATTACTTGTATTAGAGTGAATCGTGGCAGGGCAAAGGTGGACTTCATTCAGAGAGTAAAGGCAGCTGTTTGGTACGTGTTGAAGAGAGTGTCAGTTATGACATTTTCTCCTAGAATGGCCTTGGAAAACCTATGAATATTTAATGAGCTTATGTGGCTTAATACTGGCAGTCATGATTCACAAATTAAAAAAAAAAATAGCTAATGTTAGTTTTCGTCTTAATTTTAATGCCAGCTGAAGTAGCTGACTAAAACCATGACCACTGTAGTTAGTAGTTATTTGCAAGTCTTCCATAACATCCATGAAAAAAAAAACAAAAAAAAACAGCACTAGGTAGGCGTTTTCCACTAAACTCTCTGTGCTGCACAGGATGCAATACATGTCCTTAATTTGTTTGAAATGAACAGAGGTAGAATACAGTGTGAGTTGTTGCCACCTTTCATAGAAGCAACAGAGCAGGCAGTGAATAACTATGATGTGAATTGGGTTTTGGGCACCGATTAGCTTACGGACTCAATGGACACTGTTACTCTGATGAGTAAGTCACGTAAGCACTTGCTTTTCATGGCACTCATGTACTCACAGAGCCATTTCACAACTAGTAACATCCAATCATATCCATACAGGTATTTAAATCTAACTGTATAACCATTTGCTAATAATTGTTAGTTCCTTTGTGTAACTTTCTCTGAATGGTAATATAAAAAGCAATTGAAAATTAAGAATAAAATGCGCATATACTATGTGTAACAATATTTACATTTTGAATATATTTTGGTTAATCAACTCCACATTCTACAACAAAAGTTTGAAGAGGAAACAGTATTTTTTGCGACTTGCAAACTCTAAAATATAAAATCTCTACATAAAAAATTCAACATCCCGAGGTGGTTCCTTGAGATACTTCCTCTTTTTAGGGATCCCGAGCCCTGACAGTATTTCAACCATCCTCTGACATATGAAAGTTCCAAAGGAAAATTCATGGCAGACTTTACTTAACCTGGTATCAGTAACCTGCAGCACCCAGTCCACACACGCAGACATTCTGCATGCACACACGGTATGAATCAATACATATCCATCAGCCCAGACACAAACACAGATATTCTATAGTGAGGTATCCTATTAGGGCTGGACTGGGACAAAAAAATCAGCCCTGGCCGGCCCACCACAATCGATCACACACCACCCATCTTAGCATTCCCCTGAATATGTATACCAACTGTGCCACTACGTTAAAAACACTAAAGCCATATGATGAGGAAGAGGGTTTCATGGAAGATTAAGAGAGGAAACAAGATGACTACCTTCAAAAAGTGGCGTTGCTAAATTTTATACTCCACTGTGATGAATTCACTGTGATGAATCCTGAAACAAGCGACGGCATCCTGTGCGTGAGGGAGAGAGAGAGAAAGTAGACATGGTAAATGAATGATCAGATGATCTGTGCTTCCAGACAAAGTAGCGTTGAATAAACTGTAAACTCAGCAGGTCATAAAGGATGCAGGTGAACTCATTGAATGAATCCTTAAAAAAAAAAAAAAAAAAAAAAAGTGAGGGCATCCTGTAAGAGGGGCTTGAAGAAATGATAGAGAGCTGCTAAATTGAAATGAATAAAGGCTAATCCGAAGGCCTCGAAGCTTCGAAGTGTCTACCGTTGCCATGGCAATCAATGTCCAGATCAGCATGCGCACGTTGTGTTTTATTATCATTATTATTATTGTTATGTCTGCAATACTACAAAAATCCCAAACAGCCCATGAAATAAGGAATAATAATCCAATAACATTAGTTCTAATTAGTTATAGTCAGACAAGGATACGTAGTCTTGTTTACCATGTTGAAGCTTTGAATATTCGTGGGTAATTCTCACTGAAGCTTCGAAGTCCCAAAAATGGCACTTGGGACAGCCGGACACTAGCTATAACTAATAACATAATGATACAATCAGGTCAAGAATTATTGGATTCCCTGGTAAAGAGGTGCAAAATAGCTGCAACAATACAATACAGGTAATGGACAAATTGTTGTTAAATAATTAAATAAATAATAAATGGATGTCTCAATTTCATTTCTATATGTTGACCATCAACACCCACACAAAAGCTGGTTTACAAACACATTGTTTTCCTGGTCCCAAGCACGGTTGACCCTATACCATATAATCTATAATCTATAATATATAATAAATAATATACATAATAAATAAATGAACAGAACAACATAGGCTGCCAGGTGACTCAGTGTTAATGTCGATGAATGTTGGTTAACAAAATAATGACGTTCTTCCAGTAAGACAAGGTATCTGAGTCACATTAAAAGATATTTTTATCTCACCAGGGAAAACAATGTTGACTAATGTTGACTAAGTGCCTTAGCCAGCTAGCCACTGTGACCTCCCCACATGGTAAGACCGACATTATAACTAGCTAGCTTGCAAACTACACCTGCATTCATGAAAGTAGCAAGCTAGCCAAATTGAAGTAGAGCAAGGCCTTCAGAATTTGTTTTATGTATTGTTAACAACATAACTTTTCAAACACCAGCTAGGTTGTTCACCACCAGTGCTTTTTTGCTCAATTTTATCAAGGGGATCTTAATGGGTTCCTGGACTCCAGAGTAGCACAGCCTAATGCTAATCATCATCATCGCTCATTACATATCGTTAGGCCAGGCATTTTTCTGCACCTCCCTTGAATTTCTTCTTATCCATTCTGGCACTCTTTTTGTAGATGTGTTGTTTAATGAAGTATTGATCCGAGCCCGGGGGGGGGGGTTTAAAGATATGATTGGGCCAGCCCAGTGTCAGTTTAGAAAAAAAAACAGTGGGCTGTTCTCCTTGTTTTATTGGCCGGTCAGACACACATACATGCACAACCAAACAAAAAGACAGTTGTGTTGGCCCATGGGGCAGGTTGGCCCAGCAGGAAAGTGCCGGGTCTGCCAGATGGCCCGTCCAACCCTGCATTATATTGAGTCCCGACTGTTGTGTATGTCTCCTGGCAGCATGGTTTCTGCTGGTAGTGTTATGTAAGTTCATGCTCAGACTTCATACAGTCTTAAACATTTATTCCTATCAAACTTTTGCACTAACAGGGAGTCAGACAAGAGCAGTTTATTAACTTTTAGTTTTTTTATTTCATTTGCAGACTCTGCAGCCTAAAATAGGTACTCAATCACAGTGAAGATTAAATTTAGATTTGTCATGAGTTCTGTCAATACTGTTAAAAGTATGCACTGATATAAAAAACACGGCCAGGTACTGTGTGGTGGTGTGTTCAAGTGTTGACGAAAAGCAATGACAACCAAGTGGTGCTGGCTTTTGAGCAGCCACAGCTTTATGTAATGCAAGAAGCTATCAAATTCATATGAACCTTCTCATGAAGTCTGTGTTTATTTATTGGCCGTTCTCTAGGTTTCACTCTCTCACAACACACTCTGGCCTTTGAATGCAATACTGGTCAGAAAAACAAAAGGAGAAGACTTTTAAAAATCTAAAAGTATGTTTTGGAATTGGCAGACAGTAACGTATAATTATTTACATATTTCCCCCCAGGTGCCAATAAGTTCTCATTCTCTTAAACTCCTTTTATTTTCTTTTTCAGATGTCTCTCCTCTGTCAGGTGCATGAGTCTAGATACACATAATGAGTGTTATGGGCCTTCAGGACCTACAGTCTGTAATCTGTGAAAGTGTCCAGCTGGCTCTTACAGCCAGTGTCACAGGGGAGGCGAGAGGTACTGCTTTTTCCATCACAAAAGTCCTCATGATTGCGGTCACATGCTTTCTCTCCTGAAGTCTTGGCATATCCCGTGCGACTGTCGACAAGTTGTCTTCGTGTCAGCAGTCATACAGGTAGAAAATCATTGTAGAAAAGACATGGAGCCCAATTAGTACACTGGAAGTAATAATTAAAGGAATGGCAGCTTGTATTATTGTGGTTATGTTGGCAGTGGTGCCTGAACAGTACAACACCCATATTCTACCCACTACTGCTGGCTATTGATGTGAATTTGAGCAGTTTTAAATTCAATGGGGGTAGCTTTGTTTTCAGAAAGAAAATGGCTCTTTCATGTAATTATATATATTTTTTACATTAATCTAGCATTTAAAATCACACATTATGATGAAATTGATTGTCATGCTTTTCATATCACTGATAGTATAGCCCAACCGATACTGGATTTTCAGATGATATTTGGGAGTTTAAAAAAATCTGATGATACCTCAGCAGATAATTTTACTGATTGGGCCATTTGAGGGGGTAAAAATAAACTTATCAGTGCTCTTTGCTGGAAAATCTACAGTATGTTATGGTCGCACTGTTTCTACGTCACCTGAATCTTAATTTGCAATTTCTGTACAGCAATTTCTCGTTAATTACTGACCAACATACTCTATACACTGATACCATTATATATGCTGGAAGCTAATATCGGTTGCTATATCAGCCTGGCCAGTTCATCAGTCAAGCTCAAAATGGTAGTAAAACAAAAACAAAACAAAAAAAGAAATTCCATGTAAATCTCTTTATCATATTGCACTTATCTGCTTAAAATGATATTGTTTCCTTCAAAGAGACCTTGTACGGCCTTCTAGCATTACTGTGATTTGTTTTTTAAATTTAATGAACGTGGAAGGGAGGAGGAACTTCTTTTTTTTTTTTAGTTTTGAGTAGTGTCTACAGATCTTCCTCTGAGTCCGCAACAGCTCCATGAAGTTCCACCGATAAAGCAGAGAAACCTGAGCAACCTGGGAGGCAAACTCTGGGCAAAAAAGTATGCAAAAATTTAATTTTGAAAAAGGAGACATATTCCGTTTGGTTTAACTCTAGTTTTAGCTCTAATGTAAGATCTCCAAATAAGGAATCATTTCAGTGTTTCAAGATCCCATCTGTTCCCTGTCATCTTTCAGTCCTGGTAGTCAATATATCTATTGAGAAAGAATCAGATTCTGGCTGTTTTTTTTCCTATTCTTTTTTCTTCCAAAATTCATATTTGATGTGAAACTGTGTCATAGATATGGTATTACAGGATAGTTTTTTTTTTCCTGTTTATATAAAATTTAACAGAATAGTAAGATGAAGATGGGTTGGTGATTCTTCCTTTAAACTGCATGAGGAGTAGTTCAAACAAATGTGTGCTGGTAGGTGTCTGCATGTTAATAATGGTAATTTTCCACATGACTGGATGTTTTGCATGACGTCCCACTGAGGAGATATACAGTAGAAAACATACGGACACAACAGCTTCAGGTTAGAACCAGTGTATTCATACTCTTTCAGTTTTATTAAATTACTCCTGAGATATATGTCTACACTGTCTGGTGATAACCTAACCTAAGTTTATCCTATAAAAGTCACATCCACAATATCAAATGTCATATTTTAAAAAAGCTATATTTCCCAATTTGACCTGATGGAGGCAGTAAAGGACCATGTAAAAGCCAAGGTTACTTCCCAGCAACAAGAGATGTGTCCCTCAGCACGTCCAATACAGGAAGGAGATCATTTCAAGCAATAAATAAAAAACGTATTGACAACATATGCTCTCTGTTTCTCTGCTTTATGCCTCTGGCAGAATATCATGTCTTCAGAAATGTGCAACGGGTACTGAGGTTCAGTTCCTGCAGTAATCATTGGCCTTTGGGGGAAGTGAATCCTACAGCTGTCACACAAGGCCTCTAAAAAAATCTTTCTCCACATTCACAGTTGAATGGGATGAGATTGAATTCTCCTTTGATCACATTGTTGCTGTTTTTTTTTAATCAGCTCATCATTTAACATATTTAGCCTCGAGGAATGACAAGAACTGGAAAGTAAAATAATGTGTGTGTGAGTGTGTGTGTGTGTGTAAGCCAACAGCTCCTAGATAAGATCCTACTCACCACATAAGAACACTTGTGCCATCTGAATAAGAAGCATGTTTAGAGATACCCTTGCACACTTTTCTGAGGAGAAAACAGAGCTGCCAAATGTTCAGATGGTAAAAAACACAGTTTTTAAAAAAACATTATACAAGTAAGAATATTATAAAGAAGTTGGGAACTGTTTTCTATGTAGAAAACAGATGTGGGTAACTTAATAAAAACCTTAGTGTCATGATACCCAAATGGTGGAGAAGCAGTTGAAGGAATTAGTTCCTGAAAGTTAGAACAAACTTTTCTGTAGAAAATGTGTTCACTTGGCATGTCAGTACGTTGAAAGAAAGACCTGTTCAGCCTGTCTTAGAAAAACTCCTATCATGACAGTGACATAGAATGACAGCGATACATTGCCAACATCATTTTCCACTATCTCTGTGCAGTTATGTAGACCATAATGCTGTTTGGACATGTCATTCTCTCAAGCTGTGCTGGAACTTTCCATTCACACTTGCCAGCAAAGTCATAGTCCAGTGCATCTTCAGCTGGCAAGTCTCTCAGATCCAAGGTCAGATACATGAAAGTGCACACTGAGAAAGGGGCGCTGTTTGTTTTTAGCATTAGGTTCTTCTTTTTGTTAGTTGCATGTTTAGCAGTATGTTAATATCGCAGCTTTTTATCACCATACCTGGTCTACGGATGGCAGTGTCGATCGGTCGGTCGGTCCGCCACTTTAGTCCAGGCTGAATTATCTCAAGGACTATTGGAGGGATTGCAATGATATTTTGTACAGACATTCATGGTGCCCAGAGGATTAATTATGATGACTTTGGTGAATGATTTTTCATTAACATTTGTTTTTTGCATAAAATGTCTCAACAATGATTGTATTGATTGCCATGAAATTTGGATCAGACATTCATATTTCCTCCAGAGCGAATAGTAATAATGTTGGTGAATTGTCCAATACTTTGGTATATCTCAGGTGTACTTTTTTAGTGCTAACGAGCAAATGGTAGCATTCCAACATGCTAAACTAAGGTGAACATTGTAAACATTATCCACGTTAAACATAAACACTGAAACATGTTGATACGCTAATGTTAACATGTAGTTTGAAGCCCATCTGTGCCCAAGCACAGTCTTTCAGAGTCTTGAGCATGGCTGCAGACTCTCACCGCGAGCAGCACGTTCGCAGAGAATCAGCAGCAGCTCTGATTGTACACTGGAGGTATTCAGGCATAGTACTGAGATATGGGTGACCCACGCTTTGGAAGCAGTCAGAGGCCATATATAGTCACTGTGATTACACATGTAAATTACAGGAAAATAGACTTGAAGTGTAAAAATACGCGTTGGGTAGCGTTTTGCTATTTTAATGAATACTGATGCTTGATAGTGGTATAAAGGAATTCTAGCATCAGATCCTAATGGTTTGTTCAAGAAACCAAAAATCCTTCAACAATCATTAAAGATACAGTCGATTGTTCACTATCAACAGTTTTCACAGGGACTGTTGCCAGTAACAGTAGGAAGTAATTCCAGGGAAAACTGTTCTGCAAAGTGAGGTCTTGAGTCATTTATCCAAAGAAACAGGAACAAGATCTCTGGAAACAGATATTGCTGTTAAGTTTAAAAAAAAATCTTGTTTTCTAGTCCTGTCAGAACCAAAAATTAAATTCCATCCAACTTAAAAAGGGGACGGAAATCTCAAGGACAGATATTCTGAGATACAGATAACCATAACCATAACTATCTGCATGGCTAAATGTCAACAAGTGAGTTGTAGTGTTTTATTTTTCTTGGTAGTTTGGTTGAACTAACCATGTAGACTTCTCTTTTGGTTGTACCATTGTCTCTGTCTGTCTCCTTCTCTCCATCTCTATCCTCCTCTCTCACAATCACGCCCACCGTCAGGATCTGCCCTCATCAGTTACAGCACATGATCTCAGGGATTATCAGCCTGCAACACTTGGCGCTTGTTAATGATGTCATCATTAGGTCCCCGTGGGGACGTTGAGGTCAGCCGAGGAATGATAAAGGGCCTTTAGTTAAACACCAGAATCATGTTGTTAACCCCCAAATTGGTAGTACAAACAAGATTACTGTGTTTATGGAGGAAGTCAGTCTTCGGAGACTTGGCTGTGGTACCGATAGCTGTTCCAAGAGTCTGGGTTTCCGTGGGTGGGAACAGGAAGATGGGCGCAATGTGGGAGGCTCAAACAAAATACTGTCTGAGAAGAAATGAGACTGGGAGATTACATATTGTGTTACGGACACAGCATTCTGTCAGTCAAACTGTGTAGACACATTTAACATTTGAATATTTTTGCACTAATGCTGAGTACATCAGCATGAGTTCAAAAATATTCAGAAGTACTCAGTATGCACCATGGACTACTGTATGATCCAGTGCTGACATCCAAGCAGAAGTTGCCCCTCAAGACACTGAGACATTGTTTTGCTTTACAATTTTTTCTATGGAAACATTTCAATTTTCCAACTTCAGCTGCCACTCCTCTTGCTTTGTTGTCCATCACACTGATAAGAAAATGCCCACTCACTGGATCACTACTATAGGAAAATCATTATTGGACTATTGTGATTGTATTGTCCAGGTTGCCCTGTGTTGGTTCAAACATACGTACACCACAAACTTAGATATTTGAATTTACCTAATATAGTATAATAGTTGTTCTTGTGATAAAGGTACAGTTTTAACATTTATTTGGGCAATATCCTTATTTTCTTTTTTTTTGCCAAAATTTAAATGAGAAGATCAAGACCCCTCTCATGTCTGTACTTAGGTAGAACTGGGATTAGCAGTTAGCCTAGTTTAGCAGAAAGACTGGACGCAGACTTTATGCTAAGCTAGGTTAAAGTCCCTACGCCTACCAGCACTAAATAAAGCTCACTAAATAACAAGCTGTACCATATCCTATCTGTACACAAACAGAAATGCAAAAAAGATCATTTGTGGTTTTAAGGCTAGTTGTTAGCACTATTTTTTGACAAACAACAATTCTGTGCAGCATTTCTGCAGGTTGCCTGGCAACCTTGAATTAACGTTTTTACATTTCTGTTTGCGTAGGGCCATAATCTGTTTATTAGTGATCTTTAGAGGTGTTAATAGGCATATTTCATTTCCATACATTCTTCGACAGAGCCAGGATAGCTGTTTCCACCTATTTCCACTTATGCTAGGCTAAACTAATCGACGCTGGTTCCAGCATTCTTCTTAATGCACAGACATGAGAGTGGTATCAATCTTCTCATCTGACTCTTGGCAAAAAAAAAAGCAATTGCATAGTACATATTTCCAAAAATGTCAAACTATTAAGTTTAAAATGATTCACCCCTAATGCATTTGCATCTGAAACTTTTGACAGTGTTTTTGAAAGATAAATACACTTTCACTGTAAAGTCATTGTAAAGCTTGTAAGTCTTTCCTCTAAATATATTGTACAGGTGTATGGCTGTTCCTGTATCTAAGTAGCTAATGGTTGGGGAAGCCCCGGTCCAAGCAAATGACTGCTGTGGATCAGCTGTTTGCCTGAGTCAGCACGTAATCTCCCTCATCTTGGAGCAGATGATTGACACTTCAGTGCTCTCCCTCCAACCCCCACAGCTCAAACCCACCACTCCAACCCCTCCAGGTGTGTAACATAGCTTTAATTTAATACTGTGTGTGTGTGTGTGTGTGGACGTAGATGACCCTCGCAGCTGCAGTGTCACTGACATCAGCACTGAAGCTTTTGGAAGACCCCTCTAATTACACTCGGGTGCCCTGTCATCACATGCTGCTCTTATCCCCCAAGCAGCTGACTCACACACACACACACACACACACACACACACACACACACACACACACACACACACACACACACACACACACACACACACACAGAAAGAGGTGTTCCCACCCACACAGGTGTCCAGAACTGAGACAAATATCATAGCAACCTTTTGGAAAGAACGAGACAAAACACTAGACAACAAACGCAGCAAGAAGTTGTTTTACCACAAGAGATCTGGTTACAAGTACACAACTAAGACACAAAGGTGCGCGGTAAAAAACACAGCCTACAATATACATGCCATAAAAAGTTAAAAGCTGAAATTAATAGTAACAAGGGACACACTAATCTCTCTGAGTGGAACTAGTTAGTATCATTGTTTTAGAAGGTAAAGTGAGGCTGAAAACACATCAGAACTGATGGTATACACCAATGTCTTTCTTGCTAAAAAGTTGTTATTAATGACATGTAATGTAAATCCCTTATCAAGCTTTGCTGAACATGTAATCAAATCTTTCCAAACTGAAAAAGTTGTGGCAGTATTCTTCAAAAGTTCATTTTTATTCAATGTCATGTGCATTTGCGATTGTTTATGTTGCTCCACTGTATAAGTCCTGCTTTTGGCAGCAGGGACGCTCTTGTGAATGCTGTACTTTGTTGATGTAATAAAATCGATTATTTTGTACTGTAAGACAAATTCAATCTCAAACGATATGGAATAAATCTTTGCAGATGTTAGCAAATTGCGGCAACACTTGTGGTTTCACAACAAATTCCTACCACTGACTTCACATTTACAGAACAGAAATGCATTTATTGTGACGCAAATGGAGGAAGTATCAGCAGTACCTGTACACGCATCAGCTCAACGGGGCAGAGAATCTGATTGGTGCATCCCTAATTGTAACCATCAGTAAACTCCTACAATATCTGACAACACTCTTCAAAGTATTTCGGAACAGAATAACACCGCTTGAATTTTCACTTTTTCTTTCGGTGCCATTAGTGGCACTGTTTGCCATCTTGACGAATGATTTTCTCTGTTTAAGGGATACTTGTGACATTGTTTATTTTTGTTTTCCTATCATTTCTGCATCTAAACCAACCTAAACTGTGTGCGCAGTAGCCTGAGTAACAGCCAGCTGCTAACACATCAGTGGGTGACTAACCTGGCAGGAAGCTGACTGTGGCAGCTGGTAGTCATTCAGCCACACGGAGCATTTAAAAAACAGTTTGAGCTTTCAAAACCACATGGACCGAATGTGTTTTAACTGTGTTCTGGGATATGGGCTCTCCTCAAGCCAAATGGCTTCAAGATTACAAGCGTCACAGCACAATTCTAGGTTCTTCTAAGGAGAGAAATTGGCAGTTTTGTTCAAGAGCCCCACAAAACTTTATTACTGAACAGTGTTTTACACAGTCACATGAGGTAATTTGGTAGGAAGAGAGAAAATACAGGGATGCAAGAATGGAATTGCAAATTAATTTTGTCTTTGCAATTGTTCTCTGCTTACCTGGATTAGATCTCAGATGACTTCGATAATATAAACTGTAATGCGAAATGCTCAATTCTTCTATAATGGATAGGGATTCAAATGTCTCAGGATTATTATGAAGCACTTTCAACATCAATGCCATTCCTCCCTTGTTACTTACACACTTTTTGAAAGAAAGGTGCAAGTGAACCCGCCCAACCTGTCAAACCCAGGCTGTATATAGACTCAAATGACTGCCTATTGCTAATTTCCCTTAATTACAGGTTCGGCTGCGCTCTAGAATTCGCTGATTATCCTGAGGAACACAAACCAGAGCTGTCAGAGTGTCAAAAGAGGGAATTTCCTGGGTTGAATTCCACTGAAAAAGTTTCAACTTTAGAACAAGACACAGAGAGAGACAGACACAGAAAAAATGTCTAAATTTGGATTTTGTTTTTCTTTGGATGACTGTATGCATTCTAAGGTGTAACATGAATCTTTCAATATTTATAACGAGATCCACACAGGAATTTAGCTTGAAAAAATAAAAAATTGGACTCCTTTATGTTGTTTACAGTGAAAATGATGACATTTCATGTGAAGTGTAAAAAAGCAGCCAAAATGTGAGCTGAGAAAAGAGAGAGCTTCCTCTGACACTCCCGCCCTTCCTCTCACTGCTGTGTTCACTTATCTTAGAGGTGAGCTGTGAACCTGAGATGTGTCCCTTGACATCCATCTGAAACTGCTCGCCCTGACATGGAGCCACCTTTGACCTGTGTGAACCTGCAGTAGCTTTAGCTCTGGACAGAGGCCCGACTCACACATTGGCAGCCTCTGAGGAAGCGCTCCTAAGAAAATATGTTAGGATTTTTTCAAGTCTGTCCTAATATAATACTTGAAAACTCAAATGCCATATGTATGTTGAACTCTCTCATTTCTACTCTCTGGTCACCTTGAGCTTGGGTTATTACTCAGCATCACAATGCTCACATTTTTATTGATATGATTGGAAAGGTTGGGGAGCAGGTAAGAAAAACTCTCTGCAATTGCGGGTACATCATGACATTATACAGTCCAATGGCCATATGTGTCTGGTATATTCAAGTGAGCTGTTATACATCCACCTGTGGATGTATTAATGCAAAAAGTCACCGAAACAATTTGAAAAACAACAACAACATACATACATAAATCAAATACCTTATCTCCCAAGACATGGCAAAACAGAACACTGCAGGGCAGACAACATGTAAATGTATAAGTGATATAAACATAGCAGCGAGTGCAGCCCGCTTTAAGCTTTAAAGCCTACACAGAGACATCAATGAATATAGTAGGAGAATATTCTAGAGAGCTTTGTGCTTCTCAGATTCCTCCACAGTCTGCCCTAATTCCAACTTCTTTTCTCGCTCTTTTGCAAGGGATAATATGACCTATCCACTTCTGTCTCTGCTATGACAGGGAGTGTCAGACCCAACATACATCTGTTGGCTGCGGAATTACACCGTGTGCCAATTTGGTTGACTCAGTTTGCTCTCGGTGTGGTGAATAAACTCAGTTATTTACAGTCAGGTCTGCAGTTATCGTTAACTTTATTCCATTGAGGTGCATTTTTGTAATTTTGATAATCCACATGGGCCCAGATGCGGCTGCACCCCTTGCACCCCGTGACATTCTGCCATTGAGATAAACTTGGAAAAAGCTGTACCTCTTCTTTAATGCTTTTATCTTGCATTTACTCCAATAGTAGTGCAGACAGTTCTCTTCATCTTATCCAGTAAAAATACTTTCATGTAGTAATGTCAGATTACAGTGTGTGTTGATTTTTTGGGCTTTGAGGCATGAGCTATAATAATGCGCTGTAAATGTTCATCTTGCACTACACAGTTTTGCTTGGACTACTTTAACAAAATGTATTGTGCGTCTTTTGTTTTAAAATTGAATCTGTGCCCTGAAACTAAGGTAACTTTTGACATCTTATCATGCATTTGTGCAAAGTGGAATGACAGTACATTTCAATTGAACTGTACTGTGTGACTCCTCCAGTGATTCAATTGTAATTTGTGTGTATGTGTGCCACCGTGGCATATCAAGCACTTATAAATCTGCAATCAAATCTAAACCCACAAAAGCAATCTAAAATGCAGTCTCTGCCTTTTTCTCTCTCACTTGACCGTTTATGAAGAAATTAGTCTAATTACGCATAAATAGAAAATGACTTTGGTGAATTTACCTCATTTTGTTTCTCTAAATGGGCCTAGTTATGGCTTTACGTAAGCAGCACAGACCAGGGCCTGATCTGTAACTCAAACGATGTTATCAAACACATGTGCTGCCCAGGTTTCACTGTGGCTGCATGAGCCTGGATGGAGGAAGAGAGATAAAAGAAAAAAGGAGAGCCACAGAGAAAGGAAGGCACGGGGATGATAGAAATGTGAAAGAAGACAGTTGGGTCCATAGCTCCACAGATTTTAGTGCACCTTAAGTTGGCACCTGACTGTATTTCTTGATCAAGCATGGCTAGCTGTGCTTCATGGGAATTATCACCAAGGCTTGACCACACCATTGTCCAATCAGATTGCGTGGCTAAAACTACCCACTGTATAATTACATTTACATTCTGACCAGTTGTGGGTCAGTCCTGGCCCAACCAGAGCTGAATATTCCACCTCCACGCCTTCCCTCTTCATGCTCTGCGGGCAGACATGTAGATAGCCCAGATAGACGGATATGACATTTATACAGTCCTGGGTCTCAAGCCATTATAAATAAAATTATGTCACGGTCAACTGTGCACTATCTGATTCTGAGTAATGGTAAAAAATCCCCTCCCACGTATGCTAATGCTGTTTTTGCAGCCCCTGTTGGGAGAGACACAGCAGACATGCCAAGAAGTTCAGAGCTTGAGAAAAGCGAGTGGGCGAGGCAAGTGGTTGACGTTATTCCAGTAAAATATTAGAGGATTAGCTGAGAAGGCAATCAAAATGCATACAGACAACATATTTGTGGAGCTGTGGCTCAGGACATTTGTTAATTGTTGGGTTGATGGCTTGTTCATGGTTCTTCCTGTCCACATGTCCAAATGTTCTTGAGTGGGCGAGGCAAGTGGTTGACGTTATTCCAGTAAAATATTAGAGGATTAGCTGAGAAGGCAATCAAAATGCATACAGACAACATATTTGTGGAGCTGTGGCTCAGGACATTTGTTAATTGTTGGGTTGATGGCTTGTTCATGGTTCTTCCTGTCCACATGTCCAAATGTTCTTGAGTGCTATATAAATGCAGTCCATTTACTGAATTAAAGACTAATTTAACACAAGGCTGAAAAGCAAAGTTTCACTGCCTTCTCTGGTGTGGCTGGGTGTGGTCAGAAGTGTTCTTTGTTGCACCTGTAACCACACCCACACACAGTGATTTCGCCAAGTCCTGGAGTACACATATTCATCACTGCAGCAAGGTGAAAGGTTAAACCACTGGAGGACAGCAAAAACAAGATATTGGAGGTTTTAAGTTACTCTTTAAAAACATCTAATAATGACGTTCCTTACATTTCTTGACCAGCTTTGGTACTTGATGTTATTAGCTGTAGACAAGGTGATATCTGCGGGAACTAAACAAGGTCATACTGTAGTTAGATATTTTCAGAGCCTACAACGGTGTTTGATAAAATACTTCAATGAACCTTAAACCTGATATAACCGATTTCTTTGGCTTGGGGGCAGCATAAACAAGTTGTGAACACATATCACATGATATATCACCTTTTAAGTTGATATGGCGAACTTGTTAGAAAACAGTTGCTTATTTACACATCTAGCTGTTACAGAGCAACATTATCGTTCAATGGAAGCTGAATTTGTGGCCACTTGATAAAAGTTAGCGTTTACTCCCCTTTCACTCTGCTTTTGGTCTCTACCAACTACTGAGGGAAATATCTGGCTCGTTAGCTGTTTGGTATGTTGGTTTGTCAATTTGTAGGTCTGCTACTATGGTCCACACTGAAATATCTCAGCAACTACTGGATAGTTTACCATGAAATCAGAACATTCTGCTATTGTACATTCCGGCAATTGTAGGGAACTGGATAAAAAAGGATGAGTAAGAAGAAAGTCTATCACGACAATTACAAGAAAAACAGCCCTCTCTAACAGTATCTGAGGGGGAGTTTTCCCCTGACAACTGGACATAAGTGATCTATCATATGAAGACAAGGGCTAGACGGAAATCTGAGGTTGATTATGCAACTGCATCTTTGTTTTTAAACCTTGAAGTCAGACAGTTGGCCTTGGCCACTCTTAGTTAACATCTGAAAGGTGCCACAAGAGATTCGGACATTCTCTTACCAAGTCTGAGCAAATAAGCCTGCAAGACGACAATATTTGTCTTCCAGCTGCACGTATCAATAAAATAACAGAGTCAACATCCCTCTGGCTTCAGCAATGGCCAAAGACGGCTCATTCTGCTAAGATGGCTCATTCACTTACATACCCACAGGTGAACCAAACTGCCAAGAAACAGGACAACAGGAGATGTGGCTTGTCTTTTCTAAACACAGAGACAGATGTTCTAGGGTTATGAGTTGCTGCCAGGAGGTGATGAGGTTAAAGTCAGTTGACAGGGACTATAAATCCAAAATATTTCTCATCTTCTATTTTAGGCCAGCAAACTGAGCAGTCTAAACCACCAGAGATGAAAATATTTCTTTTAGCGTGGCACAGATCCTGAGTTTGAGGGCAGTGAGCCATCCCAGGACATGCCAGATTCAAGACATCACGTTAAAGTCTGAACCACAATATATACAATATCTGCCATCCATTAAAGCCCCGCCTACAAACATGTTTTCTTATAGTGTAGGTTTTTATTGATAATATTAAATGTTCATGACTACATAAAGAAAAATCTGAGTTCAAGTTTTGAGAAAAATATTGTTTGTTTTTCAATTTATTAAGAGTTCAGAGAGGTGTGAGATGTGTGGGTGGGGTTTAATAAGATTTTGACATAAGCAAACAACACCACAACAGTTATCAGATTTCTATTGAAATGGAGCTAAAATTCTAGTTGGTGCATGGAAGTACATGACATCATTGTTATCCAGCTGAGCCCTGCCCACGTGAACCCAGAAAGAAGACCACAGAGGAAAAAACACAAATATACACAATCTCTCATGAACATGCGAACCAAAACTGTTCTTGCTTTCTCAGATTGTGTGTTTTTTCTTCATGTAATACCACATTACTCATAGTAACAAAGCTTATTTATTATTGCCCTTTAAAGGCGCAATACATACGTTGTTTTTTACTGCCCTGTGGCATAACATGGTTAGGATATGGTGATGGTTGACAGGTGTGAGGGTGGACGTTGAGTACGGTGGCTCAGTGATTATTTGACATTTCTAGCTCATATTTTTGCATTTTCTCTTTGATTTCTAGACATTTGCATTGGATTCTTGTTCTAATTAGCTAGTCTCTTCTCCACTGCAAGGTTAAGTTGCTATAATCAATACTTTTATATGAACAATGGATCAAATGACTATGTGTTATTTGAAAGGAGTTCCTTGTACTGACAAACCCAGAAAGAATTGTCACCTGACTCTGCAGTGCCCCTCAGCTTTATGAAGCATCTTTTTGCTCATTGTTTTGGTTTTAGTGCCCACAACCGTCATTTTTTTAAATGAACTCTCACATTCTCATTGCCACAGCAGGCATCTGTTTTCAGCTAAAAAGCTCTAAATACCCACTGTATGTTAACTGGCCAGCACCAAACACCAAGTATTTAGTGACTACAAAGCTGGCTATTTCCTTCGGGAGTTTTTACTGCCCTGTGGCATAACATGGTTAGGATATGGTGATGAAAGCTAAAAGGAGTGAATTTTGGGCGGACCAATCACACTTGCGTCTTTACTGTCTCACTGCTGTGTCACCGGGGCTAGAGGAGAAGAGAAGATTATGAAATGGCATGCAATCAGAGGTTTTCAGGAAACCTCAAAGCTGGTAACTATTTCAGTTTCATTGTAAATAACAAACACCAGGTAAGTTGAGTATTTCTATATTGTTTTATCTCGGAGAAAAGATGATTTTTGACCTTAGCTTAACATTTTAATAAGATGGAATTTGAGATGATGCTGGTTTCCAGATGCTAAACACTCAAGTGATCTAATGCCAAGTGTACCATATAAGGTTTGTGTTTGTTTCTATCTTGTACTTAAGCACCACACGAGTACTTTAACAATGAAAGTAACCTTGTTTGTAAAACCAGTTTTATTGCGATTTCAAATCTGTCTTCACATGCAATGTTCTTATTTGGACTTAAAAATCATGTTGCTGAATTGCTGTCAGGGTCCAAACATCATATCATAGTTTTCTTTCCTAATGAATACACTAATTGTATATATTAAAACAAGACTAAACTGTCTACTCTTTTCAAGAAAATCACATTTTTCTTGTACGCCTTAGCAGATAAATATTATAATTCCAAGCGAAAGATTAGTTCTCAGAATTAGAAGGTTCTATCTGCAAACCACTTATTCTAAAAAAACATTTAAAAATGAGATAGGATTTTAATATTGTATACATACTTACGGTACCTTTAGGGTTCCTGATATTTTGAACAAAAGAAGAGAATTTTACTGCCTATCAGAAAACTTTAAAGCTCAATATCTCAAAACCAGCCAGCATACAGATAGAACCTCATAACTCCAAGGCCATGATATGGTGATATTGTGATAATGTTGTGTTTACAGGTTGTTGCCCTGCACCCAACTGGTTGTGGGCAGAGGTTAGTGATAGTGTATAATTATTTAATGTTAATTTAAATCCCAAGGTTCATCCCTGGGAGGAATCTAAAGCACAGTGGAACCCATGCAAAGATGATCTCTGGTCGTTCTTTTTGTGAAAAATGAAATGATTTGTCCAGTTTTACCATTCGGTTGCTTCACACTCTAACAGTGGACTGTGAGTGGACATCTGTTCATTTTCAGTGGCAGCAGGTCGAAACGGTTGATTACTCCTGACATAAATGTCACTTCTTTTATATTTTAACACTCCTGCTTTCTTATGCGTAATTATAGCAGGGGAATACATTCATGCACTAATCTTTCCCACACAAGTCAGGCCAACAGGATAGCAAAGCCAATAACAAGAAAACATGCTGTCTGTTTTATGTTTTACACTTTGGTACATTGATAATTACATGTGAGTTTTACTGAAAAACTGAATCATTAGTGGCCAAATGCCATGAACACACATTCACTTGAGAGACCCATTTTTCATCAGAAAAGGTTACAATTACCATGCTCTTTTCATAATATTTAAAAAAAAAAGATTTATACCATGTTTAATCAATGACAAAGTAGCATAAAAGGAATCTCCCACAGTTTACCCTGTTTTTTCAGTATTGGGTCACAGTATTCCTGGAGTGTATTATTTCTGTTGGTTTTATCCATTACCCTCTTCTTTTGGAGGGTCAAATGTCTCTAGAGCCTAAACCTCATCGGTCACTGATCACTTGCTCTTGTGAAAGTGAAGTTCCCATTTATTTCCTTTCTCTTTATTTCTCATCCAACAGTGTCCTCATCCAAGTTGGCTACATACTGTAGTGGGTGATATACTGTCTCGGGGACTAGGAAAGTCGTGTTGTTCCAGCACACACTCATGCAAATCGGATGCCCATAAAATATAAGTGAATTAGTAATTTTCAGCATTTGTCTGTAATAAATGGATTTATTTTTGGTGTTCTATGTTTTACTGTCACAATTTAATCATCTATGAATAAAACAATTTGGGCATTAGAACATGTTTTGCTGGTGCTCTGCCATCTTGGATTGAACCATCGGATCCCGGACTGACTCTCGTGTCGCTGGGTCACTCCTGATTGGTGGTGGAGCTGACCGCAGGCTTGGCACTGGTATCTCATTATTTTTCGGGATGGTGGAGCCAACTGTAGGCTCAAGCCACAGCAGAGGAACAATTAAAGGTCTACAAAAGCACAGAAGTAGAAGCGAGGATTTACTTTGGTCAGGAGTTCACTGCTGCACAGAGCAAGAAACTTGGTTGTAGCTATAATTTTTTGACCGAGAAAATTCATGTCCATTCATAGTTGTTAGGACTTTGGTATTTCCTTTCATGATTTCGCATGGTTTTCATGATGAGAAAGCATTAACTATAGTAGAAATAAGCTCAATAACATGACATCATAGCATTAACTCCATTGATGAAAGCAACTTTATTGTTCCTTTTGGGTGAAACCTACAATTACACAGTGATGTTTTAAAAGGCTGAAATCTGTTTTTTTTTTTTTCCATTTTACACTTTACAAGTGTCCACTTTTCCCTTTTTGCAGTTTTCTCTCATGCACATGTACTCATAAAAAGCCAATTAGAAACCTGGTCGCCCATATTCAAGGCAGAGAAAACGTGTGTTCTCCTTGAGAAATCTACCTGGGTAAACCAGGTTTCTCTAATCCCTAAAAATCCTTCCACACCATTACAAATTACTGTTGGAAATGTAAATCCCCTCTCTCATCTGACACCGCTGTAAAGGCTGTTTTGGGTGCCACCAGCTATAGGGGTAGCTATAGACACTCTGCTGGAGGCTGATACTAGCTGTCATATTTGCTAACACTGCTGTGTAAGAATCACATATTAGGAACTGGGTTACTTATGTTCTACGAAAACATTATAACGTGGTCCACACTGTGATAAGACTCAGAACCAGGATACGGATAATACTGTATGTGCATAGATACAAATCCACTTGCAACAACCTGACTAGCAACAACTCCATGTTTAAAAAAAAAAAAATTGCCTATAATGATAAACAACCATCTACATCCTGACATTAAAGTAAAGTAATTGATGTACCTGGTAGAAAACAGGAAACAAACAGTATTCTCCTGTGTTGACCCACTGTGGCTCTACAACAGCAAACTATTTTCTCCTTTGCTCACTGTGATAAAGAACCATGAATACTACTGTCACTTCATATCAGTCACAGAGTGTTATTGGGGATATGCTTGAAACAACAGATGCTGTGCCTTTTCTTGGGGAGACAGTCAAAAACACAGGAGTCTCCTCGATAATTTAACAATACTATAGGTTAAGGTTATGGTTTCCAGTTTTAATTATATTTTAATTCTATTTTTTCTTGTCTGTTGTGTCTGTTATACAAGGTGCTGGTTGAATGTGGCATTGAATGAGAGACCTTTCCAAAAGTAGGTTGTTTGGTTGAAAAGGTTGACAGTCGGGTGGGAGGTTAGAGTGTGTCAGTTTGACTTTTAGTTCTTCTCAAAGAATTTGAGTATCGCAAAGCTGAAATGACATACCATGAACAACAATTCAGATCATTTTATAAGTCTGGTAAGAAATAAAAGTGAAGCAAAGATGCTGTGGAGAAGGAAACTTTAACAAAAGGATTGGCTCTCTGTGTTTATGTGCCCTCTGACTCTGAAATTCAAGATCTCCAGAGACTCACACACACTGAATCTGTAAATCCCCCATGAGTTTGCACAGTGGTGTAAATTAGAGTTCAAAGTGAAAAAAAGAAACAAGCCACTCCTCCCCTTAAGCGCCGTGGCTGTGTGGCTCTCATTAAATCCACACACACACACTCAAATACAGATGCACGGCCAGAATTTACATTTCCCTAAGCTGAATCTCAGTTTGGCTTTTCACATATTTGTCACTAATGAAAGGACATACAGTGATGCCAGAGGATCTAGTTGTCCTTAAGGGAGGTTTGTATATTCTTGTGTCCTGCTGAGTGACCCGGTTAATGAAAATCCAGTGTTGGATCCATGACGGGACCCTCACAGTAGTGCAAGTCCCAGCAGAACTGTCTTGGCTGGGATTCAACACACCACAGAGGCCTGATGGCTTAGCGAGCTGGAACACTGAGTCTGTGTTACAGTGCATAGCAGTGGTATTCAACCTGATGGAAAGTGAGAAAAATAAACTCTGCCATAAAAAACTTATTATTGTCTTGGTAATATTGCGAAAATCATCAAAGCTGCAAAGCAGTGTTTGTTTCTCTGTTAAATTTGTCTTTTTGGTCAAATCTGCATGAGGGTCTGCAAGAGATATTCGACTGAAAGCTGAAAAATTGAACTATAGCTGGACTAATCAGTATTATTTTATATTAACAATGGACAAAGTGACTGCATCTATTGGGAATGAAGCATTATCACCCGACTCTGCAGTTCCCCTCAGTCTACTGACCGTGGTCCCCAAATATTTTGGATTGTGACCCCCCTTTGTGACAAAACTTTGTCCACTCGTGTTCCCTTATCACAGCATGTATATACAATGGGGTCCAAAAGTTCCCATTCTGGGAAAGTGGTCTTTTGACTTTTGAACCCCACTGTTCATATGCATGTGCATGGTGGCCAGTTGGACCAAATATTTAGATGTTTTAAGTGAATTCTTCCTAGGGGCCTGACAATGTAAAATATCCAGTAATTCTCAAGCAAAAAGCAAAGATGAGAAAAAAAGTTGGAAAAATAAACAAAAATGATGTGTAACAGAAATTTTTCTAGTCTGCTTATCATCTGGTGACCCCTCAGGTTTATTTAACAGCCCCGGGCAGCTCTGAATCCCCAGTTTGAGAGCCACTGTTTTAGTTAATATTTTAGTTATCCAGCCTGCAAATTCCACCCTTATCAGCCTCATTTACAGAAGCAGCAGGCAGCCGTTTTCAGTGAAAAAGCTATCATACACCTACTATATGACACGTACCTGCCCAGCACCTAAAGGCCGACAGAAAAGGTTAGTGACTAGCTGGTGAAGGAAGTCAAACATAGGCATTTTCCCTCAGGAATTGGTGGAGACCAAAGCAGGTCTGAACGGAGAGTGAACATTGAACCGAACGTTTACCAGGTGGCCAGAGACACAACTCAAAAGAAATGCTAATCTTGCTCCGTCTTCACTGGATGTGTAAATTACAAACTGTTTGCCAACACATTCTGTTAGCATAACAACTTTATGAGGTGTTAATACGTCAGTGTTTACAGCTTGTTCCACTCACCCCCAGTGGCCAAAAATGTCCATTATTGCAGCTTTAATGAGGTAAGTCTTGCTGTGACAAAAATGCTGCTGGAATTAGGAACTCTGAAAATGCTAATTAGCAGCTAATTTCCTACGTAGACACTGATTCAAACAACAACTTGTGCAGTACATATTCTGGTTTTTTTCATCCACATTATCTATTAAAGAACACAACAGTTGAAATATGCACTCATTTATTGGTCTGTAATGTTACTAGTAACAAATAGTAATGTATAAAGCGAGGGGTCAGTTATATTTCTGTGATAACATCTTTATTCAACATTTCTGTTGCATTTCAGTGATGATGAGTGATATAAACAAGTGAGGTAGGGGGAATGCTGATGGGAGAAAGTTCTTTTAAAATGAGTAGAAAGCAGATGAAGATTTTGGAGCTGGGATATGAAATTTAATGGGGGGTACAAAACCTTGGATTTATCAAAATAGAGAGCTGAAGCAAAAATGAGCTGTGTCTGACATCCCGATGATCCTTGCCTAAAGCTGTGCGTATGGAGGGGGCTGTGGTCCCTATAAGCAGTGCATATACTGTATACTCAGTACGTCTGGCTCCGACGTCTCCAGAGAATAGTTATCTTTTTATAAGAACATGTTTAAGTGCTTTGGTCTGACTGAGTATGAGCTCATCCTGCAGATCTGAGTGCCTGGGAAGAGATGGCCTGGACACACAGTGAATGTGCTCAGACTGGGTAAATGAGAAGCTGTGACAGCGCTGATGTATGTGTGTGGCCCCGCTTTCATATTGCAGGAGACACATCAAGAGAAGAGAGTTAATTTCCTACAGAAGCTGAGCATGCAGTGAAACTTGCCAACAAGGTCACTGGACTAAAAATGTCCTTCGAAACAGTGAAAGAGAACGACTCCGTCCACGTCCGTCCACGTCCGTCCACTCTGCTGCGTTCTTTATGTTACAAATGATCATCACATCACAAATGAATGGTTAAAGTGGAGCTTATGAGCTGAGGATGCAACAGCACGGCACGAAAGTGGTGTTTTTATAGGATGTGGAGTGTTGTGAAACATACTGAACTAACAGATTCTTAATAGCTGGGAGATGCTTAAATTCAATGCTATTATTAAAATAATTGTCTCTCAACCTTTTTCTATAGCTCCACAAAACAGAAAATGATAAATCTATGATAACATGCTTCCACAAAGGATCTCTGTTGGGTGAAGAGAAATGGAAATAGCTGAGGTTCAAAGTTCATTGTTGACCTTTCAGGCCCATGACAACTTGGCAGACTTCATTTGCAAATGATCATTTGACATGATTGAAAGCAGTTCCAAAACAGTCACTAAATGAACCTTGTGGTGAGACTCTTTTCTCAACAAGACCGAAATACATTTTATAACGTATATAACATCTACGCATATAATAAGAAATTATCGAGGTGGTAGTTGAAGATCAGATGTTATATCCAGACAATGTAATGTTATGGCAATATCAAAGTAATAAAACACTTTATGTGCCCGTTAGAAACAACACAAAAGTGCATATAGAAAATCTCACACCAAGACACAGTCCGCCAGAATAACTAAACTATTTGCAGTAAGAAATTAATAGTTGTGAGAGAGAAAGGTAGATTTTCATCATCAGTGGAGAGCCTAGCTGTGAATTATGTGTATGCTTCTTTGTGTGTGTGTTTCATTGTTAATTTGAATTGTTTACGCTAATGTTACATATGTAGAGAGACCTTTTTATGAGTTCAGACATATTTTGTACTGATGTTCTCTCTAAATCTCTGCTGCGAATTTGTTGGACTGCTATAATATATATATGATGATTCTGCACCAAAGGTTCAGTGAAAATGCAGGAAGCAGTGTGCCCTGTATGCAGCGAGCTGGAAATTGCGGGTGAGGAGGTTAGGCTGGCGGGTGGGGGTGTAGGGAGTCTGACTCTCATACAGAAAATTGGAATTTCCATCCCATCACAACAAGAGAAAATTTAGAAAACACTGGCATTGACCTTAAAAACATGTTCACTGACCGTTAATCGGGGTTTTGCGAAAGTGTCTAATATCAACATTCCTGTCTGGTGATAGGGGTTGTTTTAAAAAGAAAAAAAGACATTTTATTGGAAGAAACAAGTAAGAAAATGCTTTGAGAACAAAATTGCTATTTATGCTACAGTATACTCATGTTTCTTCTCCTGTATGTAGCAATAATCCAGGATGGATTCATTAATGCATGAAAATGCATTCATTAATGTAGTGTAGATGTTTATGCATATGTATGCAGTGTAGATGTGGTTTAAGAGAGACAGATATATATCCCTGGCAAGCCCATTGCTTCCTCTTAATGCCAAGATCTTACAAGCACATAAAACAAAGGCCTCCATGTTTGGCCTCAACACAGTGGGTCAGCAGGGGAATATCTGAGAGAGCAGCGGGGCTCTTTAATTATTTCCTTGGGAAAAGAGAGGAGGTGAGATGGAAAGAGGATCAGGGAGGAAGTCTAGTTGTTTAGTGAGGGATGCATGTGCTCTTCGTGTTTGTAATTGAGTGCGAGCTCAATGAAATACATCAGTAAGGAAACAGTAGGAGCACTCAATGGCAGGGCAAAATCATAAGCCATGCTGGACAGAGAGGGATGAATGAATCAAAAAAGTGCGCGTTACGTGGCTTTGTGTGTGTGTGTGTTCCTACATGTTGCAAGCAAATGAACGTTGCCATTTTCTGATTGCTAGCAAATCTTTTATGTAGTAATGCACATATATTTAACAATAGTTACAAAAGATGCTTGTTTTTTACACTACAATGGCCATATGTCATTGAAAACTGTATGTTTCTGGTGGTCACATTAAAGATATTTAAACAATTCTGCCCCTTTACCTCTACCACGAAGTAAAAATAACATTCTGGCTCTAAATTATAGGTACCTTATTAGTTGCCACCATTAAGTACTTTCCCCATGTGTGCATGCAGCATCATATTTCAACAGGAAATACATTGTATCAAATTACAGCAAAATTATTCTTAAAATCTTTTTCAACTTTGAACCGGCATTAAGCGATTTTGCCACTTGGGGGCAGCGGAACAGGCTGTAAACACAACGCTGACACATTAACACCTTATAAAGCTTAGATGCTAACATGTTAGGAGACAGCTGGCTATTTACACATTCAGCAGACGGGAATCAACGTAAGCATTCACTGCTAAAGCTTATTTCCTTAATAGAAGAAAAAAAAAAAAGCTCAACTTATTATATAGGCTTTACCAGGAATACAAGTCTCTGAATAGATGACACAACACACGTTAGCCTCCTAAATGTGACTGCAGAGCAAACTGTACATTTACGGTATGTAACATTAGACACATCAAAGACTTTCTACTGTGCACTAATATCCACCAGCAATGGCAGCAGTTCAAGGTCTTAAAAACTTCTTAATTAGAAACAAATATAACATTATGTTTACCATACTGAATTTAGGGGGTTATAAATAGTAACATAATAGAGAATATTAGCACTTGATTACAGTCCGTATTCTTTCAGATCTGACCAATGTGCACCCAGCTGCTGTCGTTGGAAATTTCTGGAAACTAAAATAAATGAATAAATAAATAAATACAACTTTTTAAATAAAGATAGTTTCTGTTTTGTGCTTGAAGATGTCCAGCAGTTTTCCAGTAAGATCCAACCCTGTGGGTAACAGTATAAATACATTTTAGAGGCTGAAAGTCTGCTCACTGATGGTCCTTCTTGTTTATTAGTGACTACGCTAAAACCTGAAATTGTGAATAGCTTCATTTTGCATCATTAACGATGTTTACCCACTACTAAAAGTATGTTTACACTTGCAGATTTGTGTGCGTCTGTGTGTATGTGCATGTGATTTGTGCTGATAGAGAAAGTGTTTCCTGAGCTGAGACTCCTGGGGCTGCATCAGTGCCCTGGTATGGCAGATAGTGCCGGTTACATCAACCTCTGGAGAGACTGCGGAGAGGAAGAGAGTGAGCAGGAGAGAGTGAGGTCAGACAGACGCACTGATGTCTGCTGCAGTTACTTGCAAGAAATAGAACACGAAGCGAAACAATAGAATACCACTTAAGAGGAACAAAATATGTATGTATTCAGATGCACATGTGTGACCAGTTGAAAATTAACATACTTGCAAGCACACACCATGCACTCATGTTTATACACCATGGCAGCTGGGCTCTAACAGATGTAACACCTGTAGAAGTCCAAGTTTTTGAAGCATCTATGCTGAAGTATTTTTTTTTTCTAGTTTGTGTTCAATCTCTCGTAATGTATAAAAGTCAGTTTGCTTTTTTTTTTTTTTAATTGTTTCATTCTACAGTAATGTAGTTCTACTATTGTACTTTACATTGGAGGCAGGATAAATGCATCTCTGTACCTTCTATAGGGGCTACCACTGTATACCCATAAACACAAAAGCTTGCACACCAGTAATTACTTTTTATCAACGATTTTGGCTAAGTTCCTCACAAAAGGTCAAGCAAGGGAAAAAAGGACATTTTAAATTTACCTTGGGGGGTCTAATTTGTAGATTCCCAAGTGTGCATGGTCGGAAAGTCCAAAACCACACACAAACACTGAAACACATTAAAACTTTGAGAGATTAGCCACTTTCGCTCCGGCGACAGTCACAGAGCAGCAAGCTTATTTGGGCTAATTTGTCACCGTAGTTGCTCCCTAAAGGCCTCCACATTGTTCTCAAACATGTTGGGTCCACGTAAAGTTTGAATTAGAACAGGCGCCCGACTAGAACCACTGGGGTAAAATTAGGCATGAGGGCCAGCTTTCTCTCACTGCTTCTTTTAGGGTATTAGATGACGTTTAAAGTTATTGGAAGACTAATATGCACGATTAAAAGGGCTGGTTATTGCGCAAAATGGAGGTATATTTTATTGGCCTCATCTAAAAGGGAGGGGTGGTGTTTGGGGGAAAGGCGGTTCAGAGGGTTTTAGGGTAGTTTAAGAGGCTCAGTCAAGGTCCAGGGTGAGATTATAATGCCTTATTTAACACTCGATCTGCGGATAGCAGGCGGTGAACTGCTAGTGAACCTTTAGGGCCGGCATTAGAACAATGTGTGTGAGGGGTAGCTGGCCATTTAGTTGCTTTTGTAGTTTCAGTGCTGTGTTTTCGTAGAGTAACCTCCAGGGCAGTAAAAGAAGGAGTCCTTTAAAGTGATGTTAGGCAAGGTATCGAATGACACTCACCATAATTAGATGAAGATACTTCCAGACTGAAAACCAGCCTCTATGAAGGTCAATGGGGACTCCTTTGTAAAGATGGTAGTGAGTCTCTTTTTCCCCTTTTTTTGTTAAAATTTCCAAGACAGGTTTTCATGCAAGTGAGATTAAAAGCAGTGTTAGAAGCCAGAAAGAGGTGGAAGTTGCTCCATGTTCCTGCTACCCATCAAAAACAACTGCTACAGAAAAATACAGGCTGGGCAAAGCCAGAAAGTCTTGTTGGTGGCCCTCAATAAAAAAAAACTGGCTCGGAAAACACCTCTGTTTACCAATTGGACCAGTAGCTGTGGTAACAGAGTGACATCATGTCATCATTAACAGGTGCCTCATCTGGTTGGCTGTTCATGGGAAAGTTCTAATTACAGGTTCGCCGTTCAACCATCCGCTCCAGTGCAGGCCAGCGATTAGTTGTTAGTTAAGGGCTGTTGTCAATGTTTATGAGGTGTCAGAGGGAAGGGAGGCAGGCCCGTTGTTACTCCATGGGGTCAAAGTCAGAGGTCAGAGAGAGGGAAAGAGAGAGCAGGGGCCTGACCATTGAACAGCCCAATAAACTAGAGGAAATGATGCTGACCACTGTAATTGCTACCACTGTTTGCCTGAATGTTACCTCATGTTTTCAGTCTTGATTGAAGACTGAAATCTTGTTGTAGTTGTCTCAAACACTATTTGACAGATTTCAGTGGAGTGTGGAGAAAGGGAGAATTGGAATTAGGCCAGGGAAGAACTGAATAGTTTCTGGAATGTATAGTGCCATCATGTGGCCACCTATAAACCCCCCTCTCATGTTCTCCAGGGGATGAAGCTTACTGTTGTGATCCCCTGACTGACACCACCAGCGGGTCAAAGTTTTCATTTATTCAGTAAAGTATCTCAACATCTGCCAGATGCACTGGCAGAAACTTTTTGTACAGACCTTCATGGTGTCCAGACAATGAATCCTAATGCCTTTGATGATTACCTGACTTTTTCTCTAGCGCCAGTGTGAGGTTGACATTTATGGTTTTGAGTTAAATGTCTCAACAGCTGTTGGATGGATCACTGTGAAATTTGGTAAACACATTCATGACCCCCCAGGGTAAATTGTAATAACTTTGGTGATCTCTTAACCTTTAAAACTTGTCAGCTACTCCAAAAAACACAGCTGCCATCAACCAATCAGCACGACTGTCTATCACTAAATTTATTTTTATACGGTTTTTCTATCCTGCACGTAGTAATGCAACCACATAGTGTCTTGACATTACTGTATATATCATACTTAGAGCACATGCTTACTCAACAGTTGCAACAGATATTAACTTCCTGCAGTAGTAATTCAGGACAGATGCAGAGGAAATGCACTAAAGCTGATTTTTGCCAAATTACTGTCTATGTCACGTTTTTATCCTCTTTCACTCCCTATGCATACCGTGCTGCTCCATATAGCCCAGAATACCTGCTTCAGACCTTCAGAGTTTTTTCGTGGTGACACATTTGTTTTCCTCACTGGATGGCTGTGGCACAGTATCAAAACAAGCAAACACAAAAGTATCTCACATTCATCACTGGGACAGATGTTTGTATCTGTTTCTGTCTTGTATCCCCTGCATGTGGGTATGGAGGTGAGAGGTGACAGCAGGATCAGCCCAGATTCCACAACAACGCAGAGCAAGATGGAGTAGCACTAGAGAGGGGAATGGCTCTTGTTGTAATTTCGCCTTCTCTCTCAGAGGAGGTCCTATCTATCAGGGTCACAGGGGAAGAGGCAGCATTTATCATGGCCAAACCCTGGCTCTCTGCTCTTTTAGAAGGGTAGTTAGAGACCCCCGCCTGGCTGACTTGCAACAAACCAGTCAGCTGATGAAATATGGGGATCCTGTGACTAATAAAGAATATATAGATGAATAATCTGTCACTACTTACTGCGTGTGTCAGACTAATCCCTGTTGCATCACTATTATTCATTCCGTATTTGTTTGCAGTTTGAAGTTTTAGCTACAGAAACATTTCTTGGAGCAGAGGTACTTCAGAGGGAAGAATAATCTCTTTGGTTGAGGCCTTTGGCTTCGTCCACAGAGCTCTAACTCATCCAGAGAAATCATTTCTGTCTCCTAAAGTGCTCTGTCCCAAAGCTCTGATTTATGTTTTTCTGCTGGTGGGTGCTCTAAACAGTTGAATGCCCAACGCCCACACCCAAGATAAACCTTCTCCAAAAACCATAGCCTACATGACTTGGGGCTATACAGATTTGGAAAAAGTAGTCAAAGGCACGCATTTTTTCAGCTGTAGCTAATTAATAATAACAATGAAAACGGTCTCTGGTTACCCTAAACTCTGATATACTAGCATCTAGGGCTGGTGTTACACCAGCTACCTTGCAGTGGATGTTTTGGCCCTGAATGAGACTTCCTCTGTAGTTAGCTAATGATATGCTAACTCATGGACTTGGAAGTGATGCTAAGTTACTACTGTAGGCAACGAGCTAGTTAGCCATGCATGTTACCATCAGTGGCTTACTTTAACACATTTTTTCATCAATTTTGTACACTTTTACTTGTGTACTTTTGGCTCTGGAAAGACAATAAAAAGAACAAGAGCCATCAAACACGTGGAGAAATCCAAAGCTCAATAGAAATGTCATGCCAAGAAACGGTTGCTAAGCCATGATTGGGCCTACCACTGTTTGTGTTGGAAGAATCATATTTTTTAGTGGTGAGTTGGGGCAGTTTCAGCCTTTATAGATATGTTTCTTAAACTCCTATCTGCTATTTGTTCTGCTATTGTGCTATTTGTTTCATTAGGATGCTCCACACCTAATGAAACTGACATTTTTTTCTAACCCTGATATAAAATGCTAGAAGGGTACGCAGACAGACGGGTGAACAGACAGGCATGCATTCAGATAGGCAGGCTATTTACAGTCAAAAGCAGCTGGAGGTTTGTAATCTTGCTCAAGGACACTTCGGTAGGCTATATTACTCTTAGGGGATACAACAGGCTACTTTATTTTGGGGGGAGGAAGTCAGCATGAAAGGCCCTGTTCCATGCAAAATCAGCAAAGCATTATGTGCTGAAAGGCTTTAAAGAGCTTCAGCTAGCAGCACACCAGTTTAATCCATCTATAGAGAACGGAGGATCCACTGGGATCCATTTGGCAAACGTGTCTGGCCACAACGAGGCTGAGCAGAAAGCATATTTTCTCTGCGATTTCTTCTCTCTCTTTCCGCCTTTATTTCATTCTGCATCTCGGTTTACCTCTCGCTCTCTTTGCTGCAGTCTAGACAGAGAGGAACAGAGGAGGAAGAGATATTGATGCCAAGTCATGTGCTTTCGAGAGTGTATGTGACACACACACTCACACACATGCAAACACACACACACACACACACACACACACACACACACACACACACACACACACACACACACACACACACACACGCACACACAGCCGGTGAGGTCTGGTCGAACAGTTGAAACAAACGAAAGTGGATTAAGACAATTAGTGGCCTGGTCCAAACCCTGGTGTTTCCAGAGCTTAGTGGATAGGACCAATTAATCAGAGCGTGTGGGACACACACACACACACACACACATACATACACACACACACACACACACACACACACACACACACACACACACACACACACACACACACACACACACACACACACACACACACACACAGCTAACACACACAGCTAATGAACAGAGTAATATTCAAACATGTGGGAACCATTTCTCCACCTTCTGCTCTCTCTATGACAACAGAGAGGAACACAGTAACATTTGGAAAAAGAAAACATGCCAATGAACCACTGACTGTGATTACCAAGCAACTCATAGTTGTAATGGACCAGGTGCAATACTGATAGGAAGAATAATGTCAGTCCAGTGTTACAAAGTAACTGTTTGTCTGTCAGACAGCTACTACAGAGCTGGACCTTTAGCTATGAATGTTAGCTTGAATTCTATAAATTATGTAATTGACTATATCAGTGTCATTGTTTACTTCAATTTTTTATGACTTTTCATGCTCTCGTTTCAATTGTATGATTATATACTGGCTCACTCTGTGTTTTGAGGGAATTCAGCAACCATTGATTGATCAAGCACTTTCATAAAATACTGTCTTGGATGATGTTCAAAATATATGACCATCAAACAGATACAGTATGTGGCTTTTTTTATTAATTTGCAGGAAAAAAAAAAATTTCTTATGGAAACTCGGCAACTACATTGTACGTTTCTTACATTAAGAGTGGAGTTTTTGCCAAGGAATGCAGCAATGCACCAACAAAGGCATTGCACTGGCAAAGATGAAGACTGCTAAGAAGTAAACATTGATGTAAACAATGCAGGTTTCAAACTTTAAGAAAAACTGGCTTTGCAAATGTTTTATGTGGAAATGAATGACTTAATAGTCAGTAAAATTAGATTTTTTCATTTTTCCTCAAACTGTTTAACATTGCCAAAAAACAAAAAACAAAACGAAAAAAAAAGGTAGTGCAGCATTGCATTTAGGGTGTTAACCCCAGAAGCCTAAAAGAAAGACCTGACAGACCCTTGTGACAACTCAATGTCCCTGAAAACCTTTTCTTTCCTCAGTTGACTTCTCTCTTTTAGCAGTCGAGTCCATGTGTGTTACTTCCCTCAGTGTATACCCAGTGTGGACCTCTAAATTTATCAAGCATTTCGGGTTTTCCAGTATTGGGTGTTGCGCAGCTTTCAGGCCACAAGAGTGCAGGCCACACTGACATGATATGCTGGTGTGGAGCGGAAGTAAAAGAGTATGCTTCATTATCCTCCCAAAATATTAAGCTGTCAGCTGCATAAAGCTTTGATAATTCCGTTGATGCTACGTGTGTATTTTTTACCATGTATTTTACCATGTGCCCTGCTTAAAGTCAAACTTTGTCACACAGTACTCAAGTGAGTTTTTAACACTGCTGACGGTTGCAATGATTTAATTTATATGGGTGGCAGTTAGTTTGGTAACATTAAAAAAGGTGAGCATGTGGGTGAAGTTGAAAGCTTTGTCAGTGTCAGACTTAGAGGGCAGCATACCGCTATTTCCTGGAGGCAATACATACCAGTGTAATTTATATCAAACTTGCAAAAATAGAACTAGAAAGTATTCAGTCGTTAATTTTTTGCCAGCACTCAAAGGTGATGTCAAATAGTTTTGAATATCTGAATCAAAATCAGCAATTGGTTGGATGCTACCAGGTCACTGTCAGTCAAATCGGATCAAACCACATCCACACCATCCTGATGAAGCAGATTAGCTGTGTCATAAAGTGTTAAACTCTTAATAAATATTAACCAAGGGTGTTTTTTTCTTCAAACTTAAACTTGGGTTATTGCTTCTTTAGCCATGAATATTTGTTATAAAGAAATACTGAAGATTTAAAACCAGTTTTTAGGGGCTTTAACATAAATCGCAAAAAAAACTACTGTGGATTTTTAGAAACATTTACACAAGGCAATAATGATAACTACAGTAATAAACTAGAAAACGCACTCAGCAGAGCACATACTTCTGTCAAGGCCAGTGTCAAACAACATACACCAGACTTCAGAGGAAAAAATTCAAATTCATAGTAAAATTCATAGTAAATGATCCGCCCAAAAATCTTACAGTTTCTTCCCTAGCCCATGCCCCATCCCTCCAACAGGTTCGATGCAAATCGGCTCAGTACTTTTTGTGTAATCCTGCTGACAAATAAACTAATAAACAAACCAACAGACGCGGATGATTACATAACCGCCTTGGTGGAGTAAATTAGATTTTATACCACAGTTCATGCACTGCCTAAGCTCAAAATGCGTTACACTGAAGTAGTCCCGGAAGTCTATGCGATGACCTTAATGGGCACTCCTTGCTGACCCACCCCAGCATTCTTTTTTAAGACGCACATAGAAAAAACAGCAACACCACTGAAACGTCTGTTTTCTTGTTTGTATTCACAAGTAACCAGTTGCGGAAGAAAACAGTGATACAAAGTTCAATTGCCAAAGCCACAAGAGACCGAGTAACATTGAGCAACACATAATCGTGTTTGATAAATTAAAGAACTGAGGAGGGAGGAAGAAAGAAAATGATTTGTTAGTTCATCTGCCTCTACCAAAAAATGAGAACAGAATTTTAATGATGCTGTTTTACTTGCAGTGTATGCACTAAAACGTGTTACTGTTTTAAATTGTGATCATTTGTTCTAAACACTTTACCCCAAGCAGCGGTGACTGAACTTTATACACTGAAGAGCAGCAGTTTACTTGGGGTAAAGCCAATTTATTCCACAGAGCGTGCTCCACCTAACTTCATGATGGTTCAGCTAATACAATAATCCATAATTCAAAAGCTTGAGGGAAATGACTACTACAGTTGCATATTCAAACACTCAAGAAGGCACACCCACATGCACATGCATACAAACGATTGATTTGTTCTACTGCAGATAAAACCTGCTAGGGAGGCCGGTTATGTAAACACTGGTAGCCAAGGAAACGGAGGGTCAGCTGGTTTTGGTAACCTTTCCCTCTGTGGGCAAGAAAATGCCCAAACCTAGTTTTGAAGCAGGAGCAGAACAAGAGAATAAGCTATTCATATGCACAGCCATGTGTGTGTGGAGTTTGGGATGTGGCCTTGAAATTTACCAGTTGGTGGAACAACTCAACCAAAACAACCCCTGTCCTCATGTGACCTGTTACCACTGCCAGTCCGAAGTTTTAGAACACCTCCATTTTTCCAGCTGTTCTTTAAATTTACATAATTCAGTGTCTCAGTATTTCTGAAAATAAAGCACAGAACAAATAAATGATTCGAGATTTTTAAAACAAGGAGTCTTGGAATCTTCTTGTTGACCTGAAATTAGTCTTAATTTTTGACTCATCCAGCAGCCCAACTCTTTCTACAATGGAAATCAAATATTGTTCAGAAATTCCGTCCCAACGCTGTTGCAGAAGTTCCCACAAATGTGTTGCACTTGTAGTTTGCTTTGCTTTCACCTTCTGTCCAGTTCATCCCAAAAAAGCTCCATGGGGTTTAGGTCTGGAGACTGTGCTGGTCTTCCATGATGTGAAGCCACCGTCTAGTTCTTTTCTTCTAATGTTTTGGGTCATTATTTTGTTGTACGATAAACCTCTGACCAACCAGTCTTTCTTCCTTTGTTTCTTGTGTTTTTCTCACCATTCTAACAGCAACATACAGTACTACTTCCTGCCATACAGTATGTTCCTAATAATTCATCAGAGGATGTAGTAACACAGTATGTTCCAACACTGCCTTTGTACAGACAAAGGGTTTGTCATTAATCAACAAAAGTTGGGGAACCTGTAGAAATTGTTTGCATCAACTTTCAAGTTTTCATTTCCTTCCATTGCTGCAGGAAAGCTATAAATTAACCAATTTCTTAATCCCCGAAAAAGGCCTGTTTGAAAGGAGAAACTTTTTTTTCTTTACCTCTGGCAGTTTACCTCACTTGGACATGAACTGTTGAAATTTCAATATAAACTTGAGAAATGGGGCTGTTCTAAAACTTGCCTGTAAGGCAAGTGCAGTGGTACTTTTAAAGAAGACTCAACTAATGACCTTAAACTGCATCAGTGACTACACATATCGTGTCCTGAATTTTAAAGAGACAAACAAAGGTTGTTAAATTTGCACCCGATTTTAAACTCAGATTCTGTATATTCACCACATTTACGGTATATATACATCAGACTTAACTCTTACAATGTTTTCACTTTTTCGTCTTCTTCTTAGTCATATTAGTAGCACAAGCCTTTCCATCCATCTGACTCACCTCATATATCTCCCTCTGTTTTGCTGTCTTGCTCTTTTTTTGAGGTTTTATCATCAATATATAAAAAATATGTGCATAAAATCAACAGTACGTTGAAACTGAGCAATGACATGATGTGATGACAGAGACAAGCAGAGGAGTAATAGAGATCATGGGGGGGTGAGTGAAAACAGTCTTGCCCATCCCTCCGTCTCTCTGGATTTTGTCGTATCTCCACCCTGTTTGGCCCTCTGTTCACGGGTCCTAGACACAGGCCAGTGGAACGCAAAACTCAAATTCAGTCCAGTTTGTCCTTGGTGGCTGAGTTAATAATGTATTAGAAAAGGATATTAAACATCTAAGGAATAAAGGAAAATATTGATATTAATAATATTGACTAGCAAAGTAATGTAGTAATGTAACTATGGGTCAAATTACTATGTTTAGCTCATTGTTTTGAGTTTACAGCCAGCAACTTTATTATTTTGGCTCACTCTCACCAGTTTTATCAAATTTTAAGCCGCCCTAAAAACCAACTGTTTGCTGCTTGCCCAGCACAAAAAAGCAGACAGACATAGTTAGTGACTAGCTGGTGAACATAGTGGAGCATTTAGCAGCGAAAGAGCCAGATAATTCACTCAGGAGTTGGTAGAGACCAAAACAGAGGTGAGAATTGCCATGACCAATAGCAACTTTACATCACTGTACCAACCATTTTGAAGGAGGAATAACATAGAAATAATAAAATATTACAAAAACACAACAATGATTCTGCTTTTAATCGGGTTGCTGTTATTGCAACCCCATTAAATTCCAAGGAATGAAATTTAGCTAACTCAATACTACAATACATAAAATGGCAACCTTTATGTTTTATGTCATACAGATAAATAAAATAAAATAATGATGTGCTCTTAGCAAATTTCAAACTGAAATTTACAAGAACTCACACTCTCACTTGTTTACAGTAAAATGCTGTGTCAAGTTGGGGAAACTCAGAGCTGTCAGGCTGAAATGGCATTTTCTGTTTTTAAACATCTAGTTTCAAATACAAGAAAGAAACAAGAAGGAGCATGTAAAAAACTAACAGATCCAGTTATGAAAAACATTTTAACAACTCGAGGTACAATTTGCTTTTCAGACCTACATTTTTTGGTTTATTTATTTTTTATCATTCAAAGCTACTCAACGCTTAAAATGGAAGTTCTGTATATTTAGACCTTATAAGCTAACAAAAGAATGCTTTATTTAACAGCGTGTTCTGCCATGTTGATGTTAGATCAAATACTTTATGACTTGAAATTCCGACTTGTGCACCAATAACAGCACTAGCTACCCGTTGGGGAAAATACCTGTGTGATAAAACGATAAACACATCATTTGTCTGAAGCTGTTTGCTTGTGGACATCAAAAAAAGATTTGGAGCTGAAATGAAAGAGAGCTTGTCAAAAAAAAAAGGTGTGTGGCACAAAAAATACAAGCACTTACATAAATATGAAAACACACATACTCGCCCTTGGACACTGTTAATCTGACCAACAAAGGCCTGAGACCAAATCTGCTGTCTGGCCAGAGGTCAGCATGTATCTGCAGATGTGTTTCCTGCTGGGTCTGGCGGCCTGTCCAGTCCACTCTGATGCATCAGGCCAAGCAGCGGCCCACTGATATAGAAACCATGTGTGACATAATGTCCCAAACCACCAACATGACATCACCACACTTTATAAATCTCTGGACAGCCCCACCCCCACCTCGTCTTCCTTTTCTCTGTCCATCCCCCTGCTGTTGCTGTTGTTTTTTCTTAATCTCAGTCTTTGTAGAGAACACAGACTAAGCACACATGTTTGTTCTCAGCATTGCCCTGTTTTACAATAACAAAATTTCCCACCTGGTAACAGGCCATCACAGCTACATGTGTCAATACAAACACAAAATGCAAAATTACCTCCAGTTGATTACCTCCAAGCATTGCTCATCAGCTTTCCTAATCCAAATTTTCTCAGCTATTCCAGGAACCAGAAACCTTACAGTAACAAGTTGGCTTTGTTACAGTCTAACACTATCTAAGGGCCAAACATGGGTAACTTTCTAGCATGTTATTCAGTGAGGTCTTCCATCATTACTACACACTACACTATACCTGATGCCTTTATTAATATAAACTACAAGATGGACTGTGCATAGATAATGGTTTAATATATAACAACCACAACAAACGGCACATGAAAGATGAATATAGCTATAACTAGAATGTTGCAGGTCATAGCAGTTGTTTTTGATTAACTGAGTTCAATGGAACAATAGAGTGTCACAGTCTTGCCAAAGAACTTAAAATATGATCTTTGATAATTTTTTGTTGTTAATCTGACACTTTAAAGCCACAGTGTGTAGAATTTTAAACCTGGGAATTTTGCTGCCCCACTGTGGAAGTATAAAAAGACACAGAGGCAGACCTCAATGCATGCCACTGACCCTACCATCAGAAGAATTTTTATGAAGCCATAAGCGCATATAAATTTGACACATAGTCGTTTTGAATGGTTCAAAATAGTCAGTAGTAAGACATTCATGTTTACAGCCTACATTGAACTTTGCTGAAAAGGGCCAGAGAAAAAATATTTTGGTGAAGATCCAGATTAAAGTGTTTCTTCACAGTGCCAGATAGAGAATTTTGAGGCTTTTGCAGTCTTCTCATGACCTGTTGAACTTATATCTCGTATCCCAGATTTTGGAAAGCAAAGTAACAGAAGTCTCCCGGGTTAAATTCTTAGAAACGTGAATGTCCGTGACTGACTGACTGACTGGCTGAAAGTGATGAAGTTACACCATTGGTCAGCCGATAGCCACATGACTGAGTGCTGAACACAGGCGATGCCCTGCTTGGAAATCATGCTGGTAAGTAAACAGCTGTTAATGCTAACGCTGGCTATGTAGCAATAGCAACAAGTTACTATAGCACCTTTAATCGCAGTGAACTGAAGACCACCGGTACGTCCTCCAAGGACTATCTTACAACACAAAGGCCTCATCAGCTGGCTCAGTGACAACAGCTTCGTACTGCAGAGTTTAACAGTGGGCAAGCTGTGGCCATTTACTGTACTGCCTCAGATACCCCCCAGTTAACAGAGTGGTGGTGCACCACATGGAGACTGAGTTAAGGCTTTATTGGAGGCTTTTCAAGGCCAAGGGTTGAGCCAGTAAGGTAAACAGATGTTCTCATAAAGCAAATAAAATAGTGAGATGTCCAACCTCTGTGTCAGGGAGGAGGTGGAGATAGATTGATGGATTGTAGAAGGAAAGGAAAAGATTGGGGGGGGGGGGCGAACAGTGCCAGAGAAGTGGATCGATGGACACAGATGATGGGAACGGAGGATTTTGAAAAAGCTCTGCAGATTATCATGGACGAGGAAAACAACAGGAGAAAAGTCAGTCAAAGCAGAACCAGCAGAGTCAGCACAGACATTGTCCAACACACCTACACTTTCTCTCTTTTTTCTCCGTCCTTCTTTTCTAACTTTTTCTTTGGGATCTTTATTTCCCAGGGCTCTCTTACCCACACACAATCACACACACTCTCTCAGAACTATAGGCCCTGTTGAACTTTCTCCCCCAGGTCAAGCAGTGAAAGAGGACAAAGTGGTATCTATGCTCTGCAGTTCATATTTGTGTTGGAGGCGCCACGCGGCCTGAGCTCCATGTTAGCTCGAGGTAATTACACCTATACACTACCAATATCCCCTCCCATTACTGCACACTAATGGGCCTTACTGCTCGCACACAGACACACACACACACACACACACACACACACACACACACACACACACACACACACACACACACACACACACACACACACACACACACACACACACACACACAATTACGGATACAATCACGGTCACACACACAACTTTGTCCGGGTGGTAGAGGCCAGTGACAACATCAGTTAGCTTCGATCTGTCACGTCAATGTTGCTTGTGTTTTTCTTTGGTCAAGCTCAAACCCCCCCTTAGATTTCTTCAAGTGCGTGTGTGTGCGTCAAAGTTTGTGTGTGACAGGTAAATGAGGGAATTCTGCTTGTCACAGTGATCAGAAAAGTCAATTATTACATTTTGACGTCTTTGTGAAATTATTTTACCTGGAAAGCTCCAGAGAGGAGAGAAGAGACAAAGATCCCTGTAAAACCCCCTTCTAATATTTTTCTCTTAATTTTATGGTTAAAGAAAAAAGAACTGGGGAGAAGTGAAATTTGATTTCTTCTCACATTTTAATAATATAATAGTACCGCAGTTATTGTTATTTTCAAAAGAGAATAAAAAAGTTTTTGGACATATTTGTAAAAATCCTGTCAAAGCTTCAAACGTGTGGGTTGGCATCTCCCATGGCAACGGCTGACATTGGAGGATGTGCAATAGTAAAGAGACCTGCCGTCGTCTACCATGATGCATGGAGCATTCGGGCATTATTCCAAAATGGTAACCCCACTGCTAGCCTAGCAGCCACACCAGATACAAGGCCTAAATTAGCTGTGAAACCATATACAATGTATAACTCCTTATAATGTAACTAAGTGAATTCTATTAGTTTTATTATTGGATAGCAGCTGAGAACACGTGCGTCATTCTTTTAATAGAACAAGGCAGGTAATAAATTTTGTCATCTGGAGAAATGGAATGGAACAAGTTGCGCCTCATTCTTAGATTTCCCCAAAAATAAACCCATTTGATGACTTTATGAACTTTTTGCTCTGTGCTTTATGGCCGGGAAAGCTCTGATCAGGTAGTAAATAACTGATGATTTATGCGTTCAGATCCCATCACTGCACCTCGGAGTCTCCTCCACAAGTGGGGATCAAAGCCAGGTATGTGCCGAGGTTGACCGCCCTCTGTCTCCAAACACACAAAAATACGCACTTTAATATTTGTATCTTTCAGTCTCTAGGACCCAGTACGATTTGTCCTGGTTAAGCCAGAGCAATAGATCATAACTAGATAATACTCCCTCAGCAAATACTGTCTGTGCAACTGCTCTGATAATATTTGAGATTTTCAAAACACAGTTAAACTCAATTCCGCATATCTGAGGAGCCAGTGGTAGCCAACTCGGTTTTCCAGAGTAGTTCCTTTAGAAGCTTGAGTGTCAGATAAATTTTAGTATTGTTAACCTTTGGATTTTGGATAACCTCAATCAAATTGAGCTGCAGTCTGCAGTTGTCTGCAGAGATGCACAGCCTGTGTCATCTTCTAAATTTCGAAAAAACACACATTTTCCCTCTTTCTTTTGACAGGGCAGTCCCTCACACTCACACGCATACAGTGCAAACACACTCCCTCTCGCAGATGGAAATGGAGCTCTGAGGCTCTTAGATGTGAAAACAGGTTGGAGACGGCGGGGTCAGATTTTAAATGCTTTCTAATAGCAAATCCAGCTGACTGTGTAACTGACCCACTGCACATAAACAGTAAAACACACAGCACACATGCACATTATTAGGCATACACATGCCTGCACACCACAGAGTGTTGATAGGTATGTACAGCTACAAATACAAATAAATTGCTGAAGGACATCGTAAGTTTTAAGATCATCATCGCCACCACAACTCTGCAGTGGAAAATATATTACAACTTAAGCAGGCTTTGCCTGGCACTCCTGTAATTCAAGGCTATGAGAAGGCACATACACACACAAATACACAAACAGGCATATGATAGTATGCATATGGTAGTGTCCGTAGCCAAACGCTGAAGTGTACATGTGACTGGCCTCCAGCCAGCTCCCCACAGTAAATATAACATAGTGGTGGTCCGGCACTGAAAGATCTGAGCCAGGTCGTACCTTAGCGCCTCTTTGAGCGAGCACGAGAAAAGGCCGACAAACAGGGTAGGATCCTTAATTGCACTCCCATGTAAATAAATCACACACATTAGCAACCAACTGGCGCGGTTTTCGCTCCCCTCTGTTTAGTTGTGCACCTCTGCTGTGAGCTCTGGTTAAAGTCAAGCAGGAGATGGTGAGGGACGCTCACATTGGCGTAATAACTACAAAATACGCTCAGTAGAGCGCAGACCTCCAACCAGGCCAATGACAAACAACATACACCAGACTTCAGAGGAAAAAATTCAAAATCATAGGAAATGATCTGGATCTGCCCCAAAATTGAATGGGTTCTTCTTCAGCCCATGCCCCATCCCTCCACCAAGTTCAATGCAAATTGGTTTAGTACTTTTTGTGTAATCCTGCATTGCAAAGTGTCAGTTTCTACAAACTGTGAATAGCCTGATAGTGAATACAAATGGCTCAGTGTAAAAACCTTGAACAGATTACTAGTGGACACCTCGTAGGATATATGGACTGAATTTAAAAGATTCCAGCAGCCTGCTGGAAATGTAGTGGAGGTGAACGTACGCTTCTACACGCACTGTGGACATGCCGTACAAATCCATCAATTCTGGATGAAGCTTCCCTGTTATACTGTTGTATCATACGTGTGCATTTTGTATTCTGTCCAAAACGTTATGTTTGAGCAGGTTGTAAAATGCTATCTGCTTTTCCACAGTCACCGGCGGACTGGATCGAGACAGCAGTAATGACTGGACAGCAGATCATTATCAGGCATTGGAAGACATCCGCAGAGCCTCCTTTTAAGGAGTTAGGAAAAGTTGCTGCGTATGAAAAAATGGCGCAACGGATACATGATAGGACAGAAAAAATAATTCCTTAAGTGCACAAGTATATATCTCTTTTATAAACACGAGTGAAAGAATGAGGTGATTGATGATACTGATTTCTGTGTGGGGGTTATACTTGCGTATTTTCTCTCAGGATTGTATTGTCTTTCGTTTTTGCTTTATTCCCGAGAAAGCCACTATGTGTTTTGGTTGACCTCTCTTGTTTCCGTGTTGGGGTAGGGTGGGATTCGGTAGATGTACAGTACTCTTGTTATATTTGAGAAGAAAAATTGCAAGTCATAAATTGTCTTGATTAGACTTAGCTTGTGGTTATTTGTTGTTACCTGTTAACTGCATCTTTTCCGTTGCCTCTCTGCATAAATAGATTACAGGTCAGCTTGCTGAAGGACACATGTAAGAGGACAGATTTCATAAGTCTTCGTCAATTTGAATAGGCTGCATACAGGTTTCAAAACGTTGTATTACTATTATGAGTTGTATATAAGATCATTTTTAACATTGGTTTTGTGTGCATGCATCCAAGAAGTGCTGTATGACCTAAGTGCCAATTACTGGGCTACTACAACAATGGGAAAGGAAATGACAGTGAGGGTGTTGTGAGCGTGTGATCCCGTTTTGTTCATCCTATTCTGGGCATCAGTCTGTTCTTCTGTGTATGTCCAGTCTTTAGGAAACTGTCAGGTTCTTTTCCCACCTTTCCTTTCTCTCTTTTCCACCATATCCAACTTTCAACCAAAATGAAAAGCAGATGTTATATGTGTTTTTGCATGTTTATGTGTGTGCGCGTGTGTGTGTGCGCGTGTGTGTGTGTGTGTGTGTGGGTGTGTGTGTGTGTGTGCGTGTGTGAAGCAGCAGGAAGCATGGATACAGGTCTGTGGAACAGTGTTCTGGAGGCCAGCAGATCCTGGTATAGTTGCCTTTTGAAGACATCCTCAGTCTTCTTCACAATGAGGTGTACAGTATGCTTCCGTGGTCTCTGACATGACACATTTATAACTCTCTTGTTATAAACACATATTGATTATACGGACACTTAAATTTTATTTTTGTTTATTTAATTTGTTAAGTTAAGCCATGGCTACAGCTGGGACAGTTAGCTCTGTCGCCTCACGGCCACAAGGTCCTGGGTTCCAATCTACTGACTTTTCTGTGTGGACTGACTGTTGAGAATGACTGTCTAACACTGCTGGAACACAGGACCAAGCCAGAGGTACTGCTGGGATAAGGTCACGCCACATCCAAAAATAATAGACTTAATAAGCTAAGACTTCAGACTTCAGTCAGACAATAAAACAGAGCAGTGCTTTCCTTTTTTCTCTTCTCAGTCTGCTGCATATCCTCTATCAACTGGTCTCCCACTTCCTCCCTCTTTTATTCCATCCTTTTTGTCTTATAAATAACTTCATACTGGAGTTTTGGGAGAATACCCTCTTACCTCCTACAACTCTTGATTTATTATTTTAATGTCTCACTCTCAACAAAGGTATCTTATGTTTAAATCCCATAAGGTGATGAAGTTCATTTGATTTTATTAATCTCAATCTCTACCAAAAAATGGTACAAAAATCCCAGTTACTTCTTTCGAGGAGGCTATGTTTTCAGCCCTGTATATTTGTCTATTAGGTCATCTCAAGAACCACTGAACGGATTTCAGAGGCTACTGTATTCTTAGACTGAAGACAAACTTTCAGTCTAGGCCGCATTGTGTCTTGTTCAAAGCCCTGTTACTCCTCAGCAGGATTGACGTAAATTCCAAAAATCAACATGAAAAAACTTTCATTTTCTATGCTTAAAATAGCAGGAAGAGGAATGTGCAGCTCTCCCAGAACTTTCTTGTTTGTTTTGTATCAAGCTTAGGTATAAGAAAAGCCCGCTGCTATTTGTGGAATTATTAGAGAATGTCTTTTGTGTTATAATACTCTATTTAGGGAATTAAGACAGAAGCTTACACTGTGTCTACTAATACTACACTAATAAATACATGGAGACTTTTTCTACAGTGACTCCCACTGTAAAAGTCTGATTTATTCTTTTAATCTTTTGTTCCATTGACACAAGCAGTGGGTGATGTTTGTTAGGAGGTTGATGGTGGAGACTAATAAAGGGGACTCTTGGACTGTTGGACTGCTAAATGCAATTTGTTTTGATTGTAGCCCGATAATGATTTTCACTATTTTCTGTTTTTAATTTGCTGAATTGGATGTTGTATGGATCTACACCGTGAGTTGAAGAAGGTGAACACACTTGAACTGTCAGCTGAAGAATAAAGACGAGGTCACATTACAATTCTGGTATATGAATATTCGCTCCGTCTCCTCTTCAGTTTTATTCAAGCGCAAATAATGGACAAATTCAGCTTTGATCAACTTTTACTGATTGAATGTGCTCGTTCGACCAATAGTGACACTGCTGCACTGTGTTGGGGAATGGAGAACTTATTATTTTAGTGTGTTTAGTAATTTATCCCTCTACACATTGTAGCATATTGTAGCATCACTCTCATACACCGTTTAAAGTCTGTGATCACTCTGATTGATGTTTATTCATTGCACACATCAGAAACGTGATATCACATCCCTTTCTTGGGACTAATTTACTAAGTAAATTGTGTGGGACAGAAAGGCAACATGACCCTGCCATAAGATGTAAAAGCAGCTGAAATGTCTATCAGTGTCAGTTGACTAGAAGTAAAAGTAGAGGACCTACATATCAGTTAATCACAACCAGAATGGATGGTGTTCTTTTTACTCTGTCTGCAGGAACGTTTAACACAAGGAGACCATATAAACAATGGTGGCCATTTTAATAAAACACAACCCAGACTTAACTACAGACAAAATAATGTAAACACTAAAAAAACGTAAACACACATTGTAAATGCAAAGTTGGGTAATTTTAGGTTGAATTGTAATTAACATTTACCAGCAATCAGGGCTATTAGTTTTAAAAGCGATCTGAGATAACAGAGAGGCCATTTGTGCCCAAACTGCAGGTGCATCATGCACGTGCAAAAGCTATCAAATTATCCATGTTAAAAGGAAGAACCTGGAAAATCATTTACAGTATATGCCTAACACAAACAATCTGCATCAACAACAATTAACAGCAGTCACGACCGGCAGCTAAGCAACAGAGATATAAGCGAAAGGCTAATGCCACTACTACTGTACTACTCCTGGGTAAAGTAGGAGGAAAGTTGGAAATAGGCATCGTGAGTACAAAGTCACCAGAAATGGACCATTTATATCTTTAATTCACATACTAACCAAGCTCTCACTGCAGTTTACCCTTTAGCTTCTGCTGTATTTGTTGTACCTGGGAAGTCACTACTAATTCTGAAATGTATCGAGCCTCTTTGAATGATTCCTGTCCTTGTTTTTGTAGCCCTGGCCTCATTTTGCCTCATTATTTTCAATGGCAATAGTGCTCTGTTACAGCTGGTTCCTGCCAAGGGCTAGCAGTTAAAAACACTTTAATGTTTAACACAAAAAAAAAACACTTTAAGTGAGTTTTCAATGGTTGCTTGGCAACAGGAGCAGTGACAGGCACCACCAGCGCTTTAAACGTGTTTCTTTTAAGCCAAAAGAAAGAAGTTGCCAGTGAAGACTGAGGCTAACACTTCCTGTCAGTGAAGGACGTTATATGAGGTGGAAATCCACGTCTTGGAAGGTTGGGAATGGAACGGAAGTGGAATGGAGGGCACGCACATACAGCCATGGCAGATGTGATATAGGAGTTTATTGAATGAGCGTCAAATTTCTTGCCCTTTTCATTGTATAATACTGAAGAAGAATATTGTGCGTGATTTTAGATCGTATTGTATTTCAGGGTCTTTCAAAATGTTGGTCATTCAAAACCCTCAAATCATGTCGTGTTTTTTCAGTTTAGTTTTTAATGTGTTAAAATCTTATGTCCTCTCTAAACCCAAGGGTCAAACATGCCTGTTAAGCATAAAATCCTGGTTCCCCCGTGACACAGTCATCTTGTCCGACCACCATCTCTCATTATAATTCCTTTCCCTCTTAACCCTACAACATGCTGGGAGTTGTGTTTCATGCCACTGGGGGAAGGTGTTCATTTTGTGGAAGACATCAAGATTTCCCCTTTTTTGTGCAATAACTGACTCACAAGGTGACTAAAGCAGGGGGATAAAGTGCGTATGTGTGTTTTATACTAAGTATAAGTTTGTTCATTGGAGTGCGCACGCACATATGGAACATAATCTGGCAGGATAACGCACTGTATTAAGGAGGATCCAGACAACAGACCACCCGCTGTGTTTCCAGAAACCTGAGCAGGTCATGTAAGATCTACAGAACCTACTGTTTCCAACAGCTGTGTTCACACTGCAGCCGAAAATGTCTCAGTTATGATTGCTTTATTCTGTAACACATATTATCTAATTATTCTGAACATCAGAAATGTATTAATTTCACTCTTGATCAACAGAAAAGAAATGGAAATTCTTTAAATTAATTTGTGGTACAAAAGTGGATCCCAAAAATGCTTTTTTTGTAATTTGTAATTTGTATAACACTGTTGTGACGGGTACATTTTAAACCTGTTTTTCTAAGTTGTCAAAATTTGTATTTAATTTAGAATAACACACAATAATGGACAGACAAACAGACAATGGGGCTGTAGATAGATATTTCATTTCAGTTAAGACCTGAAGGTTTATAACTTACCAAAAAGGAACCCAAATTTGACCAAAATTAAAGCAAGAGGACTGGATGGGCACAAAAATTAGGATTGGATTAAACCTTGGGCTAGGATACATACTGTATTTCAGTCTAGACCTAAGTGGTGGGTTGGAAACTGATTTAGCAACCTGCTAGCATAGCTACAAACGTGGAAATACAAAAAAAGTTCGCTTAGGTTAGCTTTAAACACCCAGCTAATTGTTTTCTTTTTTGACTTTTTAGCTGGGCTTTTTTTTCTTTCTTTTTTTTCTGAAAACAGCCGCATGCTTTGGGTTGAAATGGGGTAGATGAGAGCAGTTAGCGTAGACCAAACTGTAAAGTTACGGGACGTAAACCCAAAACAATAAACTGTGAGACATTAAAATGTGCTGTAGACCTGATGAGGAATTGCAGGAGTGGGTGATCATCCTCAGTGGGTTTGCTGCTATGAGTAAGCCCTTTCCCCCTCCACATAGTCATTTGACCCTTTGTTAGTACATAAAATTGATTGGTGCAGCTTTAAGTCTGTAGCCTCCTTGACCTCTATAGATGATGATTGGGTGAAAAGAAGGCAAATGAACCTGGTTATTACTCCCATGTCAACTCAAGTTCACTGTAAATATAAAGTGCTTTTATAGACTGATTTGTCACATATGGCCATACAAGCATGTGCACGTACACACACACACACGAAGTGTGGTAATGACTCCATCTCTCTGGCTGGTTGACACAGTAGCCCTTTAAAACACCAACTCAAACTTCTCTCCAAAATTATAGCCATATCATGTTCACTATCTGCCTCTGCTAATATAAGTTAATCTTACTTTGGGCTCTGAGTAAAAAGGAAGATGTTTATTTTCATCTCAGACTTGAGAAGAGAAGTCAGTGCTGAGTTGGTTGTAAACACCCAGATTGGATGGTGGATTGAATGGTGTCACTGAAACTGGACCTCTGCGTAATGATGGGTAATCACTGAGTTAACATGGTAGATTACATGATTCACAGACGCCAGTGGAAGATGGCGACGAAATCCAGAGCCAGCCGGAGACGACATGTACAAACACACACACCAAATATATACAAATGCATAAAAGACTAAATGCATGTGCAACAATCCCATATGTCCACCGCAATGGATGGAACAAATGCGTAGGGTTTGTTTGACCTTCAACCTATCCACTGATCCAACTCCATGCTTTCAGTAATGGGCCTCCTCTTCCAGTAAACTCTCTCTTTTTCCTTCCCGTAACGGCTACTTTGTGTATACATGGTCTTCAAACCACAGAACGGCACGTGACGGAAACTGATGAAAAAAAAAAATGAAGATGGAGTCACTAGTCATGTATTAGGTGGAAAAAAATTGACATGTGAAACATTTTGTCCAGGTCTTAAAAAACAATGCTTAGACATGGTGAACATGCTGAATCGATTATCACCAACTGTAATCCATAAAAAGAAACCATGCCATATTCCTGCCTCCACTTTGTATTTATATTGGGAAAGCAATTGAAACTAGTCAGGATTTGTTTCACCGGCATACCTGAAAACTGTCAAAAAAACAAGCCAAAATCCCATCATTTTCCAATCCAGCACTGTATAAATGCTTGTGATCAGGCTGTGGTGTGACCCCGGTGGCTGGGTCATTAGTAAGCAGCGTGGCTATTGGCTGCCTGTTGAGGCCATGGAGGTTTATGGCTCCTGCTAAATCTCCAGGGAGGGCTGTAACAGTGCAGAACAACAATAGGGCCGATGCTGTGTTTAGTCTGCGTCTGCGGGGGCTTACAGCAGATTCTGCACTTTGAAACAAGAGCCCGGCTTTCTACCAAAGACTTTAAGACTCTCTCGCAGCTAGCTTATTATATCTTAGTTGACTTTTCATCTGTTTCCAAGGCACACACAAACACACACATCATCACACCCAGACCCAAACCAGAGGCATAAGTCGATATTCACTGCTTCTCAATCTGCCCCGGCCATCTCTTTATGCTGCTTTGCTCTTCTTCTAAAGGACTGTACAGACGTTATTGGGGTGGGGGGTGCTTTGGAGTTGGAGTCGAGGGAGGGGAGCTGGTTTTAAAACTAAGACCTTTCCCTTGACTACCAAAGGGAAAAAAAGCCACAATATACGTTCCCCCAATAATAATAATCAAAATAATATGACACTATTGAATTGGTACTCTGACTTTGCCATTAATAACTAAAAGTGCACAAAGAAATTCAGATAGTGTACTACCCAAATGGCACAACAGAAGAGGAGTTAACAGTTACCAAAATTATGGAAAGCATAACAAAATGACGGGACATGTTTACCCAATGCTCCAGACATTCTTTATTTTTGAGCTAAGAAGTTTCACAGTCACATTATCTGACATATTTACTACTGCGTATGTGAAAAAATAATTAAGCCATGTGGTGGCTCCAGATGGAGCTGATAAATCTGATAAATCTGATAAATTACCTCAGGTGATGTTACTTGAGGCAATGTTGTTTGTAGCTTGAAAATGAAAAAAAAAAAAAAAAAGGAAAATATGGGGATTTAAAAAGAACCACTCCTCTGTAGCCTGCACCTCATCTCTACTTGAGGCCAGCAGCTTGCTATTCGCTTAGCACACCCAAATCTTGGACCGAACCGCTGACAGTCGAACTGAATTGTGGTAACATTAATCAATAACCTGATTGACAGATAACTAATCGGCAACTATTTTGATAGGAGATTCATAATTTCAGTCATTTATCAAGCAATATTATCTGGTTTCAGTTTCTCAAATCTGAGGTTTATATTTTCTTGGTCTTTTATGATTGTAAACTGAATATGTTTTGGTTTTGGAGCATTGATCAAATAAAACAAGATATCAAAATACACCGACTTGGTTCGTGAGAAAATTATAACTGGCATTTTTCCCAATTTTCTTGAATTTTTTAGATTAAGTAGTTAGTTGATTAATTGGGAAAATAATCTGCAGATTAATTTATAATGACAATAATCGTTAGTTGCAGCCCTTATAGCCCTTGAGTAAAAAAATATCCATGGTTCTGCTGTGTTGATTTTGATCCTTTTTATTTCTCAGCTACTCATCCGATTATGTCATAGGTGGAGTACTCCTTTATCTGTACTGTGTCTCCTCTCTTTAAAATGTCGAATAAAGAGAAGGTGGCAGCTTTTGTGCTGCTAGTGAAAAATAATGCACTCTCTGGAGATATAAGGTTCAGTCAAAGACAACAAAGATCCACTTCTATTCTGCCACTGACAAACTGCTCGTGCACCTTTATGACCCAAAAAATCCATCTTTTTGATGTAATATTTGGTCTTTTCCGATTTTATTTTACAATAAAATAAAACTTAACTCTGTTATAAGAAAAAATGCACAGACACACACATACACACACACACACACACACACATTTAATACTTGTCTCTGTCAGACATCTTCTGGTTTCTGTGGCTTCTCGGCAGTCCTGAAGGAGTCTTGTCTAAATAAATGTCAACTTGCAACCAGGGTTTTAAAAAAGCCGAAGCAATATACTGAGGGAGAATCGGACTTGTCAATCACGTCACGCATCCGCCTGCCCCGGGGTTACGAGCGACGACTCCGGTGGGCTCCCCCCCCTCCCTCTCCGTCCTCCTGCCATAACAATGGGGAGAGATGTGGAAGTCCAAAACACACAAATGATCAGGTGCTGAATATTTACAGCGCTTGTGTCTTACAGCTCAGCTCCTGAGTCTAGCTGGGTAAAAGCCAAACCGCTCCTTTTTTGAATTTTTATTTTTCTAACACAGTGTTCAGTCCTTGGCAGATTATTTTTAAGGCTGGGGTAGTTGAGGCTTCTGTCTGGCTTGTGGTGGAAAGGTATAATAAAGCTTACCTTTACCCCACTGCTGAACCAGAGTAAGTAAGGATGGTGAATGATTTTGATTCAAGCAGATATTAAGCAACTTTCATGTTAAACATGTTATAGTGGCCAGTCAGAGTCATCCATTGATTCAATTTCTCTGCCTGTTATTGGTTTTTCCCTTATATGCTTAATTGAATTATTATGTTAAATATGTCACTCTCAGTTTCGAAAACAAATGCAAAAAAATTAAAATCTATGAATCTAAAAAACATTCATTTTAAATGAGCTAGTAATGTCTAAAAAGTTGCATACTGTTTCATCACTTCTTTCCTGTTACTTTATGTTTTTGCCTCCAACTGAAACAGTGAAATACATACAGCTTAACCTTAGTAAACATATTAAGACAATCCAAAATATTATTTACCTTGAAAAAAAACAGGGGAGTAGCAAGGAAGAATAGACCGTTGTTGCATGAAACCCTCAGGTCCAGAGAGCAGTTTGGGGAATTCAGGCTTGTGAAGGAGCTCCGTTTCCACAGTGACCAGGTCCAGGTCGACTTTCAGCTCAGTAGGGAGCGGTTTGATGCCTGGTTTCTACTGGCCAGGCGGCAAAGTGCAGCAGTCTGCGCGCTGTGTGGCGCAAGCCTTTGGAAATAATGGGTTTCAGTGTGCAGTGGTGTCGTCGCGTTGTGTCTGAAAGCCCCATAAGAATCATTAAAAAGATCTGGGGCAGATCCATTATGTTCCCCTTCTGTTTTACACTGTAGCCCTTGCTCTAACTGTACCCTGATTCTATCTGTATCAAGTTGTGTTCAACCCACGGCTGAATTCAGCAGGATCATTTTCTGAAGCATGTGTCCCAATCTCACTCATAGACTCAATAATATTGATAGATTTATTTACAACAAGTTATGTTCAAAGTATCAGACCTACTAGTATGTAAAGTCTGTCATATCAGTGGTGTATCAAGTTGAAAGGTGAGATAATCTTGCATAGATGTTGTCTTGGTAAAAGGAGATGTGTGAGAAGAGGAGATTTCATGCATGGGGCACACATGCAAGTTGCTAGTCTGACCATCAGGAGCAGTTTGGGGAACAGTGTCTTGCCTAAGGACCGTTTGACACGTGGACAGCCACCAACCGTTTCTACACCAGAACAAAACACATAGTTTGCACGATAATGAAAGTTAAAACACAATAGACCATGATGTCACTTTATAAATAGTAGGGACATAAATGTATGTTAAAGTTGTCAGGTCTCAGTATCCTCCAAAGCAGTTTATTTATTCAGGTACTGGTAGCTTTGTATGTTAATTTGAGTCAAAAAGGAGAATAGGGAAACAAAAATGTATTTTTGGCAGTCAACTTTGCCACCATTAAAACTCTACCCGCTGTCAGAATGTCACATGGATATACCTCGTCAAGTTCAGCACATTGGGGGGCCAAAGCAGGGTGGAAAACCTGACATAAAATCAAGAAAGTGAGCAAAGCTTTTACTTGAATAGCTTTTAATGTGAGCATAGCCACATTTTCCACTTAAAAACAATTGCTTTTTTCCATCTAGTGTGCATAGTATCCAATCAAAGTATGTTTTTTTTTACCTGAGTTTTAGTGCTGTTTTAATGTCCTGTGGTGACCTGAATGTGCTCTACATACCCATCCAAGTCAAAATGTCAGCTACCTGCAGCTTCGACACTAAAAAAGCCATATCTGTAAAACACACACACATGCACACACACAAACGCGAACACACACATAAAAGCAAACACACACACACACACACACACACACACACACACACACACACACACACATAAAGTATATTGCAGTAGCAACAAACACTCATGCATGAAGACACCACAAAAACATTTTGGTTGTGGCTGGTATGTTAGACAACACAAACCAATCGTCCTTGGAGGTATTTTATTCTAAATATCTATTTGGCTGATAAAAGAGTGACAGTAGCACAAGCCATGTTGGCCAGCGTACAAAACAGATGTTTACCTTGTTGAATATACCCACAGAGACACACACCACATTCACATACAGTATAATGCATACTCAGAAGAGGACCATGTCCAACTTTAGCTGAACCCTGATTAGCAGTGTCAATGTAAATATCACAGGGTTGATTTCAGCACTGAACCAGACCTAAAGCTGTTTGGGCAGGCATGGGGAAAATTACTAAAGGGGGAAGAAGGAGGACATGGACAAGAAGAATGAGGGAAATGGAGGGAACACAGATGAAGGGGCAACATTAGGAAAACATGGGATTAGAAGAGCAGAGGTAAAGAGAAGTGGTGGATAAAGGGATAGAGGAAAGACCTCAAGGAGAGATCTGCTGCATAGAAAAAAACGAGAGATAAATATTAAGGTAATAAAGGCACAAAGAAAAGGCTCACACAGTCAGTCAGTATGAGGAAAAAACGGATATACGCAGGGCATTATTTATATACAGCTAACGTACTTTGCATTGTACTGTAGCCAGCTAAACTGTTAGAAATGATAGTTTAGTTGTGCCCCCCCTTGGCTAATGACACCAAACTATCCTAGTCTCGTGTTAGATAGCCGGAAAGTTTTATATTTGTTAAATTTGTTTTCTGATCATTTCATACATGGACAACTAGGTTACCACACCTTCCATAAAGCAAAACTTGAGGTTACTAGCTGAGCTGATAAATCAAATCCAAACCCTTCCTCGTTTCTACAATTTTCATATATTTTTTAAGCAATGTGTAATACTCACATGCAAGAAAAAAATGCCTGGAAACAGTCTATTTAGAAATACGTTTTTAAATTTTTTTTTTTGATGGAGAAGAATCTGGGCTCAGCCCCTAATGGTTAAGAGTCCAGCCAATGCCCCTGGTTGTGAGTGAAAACCAGTTGAACCAAAACACATTTCTCTGTGATATTTAAAAAGCGTCGAAAGCATTTAGTGTGGAGTAAACCTTTTTGACAATAATCAAACCTGACATTTTGAATTTAATTAGATGGTGTGAGTGTGTAGCAACAGTAGCAGAGAGTATGGGGAGTGTTTGTCTGTACACATGTTCCTACTTTATTGTGAACTCTGCTGACTGCACTTTAAAAAATGCACAGCAGTTGGGCCAAAACCAGGACGCCAATAAAAGTGGTCCAGGTATGGAGTGAAAGAGAGAGACTGGCACAGATAGAGAGGCAGTCAGAAGTGTATAGGTAGATTAGTAAAACTGCTCATACAGTGCATTCAGAAAGTATTCAGACCCCTTTGCTTTTTTTCACATTTTGTTACATTGCAGCCTTAAAATTGTGTAAATTTATTTTTTCTCTCATCCATCTACACTCGATACTCCGTAATTCAAAAAAAGAATTTTAAAATTTTCGCAAATTTATTACAAAGGAAAAACGGAAATATCACATGGACACAAATATTCAGACCCTTTGCTAAGACATTTGAAATTTCGATTAGGTGCCTCCCGTTTCTCCTGATCATCTTTGAGATGTTTCTACACCTTGATTGGAGTCCACCTCTGGTAAATTTAATGATTGGACATTATTTGGAAAGGCACACACCTGTCTCTCTAAGATCACACAGCTGACAATCCATATCAGAGCTCAGAGACAGGACTGTGTCGTGGCACAGATCTGGGGAAGGCCACAAAAAAACGTCTGCTGAATTGAAGGTTCCCAAGAGCACAGTGGCTTCCATAACTGGGGAAAAACCAGGTCTCTTCCCAGAACTGGCCGCCCAGCCAAACTGAGCAACTGGGGGAGAAGGCCCTTGGTAAGACAGGTGACCAAGAACAACCTCTGGCTGAGGGACCACTAGCTGTTTATCCCTGTTTCCAGTCTTTATACTATTAAGCTAGGCTAACTTTGTCCTTGCTCCAGCTTTTTACTTATTGCAGAGAGATGAGACTGAAATCAATCCTCTCATCTCACTCTCAGAATGAAACCCAAAAAAGCATATTTTCCAAAATGTTCAACTATATACGAAAACCATAAAACACATTTTCTATTATAAAACTCCTGGGATTGTTATCTAATATAGATGATGCATTTTACATCATTTGTGTTTCAGGTGAGCAAAAATGTATCCCGGGATGATTTTCAAAGCCTCCCAAAAGGTAGGGAAATATTATTTTATACTACTTCATCTGAATTTTTACTAATATCCAGAGCTGTCAGTCTGATCACCCATATTAGTTAGATTAGCGTTCGACATGTATAAAAGTTCTTTGAATCACCTTCTGTCACTTGACAGATCTTGCTAAAGTGTTAGCATGGAGCACTATAACAAAACATCCACTAGGGATCACTATGGATCAAAATTTAAATGGCGAGAGAGAAGTGCAAGCACGGAGAATAACAGAATGAAAGAATTAGAAAAAAGAGAGTGAAAGAGAAAGTGTTAGACAGAGAGAGGAGGGGAAAGACCAGCAACAAGTAAGAAACCTCCGGTAAATGTCAGGAGAGCAAACGCGTGACGTCAGTCTGGAAGTTGACACCTCTGGAGCAATGAAAGTTTCCACTACACAGACACGCACACGTATACACAAGTACAAGTGTTTGGGTTGCTATGTGTTTGTTGGGCAGGTTGAGAGGTGAGTGTGTTGTGTGAAAGGAGGGGCAGACTTCCAGAAAAGACATGGTGACTATGTTTTTGGCTTTGGGTGGGTATATAGGTGGTGGCATGGGGTGTGTATGGGGTGGGGTGGCTGTGTGTGTGTGTGTGTGTGTGTCTATGTGAGGACGTATGAGGGCGTGTGTGTGGGTGTGGTACGTTAAAGTGTGTGTTTATGTCCTGGTGGCATGCAGCAGCCGTCTGCGCATAAATAGGAGCATGTCGAACGGTTGGTAAAGTGAAGGTGATGTCATTGCTATTTTTCCAATAAGTGGGTATTTGTGTGTGTGTGTGTGTGTGTGTGTGTCCGATGTGGATTTGCAGTGTCACTTCAACACTCTTCTTTTCCCCTGTTTGTGTAGGAGCCATACCCTGTACAAATCCAACCTCATCCTTTTCTGTTTGTCCTGGAAGGAGTTCGATGTAAGGTGGATATCAGTTTTATCTGTGCATTCACTAGGGGGACTGGTCCTGATAAGTGTTATCTTGGCACAGAGCCTCCACAAAAAGAGGAGAAATGCAATTCCTGGAAACTCCAAAGTTGTTATATTTATATTTCTTCTTAACTGACTAGATAGCCAGTGGTCACTCAGACAAGCTAGCTGTTCAGAGCTGGTCAGAAAACACCACTAAACTGTAGATTGGGTGACTGTTAAACCACAATGTCTGCCTTTCTTTTCCTATACTAAAATACAGAAGACGCAACACGTAAGTGTGGAGGCTGTGGAGGTGATGGTTCTAGGTTGAGTGACAGAAAGTAATGTAATGAGGGATGTAACTGATTTCTTTTGCTGTTGAGGGAATGAGGGAATAAACACATTTTTCAAGTAACTTGCCAAAGGTGAGGCAAACTAAAAGCTGGTAAATATCACAGTTTTTCCTTTAAATCAGAAAGATATGAAGACTCTTGACTCTTAAGTATTTTCAGAATAAATACGAAAGGAGTTTTAGAGGCAGCACAGTTTCATACAAAGCCAGTGAAACGATGTGAGGAAGCACAAATAGACTCAGATTAGCACCAGGTGCCTCTGTTTGGGGCAAAGCTAGAATTGAAAATGTAAAAATTTCAAGGCTGTATGACTCTGCTTTGTGAAAAATGGTCTGGAGAAATATAAAAGAAAGAACCGGAGGTCTTCGTAAATTTTGAAGCAGTCACACAAACATATACAGACAAACTCTGTACATCCACATTTGGTGTGTATGCCATTAGCTAGATTATTAGATATGCTATTACATTTACTTTTGATATTCCACCCTAACATCCTGTTTCAAATGGAAATTCATTGAATGAAGGAAACAAGAAGCTCTTAAAAAACTGTCACTTCACAAAACTACATCAAAGAGATAAGCTAACATAAAAAAAACCCCAATAGCCTGTTCAATAGCCAATTTTAGGCCTGCATACACACCTGTCACTGCACAATTTGCCACAAATTCATAAGACAGAAAATACTGTTTAGATGATTTTAACATGATACAATTTGCATGTCATATTTCAGCATTAAGATCATGTGGTCCAGCTGTGTACTGCCCCAGGAAGAATCGTGTTCGAATACTAATGCACAGTAGATGTGTGAGCCATCATGGCTGCCACTGTGGGCGCAGGCCTCCCTTGTTGTGCTGGCATGGCACCTCCAATGAGCTGCCTGTAAAGCTGTCAGTAGGGACCGCAGACCCTGGAGGTACACAGCACTGCAGCCCTGTTAAAAAGCCACAGATCACTCTGCTGGTTTTGTTCCTGAAAAACGCGGTGCCTATATGTTTTAGGGCATGTGGTTGGGGTAAAAGAGGGGGAGTTAAGCAAGAGGGTAAGGGCAGAGGACGCAGAGAAAGGTACAGTATGTTGCATGTAATATTGCTAATCCCCTTTTCAAAGCCATAGATCACAGCTTGTTGGTTTCCCAAAACAAAAACAAAGGGTCCTGTTAAATGTTTACCGCAGAGGGCTTAAGAGAAATTCCACCATATGAGGTCATTACCTTTGGTTTCAATCATGCACCCTGGCAGGTCATATTTCTCTCAGCATATAATTGTGTCTGCCTGCAGCTAATTATTTGTGTAAACCTGAGCAGGCTTCTGCTGCTGGGTTTTATAGGATATATTAGTTATTTAAATGACGCTGAGCACAGCAGGAAAACAGTAACAGGCAGTTAAAAAAAGACTGACACTTGTGTGTGTGTGTGTGTTTCTGTGATGGTTTGGGGTATGTTTGAGATCAATGCCACACAAGTATTGGAACTCACAAAAGTAAACTAAAAAATATTGGATGAAATAAACTTGCCTACGTGGCTAATAACTGTATTTTTTAAATAATAAAGCAAAGCTTTTTTTTTTTTACATAGGGACTGGTATGTATAAAGGATCTTGGGAAGGTTGTGACACAAGTTGGTAAGTTAATGCAGTTATTTAAATTGAATATTCAACATAATTACTATTTAAGAATGCATTTTTGAATTAAGTATATGGGCAGCTGCGGTAGCAAAAGCAGCAATGAGTAGAAAAAAGTTATTTTTATTCCTCAACTGACAGTTCAGCTACTTTAAGATCTTAGATAACAACTAAAATTTCAACTCCTTAAATGCTCACACATTGAACATACTTAAGCGATTCTATCCCATCTACTTTTACCACTTACATGTCAACTGTCCTTTCAACTGCTTTCATCTCTTACTCTTCAAATGACAACTCAACTGCTCCCAGTCATTACACATTAAATGACATTTCAACTGCTTTCACCTCAACTGACATTTCAGCTGCTTTCATCTCTTACTCTTCTATTGAAAATTAAAGTGTTCGCCACTTACAAGTCAACTGACATTGTGACTGCATTCATTCATTCTTTTTTCAAGTAACATTTCACCTCGCCGTGATCACACTTCCAACCCTTTCAGATCTGTTCATACTGTTCACTATTCGTATTCCATTTACAACAGCTGCTTTCAGTTTTTACCCTTCAGCTGACACTTCAATGGACATTGTCTTTCAGTTTATACACTTGAACTGGCAATACATTCATTTAGGACTTCCACTTCAACCTACACTAAAATTTATCACCTACACTTTGGCTGACATTTCAACTCCTTTCGGTGTGTTAACTTCAAATGAATTATCAGCTCCTTTCAGCATTTTCACTTTTCACTCTCAGCTGATACTTCAACTCGGCACTTACACCTAAACTGAAACTTCAACTCTTTGCAGCACTGCTGTGCAGCTTCTTTCAGTGTTTGTATTTCAGCTGCCACCTCAACAACAGCAGCTTCGTGTATTTCAATATTTCAACTATTTCAAATGTTTCAACTGTGGAATTTCTGCAGCAAGTGCACATACATTTTCTGAAGAAAATATACCTCCTTCTAGTCTCTACATTTGATGAAAATCATTATGCACATCGTTCAATGTGTCCTAAATATAGAGGTACCACTCTGTAAAATGTTTTGATTCTGCCCAGTAAGAACTTACTGTAAAACATTGTATCTCTTCCAGAGAAGATAATTTATTATATTTGTATACCATCAATCATTTTGTCAGAGTTTCCTTTTGGTAAATATCTCATGTTGCATAGAGCCTCTTGTATATACTGAACATATAAAAACATGTACACACATAAAATCACATTAGAAGAAGCCTGTGAGAAGCAGGAGAGCTGTTGCTTTTCACATTGTGGTTTGGTACAGAACAGAGGTGAAGTCAGATAGACAGTCTGCAGACCTGTGCAGAGCACCATACATAGTAGTGGTCTCTGCCAGCCAGACCTGGCTTGCTGCTCAGTGCTGGCATCAGCCTCCAGCGGTACTGTAGAAAGACCCTGAGCAGCCGTCTTTCATGTTGCTTTCACAAGCTTAGCTCATACTTGTCAAAACGACATTAGAAGTCATTACCACTGCACCAGACCCTGTTATGAAGTGATGGCTCTGCATGAATGTGTTTTTGCTTTTTAAATTCAGGTATCTCTCCTTCTTATACTTTAACCTGTGTGACTCCACATGTAGCTAAAAGGTTTGTCACATGGAGGGATTTCAATTATGTACAAGTTCTTTGCCAAGTCAAGTGTGCCAGGCTTTCGCACACTGTAAACACACAGATGCACAAGAAACAGGCAGGCACAAATGTTAAAAGTTCAGCCAGTTTGACAATTTGAAGGTCCGCACCAATATGACTTCTTTTTGTGTCTAATATTTTCAACTGACTACCGATGTGAATTCTTAGGAAATAATATTGTAAGGAATTAAATGATAAAGCAAGCCTAGGAATGCTGTACATCAGTGGTTTCCAATTTTTGTTTGTTTGACATAATGCCACAGGGTTTAGGTCAATTTGGTCCAGTTTGTTACACTGCTTGGACAGTGAGACAGCTGGACATTTGAACCATTTATCCAATACATGTAGCTATTTCAACTATTTATCTGTTATTTTAGCAAACAATTTCAACTTTTTATCTGTTAATTTGGCTATCTATTTCAACTATTTAACTGTTATGTTCAGCTATTTTACCTGTTTATCCATTAATCAATCAATCAAACTTAATTAGAGACTTAGGGTCCAGATATAAGGCAAAACATTACATAGAATAACTACATACAAAAACACAATTAAAAAACATTGTTTAAAAAAATATAATTCAGTGTTCTACAAAGAGACAACTGTACCAGTGTCTGCACAGCTTGGATTGGTGGCATGCAGTACTAACCCTTATGTTTGATAAACCCAGGATGATTTCATTTTCAGAGTCATTAAGCTGGGAAATAAATTTAAAGATGAGATTTCTTAGAATCAGCCACAAACATTTCACTCACACTATAAAATCTTGTCTCTTAAGTAATATCCTCATGGCATCATTGTAACCTACTTGAAGTCTCTCTAAGCTTCCTTCTCTGTAGTTTGACCACAAATGTGCAGAGTGGTGTACAATATCCTCTGAACAGAGAAATCTTCACTCCATCTTTAGACGTACTAAATTTGCCTGATAGAATTTTAGCTTGTGCATACTTCATGTGGCATTGCCTGTAAATATCTTCATCATCTGTCACATGTTCTGTAATAAAGTGTCAAAGATATTTTATCTTATTAAAGGGACTGAGATTATTATCAGAAAATTTAAAGTCAGGAATTTTTTTAGACATTTGTCCTCTTTGGTGTTACGGATCATGGCAACACTCTTACTGGCATTGTATTTGATATCATATTCCAAGAGATACTTAGCACATACAGTAAGGAACCGCTGGAGACCAGCGCTACATGGACACGGACCACAAGATCACCTGCAATCATCAACCTAGTATTACAGGATTTCAATTGCTCGGTTAGGTCATCAATATAAAGATTTAAAAAAAAACTAGGGACAGAATTCCCCCTTGCCTGATACCATTGCTAACCCCAATGGGTCTGAGATACTAGTGCCCCATTTTAATTGCATTGTCTGGTGGGCATAGCATTAAACCAGAATTCTCACAATGTATTTGGGCAGCTTTCTACAGTTAACACAATCAAAGGTTTTGGAAGCATGAATAAAACACATAAGAACTGATGGATTTATTTTTAATTTCCTTTAAGGCATATCAGTGCTATGTTTAGCTTTAAAACCAAACTGGTTATCTGTGGAGTTAATAAACTCATTTAATCTATCCAGCAGAATTCTTTCGAGGGCTTTTGACAGTATGCTGGCTAAATCTACGGGCCTGTAATTATCTAGGCTGCCTCGTTGAAAAGCTTGGTCCTTAATGACTGTCACTAACAGAGCAGAAAGCACTGAGTCTGGTAACAAGCCATGAATCCTGAAGCCAGTAAAACGAATAGCAAAGAGAGGAGCAATTCTCATATTGGCATATCTAACATGTTCAGCAGAAATATGATCTAAACCTCTCACTTCGTTATCAGACATCTTGTTTCACACCTTGTGTGACATAATCAACATTGAATCATTACGCCTTGTACAAATCACTTTAGACATCATTGAATAAGGTACTATAATGCTGTCGCCATAACTCTGCAATATTGTCTGTTGCAGAGATTCCATCTACAGTGCATGGTACAGATATTTTGTAGTTGTTAAGAACTCTCACGTCTTTCCAAAAATCAATAGCATTGTTACTTAGCAGCTTCTTAGCCATGAAATCAGCCCTGATGGCTTGCTGTTTTTTTTTGTTTGTTTTTTTTTAGAGATGAAGCGAATAGCATACTTATATCTTGCATTAGTGAACTTCTTGTACTCAAGCCCAGGCCCTTGTCTGGGTCCACCTGCCATAGCCCATGATTTAATGGCTTCATGGGCCAAAGCATGATACTCAGCTACATACTAACTGCAGCCAGGCCTAATGTCATGTGTCTTATTTTTATGTTTGTAGTAGGGCTTACTGCCTTACTTACTTGGCTTACTGGCTTACTTACTGTCTTTGCTGCTCCATACAGAATGGTCCAGCCATGATGTAGTGTGCCAGGCCTCACTAATGCAAGTATAAATACATGTAGGCAAAAGCCCTTTGCTTTACAATATAGAATTATCATCTTGACAGAACTGATCCATTTGATTGGCAAATAATGAAATCCTGTCTGAGATATCTGCATTCATATCCCCAATGACATAAACAGTAGAAGAAGTATTGTTTTGAATAAAGGAATTGATGATGAAGGTAAGCCTATTTGGATATCCATCCTCATTCTGATGGCATGCATAGGGTGTATAGACACTTTGCATAACAAATTCCCTGTCATTGTGAGTACACTGTACTGCAATAAACAGTCAGCACCAAGCCAAATAACATTTATTAATGAGTCAGTCTTCTTCAAATGTTCTTCCTAAAATAGCCACACTTCTTGATATCCTATGTCTGACTATTCCCATGCCCAGGTCAATTGTAGATTTCCCAGCCCAATGGAAGTTATTATTGAGTGAGTTCAGTTTTCCGAACTCTTGCTTTGCAAAAAATGTGTCTTGCATACATAGTATGTCACAGTTCTCCATTACGTTGTCCCCCTGCACCCCAATAACTCCAGCCCTGCGGGCCTCATAATGGCACCAGACAAATGCCCCTTCTGGCCAGAGATTTGGATCGCACATTTTGCTATTCAGCAGATAGTTTAAATGAGCTGGATCTACTGTGTACCGTGTCAATCTTTTGACAGGTAACCTAATGGCCAAGTTTTTTCTTAAGACACACAGATAAAGTTTCAGCATCTTGGTCTGGTGAAAACTTGGAAGCAAAAAAACTAACCAGCTTAGTCTTGACCATTTTGATGTTACCCACGGCTGCAGTGCCAACAATAGGCTTAACGTTGCCGGATTTCTTTTTTCTCCGCAGGGATAACAGTGTGCAAGCTTGGCTTAGCAGCAGCATTCTCTGGAACTCGATGTTGGCCCTTTTTTACAACATGACTCCACTTTGGAGAGCCTGGCAAAGACATTAATCCACCGCAGCCCTCACCCTGGTGCCCAAGCCCGAGGCTCTCGCCGTTGCGGGTCCCAGTGCTGTGCTGTCCAAACCAGTGGCTCTGACTATCACTGCCGACGCATCCAGAACATCGTCCCGGGCCAGGTCAGTGGAACGCTCCAATGCACACACTTGGCGATTTATCTCCACTGTGATAGCACGGAAATCTTCGCTTACATCAGCCTGTAGCTGCATTGCTTGCTTCATAGAGCAGACCTCAATGTTCAACTTCTCCTTTCTCCCTAGTAGGCTAGAGACATCCATGTTGGTATATTCACCTGCAGCAGTTCATCCAAGTAATGAGAGACAAACCTGGGAGTATCGTCCCCACACTCATTTATTACTTTAGGGCAATTTTTTTTTTTTTTCTGTGGCCCTTCATGGGAAATGTTCCTCTGTGTAGTAGTGCAAAGTTCAAACCACACTTTCTTTGAGTACTCTATCCACTTGGAATCAAAAGTGTTTGCAGCCAACAGGGCAATCTTGTCCTGGCTTAATGTCTTAATCTTTACAGTGAGAAAGTTAAGTAACCCATCCTCCACAATAGCTTTGCTGTCAGCAGTCTGGTAGATCTCCGGTTTTACTTGAGACCGGCTAAAAACAGGAGCAGCTGGGCCTCGTGACACAATGTCTGCCACTGCTTTGTAGCTACCTAGTTCAACTGTTTATTCATTACTTTTAGCTAACTAGTGTATTTCAACCATTTTACCACCTAACTGTTAAGACTCTCTGCTCGTTTGCTAGTTTTTATGCAGGCTCAGTCGCAACACATACGCATACATAGGTCTGCAAAAGTACCCTCTGGTTAGGAATCATTGCTTCACACGATCTTAGGTTGTGGGCTTAATCACAGTGCAGTAGTCTTCCAGTTCAAACAGGCTCAAATTACCAGATGATGATGGCTAAAACCTTGGCTTGGCTTTGTGTTTCCTATGGCCTGAAGTCTTTTGGACAGAGAAATTATGGCATTTTATCATGTCTGAGAATTGATGCTTAGCTCTGAGAATAGGAATGTTCACTTTAGTTTAGATGCTACCTTAAGACTGGCATAAATACATTCTACAAAATCGCAAGGTTTACATGGATGAGGAAAGGTACTACACATACATTAGTGTACAGGAGAGATACTGATGGGTAACCTACTGATATTTAGTGAGGCAAATTCATGTTTTTGTCTAATTGAGGAGTGTGTACATGTGACTTTCCCAACTGCAAATGTAAGCCCAGAATTATTAGATGTGAATCCTAGCATTTGATAGTGTTTGACTAGGTGATTTCTAGTGGCTGTTCAGGTGTTGCTGGGTTGTTGATTGGCATATGCAGTGTCCATTCAGGCGAACGTGAATTTGGAGACAGAAATGAACAGCTTGCATCCATTTTACCGCTACACTGAAGGCCTGCATGAAGCAAGTCATTCCTGGGCAACAAGCCATCCCAGTTGAAAATACAGAAGGATGAAAGTGAAGATGGATGGAGAGAAGCTAGCTGCCAAGCCTGTACCGCCTGCAGGAGAGATAATCAGAGCTCTTGCTCCCCAATTACCGAGTACTTTTTATTTTTATTGTGTGGGGGCAGAGCTGGGTAGAGCTTAATGGTAACAGCCTCAAAGACAGGTCAGAAGGGGTGGGGCGAGCACTTCTGTAAGTAAGAGTGAGATAAGGCAACAGTGAGCAGCACAATACGTGTGTGAGAGAATTAATGTATATAGAAATATTCTTAAAAGGAGAACTCAAGAGTAACAGCTGTGTAAAGAGTGATATTTTCTACAATGAGACAAAGACACAAAGATAGAAAAAAGAAACTAAGTTTGAACTGAAAATGAGCACATACCAGTCAGGAACATTTTTATGTAACCCACTTGCATTTGAATGTGGACCAGGCTTTGCACGTGCACACACACACACACACACGAGCACAAACGCACGCACACAAGCAGAGCCAGACCAATAACACTGTCAACATCAGCAGTGAGACGGGTAGGATCGCAGCCCTGCCACTGTCTGTCTGCCACCTTGTCATATAAATCTTTACAACACAACTCTCAGGCACACGCTAGGGTGTGGATGGATGTTCCCTCACTGTGAGCACAGATGGTGTGTGTAACTCTGTGTGTGTACATGCAAAAAATAGTTTTTTAATAGAGTCCATATAGACCTGTATCTGTCAAGAACATGTAATTGGTTATGTGTGCATGCGTGTGTGTGTGTGTGTGTGTGTGTGTGTGTGTGTGTGTGTGTGTGTGTGTGTGTGTGTGTGTGTGAGTGTGTGTGTGTGTTGACAGTGACAGTATTATTGGTGCTGTTCAGGACAGCTCAGGATGCTGAGTGATGTACAGGCCGGAGGTGCTGAAGGATCAGGGGTATGCCTAAGTGAAACGTCTGCGCTGCTCTCATCTAGCAGCACGTCTGTGAACACATTTAAGTCAATACCATAGTCTTAATAGTAGATCTAGGACAGATCATATGAACTTCTGCTCACCTATGCTAACACTGACCTATCCTTCCCTTAGGATCCACTACAATGCATCAGGACATTAACTGTTTTTGAACTTTTTTTAAATCTGTGAAATGCAACACACAAATCTGATTATTAAAAAATTGCAAAAAACAAAAAAAAAACTGTCAGTAAATAAGGAGGGGATACTTGAAAGATTATTGCTATGTAGCAATGTTTTGTTGAGCAGGACCTGTTTTGTTTCTATTTCACAGTAAACAGGAACACTTGGTGGCAATAACGTGCCAAAAAATGTAGTAATACCTTAGCAAAAGGCAGGGAAGCATAGAACTGCTAACTGATGCATACATGGGTGTAAAAAAAGTCTGGAAGTATTTGTTAAAAAATGCAAGCTTTCAACACAGTCATAAGGTCTCCAATGTACACACACTTGGTTCTAGTGAGAAACACTAAATATTGTTGACCCAAAAAAAAAAAAATGCTCAGGGCACTTTCTTCTCTTAAATTAAGATGATAAATTAGATGCATTGTTACATAAAAGTCTTATTCAGGCAGCTTTAAAGTTAGTAAACCCATTATTCAGTAAAGAGCTGGTTAAAGCTCAAAGAAAGCATCTAACAATACTGGAATCAATTTTGTGTTTAAAAGCAATAAATGATGTCACCATCAATTAAAGTAATGAAAATCAGAATTTACATTAAAACAAAATTAAAATGATTGTTTTGGGGTGAGTAATTACAGTGACCTTGATGTGAGAAGTAGTCAAATATCCACGTGCGTATGTGCTTGCCTTCATTTGCCTGGTGAGCTGCTGCAGCCTTGTGTCCCGGGGAGGCGGAGCTGCTGCCGGGCACCTTGTCTGAATCGTATTCATTATGCCTGCTACTGGAGCCCTAATGTGGCTTTATGGGGCGCGTGTGGCGTCCCACAGGACAAATTAGGTCACAGATTGCTACGTTTGAGAAATAAAAGTAGCCATTCAAAAAGCAGATTGTTCCAGTTTTGTCATTAGTTTTACTGCTAGGCAAGGGGAGGACGTCTGCGTTGGCTTGTCAGAGATATTTGTCTGAAAGGTTTTATTCCTAAAAACTATAAAGCCGTACTGAGAGAAAAAAAAATTCAAAAACTTACTCAATCTCTAGAGAGTGGATATTTTATTTCGATCAAGCAAAATGTTGATTTTTTTTTATCCATTATTATTTTCTCCGAGGTCCTATTAAATATAAAAACATAATTGCAACATCAAAAAAACCATAATCAAATCTTCACACACAGTCTCTCTAAAAGATACACACTATCTCAATGATTATATTGAAATCTTGTAAAAATACACAGAAAAAAGTGGCGGCAGGCTTCCACCAGTGAACACTAATTGTGTGTGTCATTCCTCTTATAAAGAAGCAGTTCACCAATTCATGCGGAGCTGTTATTGCGCAGCTCGCGACCCTTGTGAAAATGTTATCTTATGGTAGCCAGGCTCTGGATTAGGTGTCAGGACGGAGGTCTATAGCTACAGAATGGTGGTTGGGAGAGCGGTGGGGGGGGGGGGTCCACAACTGATGAGTTTGTTGGAGTGAGTACTGTATATGGAGTGATGTCCTGTGTCATCATACACCCTGCATCATCTCTTTAAAATGTGATATGTTTTTGGTGCCAACTGGTGTCTACCTTGGTTGTGCCATATTTCTGAAGGGACATTTGACAACTGGAATGTGTTTACAACTCACCGACATCCTTATCAGTGACTAATACTAGAAAAAACAAAAAGCCTGGGTGAAGCCAAGGTGCTATGAGAAAGCAACAACCACCACAGCTGAATCTGATGAAATATGCTCCCCCAAACATGTAACGCCTTACGCCTTTCTGGACTTAAGGAGTCCTTCATGGATGATAAAAATAGGCTGACTTTGTGTTTCTAGAGAGAGGGAGAAGGTTTTCCAGTTAACCTTTTCCATGTATCTATTGGTCATTTGAGTTACTGCATTTTAAAGGGTTCAGCTTAAGATTTTGACAGACCCATAACAGCACTCATATCTATCCCAACTTATTGTTGAGAAATGTTTCAAAACTGAACACAGTTTAAAATTAATTCTTCATGTTAATCCTGTTGTATTTTCATCATTGTGGGGTTCTATAGACACTAAAATACTGGTTTTATATATATAACACTGTTAAATCACTACCCATACTAATACTAGTATTACTTATTTGGTTACAGCTGGGAACAATGAGTTTCTCCTGGGATTGTATATCAGGTATAAACCTGGGAGTGGGGTTGGGAAATATGGACCAAATCCTATGATTTCTACGAATATCAATATATATTGTGATTCAGTACATTTTCTTGAAATTAATTCCTGCTGTTCATAGATAAAGTAATGAGGGGATTACAGCAGTTCATTATATTAATGCAAAATTCAAGCTGTCCTACTCATTGATTTGCAACATTTCCTGCAATGGTCTAATACAACCAGAGGTAATAAATGGATTAAGGAGAAAAAATCAATTGACAAATTTCTATTACCTGGTGGCATATAAGTTATAGTAATATCCCCCAATGTCATCTGACAGTACCACTGAAAGAACCGTAGTGTCAGTTATGTTATTGGAGACCTGTTACTCATTTTAGTTAAGGAAAGTCTTTCTCTCAACCATGCACAAGTTCTTGTCTATCTGCAGTGACTCTCTGGCCAGTTTCAGTGCCGGCCCTGTCAGCAGTCCACATGGTGGAGATGTGCCGTCAGAAATCTCCTCTCTCTCTTCGCCTCTCTGGCTGCTTAAAACCCTGGAGGAAAAACCTGTGCGAACCAGCCAGACTATCAGACTCCAAAAGCACCGGGACCCCCCCCCCCCCAAAACCCTCATCGTTTCTCCCCCTCCACACGAGTCAAAGGGCCCTTCTTCTCCATGCCAGCTGACTGTGGGGAGAAAGAGAGAGTGGAGAGCAAGGGGAGAGGAGAGTGGCTTCGCGAGTGGTTGAAGTTGAGGGGGCAGAGTAGCTGGGGATGTGTTGGGGGTGAATTAGGGGAGGTGACAGAGGGGAGAGATAGTTATCAACACTGACTTAACCATCTAACCTCTGATCACATCAGTTGTGCTGTACATTTTCTAACTGACCAGTGGCTAATCGTCCGCACTGAACAGTGACTGTCCAATCACAGCTTAGCAACTCAAACCAGGCATGGCAAGCCTGTCAAACTTCGGAATTCTCTGCATGCCGAAGCAGTGCACATGGGGCTTTAATAAGCGTGACACTCAGCATTTAAAGAGTTTGGATGGTGGAGTCTTTTTTTAGCCCTTACAAAACCGAAGAACGAAAGCAAGAGTGTAGGTAGTGTGTGTCCAATCTGATGTAAACTGTCAGTGTGAGCATGTCTGGCTTACGAGTTTACCACCGACAAAAGTAGCAACCTAACCCTGTGTTGCTTGCAAAGACAAGGAGCATTTGACTAGCTTTCTACATTTTGTGGGGTTACAGTTTATGTTAAAAAAAAAAGCCCCGTTCATGAGGTTCGGAAGCACCAACTCCCTCACTAATTGTTATTTGGAAGCACCAACTCCCTCACTAATTGTTATTCGGAAGCACCAACTCCCTCACTAATTGTTATGTGGTGTATGAGTAGGTGTGTTCTCGGATTTAATTGGGTAGTTGATGCATGATGAAATTAAAGGTAATTAAAATAACTACTAAAGGATGTACAAATTATTTGTTCACTATGAATGTACGGTATCTATGCCTACATGTTGAACCATGAATTGAGGCATTGTTGTTATGAGCACTTTAAAACAAATAATGTGTATTTATTGTGAACTTAGAGTTCTGACCTGATAGGCCAGTTTGGACTGGGAAGGCAGGCTTCCATGTTATACACGATATGAGTATGATGGGAAACAGACAGAGAGAGAGAGAGAGAGTGGACTGATTTGTAGAGAAGCACTACCACTGTACTAGGCTGTTTGAAATGTTTTTCCTTATTTTTTGGGAGATTGCACATAAAGGGCTGCCTATTTTTCCAGCAAACCTCCCTGGCAGCGCAATGTTTTGTCCTCCTCACGCTTCACCATGCTACCTACACCTCACCTTCCAATAGTGGTACTCAATCTGGGGGTTGCGAAATAGTTTCCAGGGGTCTCCAGATGGTTGTGGAAAAAAAAAAAAATTAACATATTAAAGATAAAACAACATATTTTAGACTGGGGAATGGTTTTTACATTGCATCGCCTTTGCCTTAGAATAGATTTTATTGAAAGTGTCTGCGAGAGTCAAAGTGCCCGTGCACACGAGTTTCTGATTGGAAACAAAAAAAAAAAACGAAAACAAAAAAACCTCTTTCATTTTGCCGCTTTTGTGCCACAGTACCGCGCTTAACCGAGCGGCTATAGCCAGTTTTGATAGCTAACACATGGAACAACTATGGAGCGATGGCAGAAAAAGTATTCAGGCTCGAGACTCAGGCCAACAGGAAGTGTTTCAAGGAGGGTCACATGAAAATCCAACAGCCGTACCATCCACTGAGAAACGCAAGGCTCCAACAGAGTCCCCGAGCTGTTAAAAGTAAACAAAACTGTCATCACAAAAAGCATTATTTATTATTTATTGCATGTATTAATCAGAGCATTCAAAATAGTCACTAAAAATCAGCCGGGGGGGCCCATAGAAATAGGTGTTTATGGTTTGCAGCTCTCTCTCTCTCTCTCTCTCTCTCTCTCTCTCTATCTCTCTATGTCTCTCGACTGTCCCTTCACTTCCCTGTCATTTCCCTTCTGTCTGTGGTTTGCTACGATGGGGAGGAAATGGAATTAAGGCCAAAAGTTCTATTTACAACTATGAAAAGCAGGCAGGCTAAGAAACCGAATTAAATGCTCCGTTTCAGTACTATGGACAGCACCGCACCTACACACGCACCCCCTAATTTAGCCATACTCATTTCACCATTTCACAGCACACACACCCACTTGCTTAGCTGTGGGGCTCCGGAGCACTGCCTTACAACACACGATAGCACATCGACTGTGTAGCCTAGTGACCCCCCCACTGGGAGCTGGTTGTGGAAGCCAAACACATCAGTAAGTCCTGATGCTAAAAGCCTTTTCCCCTGTAATGGTAAGAGTGACAACAGTCAGTTTGAAAAAACAAACAAGTAAGCTAAGAAGCTAAACAGCATTAATATAATATACACGTCTAATTAAGTGTAACTAGCGCTACACTAAAATACAATACAAGACCAGTGGTGCTCTTGTATTTCCATGCCTTCTACATGAATTGTCAGGTGGTGAGGATGCTAGCTTTTTAGGTGGGACAAGTAGCTTTACCCTCAGTCTTTTAGCACAATATCATGTACTGTGTGTAGTCATCCAGTGCCTGTTTAAGAGCCTTTTACAGGTTTTAAAATGAGTCTGAACTGTGAACATTTAAAATTCAGCCAGAGACAGCGCTTTCATCCAACTAATGGAGCTAACATTAGCATATTTGGCTAGTTAGCTACAGCTCATAAAATCTGCCAACAACAGCTGTCATTTCAGTTGGCAAAATCAACAATTGTTGGCCAGAAATGAGAGGCTACTTTTGTGTACGTCTGTCTGACATTTAGGACCCACTGTTTAAAAAATAACTAATTTCGAAGGTAAACCTGCCACCATTATTACTTTTAACTGCATATGTGCTGTGCAAGAACATGAAAGCTTGACAGGCCTAGCATCGGTAAGCAAATGGCCGATTAGGATTATTCCTACAAAAATGAGAAGAAAAAAAAAAGAAGGTATTCCTTCAATTATTGTTTAGAGAAATATTTGGTCTACAGCAGATTCAGTGACTACCAGCACAACAAGATGCTGCAATGAAGTACTGCCACCAGCTTCAGCCTCAGACTTCAGTAGCACACACACACACACACACACACACACACACACACACACACACTGTGCCAGTTCTCCATTTCTCTGTCTCACATCATATAACACCTGAGCCTCACACACAAACAAACACGCATGTCCAAAGTGTGAAAGACGAGACTCACCTGCTTAATGAACACACATAGTAACAGTGCACGCACACACAGTTGCCACGAGCACCTTCCACACACAAAGTGAGACAAGGTTTCCTCCACGTTTCCTCCCCCATTGGCTGGAACATGTTCCTGCAGCACAGTGCGCCCTCACAGTCCTTTGCTGAACAAGCAGCACTATTTCTAATAAGGTAGAAAAATAAATATGGAAAGTCAAATTATACTCTGAGTCATATTGCACTGCGAGTTAAATTGACACACAATAACAAGTCATTCACGGGTGCTACCAATGGTTATGATTAATGAAATGGGATGAAAATACCCACTCAATTTAAGATTCGGGATCGAGTTTCAAACAGGCACACAATAAAAAAAAAAAAAAAACTAAATAAGATGAGAAAAGCAGTTAAGAAAAACATTTATTTTGACCAGGAGGTATGTGGTAAGTGTTCGGAGGAAGGGGATGTTGGAAGTTTGACGAGTGAAACTCCAGAACAGGATGCATCAGGGATGTGTCAAGGTTTAGACTGGTGGAATAACTGGCGCTCCTTAGGCGTGTAGTAGCACAGGGACACACACACACACACACACATTTACATATACACACAGACAGACACATTTTGCAGCGAGACGGGCAGGCGTCCATCACTTGCGTCGCTCCTCTCCTGCCTCTCCGGCGCTGGCAAATTCGCAGGAATCTGTCAGGGAGGGGCAATTGTTTTCTCTTTAAACGGGGCTTGTTTTCGCTGGGGAAGTCTCTCTCTTGCATGAATATTGTGTGAACTGAGGTGAATGGAGGCCTTCATAAGCTGCGAGGTGGCTGTGGACTCTGCTGCCAGGCTGCCAGCCACGCGTCCTCTCCCACAACTCTCATGCTGATTGGTCCGCCTGGAGGCTTTGAAGGCCTCGGCTTCAGCAGGTCTCAGATGACTGCAAAATGACTTCATTCAAGTGACTGTACACAACTGGTTTACCTAATACGATTGTGTGGAGGGTTGAACAAAACGTTTTGTATTTTCTCTCTTCTCAGTTGTTTAAAGTTGCAGGAAATACTCCGCCTGGTCCCATTAAATCTCACAAAACAAGTTTGGTGATTTAAAATGGATATGCACGGTGCCGTACACACAAACTTTCCTCAGTTTCCTTTTATGTAGATGATACACAACAAGAATCAAGCCTATCAGTCTCTTTGCAGTTCTTAACACTCGACTCCAAATCTTTAGTGAAGTTTTTAATTTTTACTAAACCTTTACCATAGACCTTGAGTTGAGGCATTTTCATTCGGTCAACGCTAAATAAGATTTAGCTGGATCCAGTCGCTATGTTGAAACGCGAGCATATCCATCCATTTTGCTGTGATTCACTCGGCTGGACCATGGATGTATTAATAGAGCCAGATATGACAAGGTGAGTCAGCCCAGCTCTCTCCATGTCCCAACAATGTGTCCTGCCAACTGCAGTACTGCAAAAAACTCAAAAAAAGTAAAATTTTACCAGAAAATGTTGGATGTAACCATCCAAATCTTCCCTTACTTGTTTTCTAAGGTATATCGCCATGTTAATGTTGTCTGACATTTTAGCTGCTTGTCTGAAGCTAAACCCAGACAGTGATCGGTTTAGTGAACTGAAAGAATCTGAATGATAATACTGTGCAGTCAAGAGCAACTATCCCAAATGAGAGCAAACAACAGTGAACAACATGGCCACAGTGTATGTGTGTGTGTGTGTGTGTGTGTGTGTGTGTGTGTGTGTGTGTGTCAACCGCTACAGCCCGCTGTAAACAGGGCAACAGAGCCTGTTCCGCTGACTTTGTGTTAGATGAGCGAGCCACCTGTAACCATGGCAACGGTACACAACAGAGTTGGTGAGAGGTGTAGCCTCAGAATGACTGGAAGACATAAAAATAAAAATGCATGACAAAAACACTAAAATTTCACTGATGAGAACTAGAATCAGTGACTAAATGTGACTAAACTAATATACATTTCCACAAAGCTCTGAGACTCAAAGTCAGGTGCCACATTTAACACTGAGTTTATGCTGATAATAAAGAGATGCTCCGGTGCAAATAGTCTTCTTTTAGTTAGAAAATGTGCATCATGCGTTGGTTCTCTAACTGTACTTGGAATAAGATCCATATCTGCTGACGGTACTTGGTGCCTCGGTGACTTGAGATCCGTCACGGCTGTAACCATGCCAGAACCGAACTGAAAGATTTTCTATTGCATGTCTGCGTCTGTGGGGAGGATGCGGGGTTCTGCACTGTCTTGTGTTTTTTATTTGTTTGCTATTGCCTGCATTTTATTTATTATATCCTTTTGTACAGTGCTTGTTACGTGACGCTGTGTTGTGAAAAATTCCCATTGCTTTTGGATCATTTATGGGCGATGGCACCTGTGTTAAGTAATCTCTGGTAGAAATGTATCTATTTATGAATAAAATTAAGCTCTGTGCTGACCTTTCACTCACTTTTCAATTTTGTCAAGTGTGAAATTGTTCATGCCCAGAGTGGAGATAAATTAAAAATGAATAACTGCCACCTCCTGAGGCCGTTCAGGCCTGCGTCTCGGCCACTGTGTGTTGCTCTCAGCCTCTGTCACCAGGACGAGTGGACCTCCCATTCCCCCGTCAAAAACAATATGCTTCATTTAACTTTGCTCCACACTCACACAGTTCTGCAGAGTCACACCTGGGAGCTGCCCGGTAACCACAGTCCTCTACTGTTGGACACACCGCAGTAATAGCAGGTTGAGTGCCTTGCTTAAGGGCACGGCACTCCCTTTAAACACACACACGCGCGCACGTGCACCCTGCCGGACGGGTTTTCGCAGCTGTTCTTGGCTTCTCAGCCTCAGCAATTCAACTCTGACTTTTCTATTAATCATATCCACATCCTAGCTAAATCTCCTTTTTTTTCTGCTCGCTCCAGTTTTCCAGGAAGGGTTGTATATCCACTGTCATGTTCTCCACACTGATCATCCCATCTGACAGCTTTGTTTACATGTGAGGCTCTGAGGCGGCTAATGACAAAAAAGCTCAGTGGAACATGACGTTTTGAGAGATTTGTGGATATTTTCCCTCTAATGTGACACACACAGTGGTGTGCTTGGAGTCAGTGCTGTGTGAGGATGAACTGCGTCAACACTGAGTAAAGCAGGTGGACGTGTGTGTGCGCGCAGGCGGAGAGGACAGAGACACCGATACACATTCGGTAGAGACAGACAGACGACGTGAAATGCATCTAGAGAGACATCCCTCGTGTGCATTTGCCCGTGTTCACTGTTTATTATTATTTAGTGTGTTTGCAGGAACTTGTGGCCAACAAATGTGTGTGTGCGTGGGTGTGTATGTGCTGACCACAGATGAGTGTATCCTCACCAGTGTCATCTATCGCCACAACACTGCGTCTGAATCACAGTGGTCAGACAGTATTAAAACACATACCCTGCCCTCACTTCCAGTAACAGAAGCTGAAAAAAAAGAAAAACAAAAACACTGCTTGTTTCTCAGTCTTCACACATGACCCTACTGAGCTCGCGGGCGCATGTGTGAAATACTTCGAGTCCGGCCTTTGCTCCTTCATCGGTCAGAACTATATCGTAGCTCACTCACTGGCTAGCCAAACAAATCACGATCATTGGCATAATTCCTGTTGCAGCTTGCAGATAGTTGTTTCACTCAAACAATAAGTAGAAATATGATCCACAGGGAATAAAACACACAATTCGATTTTTATTCACTCCTCGTGAGAGCGAACGTGTATAAAACTTCCACTCATGTTTATAGGGAATGGAGCGTGTGTCATATCACACGCACACACACTGGCACTGCGCAGACATTTACAGGTTACGACAACCTTAATTAGAGAGAGCCTTAATTAGCTTTAATTATTGAAGTTCAGTTAATTAACTGTTGAAAATGAAGACGCGTGACTGCTTCTAACTATTTTGGATGATTTTTAAAACGGGGTTTTTTTGTGCAGTAATAGCACTAAATGATATGTTACTGGCATAAACAGTAAAGAGAAAGAAAATATTTCAACAAAAGAGGTTACATTCTATGTGGTCTGTTGTGAATGTGTGGAGACAGGCCTGGGCTGACGTCGGATTCCTGGCCTGAATTATTGTCCCTGCCCGGCCCTGGGGGGTGCAGAGTTGGGGTCATTATACCCGCCCAAGTTCCTTGTACTGAAGAAGGCCATGGCGTATGGTTGAAAGCTGAGATTTAGTTTATTTACTACAGATTTGTGTCCTGAAGGTCAACAATAAATCTCCATGCTCACGGCCTTGAGACTATCTTGCAATATATAGATGTGTTACTGAGATGTTATATAGAAATTATATTTACCGCTCGCACTAAATCCATATTCTGTTCAGGTAAGCGCAACATAACTTTATAACATCAACATATACTGTAAACTTGTGTGTGATGATTAATTATCCACATACTTGCCGATGCTGTCTTAGGTTTGGCAAGTTAAGTTGTATTAATAGAGTTAAAATGTTTGTGTCAAGGAATTTTACAACAGTAAGAGCTGTTTAACAATGGAAAAGATGAAAATGGAATGGAAATGATATTTATAATTTTGCGCTGCAGTTTTTCCTTTTGTTACATATTCGCACCAAAGAGGAATGCAAAGAAGTGCACTTAGATGCTACTATTAATTAACTTATAGCTATTGTTGTAAAGTATAATCATTATATTGTGATATTATTACTCTAGTAATATTATTGCCACAAAATTCGACAATATGACAATATGATAGCCTTCATGCAAATATAACGAACAGAAATGAATTGAAATGAAATGTTGATGTTGTTGAATGTGATGGGGTTTTTTTTTTTTCAGAATGACGAATACAATCGAAGGTCACATTAAGCAGCACAAATATTTGAAACCTGACCCAGATCTTGTACTTTATCCCAGACTCGGTCGGATCCCCACCATAACCTGACTGTTGCAGCCTCCAGGTGTTTCAATGTGACCCAGTCTACCTAGCACTCTAGTGTGGCAGCTGCTGCAGCTGGGCGACTGCAAAAACCAGATGTGTGTGTGCGCGCGCGCACGTGTGTGTGTGTGTGTGTCCATCCAGCCAGCTGTGAGGAGAGTGAGAGGTCTTTTCCACCGTAGTCAGCAGCACCTGGGCCGGCTCAGGGCAGCACTGGCAGCCAGGCCAGGCCACCCATCTTATCCTGTGGACTATTAGTCCCAGACTGTCTATTGTTGTTTTAAGGAAAAATCCCCGTCAGATACTCTTACACTGCTCATCAGTCTGCAATGCTCATTGCATTCCAAGAGTTAATCTGAGAAGTAGTGTCGTAGTTCACTCTTTGGCTGCGCCTACCCGCAAGCTGCTTCCCAGAACCTGCTCCTGTGATAGCCTACATTTCCCAAAATGCTGTTAAAAGCATCCAGGCAGAGAGAGTGACAGCAGCATTTGAATAAACAAGATCAACTTTGCCCATATAGGGCCGTGTCTTTTAATCAAACCTCAACATGTCTTTAGGGCTAGGTATTGAATCTCAACATTTTTATGGAACTAACCAAAATGTATCGAGTGCTGCAAAGTTTAAAGCTGCATTAATTGATTTGTTGGCCATTTAAGGACAGTGCAACAAACTGTTAAAACACCGATACATCATCACATTATGAAGTTACTACTGGTAACGTGTTAGAAAACAGTTGCCTATATACACATTCAGCAGACAAGGAGCAATAATGGCATTCATTTGTTGTGATTCTGGCCCCCTGGTATAAGGCCGATATTTTCTCTCCTTGTAGCTATTTTACTCTTTAGATGCTACATGTCCCCTAAACCAAAAACAAAGAGTTGAGAGATGGTAAAATGCTAGGTTGAGCTGAGGGAAACTAGAGTTGGATAAAAATTTTCTGCTGGTTCATCACTACCATTGACACGTTTCACTTTACATATAGTCTTGTGTCCCATTTTTCCTATAAAAATACTGATAGGTACAGCTTTACAGTAATGAGAGTTGGCATCAAATGCCTGGTCAGGCTCCTTTTCTGCTTACTCTTCAATCAGACCATTTCTGATTTGAATCGTAATTTTTGGGGTTCTGGCACAGCTTTAGCTCCAAACGCACACTGCATGGAAAAGGGAAACAATCTGGGGGGGATCAAAACTCCAGCAATACCTGTAATAGCCAGAACAACTTTATTGCAAGACCTTCATGTTTCTTTTTTTAAAGACTGGATTACTTTGGCATGAGAATAAAGTGGTTCTTAAAATCGTCATTTTTTTACTTCAGGTATCTGCTTTTATTTTATACTTTCATTGATACTTAAGGAGTCAATGAAAGAATTTCTGGCTAAACTAATATCCAATATCCACATGATACATAATGATGAGCTTTTATAGATTTTCCTTAAATACATAGTAATGGACTCTTTAAGTGCTCCTAAAAACATTATCCCTGGCAAATTACAGCTTTTTTCAATTTTAGAATTCAAATAAGCAAAATTTTCCCTGTTCGCCTTTTAAATCAAAACCGTGCCAGGAAATAGCAATTTTAATTCTGTTTACCCCTTCAGTCGATGACACGTTGGCCTAATACCTAAATTCCAACGCTGTCTCTGCCGTTCAATGCATCCCTGTATTTCAGTCAAAGCGAAATGCTGCTCAGGGGAGGTACAGGCCTTCTGCAGTTGAAATAATTTAATCTCATTTCTTCACTCTTGGAGGAGAATTGCTGCTTAAAGCTACCAGGCATCACTCCTGCAGAGGTTAAGGCAGCTTTTAGTACGATCAACAAGCCGTGAAAACCCTTGCTCAGGGAAAGAGCAGCTTTACTGTGGGATTTGAGCCCTGTCTACCTCTCCCCCGACCTCCTCTCTCTCTCTCTCTTCTTTTACCTTGGATAAACAGAACATAGCCTGCTATTCACGTCACATCTTGCCAGTAGCCATCACCTCGATGGGAGCCAGTGCTCCACGAACGGTCTGGTGTTGAGTTCCACCAATAGGGACAGGTTACCGGCTCCCACTGCCAACAATGTCCATGGAGTGCAAATGTTTATTTAAAAAGTTATGTTCGAGTATTGATTTTATTTCATTTTCCCTCCTCCTAGCCCGCCTGCTCTTGGCTCAGGTAAAGTGCCTGTCCATCACGAGGTTTTCCCGCTGGAGCCAGGCGTGTTGTCTGTTTCATAAAAGCCGCTACTATAGTATAATGTAGCCCCGTGCCCCGAAATGTCCACCTTTCCTCTCCACGCACGCGGGGCTTCTACAGAGGATGTGTATGTGCTGTGTGTATGTAGTGTGTGGGCCCTGTCCAAGAAAAATATGTTAGGGGGCCTTGCTTCTTATAATAGTCTGGACATAGAATATCTCACCTACTAGTAGGAAAAATATAACAGTTAACATTAATAGCTGATATGTCCCTTTGCCCACTTCTCTTATTTTATACCCTGACCCAGTATTTGTATTCAATTAGCTGTAATGGGTTTATGTTTAATATATGGAGTCACACTAACATTCTCTCTTCCCAAAAAATATAAAATAAAATATATTATCTTTCGCTCACTTTTTGCAGTGATCCTGCCGGCTGGAGCAGGTTGTTGCGTTTTTAAGAGGACAAAAAAGTCTCTGAAATAGGTCTTTCCCCTCACACATGACAAAAGCCAGACATGCCGTCAGCACTCTTGAAACCTGGCTCAGACAAAAGATAACTTTTTAATGTCTTGATGGATGAGCATCTGTTGTCTGAGTTTTAAGATGAAATAAGAATGACAGCAGGTATAGCTGGTACTCTAGTAGATACTGTATTTTACAGTCAGTGAAAGCTGCACCTTCTTCTGTGTTAATAATTCCATATGGCATCAAGGAGTGATTACAACAGTAATGAGATAAAACATTACAACTCCCAAAGGAAACCAAAGATGGCCAAAAGATGAAGAGGCAGAAAGAGACTGGGGGACATCTCCCTTCCAATTTCAACTACAAAAAGTCTTTTTTACATTTCTGTTCATGTACAAATTAAACAAACAATCTACCACATGTTTAATTATTAAGCTTTAGAGGCTTTGGTAGGCCTTTTTTAACTAAGGAGAGTGCCAGTGCTCTTTGGGGTCATATTGTTTCTCTTTGAACACAGAAGAGACACAAATTATATTACCTACTACACATCCTCCCTGTTCGCCCACAAACGAAGAAAACAGCCAAGATCAACTTGAGGCTCAAATGTCATATATTGTCATTTACAGTCATGGCAGCACCCTGTTTTAGTGTGCCAGTGACTTTAATAAGATTGAAAGAACTCTTCCAGGAGTAATTCTAGAGGTCTTGAACCCCAGGCTTCTTCCATGATAACCCTGTCTCATGGCCTCAGTATGGCACAAGTGCAGGTACTGTCGAACTGGCACAGGGCAGGGTTCAGATCCAGCTGTGTATCTTTACATGCATATACAGCATGTGGAAGTATATTGTCCTTGTACTTACATTTAGTCTCTCTTTGGTAATTTTTCGTGTCCCTTTGCGATCATTTTGTGTCTCTTTGTGATTGTTTTGCATCTCTTTTTGGTCATTTTGTGTCTCTTTGTAGTTTGTTTGACTTTCCAACAGGAATTGTTAACCCAGGTGCCTCTGACCTTCCAGGCCTCTTGGTCTATGCCTGGTAGGCCCATTCAGTAATCCATCCATGCCTGACAGCCTGACTAACTACTAACCATGATCAAATACCCGTGGGCTCAAGACCTTTGAGGCTCCAAAAGCCCTAGGTTCACTGTGTGGCAAATACTTTGTGGTTTATGATTAATTTATTATTATAAAATGAAATAAAAAGAGCTTTAAGGCCTCTCTTGCTTTTTAACCCAAGCTTGCAGCCCTGCCTTTTAGAGTAGCAATGTGTCAAAATCTACAACACCTTAACCAGTTTAGTTCATATTATACTTACTTATTGCATATTCCTCAGGGATAGATTTGCATTTTTTTAAGCCTGACATAAACAATAGTCAGTTGCCCATATTTACACTGAAACAGTTTTTACCTTTTTTCTAGGCCACGAAAAATCAGTCATAATGCCTAGGTTTGGTTGCCCTTCTGGAAGTTTCTCACATCTCCACAAAGGATCTCTGGAGCTCAACCAGAGTGACCATCGGGTTCTTGGTCATCTCTGTTACCAAGGCCCTTCTCCCCCAGTTGATCAGTTTGGCAGGGCGGCCAGCTCAAGGAAGAGTCTGGGTTGTTTCAAACTTCTTCCACTGAAGAATTATGGAGACCACTGTGATTTTGGGAACCTTCAATGCAGCAGAATTTTTTTTTAGCCTTTCCTAGATTTTTGCCTTGACACAATCGTGTCTCTGAGCTCTGCAGGCATTGTCATCTCTGAGACCTTATATAGACTGGTGTGTGCCTTTCCAAATCATGTCCAATTAATTGAAATTACCAGAGGTGGACTCCAATCAAGGTGTAGAAACATCTCAAAGATGATCAGGAGAGCGGGAGGATCCTGAGCTAAATTTCAATTATCATAGCAAAAGGTTCTGAATATTTATGTCAGTGTGAGATTTCAGTTTTTTGCTTTTAGGAAAATTTGCAAAAAAATTCTAGAAAATTCTGTTTTCACATTACGGGGTATTGAGTGTAGATTGATGGGGGAAAAAAATAATTTAATCGGTTTTAGCATAAGGCTGCAATGTAACAAAATGTGAAAAAAGTGAAAGGGTCTGAATACTTTCTGAATGCACTATAAGGGGTGGAGAACAAAATCCACAGTCCTCATTCCATGCAAAAATATACTCCATAGTGTATCTGAAACTAATGAGTCTACAGCAGTCTAAGCAGTCACTTAACCAAATTAAGTGAGTATTTTCCAAAGTTACAGTTTTTTTAATGCAGAATTCCCTGACAGTGCTTCCTTGCTGAGCTGCGGTGGAGTTATAGTAACAAAAAAGTGGGATTTTGTGCTAAAGTGACTGTAACTTTGGAATATACTCACTTAATTTGTCTAACTCAGACTACTTAAGGCTCTTATTGACTTCATGTAAACTTTGAAATTCATTTTTGCAGGACCGTGCAGGACTAGGTTTGGGGTTAATCTGGCCCTGCAATGGGGAACACTTAAATATACAGTATATTTTTAATGGGATATATGGCAACTGTTGGACTGTGTTATTGTAGGTTTTATCTAAAAAACATCATTGGAATTGATTCAAAGAAAAAAAGATTTCCAATTGAAGTTTTTTTGTGTTGCTGTTGAACTATGTGGATTCGATTGAGTTTAAACAAGTGTAGGCCAACTCTCACCGCTTACACTCCATGTCCCACCTCAGCTCATCGGTTATTTTTCAAAGCCACTTGGCCTACAAACGGAAACCAGCTGCTGTCCATGGCTGAATATTGTTGATTGCATCCAAATGTCTGCATGAGAATGACTGATGTCTATTATTTTACAATACCAGAGAGCGAATGTATTTTTTAATGTACTGTTTTAATGAATCAGCCCTTTTCTGTGTTAAACTTAATAGAACCATTCAAATTAAATCTCTTTACACAGGCTTTTTGCATGAGGTTTCAAGAGCATCTCCCATGTGCATGACCCCTGTGGGTCTCCTTCTCATTATACATCCTCCCTGCAGCAGACAAAAGCCAAGATCAACTTGATGCTCAAATGTCAGAGACTCCAATTTACAGTCATGGCAGCACGCTGTTCTAGTGTGCCAGTGACTTTAATAAGATTGAAAGAACTCCTCCAGGAGTAATTCTAGAGGACTTGAACCCCAGGCTTCTTCCATGATAACACTGTCTCATGGCCTCAGTATGGCACAAGTGCAGGTACTGTCGAACTGGCGCAGGGCTCAGATTCAGCAGAGTTCGGATCCAGCTGTGTATCTTTACATGCATATACAGCATGTGGAAGTGCATGCATGGATTCAGGTGTAACTACGGTATGTGCACGCAAACATGTACTCATTCACACACACTGTACATAGAGATGTACAAATGCTGAATATGTCTACAGTAAAAATAAAGACTAATGAGTCAGTAAACTGTATTGTTTTCTTTGGAAGGGGATTTCATCGCAAGACCCTCAACAGATTATTTCAACCATCACAAAATATCACCCGATCTCTTTTTAAATAAATCATTTACGATGAAAACCATTTCCAATTGTACTGCCCCTTAAATCTGATTAGTTTACTTGTTTTGGCATAAATAGCCAGCACAATACTTCTCATATCTAAGCATTGGGTCATAAATTGAGCAATTATGGCAGCAAAAATTGCTGTTTGGTCTGCCGCTGAAGCTTATAAACCTATCAGACGGGGTATTAAACAATCTGAGAGTCGCTACGTTATGCCCTCTTTGCTTCTCATTTTCCCCAACATTTACAGCTAAAACTGTGTGAGAATCCATCAGGAACAGCTCAGATGAAAATGTTGCAAAAGTCAACATATTTCTGTCTGTTTGTTGTTTTGCTTCTGCAGAAATTATTTTTCTTTAAAACTGTTTAAGGTAAACGAGGATGGGGTTTGCGTCCAAACTGTCTCGATAAAGTTATCCGACGCAATGTCAGTGCCAAGAAGCATTAAAAACCCATTTTGTTATCTGTGACTACTATCAGTAGGAGTGGCATTATCCTGTTCTCCTCTTTAAATACAGTAGTCTGTACAATTTTCACAAAACCAAGAATGAGCTGGAACCAACAACAATAAATGCAGTGCTGCCACAGCAGGTGAAATTTTAAAAGACAAACAGAATAAGTGAGATAAGAAACATAGAATAAAGATGCTTTTTCGTCAATCAAGTAGCAACATCCCATAATGCTCCGTGATATGTATAAACAACAGAGGTCAACCGAGGAGGCCAAACTGAATTTCATTTTCGATCGAAAATTGAAAGTGAAAAAGCCCTCACTGACTTTGAAAGAGGTTGTATTATTGCGGTACGGACGGCAGGATCTTCACTCACAAAGACTGCTTAACTCGCAAATGTTTGAACAGCAGCAGTGATTGAGTAGATCTATGGAAAGGATTCACATAATGCACAGAGAGATGGTGGTGGTGTGGGAGACCACAGTTCATTTTTGCCACAAGGCCCACTAGTTGGTCAATCCAGCTGTGACGTGATCAGACTAGACTAACAGACTACATACAGAGGGATATTATACTAGGTTTGCAGCGCACAACCACTAATTACAAAGACAAATGCACATTTGAGAGTTCAGTGGTCAAAGAACATGGGCACTGGCCTACCCTGTAGGGACGTGTAAAAAAAGTGAGTGGTCAGATTGTCAGATGAGTCATCCTTCACCATATTTTCAACATGTCGGCAACTGGAGCCTCTACAGTGAGGCCCTCTGTCACGGTTTCCTAATATGGTTTGGGCCTCTCATCCATTTGGAACCAATACAAGTTATCCTGACGAGAGGGGTCTCTCCCAGGAAAGCAACGCCTCCATCAATACGGCAGGGGTGCTCACTGAATGGTTTGATAAACTTAAAATAATGTGTATCGCATAGGATACTAAGGCCCTCCTAGTCACCAGAGCTCGACCTAACTTAACACCTATATGGGAGATTTGAGACCAACACGTGGGAATAAATGAGGGCGAACTGGAAGAATGCTGTTTATCCCTTTTAGGAGAGTTTCACAGACTTGTAGAATCTATGCCAAAGAGCAGTGAAGCTGTTTATGAGGCTCCTGTCGGCTCACAACACCTTACTAACATACCTGATATTCAGTGGTGAAAATAAGTACTAAAATCCTTTACTTACTGTAGGTAAAAGTAACAATACAACTACGTAAAAATAATCCATTACAACTAAAGTCCTGAATTCAAAATCTTATGTAAGTAAGGTAAAATTTACTTCAAGTATCTAAAGTAAAAACTTTGTGTATATATTATTATTACTGATGCATTCATGTGTAAGTATCATTTTACTGCTGTAACTGGTGAAGGTGCAGCTCATTTTAACTACTTAATGTACTGTTGGGAAGTTCAGTCTCGTACAGTTCAAATGCCTCAGTCATATAAAGATAATTCTGACTATAATCTGGTCCTAAAAGACTTATTTTCTAAAAACAGGTGAAAAAAGTTAGTGGGAGTAGTTCTACCTATGTTCTATTCAAATGAGCCTGTCCAAAAAATGCATCATGAAAGGAGCATAACAGTGTAACATATAAAGTGGTATAAGGTATAAGACAAATTAAGCTTGTTTTCAGAAAAAGTGTAATAATCTTAATGCACTGGTGAAGTGTTTTGAGAAAATAAGGAGTGAAGACTCAATTATAGTCTAAAATGACTTGATGAGCCAGAGATTTTTGTGGTGAAACAATTGAAACGACAATCATATGGTGTGTATGAAAAATGAAAACAGTACAGTATTTTGCTCTGAAATGTAGTGGAGTTAAAGTATGAAGTAGCATGAAATAGGAATACTGAAGTAAAGTACAAGTATCTCAAAATTGTACTTAAGTACAGTACTTGAGTAAATGTACTTATTTACTTTCCGGCACTGCTGATATTAGTTTTACCTTTCAGTTGTCACCCATCTGTATATTAGCCTGCTCAATACTAGAATGAATGTACTTATTATTTTTTTTTTACCAATTTTAACTGGAGAATTTGCATGGATTTATCCTTGAATCAGTCAAAACAGGTGTTTGTTTTCTTATTTTGAAGAAAAACCGGACTTGAAAATGCAGAGCAAGCTTGCAGCATGTTTTCACTACAGTGCAAAGAAACAGAAAAGGGGTGATTATGTTTTAAAAAGAAATACAGAAAGAAAAGACAGGGGATAATACAGTGAGACAGGGTTACAGGCGGGGTTCTGCTGAATGGGATGTGGCTCATTACCTGTGAATCAGATATTACCCAGCCACTGACGGGAGAATTAGGGAGCAATTATGTGTGTTACCCAGCTGACAGGCCTCGCTGGCACAAAGATCGCTGGCTGCTAAGAGTTGGCACAGCCGAGCGCTTTATAAAACACATTATATCTGGTCCCAGAGAGCAAGAAATATAGCACACGCACACACAGCCAAGTGTAAACAGAGACAGCAAAGAAGCCACTTGACCGTGGCTTTACACGATGATGAACTGTGAACGGACACATCGCGCCCGTCTCACTTCAGGATGGATGGAAGCAGCTGACGCGTCTGGACGGTGAGAAGGAAGAAGGAGAAGGTGGTGCTGTCAGCCCGTCCTGCTGAATTATGGGATTCGGAGTTTGAAAGGGCAACGTTTCACAGCCTGTTGGGTTTCAGAGGTATGCAGTCGACCTTACGCAGCGGAGGGTAATCTGTGGCACATGTTCTCCTCCAGGTTCCCACTAGACACTGGAACGTTGCTAATGCAGCATGTGTACCACATTCTTTCTAAACCGATCCTGTTTGTGCAACAGCAAATTGTTCAGAATTAGACTTTACTGCAAACTCCAGAGGGAAGTAAAAAGTGCAGATTTGTTATCTGTTTTTCAGATTACACTGCTTTGGAGTTCAATGCAAATTCTCTCACCAATCATGACTGAAGAGAGATTCTACACTTTTTGAGATGGTTTTATTAATCTCTGGAAAACATGATTTTTTTATTAGCTTTAAGTAAAATAAACCAGTTGATTTATTTCTTCAATTGATAAAAATAGTCCTCCACAGAGAATACTTCTATGTCTGTAAGGCCATTTTTATTAATTAAGTGCTTATCATAGTATTTGTGCTGGTAATAACAGTACAACAACATTGCAGCTAGTCTGTTGCTTTTTGATTTTAATGGTGCCTCAATGAAAAACAATGATATGATAAATGCCCCTCAGGTTCAGGTGCAATCCCTGGAAAACACATAATCCTCGAGGTGACTGTGGGGCTGCAAATGTGTCTGCTTCTATCTCTGTCTCTAACTGCATTTATCCCAGAAATAAGATGCAGTAGTCTTCTTGAAAAAACAGCACTTCCTTTGAATAAACTCAAAGCAAGCTGAAAAAACTCCAGTCTTGTCCACAGCTGGGCAGCTCTGCGTATTAGAGTTGACAAACGTCATTAAAATTCACCGCTCCAAATAACAAATCTTTCAGCGGCTACACATTCACAGACACACACACACACACACACACACACACACACGCGCACACACTCTCACACAGACCATATAACCCCCCTAACACACACACACACACACACACACACACACACAAACACACACAAATACAGGGTCACACATACAACAACTTTCAGCAACTCAGCCGAAGCAGGGATATGCTAACCTCGGCAGAGGATGTCCGTCGGGACACCGCGGCCAGACTTGGGTTTCCCTCCCGGGACAGACTCTGGCTAGCACACATGCTAATGCTTGGATGTCTCTCCTGCCTCTCCTTCAGTCTTCATAAAATAATCTGCTTCATCTGGGCCTCCAACCAGGCTTTTCATCACCTATTAGCCCTCAAACTTGTTCTGGTGACAAAAGAAGGGTTTTGACAAAGCGCCAAAACAGATTGTCACAACGTGCTGGTTTTCAAAAAACTCCGCGCCCTACCTGATTACTTCCTCCGACTGAAGGACTGCTGATTAGTAGCCGCTTGAGAAAACTGAATGTCAAGAATGGTTAGCGAATGATTTAATCATTCAAATCAGTAGACAGTCAGTAAAAGAGAATGGAGACAGCTTAGGTAATGTGTGCTTGAGCGTCTGTGGCTAAAGACAAGCCATCCGTGCAGCTGAGTAAAGCTCAACCAATCTCACAAAGGCCAACAACATGAGTGCCAGTCTGCTCCAACCAGGGCGGAAATTTGGCACTTTGGGAAGGTGCAAGGTTTCGAGGTAGAAATGAAAGCTTATAGCAGCCGCTTACCTCTGCTTTCCCTGCAGGAACTTTGTCATCACTGTACACTCAGCAAAATGATTTTGGATTACTTGGTCTAAAGCTAACAAATTATGTCAATTTTATTCAAATACAACAAACCTGCCTGGTACCTATAACCAGCATGCTCTGGTGCAAGTTGGGCCAACATTTTAAATGGGTCACACTTCAGTAACAGAAAACATTTTATTTCCATGTGTGCCCAGCAACATTTTGCATGAATAGCAATTATTGTCTGAATAAATACACATTAATGTTGTTGTAGCTGCTTAAGATATAAAAGTAGAACTGACAGAACAGTCATTTATTTTTTACAGATCTGGCGTAGAGAGCAGCTTTCATTAATATAACAGAATGTCTGACGATTAGAAGATGCACTGACGTGCCTGTGCTGCACTCGGGTCTTTGAAATGAGAAGATATAGTGAGGGTCAGATTTTCAAACCAGATTCTCTTATGTACAGGTCACAAAAACACTTAAAACTGCATAATTTTTGCCACAAAATTAATTAATTGCAATTGTGGAATTGTGGTGATCAGTGGATTTGCTTGCAAGGGCAAATTAATTCTGGGTAAATTTTTTGAAGTTCAGTTTTGGTGAACTTTGAAATGCAAATTGAACAAATCGTCTTAACAGCCGTTCACCTCTGAGTAAACAAAAGGCCGAAGAGTAGAAAATGGAGCAAGTTAGCATAGCTTATTAGCTGTGTTGCACCATGCTATTTTATTAAACCACCTCTACATTTAAACTGCTTTACTACAACTACTGCTACTTATTGTCCCATTAGCAACGTAATGAGCTTGCTAACAGACAGTTAGCAGTGTTGTTTGCAAACCCCGTTAGCTTGGAGCGCTTTTTTTTCTCCCTTCAAAAACTTCTGAGGCATAATCTTGAGAAAAAAACGCCAGGGAGAGTAAAAGGCACAGTACAGTAGAGCAAAAAGAAGCTTCTGTAGCAATTATGGCTGATAAGCACTAGCATGTTCCCGGCTGGCTAGTTCACCGGCGAGCCCTGTGAGTTATCACTATGCCACCAAGCTTCTAGAGCAAAATATTATTTTGCTGTCCTGCTTTGTGCTGTGACCAGGCCTTCAAGAACAGTGCAGAATTACTGTAGCAGTTTAGCAAGTATGCAAATGCAGTCAAAAAAGAATCTTCTACCATATTATGCTGTTACCATATTATTATGGCTCAAACCACAAAAAAAACAATAATCATCATGGTTAATACAAGTGTCCAAATGCATACGAATGAAACAGTAATTCAGCAACATTAAATGTCACCACTAAAATACCACCAGACTCCAAGTGAAACCATAAAAGCAGACAGGCCTTTTTCACAGCTTCTCCTGCACACATTGTAAAGCCTGCTGCACTGTGTAGCCCCGGAGAGCACTGCGCGGCCTGCTAAACAGACAGCATGGAGACTGACTGACTGCTGACATACATGGCACAGGGAACATGCCGGCTTTTGTCAGACTTCCACATGTGTTTCCAATGGGGGGGGGGTATTAGATTCCGGGCTGGTACAAAGAGTCAGCTACAGCTGAGGCACATCTGCGCACACGGCTTTGTCTGCACATAAAAATACTGTGTGTATGCACAAAATTTGGTATGAGATGTAGACAGGTTGTGATAGGAGTGTGGTGGCAGTGGGTCACTCTGAGTGAATATAAGTGTGTGTGTGTGTGTGTGTGTGTGTGTGTGTGTGTGTGTGTGTGTGTGTGTGTAAGCACAGGGTTCGGGTTACTGTGTGGCTGCTGAATGTCTGACGAGGGAGGATGTCAGTCTTGTTTGAGAAGCGGGTGTGACAGCAATGAGATTCAGAGGAAAATGAAACCTCAGCAGAAAAGATTATGTACACAGTAGTAGCCGTTTTAGCGGTTGTGAGTTTGTCCTGCTTTTAGCCTGCAGTGGCACTGCTGTGAGGCCTTTTTTAAATGTTACACGCTGCATTAAGTAATCAGTGTGTTGTAAGACAAAACTAAAGCCGAGCATTTACCTGGCCATTCCTTGTCAAATTCTTGTGAAAGAACGGGAACACTTTTTTTCAAGAACACGCCGTAGATTGGGATGTAGAAAAACGGCATTATGGTCTCAGCAAACAGGCAGAAAGAAGTTTAGAAGGATTCATACAGGTTACAAGATAAGAAGAGGTAGACATATTAGTTGTCTGTGAGTATGATAGAATGAGGAAAAATGGCATTATGGCTTACAAACATTAATCAATTTAAAATTTAAGGTTACAATCTGCTTTTTATAAGAAAGTTTTAAAAAAATGGCTATCAGAATTGCCCTCTATTCACAGCTCTACCTCCTTTTTGCAAAAAAACTAGTTTAACATTTTGCAAAATACACTTACCCGGGCTCGTTCGGAGAGTTAGAGGAGAATATTGATCAAAAGTTGTCCGTCTGTTAAGTACAAAGCTAGAGTCAGGATGTGTTTAGACTACGTTAGCATAACTGGAAGCATGAGAAAAGAAAAGAGACAGTCGCAACAGATTTGTAGTTTATTCAGACAGCAAAATGCTAAAATGTTTTAAGCTGGCAAAAAGGTGATTAAAACACATTTTTTGGGCTAAGCAAGACTTTTTAAGATCAGTTATACTGATACTACGGCTGTGATATCATGTATAATTAATAAAATATAAAATAAAATAAAAAATATAAAATAATAGGGAGTATAGATTTCTCTGATATAAGCTAACATTTAAACAATACACTCAATAGCTTCTCCTGACTGCTTTTTTTCCACAAAGTATCTATCAAATTTTCCATTAAACCAATCCAGTGTCACAAAATTAAAATGGAACATGGAGTTAGAGGTTGACAGTCTTCCCAGCAACAATTTTGTTTAGTTACAGTCATCGTACATTATGGATCCCGATTAACATGGTAATGATTTATTGATGTTTGAATGCTTTATGTAATACCTTTAAAAACAAGTGCCTGGATACAGGGGATTGATCAGTGACAGGACAGAGAAGGAAAACTTTGGTCAAGAAATACAGACATGCCCACGCACACACAAACGCACACACACACTCTGCCTCCATCCCCAACTTCCTTCGTGGAAAAAAAGCTTACATTCTAATAACACACGGCTAAGTAAAAGTTTATGTTTTCAGCGGCCAAAAAAATAAATGAAACAGAGAAAATGTGAACATGGGACGCTGGCGATTCGAGTTGTTTTTATCGAAGCAATGTGGACCTGAGGAAGTGGAGAAAGCGGAGGGGTGGCGGAGCACCTGTATATTTGTACAGACCTTAACTCTTATGATGTCATCCTTTGACAGTAAACATTTATCTGTGTTTTATAATGGTGATCCAGATCCAGGGTCATTAGCAAACACAGAGTCAATGAAGGAGACCACCATCTGAGCCCTGAAACTGGCCCAGGTTACAGTCCTGTTGCCGTGTTAAATTTATTGAAAAGAGGATGGTTTATTCAAGAAACTGGTAATGAGTTGTTCTTGGTCTCCTGAATGTGTTATGTGTCAGGAGGTCACAATGAGGGACTCGTCTTTGAAACTGGCTATGTTCGGCAATGTAATCAACAGTGCTGCAGAAGTCAACTCCTGTAGTGTCACGCTGAGCGTGAAGGAAAACTCAGCGCGTCAATGGCCAGCTAGTGCGAGAATATAAATTAGTGTTGATTAAGAGTTCAAATGTATTTTTTTTCTGTTTTGATTTATTTTTAAATATTACCACTAGTAAAGAAATTGTAATTGTACAGAGATGCTTAAGATTTGGTCCTATTTGTGACTTTACATTTATATACCTTGATTGATCACACATTTTTTTCACAGTGATCAAAGAGTTTATTACAGGATTTTAGGCCAACTCTTTTATCTGATTATAGATTAATAATGTTGACGATCATGATGATTTCCCCATAGAAATGTTAGCAAACTTTAGTGGAGAAAATATATAATTGTTGCCTATCTGTAAAGTCTGCAACTATATGTTTGTGTGCGCACATATGTACCCTTAGCATGTTTATGTACTTGTTTATGTATGATTTCAACATCAAGTGATGACTGTGTTGTTATGCGAGCAAGATATTTAACCACAGAGACAATATAGAATTCTAAGATATGGGTAATATTTTATTCAACAGAAAGCTGAAACAGATTTCTCCGGGCTGCACAAAGGTGAGCGTCAATGGGGGTAGTTCAGACATCTCTGCAAGGCGGTTACTGTTACAACTATTTTCTTCCATCAGGGACTTAAATTTTCAAAACAGACAAATTTGTATCTCGACTATTTACGAGTCGTGAGACACATTAAATATGAGAGCAGCTTCTACTTTGGACTCTCTACGTTCCCTCAAAGGTCGGCACTTTTAAGTTGTTTGCAATTGAATTGCAATCAACAGCGCAAATTTGGTTGTCAAAGTTTAACTAACCTTGAAAGAACTGCACAAGCTTATTTCATCTCTGCCAGCTCCTGTACTGATTGCAGTGATTCTATTGATTTTAGTCCTGAATAGCGCTGTTATAAATTATGGTCTGACTGAGCCATAATCCTTGGAACTTTTACTGTTGCAAGCCTCCCTGGCAACTGTGACGCATCACTGCTAAAGCTTCCTTTACCCCTCCCTTCTGATCTTTTATGTTCATAAAGAATAGGACAGAGCAAATCTGATCTTTAGGCATCCTTCTGGTATCTCTGATGCATAAAATTGGGCGTATCCAACTATTTTCTGACGTTCTCTCTCAGTGTCAACAGGATTTGACAAACCCAAAGCCAACTCATAAGGACTTGTCAGTGTTTGTGTTCATTGTGAATGATCAGGGTGTTTGTTTAGTCTGGAAAAACCTCTAGGCACTTGCAACATATGGTGTTTGAACAGTGAAGAAAAGTTACATTCAATTCAACTAAGATGGAAAACAACTAGTCAGTTAAAAAGGCTTAGCATCAACTTCAGAGCTATGCAAAGTAAAAACGAAGACTGGATCTCAAAAGAGATCCCAACAAAGATTGTTTCATGTGCAGATGCAGTCAGAGTGCGGCAGTATTTTGGCAAACATGCAGCAGAAACTGTGACATCTGCATCAGTTACATCTGTTTACACTCAATGTGCTGTGGATAAAAGTATCTACCAATCGGCAAGCGTTACAGGCTTTTTACTGCTCACACATGAGGAATTCTGGTTAGCAAGTCACCCAGATAATGGTGCGGAACCTGTCCATGCAGCAGGAGGTGATATTGGTGTTGTTCACACTGCTGACAGTAGTTTCACCGACCGGTCTCACCGGGGGTCTGGCCCACACACAGCTTTAGTATAGTCCAAGCATGGAGAAGGTAAACAGTGATGAAGCTCTTGCCTTCCCCACACCGCATGTCATCTCACCACAGACAGAAAGAAAAACAATGAAACCCAAGTGATGATCCATGTGAAGGTTTGGACGAGACAACTGTTCCTGTAGGTCATGACAGGTAGCCAGTACAATGTTGTAGTCCTCATTTAATGGGCATCTGTTCTGGTCTCAAGAACATCATGCAATTTCTCTGACAAGCAGTTAGATATTATATATTCCAACAACGCACTGAACCGTAGAACTGTTTACTACTTAAAGTTGCCATTGAATGCCTGCCGGTTTACTTCTCTTAAAGTCAGATAGTTGCCGATTTTAAATCAGCAATCAACGTGCAACAAAGGCCCAGAGCTACCTTCGAAACACAGGATGCAAGTGCAGTAAATACTAGGCAACCAGGGCTGCCCTAAAAATTGGCTTTTGTATGAAAACATGTTTATATTCCTCACAGCAAGGTGTCAGAAAAATTATCATTTTGCAATAGCATCAAACACTTGTAAAGGATACCTCACCAAAACTTCCAACAACTGACGAAAGAGACCTTTTCTGCGAATCTTTAGGTTATAGCTCAAGTACAATGTTAATATTGACTTTGGTATTTTAATTTGTCATGTGCCCTGTAGTTAAGTTTTTTTCGTATTGATAAATATTTTTCATTTTCATTATTATTCAATATTATTATTACTGATTTTTCTTTAATACACTTTACTTACAATTGTGATAAATATATTATTCACTCCTCTACCCAGTTACGGTACAGTTCAACACACCTGAAGAGCACTCGCCCCCAAATTACACTAAACTCCAGTACCCTGGTTCTAATCTTCTAGCTGTAAGACTCAAGTCTTTGTTCATCATCTCTGATGTGAAACATCAGATTTCAGATTTACACACAGCACAAGAAATAAAAAAGTTTGCATATCCTGCTCAAAGTGAAGTTACAAACAAGTTGAACTGACAACGAGAAGACGACCTAGATGACTTTTGAGATCGATCTAATAAGCATCACAATAATTCTTCACATTTTCAAATCTAGCATTCATGTGATGTCTCTCTTATTTACCAACCTGGCAGGTCTGCTGTTGTTTGATGTTCCTCTCCAGTGCCATCCCTCAGCAAGACCTGGTTAGTAATTGGTTGTATCAGTGGCCACTGCTCCAATCTACAGTCTGTAATTCCCATCTCTGTGACAACAACGACCCCTGTGAGCATTCTGACTCATTCGGGCTACATTCACTGAGATACTGTGAAAGAGAGTTCAGAGGGAGAACAAAACGAAGAGGAGGAAGTTTTGTAGTTAGACTCACGTAGTAAACAGGCACATAAACATCAAAGATATGATATGGATTATGCAAGATCAAGACATCATATTTGTGATATTTTTATCCAAAGTGTCTTGTGATAGTGTGCCTTTTTGGCATTCATGACCCCGGTGGAAACTAAGGCCCGGATGGTTTCTGCTGCCCAGAAGTGTGGCAGCAGAAACATTAAACATATGAATCTAGATCCACACATAAGATTTTATTGAATTTTGTTTCATATCATTTCCCTCTAATATAGACAACCATTTCTTTATGGATTTATTTGCATAAATCTTCTTGGTGATCCATGCAATGCTGTATAGATTCAAATCATGTCAAGAGAAAGGAAAAAAAAAAACTGGTTGGTTTTATTTTCGACAACCAAAGATTACCCATCACCTTTCAAAATAAAGTGCATAATTTATTTTACTTTTAGCGTTATCAAGGACTTTGCAATGTCCAATTGGTGGACCTTGTTTACGTTGTTTGTTGGTGTGTGCTCACATTGTACCCTTTAATTAAGAGAAATAGGTCAACCAAATCGGTCAACAGGGCAAAAAACAGGAAGTCGCCCGACGCAGAAGGTCGCTCATTTATGGCGGTAGGACTGTTTCTGTTCCTTTGACACCTCCATAATTACAACTCATAAATTACACTGCTGTGCTTGGCAGGCAAGCACTAACCTGGAAAGAGAGTTCTAGGTCCAGGGGGCCTGTAGTGGATAGCTGGGTGTGTTTAGGAAGACACCCGCTGATAAATACAAGATAAGTAGAGCTTCGGGAAGAGTTTTTATTGATCACTATATCAAGACCAAGATCAAGATCAAAGAATAAGGAGTAGGAGATGAGAGGTGAAGTCATGTATTAGTAAGAGAGAGATATTGCAGATAAGGACAGATGAAGCAGAGGGGGAGTTGGCTTCAGGTGGCACAATGATTGAACGTACAGCTTTTCAAACATGTCTGAGTAATTCCCATACTATAAAAACAAATAACCTTGGCCTTGATGTGAGGAATTTGACTGTGGTCATGTGTGGGAGCATGCGGCTGTGTAGGATTTAAGAGAAAATGTGTGTATGTTTAGTATGAGCTCATACTTTATGTATCTCTGCATGTCTGTTTGTGCATGTGTGTGTCGGAGGTTTCGGTCCGAATGAGAGGCAATCAAGCAAAGTTTGTGTACCTAGGCAAGGCATGAAGAATCTGGGTAGGACTCAACTTTGCTTCCCACATTACTGCTATATCTGTGTCTCTCAGTTTCACTCTGTCTCTCAAGCACACACATGCACACACAGTACCCCCACAGACTGAAAGCTATTCATATGATCTACGTTCATCGGTAAAGAACTAAATCTTAGCCTTGACCCCCCCACACTTGTCCCTCTAATCCCGTCCCATCCCACCGACAATACCGTTTCCTCCCTTCTCGCTGTCCCGGCATTGATCCATGGCTCAGACAGAAAAACATACATTGCTTCCAGAAATCTGAACACACACACACACACACACACACACACACACACACACACACACACACACACACACACACACACACACACACACACACACATTTCATTTTACTACCACTCCATGCACACCCCTCTCAGTAGACTTCTTCTCCCCCTTCTCACTCTCCCTCACCTGACCTTTTTCACCTTTTACTCCTTGTTTGCTTGTGTGTTCCCCCAAATTCTCACTCCTCCCTGCTATTAACTAACCTCCAACCTGTTGTTTGACCTTTGACCTCTCGTGTTGTGTTTCCATTCTTTTGTTTTAGCAACTGAAGGAAAACACACATCGATTTTAGTAACGTGCCAGCTTGTAGGTAAAAATACAGTAAAAGAAGGGAGGGGATTTGGGACAGTCATAACTGTACTGATTTGAAACACCTGCATTGATGATTGCTGGCTTGTATCCCAAAGAAGGCAAGATGTACCAATATGTCATTGTCTAAAATTTGAAATAAAAAGATTTAGAGTTCAGAGTTGTGAGTGTGCAGATTTCACCTCCTTTCTTCAGCTTTTTTATTAACAATTTTTAAAGATCTTTTTCACTTAAATGTTGACAGAACACCATTATTTTTTTAGCCATGCTAGTGGTGAGGCCCAAGGGACCGCTGTAAAGGTTCTGGTCCAACACGTTGGTTCAGACTAAAATATTTCAAAAAATATTGGCTGGATCGCTATGAAATTTGGTACAGAAATGAATGGTCCCAAGAGTGTGAATCTTAAAGGCCTTGGCAATTCCCTGACTTTTGACATTTCTGTTTTTTAGTTAAAAATCTTGATATCTATCAGATGATATGTCTTAATTTTTTTTTAACAGATATTCGTAATAACATTGGTTATGATACATTTTGTCTTGCACTATCATCAGGTAAACATTTCAGTTTCTCCAATACCTTAGCTGTCCTTATGGTGCTAATTAGCAAATGGTAGCATGCTAGAACCATGAGCTAAGGTGGTAAACATTTTAAACGCTAAACATCAGCATGTAACCATTGTCATTGTGGGCATATTAGTATAATAACATTAGCTCATAGAACCGCTAGCATGGCTGCAGTTTTGCAGTGACACCCTACTTTAATCTCCTCTATTCAACCTGCTTCGCCATGGAACCATGACCTTGGAAAGCTAGCAGACTGGCTAACTAGCGTCCCTAGAATACATGAGCCTAAAATGTCTAGTCTAAACATGGAGGTACACCTTGTAAGTGGCAAATGGATTGCAGGCGTGAGATTATTAAAACTCTAGAGAGGGGAGACACATGAGGCAAAGATACTGTGCGAGGTGAAAGGGACAGGATCATGCTGGTGTTATACAAACAATATGAAGTTAGTTATTGTGGTTTGGCCCGCTCACCAACATGGTCAGCAGTTGGAGCTGTGGCAGTGGCTGTGACACTGTCAGACTTTGAAAACCCCTGTTCTAGGCTATAGTATTCCTTTTACTGTAATTGCTAAGCACTTTGTAAACATCTGTTTTTTGAAAGGTGCTTTACAAATAAAGACTATGATTATTGATATATGCTTAACAGTAATGGCTCCCTGTCTTCCTTTTTTTTTACTGAATGAGTATCAGAAGATAAAAAACGTCCTTGGCTTTGCCCCATGGTTAACGCAACCAACTAAGATTATTTCTGCCTCTACAACAGCTGTTTGTGAAAAAAAATGTATAGCCAAAACACAAATCCACAGACTTCATCATGTAAACCACTTGGAGAAGCAAGGGAGGACAATACAATTTACTGCTTAAAGAATATATTTGCTATGTTTCAAAGGATGAAAAAACATATTGTGTTCATTTTCTCAACACTTATTTTGCCAGCACATCCTATCACTCATCTGTTTCTGATGGGCTTGCTTGAGAAATACCAGCTGACCCCCTTTGAGAAATGGACTGGTCTGTAAACACTTAGGACGGATTAGCTCGGAGAATGCCAGAGATGAAGGCGGGGGATGTCTTTCTTTTGGGGGGGGGTTGAAAGGCTGCATCTACAACAAGTCAAGTCAAATAAAATTTTATTTATATAAACCCAATATCGCTATTTTCAAATTTGCCTCAAGGTGCTTAACAATCTATACAGCACTATGACACCCTGCCCAACAAAGCCCTTTAACGGGAAAAAGTGGAAGAAACCTCAGGAAGAGCAACAGTGGAGGGAATCCTCTCCCAGGACTGACAGTCACTAGATGTTGTGTCACAGAATAGAGCAAAAAAGTAGATATACAGTATGGACAATCAGGATCACAACATTATAGATTGTAAACATTAGTAAAGAATATGATCTGGGAGGACACCGACCAACTTCCAGGTGCAGCTAACAGATAGGACCTGAGCCACACAAACTCCTCTCTACCATGAAGACCTGGAAAGACGACAAGGAGGAGGCAGGGACACCTAGAGGACAAACGCCCGGATCGAGGTTGTCTTGAATGAAGCACCAACAGCCAGGAGAGGGAGAGAACTCCCAGGACGGCAGATGGTCCAGCACAGAGAGCCTGAGTGAAAAGAGCGGACAGGGAGGAGAAAATAGGGGGATAGAGAGAGAAATAGAAAGACAGCGAGAGAGAGAGAGAGAGAGAGACAGTAGGCACACAGCCTGGACGCTCATGTGCTCAGAGAAATAGACAAACACAGGGTCAGAGAGATGCAGTGGTTATCAGAAAGTTTACAGTAACATGGACTCTACTGTACATAGTAGGATTAATGGATTCACACAGACTGAGACCGAACTGCTACCTGGAGGATGGTAACAGGTACCAGGCCTGAAGTAATGAAAAATGAGCCAGTAACTGAAAGTTAAGGCGTAAAGATGAGTTTTAAGTTTAAAAATGAGTGTTCAAGTTTTCAATAAATTGAAAATTTGTAGATTAAGACAAATTTATTTTCAATAAATTGAAAACTTGTAGATTAAGGCAACAGCCTGCCTTGTTTAGTGGCCCAAGTAACATGGCCAATGGTATAATCTGGTGGGCAAGCTTCATTTAATGGTAAGTAAACATTTAGTTTAAGCCATCTTTTATATAAACCAATCATATCCATATTATGCTGACGAATCAAATCAATAATCAGTCAGGCTTTAACAGATAATGATCTGATATTTATAAAGCCAAATTTGAGGGTCTTGTTGAGGCTGGAGTGTTCAGTAATTGGCCAGTCTGTAGAGCTACTATTAGATGATGTATTTATTAAAATAAGACATCTTGTGTTTTTATTAGAAAATGTTGGTGGCCTGCGCAGACGGCTATGTGGAGACACAATTGTGATTACCTTAGCAATTTTGTTTTGAGGGTTTCTATCAGGTGTTTTGTGGTAAACGTCACCACCACCAGTGTTAGGGATAATAATTTTTTTCTGTGATTCACAATTTTAGGGAACTTGTAAGTAATACGGCAGAGGAGGGAGACAGTCTCAATTTTAGAGACCTGGCCATCAGTCTGATAGTTTGAACTTGGCTGGACATAATAACTAAACTAGTGGACTCCTACATGACTTAAACCTCTGTCTATATTTCTAGATAAATTAGCAGCGCCTACTACTAGCGCCTACCAAGGGCAGCAACAGGCTTAATGGTAACACTAAGAGTGATTCAAAGTAGGAAGTAGCAAGTCTCAACTGATATGTTAGAACACAGTGAGTAGCAGGAGATAAGTAATTTTTTAAGAGTAGAGATTGAGAGGAATGGAGAGATTACACAGAAACGAGTGGAAGAAGGAGCAGAGAGCAGTTGTAGGTCTCACAGAAAATCACTTTGTGTGTCACAGGACGTAGCATCAAGAAGTGAACTTGATGAGCAAAGTAACAAGATGTGCCATGATATGCTCTTCAAACTGCCCTAACAAGAAACCTAATAGGTACAGACTAATAAACTTCAAAATTTTGTTCCAGACTTTAGATGTCAAAAATGTAATTGCTGCAAAAAAAGCATTACGGATGTGATACAACAGTCCCTGATACATTTACATTAGATTCTAAAAATGACATCCACATGACTGTATAAGCAGGTACCAGAATAAGAACAACACAGGCCAGGGCTGTGTTACCTTCCTCCTCAGTTGTGACCGGCTCATACCTTACCTTAACAGGGCCCATTTTGTCTTCTTACAGTGGTATTTGTGATCTGTGGTTTCCACGTCGTGTTCTGGACCACTTTAAGCATAAACCAGAAACACAGGTTATGGCCACACTGGGATGAAAACACAACCAACATGTGGCTAAATAAGAATAAACATGCAACTAAAATCCCTATTTTTGATTCCCAAATCCTTTAATTGGTGTAACAAGTCACAAATGAAGGGTAATGCGCACCCTTTACAAGCCTGGTGTTCCTTTTACCAGCAGGTAGCTTTCCACCCTCGTCCATCATCTGCTCTGTTTCCAAAAGCCGATGTTAAAGCTATGCATATAAAAGTCATGGTTTCCAGAACGGTGCCAGAGTAAACTGGGTGGTATATGGTTTAGAGACATTTCCTTCTTCAAGAGTGAGGGTCCCAGGTCCCTGTTTGTGATGGAACAGTCCAGCTCTTGCCAATCATTTCTTAGGCCTCTTTGTGGCTTTGAGGAATACTTCAAAAACCACAAGTTATCATTGGACCAGGGGAAACCTGTGGCGCGCAGGACCATCACCATTAGCCTACACCCATTATACTCTCTTTTACAGACCCAACACACCTTGAGCAATCCCAACCTTGTACTTTCCATCTGTCCTTCTGCTGCCAGTTTACACACCTTTCTGCTTCTCCTTCTCCTCTCCTCCAGCCATCTGGCATTGCCAGCTTCCACACCTTCCGTCTTTCTTTCCTTGCTTCCCTTCGTGGCCATCCATCCTCACTGTCAGCACTCCATCAGTCTTGTCTGGCTGAGCTGTCAGGATGAATAGCAATGCGGCCCGCCAGGTACGTGCTGTTTTATAAACATTGCTGATAGCTGGGGTCTGCTGTGTCGCCTTTGCAATGGATAAAATATATAGTAAGAAAGTTTTATTATGTACCATAGCACAAACTGAATGTAATATAGCTTAATGAATATCTGATCAGGTGTAGGCATTGGCTCCTCAGGGATGGGGAGAGGTTAAATTTGACAATGCGAGCTTTGCAGAAAATCTTAATCTGATGTATGTCTTATCCCAAATATAAACAAGGAGATAAATAAATGTCTCCAACATCTTCAACAGAATTTTTCTGCTTCCCTAAAGCCCCCCCCGATTCTAACTTCCTGTTCCCCACTCCTACTTCATGTGCCTCCATGTACTCATACATCCAAAATTTTCACGGGAAATGGAGTGAGGTCTAAAGAAAATACTTCTAAAAATCTTCTTTGTCTATTTTCCTTGTGTCAGCCTGTCACGTGTATGTGCAAGTACAGTACCCTGAGAAAATATTATGATTTGGTTTTGCAGTTATTTTTAGTTGCCTTCTCCTGGTTTGTTTTTTGGTATGTAAGGTGCACCTTGTTCCACAGAATAACTCTGATTTCTTTTCTGTAAATAATGAAAAAGTGACTAGAATTATATGTTATTTTGCTCTGATGAATGTGACCCTTTTTTTCTCGTTTTTTAATGGAACACGTGAGGCATTCAGTATAATATACATGACCTGGAAAGTACACATTCATATTTGGGGAGTATTTAAAAAGCCACAATAAGTAATAAGCTGTAAAACCTGCTCAGGAAAGCATAAAAAATGCAGTCATTCAGAAACAATATACAAGGCTGACACTATATAAAGTTTAACTCAGAGGAATGATGAACCTCAGGTGTTTTACACCCACTTACATCCCACTGTGTTTCATATGGTTACTAACAGGTTTTACTATTGTGTTAGACTTCCAGTATATTGTTATTATCATTAAAAGAACATTCACATGAACTTGAATCTGAACTTTTAAGCCTCATAAACAAATGGCAGCAATTATTGAAATTTAAATTTCCTCATTAATGACTGTAGATGTAGGAGAATCATGAGTCATGAGGGGATTCCTCTCCTCTGACCAAAACATCTCTTTCAGTGGACTGCTGGCAGATGAAATATTAAAGCCAAGTGATCCAGAATATACTCTCCTGATTAGACAGAGGTTGCTTTCACAGCAGGTCCCATGGTGCTACTGTAGAGAGAGTAAATATAAGTGAGATCTGTGCAGATCCAGCTCAGCCCCAGATTTTTACTGACAACTTCATTCCATTGGCAAGAAAAACTGGTGATTAATACCCCTGCAACACTCAGTAACTAATTCAGGAATACATAAACATTCAGAAACACTCCAAGAGCAAATACGTCGTATTTATCTAAATAAAATGATTTACAGTTACAGTTATGTCTAGAGCTAGAATTAGATGCAGAGTTCTGAAGTTGTTGTTTAATGTGGCGATAATAACCAAGTGGCTGTGTATGTGTACAGCTCTGATGTGGTTTTGTCCTGAAACATCGACAAGTACCCATAATCACAAAGAGTGTCTACAAGGCTATTATGGCATTATGAAATGATACCAATGCAAGTAAATTGCCAGGCTGAGAAAGTTCCTTCCTTATGATTTTAAAACTAATATCACCCTTCCTCCAAAAAGTAGAAGCTAAAGCCCCTAAGGCAGGAGAATATTAATTTTTGCAATTTTAGTGACCAAACACAGAAATGCAAGTTAAGTCCAGAGCAGAATGACATATTTGTAGAGGGAGGTGGAGAGGTAGCTCCAGTTCATGACAACTTCTCACCCCCCATTAACACAAACAGACTCAAAACACTGGATATGTGACAGGAAACCATTCATTATGAACTGAAGATCAAAAAAACATACTGCTGCCGCCCACCACAACTCAAAACTCAAAAGTTACCTCATGACTTTTAGGTATTCTCTTCAACTTTTGCAACTTTTTTAGTCTACCTCTTTACTTTGGAAGCAATGTGGAGAAATTGGGTTTTCTGATGCACAGGAGCGACAGCCTGGAGAGAGCCAATTGTGCCCAGCAGCTGGAAGCAGAAAGTTGTTTTCTTCTCCAGTTAAAAGTTTGTAAAGTAATTCAATCAAAATTAAGCAAAGGCAGATTACAACAGCCTACAGATTCTCTGTGATAAAACCATAATAGTGGCAACATAAGAAAAACATGTTGTGGCCTATTAGTAGCTGGTATAGCTGCAGTACTAAGTGTTAATGACCTCCCCTAGACGTAGCAACAAATCTTTTCGCCAGTACTTTTTGCCGTGACACTTTCAACTTGCACAGGTGTCTAAATAGGCACAAACCTATCCAACCTAAACTGATAACAGCCAGTGCAGCAGACGCAGACTACACATTATTTTTGTCCTTTGAGACGGTCACTGTCAGACGGGGCAATCGTAGAGGCGTAAATTCTTGCCGTGACTTGGCCAACAGATATGGCTGACTAGACATCGGACCACAATCAATCATAGCTTGCGTGACTTGCGTGAAGCACACAGGTGATCAGGAAGGGGTTGGCTGGAAAAGACTTCATTGTTCCACCTGACAGTACTAACGGACATCCTTCCAATTATGCCTCGGCATGTGCAGAAGAGAGCTGCATGCTCCTGTGGGTCGTGGAGCGTGTTGTAGAAGTTCTCAAACTTGGCGATAGAAAGCAAACAAAACCTGGGATGATAGTTGTTTTACCAGGTATTGTGCAGTCCGACCCATGGCATTGTTGCTTGACAGTTAGTTACTTCTCACCCTCTTCAGTGTGTGTGATCCATGCATGCTCACTTGCCACAGGACATTGGAGATTGCCACTCTTCCTGCCACAGACCCTGAAGCCTTTTGGCAGCTCGGCTCCATCACTTGAGTACATGAGAGTGTCCCTCCACTGTGTGAGCTCTACCCGGAGCCTGGAGCGGGGAAAGCAGCAGCCAGAACGGTGGTCTGCTATACGGGCTCATTGAGCGAGCCCGCAGAGAGGTTTGTACCTGTTAAAGGGAGTAGCGGAGGCCACTCTGGACAAACCCCAGTCATATATGAAACCTGAGGTGTGCTGTGGATTATGCACAAGCGTGACTGCTTTACCAAATGAAAATGTAGGTTTTGGCCCGCACGATCGAATGATTTTATTATCACAATTTTTTTAATACCCTCTGCCCGCCTCCGCAGTTGAAGTCCCCAGCGTACACGGAACTCGGATGCTATAAAAAGGCTTTGTGTATTCAATAATAGCTTAATAGTTATATAAAATGTCATTAACTGCCCCTGCTGGTTAGGTTACATCCACTCTAGCTCCCAGAGAGACTGAGGCCTCTCACCCTACATCCCTCACTTCTCTGCCCTCCTGACTCTATTTCCTTTTGTCATTTTCTAGCAAGGATCTCCTCATATTTCCTTTTCTCCTCCTCCATTCCTCTACAAATTCCTCTTCTTCAGCCTTTTTTTAAACTTCACTTTTACAGGACCTTTCTTTCTCCCTTCCTCTCATCCATCCCCTCTCCCATCCATCACCGTTCACCGTGTTAGCGATACGTCTCTTGACAGGCGAGACATCTGCAGCTCCCTCTCCTGTCAATCTGCGGTACACGGGTCAGTCAAAGTGCTTGTGCAGCCACGGCACATCCAGCTCCAAACACTGTCTGCCCACCTCGTATCCCATCACTCTCAGACGCTAAAGGGGAAGAAGAAGTCCTCGGCTTCCTGTATGAACTCATCACCACGCCGCTGCGTCCCACCCACAGGCAATTTATGGCTTCCACTGCTCACTAGTTCCTCGCGCCATTCTTATTTCAGCTCCATTAAAAATAATTGGTATATCGCTCCAGAATAAATGTTGAGGGGGAAACTGTGGCTGGTCATTCTGGCTTAGTTCAACACATAAAGAGGATGGAGAGTATCGGCATATGGTGTAAAAGTTCACAATATATTTATTTTTTCCCCCATATCACTTATCCAGATTGGCGGTCAATATTTGCTCTGGTGATGATCACTTCCAGTGGCTAATTTTCTGAAAAGGATATTTCTTTACTTTGGTGTCGAATGCTGCCAGCTCATAGCAGAGAGCACGATGAAAGCATTAATCTCACCGCTGTATAGTTTACCCCCTTAATCTGCCACACTAATGACGTTGATGAAAAATAATTTTAATCTAATTAGCTCTTCTCTCCAATCAGTCTCGTTTCCCTCTTGGGTTTGACCAATCTGTGGTATTGGCAAAGAGTTATTTGATTCTCTCCATCAACACTGCAGCCCATTTTGCAGAAGCATGGCCACAAAAGTGAATAAGCAGTACTCCAGGTTTTGTCCCAGAATGTCCTGCTTGTCAGTGTGTTAAAGCTAAAGGGACAGCATTTCCATTACCATGGACACCGTAAGTCTCTACTGAAAACCATGAAATTGTTTTAGTGATGGTATTTCTGTAAGGCAGCGTGACCAACCGCACCTATTGGATTCTACAGAAACTCTGGGATACAATACTGCCTTCTAATGAAGAATGAATCGATAGAAGATGATGTAACTGGCTGATATGAGTTTTTATTTACTCAATAAAAGGCCAACACTGACCTCATATTAAGTCAGTAAGTTCATGTACCGACCTTAAACTACAGTTATGTCGAATAATATGTAATTTATTTTTTATATGCTTAAATTGGCTTTTGGTTGAATGTAATCTATCCTAATCCTGGTTCCTATCAAAGAGTTTCGGGATATGTTGCCTTAGGTACAAAGCAAACATACTACTGTGTAGGAGTTAGCACACAGCTGAAAGCTCTAGGAACAGAGGCAAAAAGAGGGACAGGCTGTGAGACTGATATTCAGCTGTTCAGCACTGTTGGATTTATGAAGTTTTGTAATGTATCGTGTGAACATCTTGTAACTCTAATCATGTTTGTTGTCATATTTTGACTTATGTGCTCCTCTATGAGTTTAAAAACTCCATCGTCCTTGACAGAAATCAAATATTTGAAAAGGGACATCACCCTTAGCTAAAACTACTATTGTTAAAAAGCATATTATAAAGTATATTATAATTTATAATTATATTATTGTGTTTGTGGACCTAAGATCGATCTTCGATCCAGAGTATTGGTCCTGCCAAAGACTACAGTATGTGGTGTGCCAGGATTTATTCTACAGCTGATATTTTTGCATTACACTACAGAGATTTAAAGCAAGACAATGTGGCTGTAAAAAGATGCAAAAACCACATTTCCTTCTCTCACAAATTACAAGTTGAATAGTTTTTGAGCAATAAAATAAATTGTTGCTCAATGTAATAAACTTAGGGGTTTTGCTACTACTGCCCTACTTGGTGTGGCACGATCAGTACTGTACGGTGGCTAATGTTAGCTAGTGTTAGCAAACTTTAGGTCGATATTGCCGTGTAACTGACAATACTGAGTCAGTTTGCTGATTTTCTTGTGCTACTGTTTCATTGCATTTTATAATTTACCATTATGTTGAGACTGACACTTGTGGCTACAGTGCCTGTTTTCAGCAAGAATTCCATAGTTTCAACCCAAGGGACAATGACAGAGCCTTTATCGGATGTGCATGTATGTATATATATATATATATATATATATATATATATATATATATATATATATATAAATATTTATATATTTATGTCTATGAGGGCATTGGTGATTTTACAAGTACTGATGAAGGAGGGTGGTGGGTACTTTTCCCTGTTACATTTAGATCATTTGTAACATAAATACTCCTGAAAAATGTTAGGTAGATGTTTGCTTGCTCTCTTATGTTTGTTTAATAAGATGAAGGAATTTAGATTAACATAAGAGTCTGGCATAGGGGTGTAGCAGTGAAGGTCAACATCATGGTTCAGGGTTGAAGAAATAAATATCGCCAGCATAGTTCCTCGCAAGTTTAGTAATGAAAGTGTGTTTGAGTGTACGTACGAGGCTGTTCTGCACTGGGTGTCCCATCTTCACAGCAGGATGATCTGCTGGCTCTAATTCCCTTCCATTAATCATTGAACTAATTTGTTTTCACAGTGCTGCGCTGACAGCCAGAGGTTCTTGTTACAGCAAAGAGGCTCATGGAGACTGTGGGTACACGCGTGTACACGTGTGTACGTGCGTGCGTGTGTGTGTGTGTGGCTGGGAAAAAAAACGAGGTGGTCTCACAGTCTCCTGCCTTCATTGCCATGGGATAGTGGATAGTTTGAATTTGCATTAACAGCTCTGAGCGCAAACAAATGTTTACTTCATCATGAGTCTTAAATCATAGATGGGGCCTCGAGTCACATGACTTGAACTCAAGTTTGACTGAAGTTGCTGTATTTTGTACTTAAGACTTTAAATGACTTGACTCAGTCTTGAAACTTGATGTTGACTGTTGTAAAAAGGTTTCAAATTTCTGAACTTGGCAAAAGGATATTGACAATTATGTATTAAAACCGGAACTGACAGCGGGTTTTATCCTATTAGTTATAAAAACTTATTGTATACAGATCACTTGTGATGAAATGGTGGTCTTGTCTCAAACTGCAATGAGATGGGGAAACAGGCTGCTCAAATTTTAGCTTGAGCATATACACATATATCAGCCACAGCTGGTAACTGGTCTTAGTGTTGTGGTTAATCGGTGCATATGAGCACCAGAGCAATGGGATCAACAATATAGGTGTCAGAACAAAACAAATCTGTTCAAATTAAATTCTACTAACCTTCTACTGACTGACAGAAGACATAAACTGACAGACTGTGTACTCTGAGTTACAGTCCTGAGTTGGGTTTCCAGTTTCAGTAACATTAAGAGCTCTATTTTCAGATTGATGATGTGCATCAAAATTCATTTTTAATGAGATTGAGAAAGATTACCAAAAATATCATCCATGTGAATGTAACCTAGAGACCCAGAGTTCGGCATGTGATGATTGAGCTGCCCACAGCAACTCGCAGAATGTTGCATATCTTCTGCGTAGCTCATTAAGCACCTATTTTCATTACACAACAGCCGAAATGTCACGTTTCATCTACAGTCTCCGATTTGAAAGAAGGGTTGTGCGGAATTTTACGCATGGATGGCACAACAGCAAGAATTTGTAAATTATTCAAATCTCCAGACACGGGGACAGGATAGATCAGGGTCTAACAGTTAATATTGTTCTGTGTTTTTCTAAACATCAGACTGGAAGGCTTTTACTCACAAATTCCAAGATTAAAAGCAAAATCATCTGGAGTAACACAGTTGTCCTCAGGATAAGTCCTGAGCTCCATCAAATCCGTCAGAACATTTTTATTTAAAGCAAAAGTCCAAACCCCGAACCAGGTCTACTTCTGAAACCTGTACCTGCCTCACACCAGCAAAGCTCAAACTGAACCGATCCGTTACATGAAATCATCTCTAAATCCGTTCCGGACCTGACTCGGTCCGTTAATATAAGGCCTGACCTGACCCACAATTAATTACAAGGTCAGAGCTGCTGCTGGGGAGTGAGGACAAAAAATCAGGATTCGGGTTGCAGGATACTGTCAGGACACACAATGGCAAGAGGTAATACATGATAAGAAAAATACATAAAAACGCACTGATGGGGAAGAATGCGTAGGCAAAAAAACCCTCTCTAATTGCAGTGGATTATGTCAACTTGTTTTTCCTCCTGCTCAGAAACAACTCCATGGAAGAGGCGCACACTCACACTTATCCAAATCCTTCATTTTTCATGCACAGCTGGCACAAGATCTTTTGATGAGTCACCAGGATTTAATGTTAAGTCACTTTGTTCGTTTTTGTTCCTCAATACAACCAAAATCTCCAATACCTATTTTGTATTTGTTTGTTCAAAGATACTGTATGAGAACTGCTTTATTTTTATTGTTTTTTTATCTGTTGAGTAAAATAAATTATATTATACTAAAAAATTATAAATACACTCATTTAAGTATATTGTACTTTAAAGACATAAATGAGTGCTTTCAAATATGCAGAGGAGGAGAAGAACTGCAGAGTTAAATCAATTTGCCTGTGACCTAATTTTTTGTGCAGCTATAACCAGCCCACCTGATATTCCAGCAGCTGCGGCACCAACATCAGGTGCCTGTTAATTCTACCACTGACAGCACATTTGGGGTAATGTATATTAATATTTGGGTTGTTGTGTATTTTTTTTTTTATTGCAGAACATCAGGTCTTTCAGGGAGATGACCTTTCCTCTCTCTCAGAGAGAACATCTCCCTCCATTGCTGCTTTTGAAGGGAGTGAGAAGAGCTCATGAGATTTGTCATTACTGAAGTTTGCCCCAGCTCCACCTGCTGACTTTGTATTCCTAGTACTAACAATGCGTTCAGCCTCTCTTCTAAGTTGGACCCAGCTGCGCCTGGTTGCGCCTTGTTTGCGCCAACGCCTGTGGTTACCAAAATTGCAGAAAAAAATTTGCTGGTCATGCTCAGGAAAATAGAGCCCTCAGTCTGTCGGTATGACCTGAGACCTAAGGGAGGAGAAGCAGCATCTTTCTTATCAGAGACCAAGAGAGAGAGACAACATCAGATTCACCTCAGCCCCTTTCCTCTAAAGGCAAGCAAACACATACACGGCCACGAATGTATGTAAATATGAAAGTAATATATGAATATGAACATGAAATATAACATAAAGACATGTGATATTACATTACAATTAGGAAATGGGTAATAAAACATGATCACTTTGCCTCTGTGAAAGACTTTCGCCAAAAAAAGTAAATTACAATGTCCAAGGCCAGGTTGTGTCCGTTGCAAATAACTACAATACTATTTTACACTACGCCTACTGCAGTTCAAACCAACTCTATAAAGCACCAGAATCAGAGGAGACACCAAGTTTTCCCAGAAAAACTCATACCGGACCACCCAGATGGCCTCAGCATTGGGCAAACAGCATCACAGCTTTCCTCGAGGAGCTATAAACCACTAAGCCAATGCATTTCTGTGTCCAGTGGTGACAGTGTGTACTTGTGATAAAAATGGTTATTTTGTCATGGTCTGTAAAACCAGTACAAAAGAAATGAGTGAGGTTATTATTTCTGAGCTAACTATACTGTAGTTAATTGGTACTGTGGTGGTTCTGGAGAAGAAAATATGCAGCAGTGACAACTGACTCTGGTCAGACAGTTGGCCTGGACATTCTGGCTGATTCAGCCTCTGGCATATCTTTTCTACCACATTCCTTGTTCTGTCAGCATTTCATGCATTATGATTTTAGTACAACACATATGCTCTGGAGCCTCTTCCCTTTAACCGGCTGCCTTTTTGCCCAAGTTACACTGTATACAACAGTATTAGTGCTCCCATAATATTCAAGTGTTGTCAAGGCAGACGATGGATTGGTTATACTTAAAGGGCATTGTAAAGGTTTAGTTAACACAACAAAAATTGGTAAAACATATGGCTATGTGCCAAAGTTGTATACTCAATGACTTATTTAGATATCCAATTTCAGTATATAAAGTACCATGCAAAGGTTGTTAGGCATTGAAAATAAAGTGGTGGTGACTTCAAAAATAATGCCCCGTATAGTTTTTGTTCATCAATTAACTTCACACAAAGTGCGGTGTTGTTTTAAAGTGCCTGTAAAACAGCACCAGTTCTCCTCAGTTCACTTGCAAAAGGTTTTTGTAGGTATTTTTCAGGTAGGTCGTTCAAAGCATCTTTGAGAACTTGCCACAGTTCCTTCTGTGGATTTAGTCTGTCTCAGTGTCTTCTGTCTCTTCCTGTAATCCCAGACTGACTCCATGATGTTGAGATCAGGGCTCTGTGGGGGCCAGACCATCTGTTGCAGGACTCATTGTTCTTCTTGTATGTGAAAATAGTTCGTCATGACTCTGGCTGTATGTTTGGGTTCGTTGTCCTGCTGCAGAATGAATTCAGGAGCGATCCTCGACGTTTCCCTGATGGTACTCCGTGATGGATAAGAATCTAAATTTACATTTATTTTTTGGTATCTTCTCTATAATCTTTGCCTTTTTCTGTATGAAACAGGGGATAGTTTTACCTCTTTAGGCCTCTAAAATCTATTAAAATGAAACAATTTGAGAAGGGAACGTTACTCTGTGGTTGAACTACTCACAATTCACAGACACAGGGACCTGTGCAAAGGGACTAAAAGTAGACAGTGTTTCTCTTTAAGATGTACTAAGGAGAGGTAAGTCGGGGGTACTGGTTTTTCACATTCCATTGCTTAATTTCAATTTAATGTGTTCATAGTAAAGCTTTCAAATTGTGTGTTCTTCCTGCCACTTGGGGCTGCCAAAGTGCAAAATTGCTTAATGTAGCTTCAATCTTAAACACATACATCTACCGTGTGTGTTCCCATTGTGCAGTATGTGCACTGAGCGAGGTCCTGTAGGTGACTTTTCCTACAAGTTCGTTTGATTATGTCTTTGTCCGTCATCAGGGGGCTTTTAAGTGCAGGGGCAGAACCCCGATCCCATGGTGACATAATGTTAAGATCCAAACTCCACAGGTAATGTATGAGGCTGTGCGGCTTTTAAATAAGCAAGACTTAGATGGGAGCAGAACCAAAGAAAACATTATATATCTATGAGCCAGGACTATATATTTGTTAATGTGGTGGTGCAGAAAGAGAGAATGGGACTGCATACAAAGAACTAATTTGTAGATCACTGACAAAAAAAAACAAAAAAGATGGACAGTAAGACATTCAAAGGACCTTTGGCAAGAAAAGACTTTGCCAGTGGCCAATATATATAACAACAAGGTACAGGAAAAGGAAAAAAAAACAAGTTGACTGTAAAAAAACTGAAATATATCAGAAATGACTACAATGAGGACAAAAAATTAGTTAAATTAAAATGAAGTTTCATTCTGTCTTAACACAAATACATATCCAAAAGGCACATACTGTATACTGCAGACACTGTAATTAATAAACATAGTAACCCTCCCCCTGCCTAATAATTACAATTCCTATCCAGTGCTGATTAGCGTAAAACCAGCTGAATCATATAATAAAGTCTTTACTAACCTGTTTGTTATTTCTGACTGTGACGCCATTAGCAATTAATTCCAATCAATAAGAACTCTTAAGCCTTTCCTCATTTGTTTGGTTGATTTTCTTTCCTCTCTCAGAGGGAACGCAGGGCTTATCCAAAGTACACAAACAGGCCACAGCACACAGAGACATGGAACCTGAACCTGCGTCCTACCGACGCTTTTAATATCCTGCAATGAAAGCTGGCTTACTCAGATCATTTGCAACCTTCAGACTGCCTGTGTGTGTGTGTGATAATATTACTACGTAGTTATTTCGCCTTATACCAATGTAATCATAAGCAAAATGTTCTCAGTTATGACAGTTGCCTCTGGGCTTTTGCAATTTATGATGAAGCTTCCACCGTTCAGCTGAACTTTTTAGTTAGTATCCATTCATATGTTCTACAATACTCGATTCTCTTATCAATTTAAAATGTTAGAGGCAATTCCTGCCTGACTCATTTCACCCAATCAATTAAGCCTAAAGCTACCACTCCTCTCACCAACCCACAAGACAGCCAATCACCTCCGCCTGTCCAATCAGCCGCAGTTGTAGCATGCTCCTTCCAGCGCCTGCCACAGGGTGCCCAGATGGACTATGATGTGCTCAGCTTCATCACAGAAGCTCAGGGCCAGCCAGTGAACTACAGTATGTGGTGGACCGACGGATGGGTTCTGACTATTATTTCAAGAGACAAAGCAATAGACAGCAGCGCTGGAGGTTTACAAGAGGTAATGACCAGTGAATCAAACCCCTGGATGTTCTGCAACATCCATTCTTTGCTCAAAGCCTCCCTCATAGCTCCCACTCTTTGGAGTCCTAACAGACAACAGAAAGGAAAACCTTTAAGTCAGTCTGCTGCCTTCTTGCTGTCAGATAACAGGATCAGAGAACATTCACTGCAGGGTCCAAAGTTCAACTGCCTCCCTGGCTGCCACACTGGAGGAGACGAACAAATCAGAGGTTGATGTCCAGCCTGAAAAATAACGCATAGAAAGACGGCTGGTTCAGATGCTTCACCAGAAGGATTACAGAGGCTTTCCATAACTACTTCTACTAATTGATCCGTTGATCAACTTTTCAGTTTTTAGAAACATCCAGTCTCAAAAGGAAGCCAAAAAACTAGTCCATGCATTTGTTACCTCTAGACTGGACTACTGTAATTCCTTATTGTCAGGATATCCCAATAACTCTTCGGGCAGAGAAAGCTTCCAGCTGATCCAGAAGGCTGCAGCGCGAGCACTGACAGGATCTAGGAAAAGAGATCATATATGTTCTGTGTTAGCTTCTCTGTATTGGCTCCCTGTAAAATCCAGAATAGAATTCAAAATCCTTCTCCTCACCTACAAAGCCCTTAATGGTCAGGCACCATCATATCTCAAAAAGCTCATAGTACCCTAATACCCCACTAGAACCCTGCGCTCTCAAAATACAGGCTTACTTGTGGTTCCTAGACTTTCCAAGAATAGAATGAGAGGCTGAGCCTTCAGCTATAAGGCTCCTCTCCTGTGGAACCAGCTCCAATTTTGGGTTCGGGAGGCAGACACCCTCTCTACACATAAGATTAGGCTTCAAACCTTCCTCTTCGATACAGCTTATTGTTCGGGCTGGCTCTTGTGAGCCCTGAACCATCGCTGAGTTATGCTGCTATAGGCTAAGGCTGCTGGGGGAACTCTCCAATGAGCACCTCTCTCTCTCTCTCTCTCTCTCTATACATTTATATCACACTACTGCTTGTCATTAACTCCTTCTCTTCTCTCTCCCTGTCCTCATTCTGCTGGTATCTCCAGAGCTGCAGGATCCGGATCTGCCACTACTACTCAACACTCATCATCATCATTATTAATTTAATTATTATAATTATTATTATCATTATTATTCATTGGGACTGCTCTCATTGCTGCACCTATATGTATCACTATTATTGTCATTATAAAAACCAGTCTGAGAGTGCTTGAGTACAACAGTATATAAAGCATTTCCTGGACTCTCTCTTTTCTCTCCCCCTCTCCCCCCTCTTACTCTCCTCTAGCCCATTTTTCTCCTCTCAACCCAACCGGTCGAGGCAGATGGCCGCCCACCCTGAGCCCGGTTTTCTTCCTGTTAAAAGTGAGTTTTTCCTCTCCACTGTTGCCAAGTCCTTAGTCATCGGGAACTGTCGGGTTTCCCTCCATAATATTATAAAGTCTTGATCCTACTCTGCAAAGTGCCTTGAGATAATGTATGTTATGATTTGGTGCTACATAAATAACATTGAATTGATTTTGTCATTCATTATTAAAATATTACATTAAAAAATACAGTATCATGCCTTTATTGTGAAAGAAATGCTATTCTTTCGAAGTAAGTCATAATGTTGTCTATAAAAAAAATAGCTACTTGTTCGACATAGAAATGTAAGTCCCTCTGATGCCTTAAAAATGCAAGTTAACTGAACATAGGTTAAATAGATCAATGTCGTTTCATGGGGTTTGAAAATGTAAAACTAACTAAACTTAGTTAAGTTAACTGAATTTGAGAAAATATGTTCAATAAACTTAAGTTATTAAGTATAATCTGTTTAGTCACACAGTTAGAGTAACCATTAATGTTTATAAGTGGTGGGAAAATTAAAAGTAGACATTCCAAGTTGAATAACTTGAAATTAACAAAACTTATATATTTACATTAAGTCAACGAGGGAAGATTGGTCGATTCTTAATTCATGTATCATGGTTTACAGTGAAGGAATGCATTTAAAAAACATTCTCTTGTACGTGTCTTTATTTCAAAAACTAAATTTTTGATTTTGATATGGCTGATTTTAATGGAAAAATATTTATTTTCAAGCTTGTTTCTTTTGTGATTGCCCCTCACCACTCATCAATTCCCCCAAGTAGGCTTTGCCTCATTTTTAGCCCCTCATAAGATTTTATGGTTATGTCTTTATTATCTCCACCAGATGGACTACTTGACAAAATTTAATATTTATTCCTTAAATAAAATCTACTTAATTAAAATACAAAGTCAATTGTTTGAGCATTGCTGATCTACAACAGTGTTTCTGCTTTGTAACATTTGCCCATTTTTAAATTTAACATACTGGATATCAGAAGGTGTGGTTCCTCCTCATTACCCTCATTGTTATTTAGATCACTGCTTCCCCCATCCTGGGGGTTTTGGCCCCCAGTAGGGGTTGTGAGGCCCTTTTGATTGGAAGGTGTGCATATACTGTATACCTTTATCTATTTAGTAAAGTTAAAAATCAGGTTACCGGTGGGTAAACTGAGGGAGTTTTTCATCAGTAAAAAGGAATGTGCAATGACAAACAGGCCCTAGAATGTTAGGCAAAGTTCTGCCGGTTGGTTGGAGGTGACCAAAAGCAGCCGTTGCATTGTTGAATGTTTTCTTCTCATTAAGCAAGCCACAAATCCCCACCACACAACAGATAAATGATGACTAAACCTCCTTCCATTAAAACAGCAAAAATAATGGGTGGACCTCCGGTTAATAATAAGTTTAATGTTATACATTGAACCAGCTAACAGTATATAAAGCAGTTAAATGTAGCTCCACTTTGACCAACTACAACATTAAAATGCTGCTTATACGTTAGTGCATCAGAAATATAAGACGTTTTCTTTGATACTTCTGCTTTTGGTACTTAAGACTTTACTTGTAATTAAGTATTTTTACAGGGTAGTACAGCTACTTTTACTGAGGTAAAGGATTTGAATACTTCTTCCACCACCGTTATTTTCTACTGTTTGTATTTGTAACATAGTCTCTCCTTTTAAAATGGTTTTATCGGACTGAAATGTACTCTTACCTTTGCTTTGATTGGACAGTGCTCCGGTCGTAATTACATTTTCCCTATTTATTCATATCATAACATTTCCTTCAGTTTAATGCTGTTTATGACAAAATATTTGTTTGTGTTGAAAATGTGAGCAGACTATTTCTGCTAATAAAAGATTGATATGAACTTTCATGTGTGACCATTACCACCCTGACCTCCATGATTTCACAATCCAACTGTGCTTAATGTGACATGTTTTTCCCACCCAAATATCACATGACGAAAACCACACAGGAAAGCAAAAGTCCAGATAAACACATGCCAGGGAACGTAGGTGTACGTAATGCAGCATTTCCAGTTGCTGAATGTATTTACATTACTCTAAAGTTAACCATTTTATATACCAATGTATTTATTGCTTATGCTTTTTAAGAGAGGGATGAGTGGAAAGCTAAACAGAGGTGAATGAGCTCCGTGTTTACTTTCCAGTGTGAGTTCAAGGGACAGATAAGAAGTAAGCAGTCTCTGTAGAAATAGAAAACCCTGGAATACAACAGAGAGCGGAGGAGAAAAAAAAAGAGTGGTGGGGGCAGATGGTGAGATGACAGAGAAGGAAAGGAAAAAATTTGATTTACTTCAACATGTGAGGATATTTAGCATCTAAAAACAAGGTGAAAGAAACATGATTCTGTGCTTAACCACAGGACACAATCATTATGAAATATAGACCTGATTACTCCTTCTCACTTTTGACTATGATGTCTGCTCTGGCTATTTCCTTGATCAGCTACAAATATTGTTCCCCACATAACAACTGTTAATAACCTCTGACCTAAGAAGTCTGGCTGAGCATTACATTTATCAGTACAAGTATCATAAGTTTCTTGTTTTGGGGAGGCACAGTGTTGCCTCAGTGGTCACCAAACAGTGAGGAGGTTCTGGGTTTGAACCCCATTTCAGCCGGGGCCTTTCTGTGTGGAGCTTGCATATTCTTCCGGTTCCTGTGTGGGTTTCCTCCGGGTACTTCGGCTTCCTCCCACAGTCCAAAGACATGCAGGTTAATTCATGAATCTAAATTGCCCGTAGCGGTGAATGTGAGCGTGACGGTTTGTTTGTCTCTATGTGTCAGCCCTGTGATAGACTGGCCACCTGTACAGGGTGTACCCCGCCTCTCACCCAGTGTCAGCTGGGATTGGCTCCTGCCCCCGGTGATTGTTAAATACTTAAAAGACGATATTCAAGTTGTTCAAGGTCAGATTCAAACCGTCAAATTCTGATTTTATAATCCAAGTCAAAAATAATCTGGTTTCTCAAATTGGATTTGTAAAATTCAAGATGAAAACTTTAAGCTTGAAAATCCAGGATAAGCAAGGAAGCCTGAATGAAACTGAACTCATCAGACGTCCATCCAATCCGCTTATATTCAGTCAGTCATACGATCTAAGCAGCTAAATCTAATCTGCCTAAAACACAAGAGGAGGAAGTACCCTTCGTAACCTCGGTCCAAGTTTAATATTGATAGATAGAGTACATTTGTTCAAAATTGTTTTTACCGAACCATAGTAACGCTTCAAACCCATCAGCTACAGAAAGGGGCCACAGTGGCTGAGAAAGTTTCAATACAGCTGGTAATCTTTTACTGTGATACTGTTCTCACAGCTCTAAAAGTTATATTTGACATATACCATTGCTGTTTATTACAGGAAAAATCTGATGGATGTTCCTGCAAGTGAACCAAAGACTTATGGAAATGTACTGGTGGTAACTGGGAGACAGCTCTCACATTGAGCCCAGAGGTAGTGAAAAATGTACATGAAACGGTCTTAATCCTATATTGGCTGGAGCAATCACCTCCATAAAAAGGGGTGGGGGGTGAGAAGAAAACTCTTGGCCGTTAGATTTATAGACAGAAAACAGGCCCTGTGTGACAAGAACCTGAAGCTAAGAGCAAGCAAATCCACAATTCTTAATCACCAAAATGGGAATTATAAATTCACTGGGTTTTTAATTGGCTGTCGCCACAGCAGAGTTTACCAGTGCAGTACATGTATATAATGCCATCTCATGTGGAGCCTCACATTTGTGTATGAGAGTAAGTGTTTATGTCTGTGTCTACATATGTGTCTGTTTTATGCATGTGTGCCTGTACTCTTCATGCCTTCATGTGTGTCTTTATATATCTGTGGCTGTTTATGTCTTTTTTCATGTGACTATGTGAGTGGGAGCGTTCGCTCATGCGTGTGTGGCCCTGCAGTCAATGGCCCGTTGCATTTTCCCCCGATGGCCGTGAAGCAGGGAAATGACCTTTAATATGCCCAGCCTTCTCCCCCAGTCCATATTAATGTTAATCTATCAGACTTAGAGTCTCCCTCGCCATACAACACTGCCAATGTTCCTAGGGCCTTAGGGTGCAATCAGTGGTGTCGAACCAAGCAGTGTTCACTGTAAGGGTGGGAATTTAAAAAAAAAACAAAAAACAAAAAAAAACACACTCACAATCTCTTGCTGATTTTTCTGCCAAACAAGCCAATGCCAAACACCAAACCCGCTGCAGAAGTGTACTCAGTGCGGGAAGACAAAAAAGCAGGACGCGTCATGAGGGTGGGAGGTTACATTTTGACGTATAATTGAACCAGCTGGGAAAAGTCAAACTGAAAAAAGAATATAGTGACAAGGTTGTGACGGCAAGAAAATTGGTTGGACAACTTGGCAACAAACACTTAATTGTCCTTAAACAACTTCCAAAGCAAGGCACCTCACTGTCAGCGTCGATTGACCGTTCACTAAGACCTGCCACATTTAGTTACTGCAGCTACAAAAACATTGGTCCTTGATTTCAGACAGAGGTATATAAGAGCAGCTTCTCGTTTCTACCCAGCGACCGTCAGTCTTGCCAGCTGAAATGACATTGAGTGGACGTTAACTCTGTGTGGCTATTCTAATACACTTGTTTGTATTTTTAAACTATATGTTTTCACTTTTAACATTATGAGAGAAGAGGCTTTCAGCTTAAGGACTGATTTATTTGGCAAATGTAACACTATCTCGGGTAATGCTGGGGGGGGTTGCTGAACTGTAAACTTCCCCAAATCCAATATAGAGCAGAACAGAACTTTTAACTTTAGCCTAACCTCTGATGGCACTCAGAACCAACTTCCACACAGTGGGGAAATTCTACACGTTGGAATGGGCTTTCCAAAGGGAACTTGTAACTCCACGAACTATTGTTGGTACTTAATGATGTGCTAAGCCTTTGCCTGGGAAATAATGCTCGGTTACAGCTGTAGGTAGCAGTCTAGTTAGCCAGAGATGCTAACGTTTGTAGCTTATGTTAGAGCAGATAAACACACTGTTTAATCTATAACTATTTTTTACACATTTGCTGTAATGTTTTTGGTTTCGAAAAGAAGAAGAAAGAAGAAGAAGGAAAAAAAAAAAGGAAAGACACCACCCTCCAAACAAAGTGTCCAGTCACAGTTGCTAAACTATGACTGTTAAATTGCTGTTCGAGTCCCAGTGAAGCTCCGGTAGTGAACTGAGGTTACACTGGTCAGTTTCCATGGTAAAATGTGTTTACCTCTGTGAATATTTATCCCAGCATTGGTTGGTTGAGACAAATATAATTAGAAGCATGCAGGAATCTCCAAAAGCTTCCGGCCAAAGTACATATGTAAATAAACATGAATTCTTCATTGACAAAGAACTAACAAGTACAACCCGTTCCATTTTTAAGATCTGAGGTTTGTGGTCTCCGGTGACCATTTAATTTGATTTGAGTAATCAGTTTAGAAATGTGTGTAATCTAACTTCTCCATCTGTACCTGGACTTACTCACTATGGATTCCTGTCCCACTGTTCACTCCTAAAACTAAGGCAAAACTAGGTTATAAGATAGAGTGGATGCAGTGTAAAAGTTTAAGGCAGTATTTGCAACTGCAAAGCCAAAAGACTGACGAAATGCAAAGAGCCAGTGTCGAGTAAAGAAAGCTAGAGAGAGAAAACTATTAACAGGCAAATAATGATTTTTTTTTTTTTTTAAAGAAAGTATGCATGCACATTTTAGACTAAATTCCAGTGATTCTGAGGAAGGGGGGGTTGAGAAGATTTTAAAAGAAAAAGGAATAACTTCTGTAGCAGGCCATTACAATGTGGATGGATGAAAGACATGAAAGAAAGAAAGAGAAGAAAAACATCACTTGGGAGGTGATTAGGTGCCATTCAGTCAGTGCTGCAATTAACATTGGGGGGGGGTAGAGGTTGTCGAAGGGATGGAGAGAAAGGCTTCGGTCATTTGGGTAATCTTTGCGCAGATCTGGCCACTTACTTGGAAAGTCTATGCTAAGTGCAAGCAGGGAGTAGCAGTTTCAAGGGAGGTTTGTGGAAACAAACTGCTAATGTGTTTTTTATTTGTGGCAGGGAGATCTTATCAAGATTCATGGCATAAACTGTTTGGACTGTTTAGAAATCTTGCTACATTTCCACCTCTACCTCAAGTCCAGTCTTTCCCTTTCTCTCCCCCATTCGTGGTTCTTGTAGCCTTCATTTATAATTCAAAGACTTTTCCATGGCCATGAATTTGTTTCTATGTTTCCATTTACAATTATATTCTTCTCTCTTACTTCTCTGGTTTTTAGCTTCAACTAGTCCACAACTCAGGAGTACTTGTTTTGTCACACAACTCAAGGTGGTTGTATGATGGCAGAGTTGGTCGTGTGAGGGTCAAAAACACTACACGTTCACAATATACTATTATATTCATTGAGGTAAGGTGTAATTACTGTAAAAGACTTTGGGTGACAAGAGGCATGCATGTTTGGCTGTTTGACTTTTCTGTAATATTAAGTTGGATGTATTGGAATTTAAACAAAAAAATATATTCACAGTTGTAAGAGGCATGAACACATAAATGTAAATAAAAATATAAATATGGAGCTAGACAGGATGCAGTTACCCTGTTGTGTATGGATTAAACAAATGAGGTACACTGTGTCAATTAGTGAACTTCAGAGGTGTTAGTTGGTTATTTTTGAACTTAGGAGAGAGCCAGGCTACCTGTTTTCCCCTTCTCCCAGTCTTTATGTTTAAGCTAATCACCTGGCTCTAGCTCTGCACATGATCTTCTTATCTAACTCTTCAAAAAAAAAGGGGGCCCTTGTCCAGCTCTGGGCCCCCAAAGCAAATCCTCTGAATCACACGTCACTGGGACCCTGAATCTGTGTCTGTGGTTTCAGATACATAGTTTTTGACAATCTTGTGTGTTGTGAGCCCAACAAGCAGCTGATGTATTTGGCTTGACTCAGCCTTGACACATCCTGACTCATGCTATTACTAGAGGCTATGTATGCAGACACCTCTCTCTGAAGCCCATCATAACACCATTTCTCCATCTTTTGTCTTTTTTTTTAACTACCTTCCTTCTCTGTTCAATATTTGCCTTTCATGTTACTTTTCAGACCAAAATAGATATACCTCTTTCCGTTTTTCGCTGCTCCGATTCCATCTCATACACGTCAAACCATCTGACCAGGTGCTTCAATACATCAGTTCCCATCTGCCGTCACTCCACACCTCACCACGTCTAATATTGCTGTCTGGTTGCCATGAAAACCATCATGGCAGGTCCCGTTTGGCCCCCATTCGCCGTAGCGGGGCCCTATGCAGTGTGTGCCTGCGACGGCCAGGAGCCGGTGGTTTGTTATGGCATGCCGCCACCCTCGGCGAACCACACGGCCTCCTGTTTGTTTGAATAAGGCCCCCAATGCTCGGCTATTCTCTCGCTGTGGCACAGAAAAATGAAATGTAAAAAGCTGTCAAAGCTCAGCTGTCACTGAGAGCAAATGGTAGGAGAGAGAAGGGATAGAAAAAGGGTAAAAGCCTGAAGAGCATGAAGCATGAAAGCATGAAGAGAAGGTAAAGGAGGGAAAGGTAGAGAAGGGGATTAAAGTAGAGGGTAAGGGAAAAGAATAAAGATATTTAAAATAATGAGGATGGAAAAGAGATACAAATAGATGGATAGATTTGAGGAGGGAGGGAGCAGGGATGGAGAGAGGTATAGAGCTTGTAGCTGTAGCGCAGAGGAAGATTGTGAATGTATGTCAGGAGGACAAGTGAGGTCTGTCACTTCTGGAGCAGGGTGGGCCACTCCCGTTTC